>NC_136057.1:1235363871-1236563871 GCF_964261635.1 Lissotriton helveticus
CCTCTGCTATATAACTGTGTGCCACACCTAGGGCCTGCTCATGTTAGTATGCCATGCCAACACATACATGGACATCCTCATAATGACCTCACACCCACATCCCTGCCATGTGTTTTCCTGTTATCACTATAGTAATGGTGCCATGCGTGAGCTTGTGAAACGCACTGTACACATGCATTCACTATAGCATGTGAGACACCCAGTACCCCACTGGTGCGTGCGTGTTTACCGGTCGTCTCACTGTTGCATTGTAGCCATACGCGTGTGGAGCGTACCCCACTGGTGCGTGTGTGTGTACGGGTCGTCTCACTGTTGCATTGTAGATATACGCATGCAGAGCGTACCCCACTGGTGCGTGCGTGTGTACGGGTCATCTCACTATTGCATGGTAGCCATTCGCGTGTGGAGCGTACCCCACTGGTGCGTGCGTGTGTACGGGTCGTCTCACTATTGCATTGTAGCCATACGCGTGCGGAGCGCACTCCACTGGTGCGTGCGTGTGTACGGGTCCGCATGTGGAGCGTACACCACTGGTGCGTGCGTGTGTATGGGTTGTCTCACTGTTGCATTGTAGCCATACACGTGTGGAGCGTACCCCACTGGTGGGTGCGTGTGTACGGGTCGTCTCACTATTGCATTGTAGCCATACGCGTGAGGTGCGTACCCCACTGGTGCGTGCGTGTGTACGGGTCGTCTCACTATTGCATTGTAGCCATACGCGTGCGGAGCGTACCCCACTGGTGCGTGCATGTGTACGGGTCATCTCACTATTGCCTTGTAGCCATACGCGTGCGGAGCCTACCCCACTGGTGCGTGCGTGTGTACGGTTCGTCTCACTATCGAAAACTGCCATTTGCAACGAATCACGCACCGTACTTGTGTGTGGATCCCTGAAAATACATATGGAACACCTAGGGGACGAATAGAATGCCCAGAATGCAGGCTAGTTGTCAAGGAAACAGAGATTTGAGTGTGCTACAGGTGTTCTGCAAAATTCAGTAGGCCAAAACTATACAATGTTGCAATGTTTGTTGTGTAGCTAGAGCTCACATTTTAAACCATGCACATGTGTGTCAGGGCCTTATGTGGAATGGGATTGGATGAAACATAGGATGCAAAGTAATCTGCCCTATCACACTGTCTTCCTGAGACTGACAGCCCCTCAGCAGCACAGATTTAAGGCTGCATGTGGCTGTGAGAGGGCACTTGCCTGCACAACATTGGAGTGGACAACACTGCTGCTGTCTCTGCATTCCCTGGACCCTGATTTTGCTGAGCATGGAGAGGGCACCTGCATTCAGTGAGGAGGAGAACCAGGCCCTGCTGGATGCCCTCCTACCTAACTACAGCAAGCTGTACGGGAAACCAGGGGATCAGGTGAGTGATGAATGTATGAGTGTCACTACAGCCATTGTGTATTTATGGGACAGAGAGATGCAATGCAATTTGGAGTGAGTGCCTGGTGTGTACATTAAGGTATCTACCATGCAGTGAATGATGTAGCTAAATAGTGTTTACTGCTTACCGGCATTGTGCTAAGTGCATTCACTAGAGCATGTGTGGTCTGCTGAGAGTTCGTAGGTGTAGTGGGATATGTGACAGCATGTCACGTGCTGTCCACCACACTGCAATAGCATATCTTGTTCAGTGTTAGCCATGCTCAGTGAGTGGCTAGCACCCCTTAGGGCATCTGTTGCCTTTCAATGGCATGTAGTGCATTGGTGTTTGCTCACAGGCCACATTCACATGGACAATGATGCAAGTCCTGTCAGCATCCTCTGCCCTGTTGTCATCGTTAATGTGGTGCAAGTGTGTGTCTTTGGGACATGGTGCAGGTGTACTGATGTTGTTTCACAATGTCTTCCTCACAGGTATCTGCCTATGAGAAGGGGGAGATCTGGCTGGACATAGCCAGGGCTGTCAGGGATGGCAGGTCTGAGGGGGGCCCTCATCGCAAGATCCGGAACATCCACAAGAGGTGGCAGGACATCCGGTGCTAGAGCCGCCGTAGCGCCCGGGTGCAGCTGAAGCTTGAAGCTCCACGCCGGTATGGCGCACACGTCACCTCACCCCCACCCTGTTCCGGGTCCTTGCCGTGGTTTTCCCAGACCTCCATAGGCAGTTGCAGGAGGGACAGCAGCAGGGAGGGGGTAGGTACATGGCACTTTGTTGTCATGTGTGTCACTTGCTACCTGCAGTGTTCCGAAGCTTGGTAACACTCCCACAGTTGGGGTGGTCTGGTCAGACAGGCGCTTTATGCATTGTCATTGCAAAGCCCCATATTCAGCAGATGCTCTTTTACATCCCTTCCCCTCCTCCACATTTGTCCCCTGCTTTGGGTATTTCATTTTTGAGCATGTCCTCCTAGGGTGCAATGTATTAGTATGCATATTGCTTAGCACATCATCATGTTGGAGGTTGGACTGTGACACTTGTTTGTACCTTAACTGTTGCAGGACCTGTGCACTGTAGTTGCCCTTCATGATATTTTGGCACTGATCATGAGTCTCAACATGGAGTTCTGCACGGGTCTGCCTCAGTGGCCTTTGTCACTGGTATACTTTGTATTTCTCGTGTGTTAGCTACATGTGCACACTGTCCATGTATACAAAATCAGGCTTGTGCATACTCACACTGGGCAGTGTGTGTGTGCATATTCACAAGAAATGTTCCAGGTTGTTTGGGACTAATATTGATGGGCAGCCACACATTGTGACCTTGGCTTAGTTTATATAGCTGCCCAGTTATTGAGACCCACTACTTGAGCTGTATCACTCACATTGACAGAGTGATTAGGGTGTTGTGCATGGGAGGTGTGATGGGCCTGCCTGTTTAGTCTTGTCAGTGGTGTGCTGTGTATGTTATTTCTGATGTGAACTTGTCACTATGCACTTGCACTTAGCCTGTGCTGCTGGACAATGCAGTCATTGTCGGATTTACAGAGGATGTTATTGGCTCACAGAGATGATTGTTCCACATCGATGTATGCTACATGTATGGGTTGGTTGTGCAACGCAGTTTTGTCTTGGTGTCCACACTACTGTATTCACATTTTCCATGTGGTTGCGGATGTGTCAAGAATGCATCAATGTGTTTCACATTCACAATTGTAGGCACATTAGCTTTGTCTTTTTCTGGATTTTGTACATGTGTGCACTTCACTTGACAGCCAGTGTGTGTTATGTGCTAGCAACTGTATGGTCCGGGGATAGATGCCCCTGTGAGGAGTGTCACTAAAGTGAGTGGTGATGGAGGGAGCCTCTGTACCAATCATATACTCACACCCAGTCAACAGGTCAGGGTTTTATCCATCACCTCGCTGTTGCACACTCTGCCCCCAAGTTCAAACATGGTCATGTGCAAATCTGTCTGTCCATGTGCCTCATGGGAACAGTCTAGCCATAATTGTCAAGCCATGCCTTCCCTGGGCCGGTAACAAGGTTTCTGGAACCACTTTCTGGCATTACAGATGTCTTCAGCCATGCTTGTTTGTATACACATCGGTGTTTCACACAAGCCTGGCTGTAGACAGCTGTGATGCCAGTGAGAGGAGATGGAAAACTAGTTTCAGGTCCAGGGATGGCATCACATGGCAGTCCGGGCAGGACTGTTCCCATGTGACACAGGGTCTAACAGATTTGAACATGACCATGTCTGGACTTGGGTGGCAGAGTGGGCAACTGAACGGTGATTGATCAACACCTATCCTGTTGACAGGCAGTGGCTCATCATTGTGACTGTCATCCAAGTTGTGTTCTGGTCTGTTACTTGTATCTTTGTATGCAATAAGCGTTGTGTCTATTACAATTGCGCATTACTAGACTTATATATGTGCAGAGTTATGTGGCATGTAACTCATGATGCATGCCATGATTAGAATGTCCCCAAATGATTTGTTGCTGATATGTCTGATGTGTACAGGTGACTGATATATTTATCATTTTCTCGTTGGCAACAGCATCATCACCACAACCTGGAGGAGACACAGGCACGGACCAGACAGAGGGACCCAGCAACAGTGCCGCCAGCTTTGAGGAGTCGGAGGGAGGCAGTGGCACAGAGGGTGAGGGGAGTCGGGTGGCCGGACCTCATGAGCACGACACCTCATACCATGCGGACGGCTCGGATTCGGACTCCCAGGAGGAGGGGGAATATGCAGCTATGCCATCTACAACAACTATGCCTGCCCCCTCTTCCTCCAGACCCATCTCCACCCTCCCAGTTATTAGGGTCCCTAGGGTCCGTGCTACCCCCCGTGTCTCCTTTGTCCCCGGCACCGCAGCCCCTGCCCCTGTCTCCCTTGCTGCCCTCAGTGCTGAGTCTGTGGACCTGCTCCGGCAGATCCAAGTTGGCCAGACGTCAATGCTGACTGTCCTCCATGGCCAAACACACATCATGACACAGTTGTTGCCATACATGGAGGACATGTCAGCAGCCATGTCTGGCCAAAGTCAGAGTTTGGCAGCCATGGAGTCTTCACTGACGGCAGCACTGTCCATCCTGCAGCGTCAGCCCCCCCTCCTTCAGACCCATCCACATCACCCGCTCCCATACCTGTCCAACGTACACGCAGACGCCACAGATCAGACACCACAACAGACACACCCAGCACACCCACACAGCAGTCAAAACGCAAATCTCCATGCACCCAATCTCAAGGGGATGTAGGCACACCCACAGGGAGAGGGGACAGACGTCACACACGCATCCACAGACACATGACACCTGACTCACAGTCCTCTACCTCCACCCCCATTGTGTCCCCGGGTTCAAGTAGTAGTTTGTCAGAAGTGGCAGCAATGTGCAGCAGAGAATATTTGTCATCCTTTTGCGCTGCACCGGCCACTGTGGAGGAATCCACCCAACCTGCACCCACTACACCTGCCCTTCCCTCTCCTGTCCCTGCGGTGCCGGACCCTGACTCCGATGGTGCCCCCCATGTGTCCACAGACATCTGAACTCCATGTGCAGGCAAGTTTGGGTGTGTCAACATCCACAACGCCACCACTGTTGGGGACATTTATTTGGACTGGCCATTGGCCTTTTGTGAGCCTGGACTCATTACTTGCATATTTTAGATTGTTGGGCTGAATAAAGCTTTTCATTTTTCATTCAGAACTTTTTCTTTTCAGGAAATTACTTTAGCTGCTGTGTGCCTATGAGTTGGTGTAATGTTCATTTTTGGGTATTGTAACATATGTCTATTTCCTGATGGTAATGAGGGGGACCATGGTATGTTTGTGCTATCCCAATGTTGCAGCAAAATTTCTAGATTGGTGTGTGTGCAGTTTGTTGGTTCTTTGTATCTAGGGGATTACTACCCTGTTACATCCATGAGGGAGTACATGTTGCACCACTTGGACATTGACATCATGTCCGGGATGTACAAGACACTTCATTAGTCCATTTGTGCTTCATTTCTTTGGTGGTCTGTTACATGACTACACACTATTGAGTCATGATGGAGGGGTGTGTGCCAGCGAACTAGACGGGTGGATATACATGTGGGATCTGACAATACACCCACATGTGGTGTGTCACAGAGTGTGTGACAGGATACCGTTCTCCGTGGAGTAGGTCAAAGCTGTGTGTGATGTGTTGATATGCAACTATCATGAGTGTCCCCAGTTAGGGATGTACACATACAGGCATGTACTTGCTATATGATGATGGACATGCACACCCCTATGACTGAGCATTGCTGGGAGTCCTCTGCACCCACCCCCTATACTGTTGGGCACTGTTGGGCACTGCTGGGCACTGCTGCGAGTCCTCTGCACCCACCCCCTATACTGTTGGGCACTGATGGGCACTGCTGAGCACTGCTGGGAGTCCTCTGCACCCATCCCCTATACCCTTGGGCACTGTTGGGAGTCCTCTGCACCCATCCCTTATACTGTGGGGCACTGCTGGGCACTGCTGGGCAGTGCTGGAGGCCTCTGCACCCACCCCCGATACAGTTGGGCACTGTTGGGCACTGCTGGGAGTCCTCTGCACCCACCACCTATACCCTTGGGCACTGCTGGGAGTCCTCTGCACCCACCCCCTATACTGTTGGGCACTGCTGGGCACTGCTGGGAGTCCTCTGCACCCACCCCCTATACCCTTGGGCACTGTTGGGAGTCCTCTGCACCCACCCCCTATACCGTTTGGCACTGCTGGGCACTGCTGGGAGTCCTCTGCACCCACCCCGCTTTGCCCTTGGGCACTGTTGGGAGTCCTCTGCACCAACCCCATATACTGTTGGGCACTGCTGGGCACTGCTGGGAGTCCTCTGCACCCACCCCTTATACCCTTGGGCACTGTTGGGAGTCCTCTGCACCCACCCCTATACTGTTGGGCACTGCTGGGCACTGCTGGGAGTCCTCTGCACCCACCCCCTATACCCTTGGGCACTGTTGGGAGTCCTCTGCACCCACCCCCTATACTGTTGGGCACTGCTGGGAGTCCTCTGCACCCACCCCCTATTCTGTTGGGCACTGTTGGGCACTGCTGGAAGTCCTCTGCACCCATTCCCTATACCCTTGGGCACTGTTCGGAGTCCTCTGCACCCACCCCTATACTGTTGGGCACTGCTGGGCACTGCTGGGAGTCCTCTGCGCCCACCCCCTATACTGTTGGTCACTGCTGGGCACTGCTGGGAGTCCTCTGCACCCACCCCCTATACCATTGGGCACTGTTGGGAGTCCTCTGCACCCACCCCCTATATGGTTGTGCACTGCTGGGAGTCCTCTGCACCCACCCCCTATACTGTTGGGCACTGCTGGGCACTGCTGGGAGGCCTCTGCACCCGCCCCCTATACCCTTGGGCACTGTTGGGAGTCCTCTGCACCCACCCCTATACTGTTGGGCACTGCTGGGCACTGCTGGGAGTCCTCTGCACCCACCCCCTATACTGTTGGGCACTGTTGGTCACTGCTGGGAGTCCTCTGCACCCACCCCCTATACTGTTGGGCACTGATGGGCACTTCTGGGACTCCTCTGCACCCACCCCCTATACTGTGGGGCACTGTTGGGCACTGCTGGGAGTCCTCTGCACCCACGCTCTATACTGTTGGGCACTTATGGGCACTGCTGGGCACTGCTGGGAGTCCTCTGCACCCACCCCCAATACCCTTGGGCACTGTTGGGAGTCCTCTGCACCCACCCCCTATACTGTTGGGCACTGCTGGGCACTGCTGGGAGTCCTCTGCACCCACCCCCTATACTGTTGAGCACTGTTGGGCACTGCTGGGAGTCCTCTGCACCCACCCCCTATACTGTTGGGCACTGCTGGGCACTGCTGGGAGTCCTCTGCATGCACCCCCTATACTGTTGGGCACTGTTGGGTGCTGCTGGAGTCCTCTGCACCCACCCCCTATACTGTTGGGCACTGTTGGGCACTGCTGGGCACTGCTGGGAGTCCTCTGCACCCACCCCCTATACTGTTGGGCACTGTTGGGCACTGCTGGACACTGCTGGGAGTCCTCTGCACCCACCCCCTATACTGTTGGGCACTGTTTGGCACTGCTGGGAGTCCTCTGCACCCACCCCCTATACTGTTGGGGACTATTGGGCACTGCTGGGAGTCCTCTGCACCCACCCCCTATACTGTTGGGCACTGCTGGGCACTGGTGGGAGTCATATGCACCAACCCCCTATACCCTTGGGCACTGATGGGTGTCCTCTGCACCCACCCCCTATACTGTTGGGCACTGTTGGGCACTGCTGCGAGTCCTCTGCACCCACCCCCTATACTGTTGGGCACTGCTGGGCACTGCTGAGAGTCCTCTGCACCCACCCCTTATACTGTTGGGCACTGCTTGGCACTGCTGGGAGGCCTCCGCACCCACCCCCTATACCCTTGGGCACTGTTGGGAGACCTCTGCTCCCACTCCCTATACTGTTGGGCACTGTTGGGCACTGTTGGGCACTGCTGGGAGTCCTCTGCACCCACCCCCTATACCCTTGGGCACTGCTGGGCACTGCTGGGAGTCCTCTGCACCCATCCCTATACCCTTGGGCACTGTTGGGAGTCCTCTGCACCCACCCCTATACTAGTGGGCACTGTTGGGCACTGCTGGGAGTCCTCTGCACCCACCCCCATGCTGTTGGGCACTGCTGGGAGTACTCTGCACAACCCCCCTATACTGTTGGGCACTGTTGGGCACTGCTGGGTACTGCTGGAAGTCCTCTGCACCCACCCCCTATACCCTTGGGCACTGCTGGGCACTGCTGGGAGTCCTCCGCACCCACCCCCTATACCCTTGGGCACTGTTGGGAGTCCTCTGCACCCACCCTTATACTGTTGGGCACTGCTGGGCACTGCTGGGAGTCCTCTGCACCCACCCCCTATACTGTTGGGCACTGTTGGTCCCTACTGGGAGTCCTCTGCACCCACCCCCTATACTGTTGGGCACTGCTGGGCACTGCTGGGACTCCTCTGCACCCACCCCTATACTGTTGGGCACTGTTGGGCACTGCTGGGAGTCCTCTGCACCCACCCTCTATACTGTTGGGTACTTATGGGCACTGCTGGGCACTGCTGGGAGTCCTCTGCACCCACCCCCCATACCCTTGGGCACTGTTGGGAGTCCTCTGCACCCAACCCCTATACTGTTGGGCACTGCTGGGAGTCCTCTGCACCCTCCCCCTATACTGTTGGGCACTGATGGGCACTGCTGGGCACTGCTGGGAGTCCCCTGCACCCATCCCCTATACCCTTGTGCACTGTTGGGAGTCCTCTGCACCCATCCCCTATACTGTTGGGCACTGCTGGGCAGTGCTGGAGGCCTCTGCACCCACCCCGATACAGTTGGGCACTGTTGGGAGCCCTCCCTACCCACCCCCTATACTGTTGGGCACTGCTGGGCACTGCTGGGAGTCCTCTGCACCCACCCCCTATACTGTTGGGCACTGCTTGGCACTGCTGGGAGTCCTCTACACCCACCCCCTATACCTTTGGGCACTGTTGGGAGACCTCTGCACCCACCCCCTATACTGTTGGGCACTGTTGGGCACTGCTGGGCACTGCTGGGAGTCCTCTGCACCCACCCCCTATACCCTTGGGCACTGCTGGGAGTCCTCTGCACCCATCCCTATACCCTTGGGCACTGTTGGGAGTCCTCTGCACCCACCCCTATATTGTTGGGCACTGTTGGGCACTGCTGGGAGTCCTCTGCACCCACCCTATGCTGTTGGGCACTGTTGGGCACTGCTGGGAGTACTCTGCACCCAACCCCTATACTGTTGGGCACTGTTGGGCACTGCTGGGCACTGCTGGGAGTCCTCTGCACCCTCCCCTATACCATTGGGCACTGCTGGGCACTGCTGGGAGTCGTCTGCACCCACCCCCTTTACCCTTGGGCACTGTTGGGAGTCCTCTGCACCCACCCCTAAACTGTTGGGCACTGCTGGGCACTGCTGGGAGTCCTCTGCACCCACCCCCTATACTGTTGGGCACTGTGGGTCACTGCTGGGAGTCCTCTCCACCCACCCCCTATACTGTTGGGCACTGATGGGCACTGCTGGGACTCCTCTGCACCCACCCCCTATACTGTTGGGCACTGTTGGGCACTGCTGGGCTCTGCTGGGTGTCCTCTGCACCCACCCTCTATACTGTTGGGCACTTATGGGCACTGCTGGGAGTCCTCTGCACCAACCCCCTATACCATTGGGCACTGTTGGGAGTCCTCTGCACCCACCCCCTATACTGTTGGGCACTGTTGGGCACTGCTGGGCACTGCTTTGAGTCCTCTGCACCCACCCCCTATACTGTTGGGCACTGATGGGCACTGCTGGGCACTCCTGGGAGTCCTCTGCACCCATCCCCCATACCCTTGGGCACTGTTGGGAGTCCTCTGCACCCATCCCCTATACTGTTGGGCACTGCTGGGCACTGCTGGGCAGTGCTGGAGGCCTCTGCACCCACCCCGATACAGTTGGGCACTGTTGGGAGTCCTCCCTACCCACCCCTATACTGTTGGGCACTGCTGGACACTGCTGGGAGTCCTCTGCACCCACCCCCTATACCCTTGGGCACTGTTGGGAGTCCTCTGCACCCACCCCCTATACCGTTGGGCACTGCTGTGCACTGCTGGGAGTCCTCTGCACCCACCCCCTATGCCCTTGGGCACTGTTGGGAGTCCTCTGCACCCACCCCCTATACTGTTGGGCACTGCTGGGCACTGCTGGGAGTCCTCTGCACCCACCCCCTATACTGTTGGGCACTGCTGGGCACTGCTGGGAGTCCTCTGCACCCATCCCCTATAGTGTTGGGCACTAATGGGCACTGCTGGGCAGTGCTGGAGGCCTCTGCACCCACCCCGATACAGTTGGGCACTGTTGGGAGTCCTCCCTACCCACCCCCTATACTGTTGTGCACTGCGGGGCACTGCTGAGAGTCCTCTGCACCCACCCCCTATACCCTTGGGCACTGTTGGGAGTCCTCTGCACACACCCCCTATACCGTTGGGCACTGCTGGGCACTGCTGGGAGTCCTCTGCACCCACCCCCTATGCCCTTGGGCACTGTTGGGAGTCCTCTGCACCCACCCCCTATACTGTTGGGCACTGCTGGGCACTGCTGGGAGTCCTCTGCACCGACCCCCTATACCCTTGGGCACTGTTGGGAGTCATATGCACCCACCCCTATACTGTTGGGCACTGCTGGGCACTGCTGGGAGTCCTCTGCACCCACCCCCTATACATTTGGGCACTGTTGAGAGTCCTCTGCACCCACCCCCTATACTGTTGGGCACTGCTGGGAGTCCTCTGCACCCACCCCCTATTTTGTTGGGCACTGCTGGGCACTGCTGGGAGTCCTCTGCACCCACCCCGCTTTGCCCTTGGGCACTGTTGGGAGTCCTCTGCACCCACCCCCTATAAATTTGGGCACTGTTGAGAGTCCTCTGCACCCACCCCCTATACTGTTGGGCACTGCTGGGAGTCCTCTGCACCCACCCCCTATTTTGTTGGGCACTGCTGAGCACTGCTGGGAGTCCTCTGCACCCACCCCGCTTTGCCCTTGGGCACTGTTGGGAGTCCTCTGCACCCACCCCCTATACTGTTGGGCACTGCTGGGCACTGCTGGGAGTCCTCTGCACCCACCCCCTATACCCTTGGGCACTGTTGGGAGTCCTCTGCACCCACCCCTATACTGTTGGGCACTGCTGGGCACTGCTGGGAGTCCTCTGCACCCACCCTCTATACCCTTTGGCACTGTTGGGAGTCCCCTGCACCCACCCCCTATACTGTTGGGCACTGCTGGGAGTCCTCTGCACCCACCCCCTATTCTGTTGGGCACTGTTGGGCACTGCTAGAAGTCCTCTGCACCCATTCCCTATACCCTTGGGCACTGTTGGGAGTCCTCTGCACCCACCTCCTATACTGTTGGGCACTGCTGGGCACTGCTGGGAGTCCTCTGCACCCACCCCCTATACTGTTGGTCACTGTTGGGCACTGCTGGGAGTCCTCTGCACCCACCCCCTATACCCTTGGGCACTGTTGGGAGTCCTCTGCACCCACCCCCTATACTGTTGGGCACTGTTGGGCACTGCTGGGAGTCCTCTGCACCCACCCCCTATACTGTTGGGCACTGCTGGGCACTGCTGGGAGGCCTCTGCACCCTCCCTCTATACCCTTGGGCACTGTTGGGAATCCTCTGCACCCACCCCTATACTGTTGGGCACTGCTGGGCACTGCTGGGAGTCCTCTGCACCCACCCCCTATACTGTTGGGCACTGTTGGTCACAGCTGGGAGTCCTCTGCACCCACCCCCTATACTGTTGGGCACAGCTGGGCACTGCTGGGAGTCTTCTGCACCCACCCCTATACCCTTGGGCACTGCTGGGAGTCCTCTGCACCCACCCCTATACTGTTGGGCACTGCTGGGCACTGCTGGGAGTCCTCGGCACCCACCCCCTATAGCCTTGGGCACTGTTGGGAGTCCTCTGCACCCACCCCCTATACTGTTGGGCACTGCTTCGAGTCTTCTGCACCCATCCCTATTCTGTTGGGCACTGCTGGAAGTCCTCTGCACCCATTCCCTATACCCTTGGGCACTGTTGGGAGTCCTCTGCACCCACCCCCTATACTGTTGGGCACTGCTGGGCACTGCTGGGAGTCCTCTGCATCCACCCCCTATACTGTTGGTCACTGCTGGGCACTGCTGGGAGTCCTCTGCACCCACCCCTATACCCTTGGGCATGGTGGGGGGTCCTCTGCACCCACCCCCTATACTGTTGGGCACTGTTGGGCACTGCTGGGAGTCCTCTGCACCCGCCCCCTATACCCTTGGGCACTGCTGGGAGTCCTCTGCACCCACCCCCTATACTGTTGGACACTGTTGGTCACTGCTGGGAGTCCTCTGCACCCACCCCCTATACTGTTGGGCACTGCTGGGCGCTGTTGGGACTACACTGCACCCACCCCCTATACTGTTGGGCACTGTTGGGCACTGCTGGGAGTCCTCTGCACCCACGCTCTATACTGTTGGGCACTTATGGGCACTGCTGGGCACTGCTGGGAGTCCTCTGCACCCACCCCTATACCCTTGGGCACTGTTGGGAGTCCTCTGCACCCACCCCCAATACTGTTGGGCACTGTTGGGCACTGCTGGGCACTGCTGGGAGTCCTCTGCACCCACCCCCTATACTGTTGGGCACTGTTGGGCACTGCTGGGAGTCCTCTGCACCCACCCCCTATACTGTTGGGCACTGCTGGGCACTGCTGGGAGTCCTCTGCACCCACCCCCTATACTGCTGGGCACTGTTGGGTGCTGCTGGGAGTCCTCTGCACCCACCCCTATACTGTTGGGCACTATTGGGCACTTCTGGGCACTGCTGGGAGTCCTCTGCACCCACCCCCTATACTGTTGGACACTGTTGGGCACTGCTGGACACTGCTGGGAGTCCTCTGAACCCACCCCCTATACTGTTGGGCACTGCTGGGCACTGCTGGGAGTCCTCTGCACCCTCCCCCATTACTGTTGGGCACTGTTGGGCACTGCTGGGAGTCCTCTGCACCCACCCCCTATACTGTTGGGCACTGCTGGGCACTGCTGGGAGTCATATGCACCCACCCCCTATACCCTTGGGCACTGATGGGTGTCCTCTGCACCCACCCCCTATACTGTTGGGCACTGTTGGGCACTGCTGGGCACTGCTGAGAGTCCTCTGCACCCATCCCCTATACTGTTGGACACTGCTTGGCACTGCTGGGAGTCCTCTGCACCCACCCCCTATACCCTTGGGCACTGTTGGGAACTGCTGGGCACTGCTGGGAGTCCTCTGCACCCACCCCCTATACCCTTGGGCACTGCTGGGCTCTGCTGGGAGTCCTCTGCACCCATTCCTATACCCTTGTTCACTGTTGGGAGTCCTCTGCACCCACCCCTATGCTGTTGGGCACTGTTGGGAGTACTCTGCACAAACCCCCTATACTGTTGGGCACTGTTGGGCACTGCTGGGCACTGCTGGGAGTCCTCTGCACCCACCCCCTATACCCTTGGGCACTGCTTGGCACTGCTGGGAGTACTCTGCACCCACCCCTATACCCGTGGACACTGTTGGGAGACCTCTGCACCCACCCCTATACTGTTGGGCACTGTTGGGCACTGCTGGGCACTGCTGGGAGTCCTCTGCACCCACCCCCTATACCCTTGGGCACTGCTGGGCACTGCTCGGAGTCCTCTGCACCCATCCCTATACCCTTGGGCACTGTTGGGAGTCCTCTGCACCCACCCCTATGCTGTTGGGCACTGTTGGGCACTGCTGGGAGTCCTCTGCACCCACCCCCATGCTGTTGGGCACTGTTGGGCACTGCTGGGAGTACTCTGCACAAACCCTCTATACTGTTGGGCACTGTTGGGCACTGCTGGGCACTGCTGGGAGTCCTCTGCACCCACCCCCTATACCATTGGGCACTGCTGGGAGTCCTCTGCACCCACCCCTATACCCTTGGGCACTGTTGGGAGTCCTCTGCACCCACCCCTATACTGTTGGTCACTGCTGGGCACTGCTGGGAGTCCTCTGCACCCACCCCTATACCCTTGGGCATGGTGGGGGGTCCTCTGCACCCACCCCCTATACTGTTGGGCACTGTTGTTCACTGCTGGGAGTCCTCTGCACCCGCCCCCTATACCCTTGGGCACTGCTGGGAGTCCTCTGCACCCACCCCCTATACTGTTGGACACTGTTGGTCACTGCTGGGAGTCCTCTGCACCCACCCCCTATACTGTTGGGCACTGCTGGGCACTGTTGGGACTACTCTGCACCCACCCCCTATACTGTTGGGCACTGTTGGGCACTGCTGGGAGTCCTCTGCACCCACGCTCTATACTGTTGGGCACTTATGGGCACTGCTGGGCACTGCTGGGAGTCCTCTGCACCCACCCCTATACCCTTGGGCACTGTTGGGAGTCCTCTGCACCCACCCCCAATACTGTTGGGCACTGTTGGGCACTGCTGGGCACTGCTGGGAGTCCTCTGCACCCACCCCCTATACTGTTGGGCACTGTTGGGCACTGCTGGGAGTCCTCTGCACCCACCCCCTATACTGTTGGGCACTGCTGGGCACTGCTGGGAGTCCTCTGCACCCACCCCCTATACTGCTGGGCACTGTTGGGTGCTGCTGGGAGTCCTCTGCACCCACCCCCCATACTGTTGGGCACTATTGGGCACTTCTGGGCACTGCTGGGAGTCCTCTGCACCCACCCCCTATACTGTTGGACACTGTTGGGCACTGCTGGACACTGCTGGGAGTCCTCTGAACCCACCCCCTATACTGTTGGGCACTGCTGGGCACTGCTGGGAGTCCTCTGCACCCTCCCCCTATACTGTTGGGCACTGTTGGGCACTGCTGGGAGTCCTCTGCACCCACCCCCTATACTGTTGGGCACTGCTGGGAGTCATATGCACCCACCCCCTATACCCTTGGGCACTGATGGATGTCCTCTGCACCCACCCCCTATACTGTTGGGCACTGTTGGGCACTGCTGGGCACTGCTGAGAGTCCTCTGCACCCACCCCCTATACTGTTGGACACTGCTTGGCACTGCTGGGAGTCCTCTGCACCCACCCCCTATACCCTTGGGCACTGTTGGGCACTGCTGGGCACTGCTGGGAGTCCTCTGCACCCACCCCCTATACCCTTGGGCACTGCTGGGCACTGCTGGGAGTCCTCTGCACCCATCCCTATACCCTTGTTCACTGTTGGGAGTCCTCTGCACCCACCCCTATGCTGTTGGGCACTGTTGGGAGTACTCTGCACAAACCCCCTATACTGTTGGGCACTGTTGGGCACTGCTGGGCACTGCTGGGAGTCCTCTGCACCCACCCCCTATACCCTTGGGCACTGCTGGGCACTGCTGGGAGTCCTCTGCACCCACCCCTATACCCGTGGACACTGTTGGGAGACCTCTGCACCCACCCCTATACTGTTGGGCACTGTTGGGCACTGCTCGGAGTCCTCTGCACCCATCCCTATACCCTTGGGCACTGTTGGGAGTCCTCTGCACCCACCCCTATGCTGTTGGGCACTGTTGGGCACTGCTGGGAGTCCTCTGCACCCACCCCCATGCTGTTGGGCACTGTTGGGCACTGCTGGGAGTACTCTGCACAAACCCCCTATACTGTTGGGCACTGTTGGGCACTGCTGGGCACTGCTGGGAGTCCTCTGCACCCACCCCCTATACCATTGGGCACTGCTGGGAGTCCTCTGCACCCACCCCCTATACCCTTGGGCACTGTTGGGAGTCCTCTGCACCCACCCTTATACTGTTGGGCACTGTTAGTCACTACTGGGAGTCCTCTGCACCCACCCCCTATACTGTTGGGCACTGCTGGGCACTGCTGGGCACTGCTGGGAGTCCTCTGCACCCACCCCCTATACTGTTGGGCACTGTTGGTCACTACTGGGAGTCCTCTGCACCCACCCCCTATACTGTTGGGCACTGCTGGGCACTGCTGGGACTCCTCTGCACCCACCCCCTATACTGTTGGGCACTGTTGGGAGTCCTCTGCACCCACCCCTATACTGTTGGGCACTGCTGGGCACTGCTGGGAGTCCTCTGCACCCACCCCTATACTGTTGGGCACTGTTGGTCACTACTGGGAGTCCTCTGCACCCACCCCCTATACTGTTGGGCACTGCTGGGCACTGCTGGGACTCCTCTGCACCCACCCCTATACTGTTGGGCACTGTTGGGCACTGCTGGGCACAGCTGGGAGTCCTCTGCACCCACCCTCTATACTGTTATGCACTTATGGGCACTGCTGGGCACTGCTGGGAGTCCTCTGCACCCACCCCATACCCTTGGGCACTGTCAGGAGTCCTCTGCACCCACCCCCTATACTGTTGGGCACTGTTGGGCACTGCTGGGCCCTGCTGGGAGTCCTCTGCACCCACCCCCTATACTGTTGGGCACTGATGGGCACTGCTGGGCACTGCTGGGAGTCCTCTGCACCCATCCCCTATACCCTTGGGCACTGTTGGGAGTCCTCTGCACCCATTCCCTATACTGTTGGGCACTGCTGGGCACTGCTGGGAGTCCTCTGCACCTACCCCCGATACAGTTGGGCACTGTTGGGAGCCCTCCCTACCCACCCTCTATATTGTTGGGCAATGCTGGGCACTGCTGGGAGTCCTCTGCACCCACCCTCTATACTGTTGGGCACTGCTTGGCACTGCTGGGAGTTCTCTGCACCCACCCCCTATACCCTTGGGCACTGTTGGAAGACCTCTGCACCCACCCCCTATACTGTTGGGCACTGTTGGGCACTGCTGGGCACTGCTGGGAGTCCTCTGCACCCACCCCCTATACCCTTGGGCACTGCTGGGAGTCCTCTGCACCCATCCCTATACCCTTGGGCACTGTTAGGAGTCCTTTGCACCCACCCCTATACTGTTGGGCACTGCTGGGAGTCCTCTGCATCCACCCCATGCTATTGGGCACTGTTGGGCACTGCTGGGAGTACTCTGCACCCACGCCCTATACTGTTGGGCACTGTTTGGCACTGCTGGGCACTGCTGGGAGTCCTCTGCACCCACCCCCTATACCCTTGGGCACTGCTGGGCACTGCTGGGAGTCCTCTGCATCCACCCCTATACCCTTGGGCACTGTTGGGAGTCCTCTGCACCCACCCCTATACTGTTGGGCACTGCTGGGCACTGCTGGGACTCCTCTGCACCCACCCCCTATACTGTTGGGCACTGTTGGGCACTGTTGGGCACTGCTGGGCACTGCTGGGAGTCCTCTGCACCCACCCTCTATACTGTTCGGCACTTATGGGCACTGCTGGGCACTGCTGGGAGTCCTCTGCACCAACCCCCTATACACTTGGGCACTGTTGGGAGTCCTCTGCACCCACCCCCTATACTGTTGGGCACTGTTGGGCACTGCTGGGCACTGCTTTGAGTCCTCTGCACCCACACCCTATACTGTTGGGCACTGATGGGCACTGCTGGGCACTGCTGGGAGTCCTCTGCACCCATCCCCTATACCCTTGGGCACTTTTGGGAGTCCTCTGCACCCATCCCCTATACTGTTGGGCACTGCTGGGCACTGCAGGGCATTGCTGGAGGCCTCTGCACCCACCCCGATACAGTTGGGCACTGTTGGGAGTCCTCCCTACCCACCCCTATACTGTTGGGCACTACTGGGCACTGCTGGGAGTCCTCTGCACCCACCCCCTATACCCTTGGGCACTGTTGGGAGTCCTCTGCACCCACCCCCTATACCGTTGGGCACTGCTGGGAGTCCTCTGCACCCACCCCTATGCCCTTGTGCACTGTTGGGAGTCCTCTGCACCCACCCCTATACTGTTGGGCACTGCTGGGCACTGCTGGGAGTCCTCTGCACCCACCCCCTATACTGTTGGGCACTGTTGGTCACTACTGGGAGTCCTCTGCACCCACCCCCTATACTGTTGGGCACTGCTGGGCACTGCTGGGACTCCTCTGCACCAACCCCTATACTGTTGGGCACTGTTGGGCACTGCTGGGCACTGCTGGGAGTCCTCTGCACCCTCCCCTATACCATTGGGCACTGCTGGGCACTGCTGGGAGTCCTCTGCACCCACCCCCTTTACCCTTGGGCACTGTTGGGAGTCCTCTGCACCCACCCCTAAACTGTTGGGCACTGCTGGGCACTGCTGGGAGTCCTCTGCACCCACCCCCTATACTGTTGGGCACTGTGGGTCACTGCTGGGAGTCCTCTCCACCCACCCCCTATACTGTTGGGCACTGATGGGCACTGCTGGGACTCCTCTGCACCCACCCCCTATACTGTTGGGCACTGTTGGGCACTGTTGGGCTATGCTGGGTGTCCTCTGCACCCACCCTCTATACTGTTGGGCACTTATGGGCACTGCTGGGAGTCCTCTGCACCAACCCCCTATACCATTGGGCACTGTTGGGAGTCCTCTGCACCCACCCCCTATACTGTTGGGCACTGTTGGGCACTGCTGGGCACTGCTTTGAGTCCTCTGCACCCACCCCCTATACTGTTGGGCACTGGTGGGCACTGCTGGGCACTCCTGGGAGTCCTCTGCACCCATCCCCCATACCCTTGGGCACTGTTGGGAGTCCTCTGCACCCATCCCCTATACTGTTGGGCACTGCTGGGCACTGCTGGGCAGTGCTGGAGGCCTCTGCACCCACCCCGATACAGTTGGGCACTGTTGGGAGTCCTCCCTACCCACCCCCTATACTGTTGGGCACTGCTGGACACTGCTGGGAGTCCTCTGCACCCACCCCCTATACCCTTGGGCACTGTTGGGAGTCCTCTGCACCCACCCCCTATACCGTTGGGCACTGCTGTGCACTGCTGGGAGTCCTCTGCACCCACCCCCTATGCCCTTGGGCACTGTTGGGAGTCCTCTGCACCCACCCCCTATACTGTTGGGCACTGCTGGGCACTGCTGGGAGTCCTCTGCACCCACCCCCTATACTGTTGGCCACTGCTGGGCACTGCTGGGAGTCCTCTGCACCCATCCCCTTGTGGAAAAGTAAATTTTGCCATGTCATATGTGCCTACGTGTTCCCCATCTTATGTTATATGTGCATGATCGATATGCATGTATTCCCCTCTGATCGATTAAAGACGCAATTACAGTTGTGTCCATCTCTAGTATGCCAGTTTCCAGTTTTCGTAAATATAACGAATATCAGGCCTATGTAAAGCTACGTTGCCACGTTTTACAGTGTGCACGTTAATTCATTGAATTGTCCCCGTTTCTAGGCCTCAAAAGGGCCCGGACTCAGATTCAGCTCCTGTTTCCTGAACTCTCCGAGGAGCGATACAGCCCCCACCTGCATCCCTGACCCTTCACTTACTTCCTGCCTCACAGTGCCCGGCTCGGCCTGGCTCTGCCTGCCAGTCTGCCAAGAGTATGTTATGTTTCTAGTTATCAGTCCAGCCCTCCTTCTCTGCATTCCTAAGCTACTGAATCGCATCAATAGTTTCCGTCATGGTCTAGCCTTTATTTTTCCATGTAAGAGAAATACTGTATTCATATTCATAGAATATTCCTCGCACATGCAATACATTTAGAATAATGCATGCACCAGTCTTAGTGTCTGTTAGCCTTTACCCTGATAACTTTTGGATTCTATCAACATGTACTATAAACACCAGATACTAGATATGCCTAGGTACATGTCGCTCTGACCCTCCAGACTTTCGTCTCCTCTTCTAGTGCAGAAGTCATAGCCCCCAGTTCTCCCTGGTAACACGTCATTGCCAGTTTACGCGCACCACTAGGTTAGAGGTCCCAGCTGCTCAGGTAGCCCCCTCCATGTTTCCGCCCCGTTTATGACATATTCTGTTACGTTTGCATCACATGTCTATGTATACGCCCTGTACACACCTCTTGTTACACCCACTTTATGCCTTATCTTTCGCGACTGCTACAAACTCCGCCTACTGCTACGCCTACTGTATTGAATGCAATGTAATTGTTTTAGTATATATATGTTGTGCACTGTTATTAAAGCTATCCTTTTTCCAGACCCTGCCCCCGGCAGCTGCCATCCTATTCCCGTGCAGGTGGTCCTGTTCCTGTCCCTTATACTTTATTAAACCTGCAAAACTCAAGATACCTCGAATCCTGACTCTTATTTATTGAGCTACCTGTTTATTGATTATTCCGAAAAATAGAACCGGTATTTAATTATTTATTTACCACATAATGGCGCCCGAATAGGGACTTGCCCTTTCCCCACGCGCCGGAGAAGCCACGCAGGCCCCCTGATCCTCTGCAGCCGTGACGGAACCATCCTGCGCAGCGGCAGATATTTCTGCTTCAAGTATCCCTCAGGTCCACGGAGGAGACGGAGGTTGCGGTCCAGCATCCAGACGAGGCGGTGGAGGAACGCGGCGAGTCCCGACCAGAGCCCAAGCCGAGAGTTCAAGGTCCGAGGTATCCGGAGGCCCACCTGTAACTGAAGTCCGAAGTTCGTCGTCCGTCGTCGTAGCAGTCCAGTCCAGTCCGAGGCCTTCCGTTCTTGCTGCCCGGTGAGTACCGTTGCTGGGGTAGTATCTAGACAGGGTCAATTAATTTGTCTCTGGTCCGTGGGTTTGGGTACGCAAATCCAACACGAAGTGTCCACCTAGGTGGATGCGGGTCCTGACGTGTCTCTTCATGGGACCGGTAAGTTTCGTACTGTTTTAGCAGTGCATCTAGTAAATTCTAGTAAGTTCTGTTCTCGAGAAATTCATGTGTTCTGTTCTCAGTATACCAGGTAATATTCTGTTCGAACTGTTATTCTAAATGTTATTCCATGTGTTTTCAAATGTCGTGGGATGAGTGATTCGTTTTTCAGTTATTATTGTGTTTATTGTGTATTGTATTGTGTCCAGACTCCAGCCTAAAATATCCCCACGACTTACCTTATAATGCGTTGTAATGGCATGCGTTGTAATGATATTCATTGTAATGGCATGCGTTGTAGTGACATACGTTGTAATGGCATGCGTTATAATGGTATGTGTTGTAAGCGCAGCTGCGTTGTAATGACTGCGTTGTGAAGGTAGTGCGTTGTTATGACTGCTATGTAAAGGTTGTTTCCCGGCTGAACTAGTTGAAGACTGTAGAATTCTGACCTGAAATTGCTTCTTCTTTAATGTATTTCAATTGGCAAAATACATTCCCCCTAATTTGCTTTCACAATATCTACTTTTAAAATGTTGACATGTCTGAATGAGGCTGAACTGAATATATGATGTTACAACGCAAACAATTACAACGCATGCCTTTACAACGCGGTTTTTACATCGCAGCATCCATTACAATGCATGGTTTTACAATGCATGACATCACAACGCATTTTTAGAAACTACATTTACAACACATTCCAGTACATCGCATACCTTTACAACGCATGCCATTACAACACGCAATACTTTTAGGGCAAGAGTAGTGTAAGTGTTGGATAGCCTAGGGGTAAAAATTGCTATTCCCACTCCAGTGAGTGCAACAGTAGGGTAAGTGTTGGATAGTGTAGGTGTAAAAATTTCTATTACCACTCCAGTGAGTGCAACAGTAGGGTAAGGGTTGGATAGTGTAGGGATAAAAATACTATCCCCATGTACCCCATGTAAAGGTTGTTTCCCGGCTGAACTAGTTGAAGACTGTAGAAATATTTTGCTTGTTAGGAGGGCCCAGTTATTGCCAAAAAGTAATATGCAGTTTATCCAGCAGTCTGGCTGAAAGTGGGCACACACTTTGAGTGGTATCTCTATCAGCTGAGTTGAACTTTTGACCTCTTCTGCCACCAGGGCAGAGGCAGGCATGGACATACTGAGAGTAGAATGCCCTGTGTCAGTATTCTGTGCCAACATTCTAAAGCTTCCCTGCCTAGCCCCCACTTCAAGCACCCTTCTCAGAGAGGAACATGAAAAGTGACAGAAGCTTTAGATCCAGAGATCGGTTCTGGCTCATGTCACTCTTGCTTTGGCCAAATGATTGAACCTTACAACAACCTTACCCAACACTCTCCAGGTTGTCCCTGTCCCACACTTCACTCACTTCATATTCATTACATACACCCGGTATTGTTCCCTTTCCTATTCATTCCTAAATTGTTTACTATCCACACCCCCTTGTTGCATTCATTTGCCTTGCACATTTATTTCCTATGCTGGTTCTCCGTGAGAGAAAGAGAGTCGCCTCAGTGAGATTTCCATCAACACGGCGGCCATCTTGGACTGCCTCTGCCTGCATTAAGTCTCAGTTCACACAAAATGGAGGTTGTTCTTCAGTGCACCCATTTCCAAATTTACAAACAGTTGTGAGCTTCAATTCTTTAATTTTAGGCTAAAGAATCGTAAACAAAGAATAGTGTTTTCAGTGAAAACACACTTTTATCTTTCACAAATGATAGCACAGCTGATTCACATTTCCCTCACTAAACATTTGCTTTTTTAACAACCTGTTTGTTGCCATCAAATACATAACATAATTTTCATAAAAACATTAATTTTCATTCATATTCTTTTAGGTATTGCTGTGGCATCACACCTTTTATCCTCAGCATAGCAGGCAGTTTTTGTGGTTCTCACACACGCAAAAAACTAAATGTATAGTTGTAAACATTCTTTTCATTTACAAATCCAGTCAGAAAAAATGTATTCCTTTGGTTATATTAGATACACTTTATTGGACTGTGGTTTTCTCACTGTACTGCACTGTTGCATTGATCACCTGGCCAGCTTTGCTTTACTTGGCCTTTCCTATTTAGAAAAAGAATTCATACAACATACAGCTATTATTTGTCTATCCTGTATTGAGACAATGGGAGTCCACTTTTGGCTTTATTATGGTTCAGGGGAGTAGGGTAAAATGCTTTTGTGACAATAGGTGCCCACCTATAAATGTGAACACTGAAACTCTCTTCAATGAGCATATATGACAACACACCTGATTCAAGCTTGAGACTACCAATGTTTACGCCAAAATGGCTTTTTCTGTTTCTGACCTGAAATTGCTTCTTCTTTAATGTATTTCAATTGGCAAAATACATTCCCCTAATTAGTTTTCAAAATATCTACTTTTAAAATGTTGACATGTCTGAATGAGGCTGAACTGAATATATGATGCTACAACACAAACAATTACAACGCATGCCTTTACAACGCGGTTTTTACATCGCAGCATCCATTACAACGCATGATTTTACAACGCATGCCATCACAACGCATTTTTAGAAACTACATTTACAACGCATTCCACTACAACGCATACTTTACAACGCATGCCATTACAACATGCAATACTTTTAGGGCAAGAGTAGTGTAAGTGTTGGATAGCGTAGGGGTAAAAATTGCTATTCCCACTCCAGTGAGTGCAACAGTAGGGTATGTGTTGGATAGTGTAGGGGTAAAAATGTCTATTCCCACTCCTGTGAGTGCAACAGTGGGGTAAGTTGGATAGTGTTGGATAGTGTAGGGATACAAATACTATCCCCATGTACCCCAGAACCCATACCCACCCTAAAACTAAAAGATCCCCATTACTTACCTTATAATGCGTTGTAATGGCATGCGTTGTAATGATATTCATTGTAGTGGCATGCGTTGTAGTGACATGCGTTGTAATGGCATGCATTGTAATGGTATGTGATGTAAGGGCAGCTGCGTTGTAATGACTGCGTTGTGAAGGTAGTGCGTTGTAATGACTGCTATGTAAAGGTTGTTTCCCGGCTGAACTAGTTGAAGACTGCAGAATTCTGACCTGAAATTGCTACTTCTTTATTGTATTTCAATTAGCAAAATACATTCCCCCTAATTTGTTTTCAAAATATCTACTTTTAAAATGTTGACATGTCTGAATGAGGCTGAACTGAATATATGATGTTACAACGCAAACAATTACAACGCATGCCTTTACAACGCGGTATTTACATCGCAGCATCCATTACAATGCATGATTTTACAACGCATGCCATCACAACGCATTTTTAGAAACTACATTTACAACGCATTCCATTACAACACATACCATTACAACGCATGCCATTACAACGCGCAATACTTTTAGGGCAAGAGTAGTGTAAGTGTTGGATAGCGTAGGGGTAAAAACTACTATTCCCACTCCAGTGAGTGCAACAGTACGGTAAGTGTGGGATAGTGTAGGGGTACACATTTCTATTCCCACTGTAGTGAGTGCAACAGTTGGGTAAGTGTTGGATAGTGTAGGGATAAAAATACTATCCCCATTTACCCCAGAACCCATACCCACCCTAAAACAAAAAAATCCCCATTACTTACCTCATAATGCGTTGTAATGGAATGCATTGTAATGATATTCATTGTAATGGCATGCGTTGTAGTGACATGCGTTGTATTGGCATGCGTTGTGATGGTATGTGATGTAAGGGCAGCTGCGTTGTAATGACTGCGCTGTGTAGGTAGTGCGTTGCAATGACTGCTATGTAAAGGTTGTTTCCCGGCTGAACTAGTTGAAGACTGTAGAAGTATTTTGCTTGTTAGGAGGCCCCAGTTATTGCCAAAAAGTAATATGCAGTTTATCCAGCAGTCTGGCTGAAAGAGGGCACACACTTTTAGTGGTATCTCTATCAGCTGAATTGAACTTTTGACCTCTTCTGCCACCAGGGCAGAGGCTGGCATGGACATTCTGAGAGAAGAATGCCCTGTGTCAGTATTCTGTGCCAACATTCTAAAGCTTTCCTGCCCAGCCCCCGCTTCAAGCACCCTTCTCAGAGAGGAACATGAAAAGTGACAGAAGCTTTAGATACAGAGATCGGTTCTGGCTCATGTCACTCTTGCTTTGGCCAAATGATTGAACCTTACAACAACCTTACCCAACACTCTCCAGGTTGTCCCTGTCCCACACTTCACTCACTTCATATTCATTACAAACACCAGGTATTGTTCCCACCTTTCTGAGAGAAACATACTGGGTATCTCTTCATTTTCAACATTCTGCAATGGCCTGGACATGTTTCTTAAGTAGATCTTAAAATGAAAATATCTATTCTTTTTTAACGTTGCCTTTCTGACTTTTTTTTACTTTAGTTACCTGTCAGGGGTCATTAGTGCAGCTATAGAACACATTTAAAGTGTTTTCTTCCTACATTTACTCTTTCAAATATGTAGTGCGAGGGGGAATAAATACATTCTTTAGGTGATTTTACCTGTCATGCTGCTATAAAAGTGGCCAGGTGGCACGAAAAGATACCTAGTATTTAATTTGCTCACTTGCTTTTCACTACGAATTCCATGTTCTCTCATCTGTCCTCACTTCTTATTCATTGCTCGCTCCCCCATGTATTAACACAATTACAAGCATTGTTTCCTGTGCTAGTTTTCCTCTGTATGTGGATTGCAATGTTCTACTCTTGTAGAAAAGTGGGTTATTGTTGCAGTAACCCCCCCCCCACCTTTTGCTAGAATTCTGATGCACTTTGACATGATGTGCCCTGGGGCACTGCCAAACAGGTTCCCAGGGCCTGTATTCTCTCCCAAAACTGTACCTTTGTACCCCCAATTGGCACCTCTCTGGCCACATGCAAGTACCCTGTAAAAGGTACCATAAGTACCAAAGGCTCTGTGACCAGGGAAGGCCTCTAAGGGCTGCAGCACATATTGGGCCACCCTTATAGGTCCTGTACCTTTAAGAGATACACACTGCCATTGCAGGCTGTGTGTTTTGGTGCAGAGAAAAGTGAAAAGTCAACATGACACACATACCCGTGCGCCATGCCTGCAACCCATTGCCTATTGCATAGATAAATCACCCCTCTAACTGGGTGCACTATACCATTGATGAGAGTACAGGTGAGACATTCTGAGACATTGTAAGAGCAGTAAAGCCACAAAGAGTATATGGTCTGGGAGTCTGTCATTACAAACATCACAGCACCATAATGGCTTTACTGAATTCTGGGACGTTTGGTAGAAAAGAAGATGCCCAGCAGAAAAGACTGCAGAGAAGAACTGACTTCGCCCCAGCCCTACCGGCCCGTCTGTAGTTTCTGGAAATGATGCGCCAAAAATGGCCTTGTCTTGCAGCCAGCTACCTCCAGAACCCCGGGAGGACTGACAGCCTTGAACAAAGACCGGATCTCCTGTGAACAGCAGCTCTGTTCAAAAGAAACTCCAAAGACAGACTCTGAGTCTACTGAGGCAAAAGAAACTCCATGCCTGGAACCACCACTGCACCCAACGCCTATGGCCCGAGTCCAAGTTTCCCACCGGTTCCAGCGAGGTCCACCAGTGCTCCAGAGTCCGAGACCACTGTGGGTTGACCCCTCCAAGACTCCCCGACGTTGCCTGCAGCCTCTGCACGGAGAACCCCTAACCGTGAGTAACCCGATTCGGTGGAATCTGACCTCAAAACGGCCCCCTCTATCCGGCCGCCCTGCACCCTGTAGAAGAGGACCTGAGGTGCACCTATGTCCCCGAGCCCTCCAACGTACCTGCTTAGCTGTTGTTTCCTCCTGGAAGACTTCCTGGACCGAGCATGCAGTCAAAGCCCAAAACCGGCAACATCCATTGAAAACAACGAGTCAACCAACGCCAAGCCAGCACACTGCACCCGGCCGCCCTTGTGCTGCTGTGGGTGCACCTTGTTCACAAAATCTAATCCTTTGCCCTGAGCTGAACCTTAGGAGCCTGGCTCCCACAACCTTGTGGCCTGCCCATGAGCAGCCACCAACAGAAGGCCCCCAATCCCTAATGGATAACATTGGGACTCAGCTCTCTGTACCCGGCCGCCCTAGTGCCGCTGAGGGTGTTCTCTGAGTGCATCCTTGACCCTGGGGGAACCCTGATTCTAACCCAGAAACACAACTCTACCAACCAAGTACTTACATTTATTCATTTCCTCCTATAGGAACGCATTGACTGCTTTTCTGTGAAAAAAGTTATGCGGAGTTGGAAATTGTATGAGAACCTAGAAACTGTGTATTTACAAAAACTGACTTACTTACCTTTGAGTTAGGAAATGTGCCAGTGTGATATCTAGGCATATCACACGGAGTAGAAAAGGTAATCTGAAAAGTAATCTAAAAGGTAATTGCAAAGTAATCTAAAAGTAATTTCAATTGTTCCTGAACATTTGGCCTACCTGTATCTATGTTCAACTGCATTCAACTGTATTATTAGAAAGGTACTAATTTTACATACCTGCACCAAGTCTGGCTTGGTCCTAAAAATAAAATACAATAATGAATTTTTTTTATACAAAACAATTGGGCGGAGTTCAGTCTTTCAGTGTATGAAATCATTTGTTGCCTTAGTGTGTACAATACATCCTTTAAACTACCCTCTGATTAAGCCTTACTGCTCGCCCACACTACCACAAATAGAGAGTAAGCTGCTATTTACTTTAACCTCTGTAAGCCTTTGCTGGATCCACTGGACTCACACTATACCTTCATTTGGTATAGTATATACAGAGTCAGAACTTTGCATTTGTTTAACTGACTTGGTCAACATCTGACCACATGACTGAATTCCTAAAATTACTTTAGAATTCTGGTTTTTTTTTTAAATTGGCAATTTTTTTCAAAACTACAAAGTCTTGTTAGGGCCTTGGTTAACTCCTTTAGAATGTTTTAAAAAAATAAAAACTTACCACATTTAGGGGTAAGAGGGTTTAGTTTTGTTTCAGAATGTCTCTTAACAAGACCTCAACTGTTAGTGAAAACCTACCAAATGGCATAGCGAACATGGTTGAGGAGCTCGACCTCACCCCTTACCTCCATCTAGTATTTAGGGAGTTAAGGTCTCTATGCAAACTGAAAAACATTGTCACGGGGTCCCAACCCTCCAAACAAAAGCTGCAGGAGCTGTTGGCAAGGTGAAGACCTCTCAGATGGGGAAGAAGATATAGGGGATGAGGATAACTTCTAACCCCCCTTACTTCCTATGGAGGAGAAGGCCCCTGTGCCCCTGACTCCAAAAATACAACTCAAGGCACCTAGATCCCACACAGGTGGGTCTGGTGCTTCTGAGTCCATTAAGGACTGCCTCAATGAGGAGAGCAACCTCTTAGTGACGTTGGCCAAAAGATTAGACCTAGAGACCAGACTCCTGGCTCTAGAAAAGGAAAGAGCAGAGATGAGACTAGCTCCCATCAATGGTGACAGCAACTTAATAAATAGCCCCAAATCCCTATATTTGAGGATGGTGATGATATCGCCAGGTGGTGCACAGCCTAAAAGAGGGATTGTGTAGCCAGAAAAGGGAAGAAAACTCAGTGGTGAGCACTGCTTTGGGAACTTTTCTCTGGTAAGTGCCCTCAATGGGGCAGAAGCAGAGTCCTATGAACTCATAAAGGTCACCCTGATTGAGGGATTTGGCCTCCCTTTTGAGGAGAATAGAATTAGATTCAGGGGGTCTCATAAAACCCAGAGTAAGACCTGCGTGGAAATTGTAGACTGCTCAATGAAGACACTAGGTGACTGGTTGACTGGAAGTAAAGTGCAATATTATGGTCTTTATAATTTGTTTATGAAACAACACATATTAAGGAAAAGTTGCATCAGTATCTGGTAGGCATAGGTCCAATTTCTCTCTAAGCATTGGGAAAGAATGCGGACCACTGGTTAGACAAGGGTGACCAGGACGTCCACTGGGGGTGACCAAAAGAAAGTGGTTAAAAAACCTCCCCAGAGGAAAGACAGTGAGCCTCCTAAAGATAAAAGTAAGGAGTCCCAGGTAGCCCCCTAAAAAACCTGTCCAGGAGGGTCGGCCCACCGAACCAGCACCCCCTATCACCACCCTCTGCAACTGGACCCCGATCAGCACCGAAGACACCATCCGCACGATGAACACCATCCACTCCGGATGTCCAACCGACCCTTGCCCCCACCACGTCTTAAACAAGGCCGACTCCATCATCGCACCCCATTTGCGGGACATCATCAATGCCTCCTTCCACACCGCCACCTTCCCGGAGAGCTGGAAGTACGCCGAGCTCAACGCCCTCCTGAAGAAACCCACAGCGGACCCCACCGACCTCAAGAACTTCCGCCCCATCTCGCTCCTCCCTTTTCCTGCCAAAGTCATTAAGAAGACCGTCAACAGACAGCTCGCAGTCTTCCACGAGACAAATGGATCCTTGCCCCTTCGCAGTCCGGCTTCAGAGCCAACCACAGCACCGAGACCGCCCTCATCGCAGTCACAGATGACATCAGATGCCTGCTCGACAACGGGGAAACAGCAGCCCTCATCCTCCTGGACCTCTCCGCAGCGTTCGATACTGTTTGCCACTGCACCCTAATACAGCGCCTCAGCAACATCGGAATCCAAGAGAAGGCCCTGGAGTGGATCATCTCGTTCCTCGCCGGAAGAACCCAGAGAGTCCGCCTCCCCCGTTCAGATCTGAGGCCACCGAAGTAATCTGCGGCGTACCACAAGTATCATCACTCAGCCCAACCCTCTTCAACGTCTACATGAGCCCCCTTGCAGCTATCGCACGACAACACAACCTCAACATCATCTCCTACGCCGACGACACCCTGCTGATCCTCTCCCTCACCAACGACCCCGCCACCGCCAGAGCTAGCCTACACAAAGGGATGAAAGACGTCGCCGAGTGGATGAAGAACAGCCGCCTGAAACTGAACTCAGACAAGACAGAAGTCCTCATTCTGGGATCATCGCACTCCGCCTGGGACGATTCCTGGTGGCCCCCTGCCCTGGGCTCCACTCCCAAGCCAACGGACCACGCACGCAACCTGGGCTTCATCCTGGACTCCTCCCTCTCGATGACCAGACAAGTCAACGTCGTCTCCTCATCGTGCTTCAGCACCCTGCGTATGCTCCGTAAGATCTTCCGCTGGATCCCCACCGAGACCAGGAAGACGGTCACCCAGGCACTCGTCACCAGCCGACTGGACTACGGGAACACCCTCTACGCCGGAACCATAGCCAAACTGCAGAAAAGACTCCAAAGCATCCAGAAAGCCTACGCACGACTCGTTCTGGACATCCCCCGTCACAGCCACATCTCCGGCCACCTGAGAGACCTGCACTGGCTCCCCGTCAGCAAGAGGATCACGTTCAGGCTCCTCACCCACGCACACAAGGCTCTCCACGACCTAGGCCCCAAGTACCTCAAAGACCGCCTGACCTTCTACACGCCCACCCGCCAGCTACGATCGTCCAGCCTTGCCCTCGCCGCCATACCACGCATCCGTAGAGCCACCGCCGGAGGAAGATGCTTCTCCTACCTGGCAGCCAAGACGTGGAACTCCCTCCCCATCCACCTTCGGCTGACCCAGGACCACCTTTCCTTCAGGAAGCAACTCAAGACCTGGCTGTTCGTGCAGTAAAGTATCCCCTACCCCAGCGCCTTGAGACCCTTCCGGGTGAGTAGCGCGCTATACAAATGGCTTGATTGATTGATTGATAGACACCTCACAACCTAAAACTGGGTACTAAGGTAAGAGTTGGGATTCCAACAGGTATGGTGTCACAACTGTCAAAAGACAGGTCACCACACCAAGGACCCTAGCTGTCCTCAAAGCAGAGCCCCCTAGTGCAGCTCCAGAGGTTGCCAGTGTAGTCTCTGAGGGTGGTTTCTCAGATGAGGAAGTCCTTCTAGCCTTCAACTGGAAAATGGGCACAAAAGGGTAGTTGGAGATTCCAGAGGGGAGTTAAAACTTCCACTACCTACTGGTGAATGGAATCCCAGCCCGTGTCCTGAGAGATACATGTGCCAGTCACACAGTGGTGCATGACAGGTTGGTGCTCGCCAACCAGTATGTCCCAGGAAAAACAAAAAGAGTAAGGGCTCCCTCAGGGGAGGCCACTGTGGCTCTGGCTATAGTACCCCTAGAAATCGATGGGTCTTTTATTTCGAGAAAGGTGGTAGTTAACAAACACCCTCCCCTTGATTGTCTCCTTGGGAGTGACCACTCAGAGGTTGGTCGTAGCCACAGTGAGGTACTGGTCCAGTGCCAGACCTCATGCAAGGACTGGGGGGGAGGGGCTGAACGTACAGCTAGTGCATAGAAGCCCCAAAAGAAAAAGAAGACAGTGTACAGAAGGTGGACAACTGTTAGCCACAGTTCCAGTGGGTCAGGGAGATTCTATCCTAGTAAGGTAGACCTCCAACTTGGAACTGGTGTAGTCCTCCTTAGCTCACAAAAAGACCTGACTAGTCAGGCAACTGTCCAGCCTGAGTTGGTGGCTCCTCAGATGGAAGAACAGAGGGTGGAAGAAGGGTGTTCACTACATAGTGAAGTGACCCCCTACCCTAAAACAGCAGACAGACAACCAGAACTCAAAGAAGTCTGTACGTAAGCCCCTTCAGAGCTAAAGGTGTGGTTCTGGGTGCTGGCAGCTGTCAGTGGCCTCTGCTGTGTGTTAACCTTCATGGCAGCACTGTCCTCGGCCTGGTGGTCTAACCCCCTGCCAAATAGCAAGTTAGGTACCCTGACCCTATTGGTCATGGTGGGGTTACTCAAGCTGTGGGTAACCTCTTTGGGTAAGCTGGGACTTGCCCTAGCTATGTTAGACTTTTGCAGAGGTAGGCACCTGTGAGCCCAAGATAAAAAGATGGGGTAAAGAAACTAAAGAGCTAGGAATGGAGCATTGGGAAGTAGGTCCCGAAACTGTTGAGGTAGGCCAGCTCCCCAAAGGGACTGATTTGGGAAAAAGGATGCGAGGCAGAGTAGGCCCTGTAAGTTGCAAACCACTTCCACTACACTTCCTCGCCTCAAAGACTAGGAAGACTATCCCAGGTTTGACTGAGTCTCCTGGCCTTTGGAGCTTTGGAAGGTGGGGGGGTTCTTGTGTAGGAAAATGGGTTTCTGTTGCAGTACCCCTCCCCTCCCCCACTCTTTGCCAGACTTCTTGATGTGCCCTGGGTCCCGGCCAATCAGGTTCCCAGGGCCTGTGTGTGTTCTTTTCCCAAACTTTACCTTTGTACCCCCAATTGGCACCTCTCTGGCAACATGTAAGTCCCTTGCAAAAGGTACCATGGGTACCAAGGGCACTGTGACCAGGGAAGGCCTCAAGGGCAGCAATAGAACACATTTAAATTGTTTTCATCCTACATTTATTGTTTTAAGTATGTATTGAAAGAGGGAATAAATACAGTCTTTAGGTGATTTTTTCATACTTTTGTACCTGTCATGCTGCTATAAAAGGGCTACAAGCAGTGGAGGTCCATAGACGGTCGGCCGATTAAAAGAGACTTATCAGGGTCTCGGATTTTCTTCGCAATACAGCAGAGCAACCTCCACGCAGTAATAGTGATTCACTTATAAAAACTGAGAATTTTGGCCTTGATTATAAGTGTCAAGTTCATATCTAGTAGGTGATTTGTGGTAGCCGAATACGAGTCCGTCTTCCCCAGATACTTGTGGGATTACACCCAGGTGGTAGACGGGACCATCCTTACCATGTTTTCCCTTTTTTTCAGCGATACGGGTCATTTTGATCAAGATTCCTAATACTACGTCTTAAGCCATTATTCTTGGGATTGCACCCAGGTGGCAGACGTCACCAGTATTGCCATACTCTTACCCCTTTTTTGTGCGACACGGGTCAATTGATCAAGATTCTTAACTATACGTTTTGCCTTGAAAAAGTCTCCTTGAGACGAAACGCGTGTCGGCGGTGTGAGCTGGAAAGTTTTTATATCTATGAAAATAAAGATTTGGAAGTCTAATATCGGGTCTGGATCCATAATTTGGAGTCTGTTGTGATAAATTGTTATATACTAATGAATAAGGAAAAAATTCAAAATACAATATCATTGATTGACAAATCCAAGAAACTAGTTTAAAATATTTTACAACAATAGATGTAACGTAACAAGCATTTGGGAGTGCTGTATGATCCTATTTCTTTTTTCTTGATATTGGCACATTTTGTGCATTTTAACATCTTAGGTGGTGGATGTATTTCAGGCGATAATAGCACCACTTTGAATGATATAAACACATATTTGTCTAAAATACTTCACGTTAAATGATCTTTTGAGATATGTATTGACATTATGTGCGGACGTTTTCTCCTTTGATGGGGAAACACTACCACCAATCCTCTTTAGAATGCTGCTATAAAAGTGGTCAGGTGGCACCAATAGATACCTATGTCATTAATTTGCTCACTTGCCTTTCATTATTCGCTGTTCACTCATCTGTCCTCACTTCTTATTCATGGCTCGCTCCCTCAAGTATAGAGACACTCATAAGCAATGTTTCCTGTGCTAGTTTTCCTCTGTATGTGGGATCGCAATATTTGTATGCACCTTTTTATCAATGTGTGCACAGCAGTATGTTGCGGTAAGCAGAGGTAAATAGTGTGAGAAACAGTGCCCACTTCACTCCAGGCTATTAGGAACACTCTCTTGTAGAAAAGTGGGTTTCTGGTTGCAGTAACCCACCTACACACTATTTGCCAGGTTTCTGATGCACTTTGACTTGATGTACCCTGTGTCCCTGCCAATCAGGTTTCCAGGGCACTATACACTCTCCCAAAATGGTACCCTTTTGCCCCCATTTGTCACCTCTCTGGCCACATGTAAGTCCCTTAGAAAAAGTACAATGGGTACCAAGGACACTGTGCCCAGGGAAGCCCTCTATGGTCTGCAGCACATATTGAGCCACCCTTAAAGGCCCTGTACCTTAACACACACACACTGCCATTGCAGGCTGAGTGTTTTGGTGCAGAGAAAAGTGAAGAGTCGACATGGCACACATACCTGTGTGCCATGCCTGCATCCCACTGCCTATGGTACAGGTCAGCCACCCCTCTAGCTGGGTACACTATACCACTGGTGAGAGTACAGTTGCATGAGCACTGTACCCCTACAGTGTTTAAGTCCATTCTTAGACATTTTAAGTGCAGTGAAGCCATATAGATTATATAGTCTGGGAGTTTTTCATTACGAACTCCACCGCACCATAATGGCTTTACTGAATTCTGGGAAGTTAGGTATCAAACTTCTCAGCATAATAAACCCACACTGATGGCAGTGTTGGGATTTATTATACCATGCACTCAGAGGGAATCTTAGAGATACACCCTGAAAAAGAGAACAGCCTCTGGTGGGTTCCCCAACTGGTAACCACCAGCCTGCCATCACAAGACATGTTTCTGGACCAATGGGATGGGAGCCTTTGCTTCCTCAGCCCAAAAACTAAGCCTTTCCTGGGCAGAGGTGCTCACAGCCCCCCCAGGTTATCTGTGGTAGGGGAGCTTCAAAGGCCTTGCCGCCTTTGTAACATGACCCGAGCCTCTCCTGCTATCAGGAGCTGGCCCTCTTCCTGTCTCTCCCCCTTTTCGGTGGGAGGACAGGCAGGAAAAATTAGAACAACCCAAAAGGTGTGCCCACCTATGCCAACCCCACCCCTCAGGTGGGAGAGGCGAGGTGAAGCTCACCCTTCAGTGCCCACCATCTTGCAGATGGCAGGCACTCTCCAATCAGTGTTAGGGATTGTGCCCCCTCTCCCACATAGGGTGAGCACACCAAGGGTGTAGTCACCCTAAGGTCAGAATTTTATTGGTACCTGAAGCAGAGACCCATAAAATGCCCCCTAAATGCAGTATTTAGGGGGCAGCCCTGAACCCAGGAGGCAGATTCATGATACCTACAAAGAAGGATGAAAGAAGATGGCCAGCAGAGGAGAATGCAGAGAAGAACTGGCTTGGCCCCAGCCCTACTGGCCCGCCTGCAGTTTCCTGAGATTCTGCGCCAAAGAGGGCCTTGTCCTGCAGCCAGTAATCTCCTGAACTCCTGTAAGGACTGACTCCCTTCAACGAAGACCGGATCTCCAGCAGCTCTGTTCAAAAGAATCACTAAAGAAATACTCAGAGCCTGCTGAGGACAAAGAAACCTGACGCCTAGAACAACCACTACACCTGATGCCTACGGCCTGTGTCTTGAGGTTGATGTAGATATCAAACAAATGAACACATCATCCTAACTTGGGGAAGATCTGATAATGTCTGCGTAAAGGTTTCATTTAAATACAAACATCTGAGAGCAGATGGTCCTTCCCTTTGAAGCCTTATATTTCTGATTGACTGATTGTTATGAATCAATCACGTGTGATAGTAATTGTGGCCACAAATGATTAAAATCTCACCAATTTTTCAAATGGGATGTTAACTGATTAACAGAGGGTTTTTTCACAATAGGATCCAAAACTTGAAATGCATAATTCTGAAGGGGAGTATAAATAACCATAACACTATTGTTATTAAATGAATATTTTCAACATTGTATTTATATGAAAGTTATAGTAGTAACATCTAATTTTTAATTTAGTTTCTTGTGTGTTACTCAGGGAATTTTTTCTGTATCACATTTACTAACACAACTTTTAGATTAGTTCCCAGTCAATTTACAAAAAATTATGTTCACGATACATTCATCTTTCCTAAGTGCTTAATGATTTAAAAACTAAACCCAACACATCTTTATTGTTATGTGTTACTATAACCCCTTCTTTAGGGTGTGAAATTTTTAATAGTACTAATACTCATATTAACTTAAATCCTGAGCATCACATAGTGCCCCCTGCAGCTTTTTTTTTTTATACTTCTTAGCAATTTGTCCATTTACTACATACTTTCATAATCACCTATAATGAGGGCATTCAGTTATCAGGTTGCTGCAGTCACTTAATACACCCTTTATTTCTAGGTAATTTGTACTTAATAGTTGCCAACACAAGTTTTTTCCTGATATAAATTCAAACAGTTTGACTAGGTGTTCATCACACCAAGATCACATCTCCTTCGTGCCACTATCTCATCACAGATCATAAACTGTTTTGACTTAAAAGACATATAGCAATCAGAGCGAAAGAGCTAACTTTTTCTCTCAGGTATATTTTTTCCAGGGGAGAATGTTTTCTTTGCCTGCCACAAGTTGTGAGATGTCTAAATAATAATCATAAGGTGATTTTTACACTTTCCCTGGGAGCACTAAGAAGTGAGTAATGATTATTGCAATTCAAGATGCTGGTAATTATAGGTCTGTGGTTGTCTCCAGAATATTGTTTACACTGAAAACAATGGTGGGCTTGCTTTATGAGAAATAATCAAAAATGGTAGAGTGAAAGCCCCAAATTAGCTTTTCTACAAATAGCTTCCTACCTAGCACCCAAATCCGCCCTCTAAAGTACCTTATCAGATATTGATCCTTTAGGTCTTTAAACCTTGAATTTAAGTATGGCATGTGCTGTCTTATGAGCATTTAATCAAATTCTTCACCCCTTATACATTTCATGTTGTTTTTTGCAATGAAAAGTATGTTTGGGTTGCTCTTCCTCAGAGGAGCAAGAATGCTGTTTCCCCTGTGCTGCTCTGTTGCTGATAATCTGATATCCAGTGCTATTGAAGATCTGTGAATACCTCTATCTTTTTATGCTTCTAATCTACATTGACCATTCCCAGAGCTAAAATCCTTTCGGTCATAAATTATTGCCTATATTGAGTGCACCAGAAACAAAATTATTGAAAGTGGTATTATAATGGCCATTTGGGGACGGATTAGAGCCAAAGGCCTAATATGTATAGCATGAGTCCATTTTGTCTGGATTCTGATACTTGTATGGTTGTTGACTTCACTCAAACTTCAAAGTGCTGCTGGTTACAAAATAGAGCTGTTTGTCAGTGACAAATAACCTGGGGCCATTTTGTAACATACTCCTCACTTACACAGTTATTCACTAACTATAACTAACTGATTGCTCATTATGTCACTTTCCTCACTCACCTCATTTAATCCTTGTTAGTTTATACATTTCTTCACTCATTCTTCCTCATTATCTTCTCTACTCACTCAACTTACTCCTCTGTCTCTCTCATGCTCTTAACTCTGACAACATCTCACAGATCTTTACTTTCTGATGGATACTTCTACCTGCAAATTCCTCATCTTTTTGAATATCCCCTGTGCCAATCAGGATCGGGAAACTCTTCAATAGCTCTCCTATGCAAATATAATGTGCTGGCTCCACTTCATTGCCATACATGGCATCACTGCGAAGTCATTAGAGCCATAAAATTCACCTTTAGGAGTGCTGACATCAGTTTCCTTCTTTGTGCTACACCTGCACATTCTGGAGCACTCCAAACTCTTCTCAGGAGTCTTGATGTCATGGGCGATTTCTTAAAAAATATAAAAAGTTTGGTTACAGTTACCTCACGATGATACCAGCCGAGCGGTATGGCTTTAAACCATACAGAGATTGTAATGGCCAAATCTCCATCAGAAATCCTGCAACATGTGCCTTTGGTGCCTGGGATTTGACCACGACCCGCAGGCCTGCAAATCATGTCAGTGTATGCATACAAAGGTGATTAAAGAACAAGAGGCCAAGATGTTTATGGCCTAGCACAAGACAAGCATTGGGGACGTCAAAATCGAGACAGTGATTGAAGTTGCTGCAGTAGCCATCTTCATCAAAGTCACCAAAGAAAAAAGAAAAAATTATAGAAGAGGCATGAGTCTCTCCGACATACTTCAAGAAGTAAGTCTCCACAACCCTGACTTTGCCACATTCAATGTCGCGAATCTGACATAATATCGACAGACAAAATATCTACATACAAAAATATCGACACAAAAATATCGACATCACAAATATCGGAGTTATATCTTCATAAAGGTAAGTACAAAAATAGCGAAAAAAAATATCTTAGTACAAAAATATCGAAATTAAAAATATCGTTTTTTTAAATGTATTAATAATAATGTAAACATTTTTTAAAAATACATATAATTTTTCAAATATTAAATAAAAACATTAAAACATATTTAAAAAATAATAACTAATACATATACGTTTAAAATAAATTAAAAACAGTACATATAAATGAATATATATACTTACACCACATATTGCAACAGTAGGAAAAGCGTTGGATAGCGTAGGGATAAAAATTACTATTTCCACTCCAGAGGGTGCAACAGTAGGGAAAGCGTTGGATAGCGTAGGGGTAAAAATTACTATTCACACTCCAGAGGGTGGAACAGTAGGGAAAGCGTTGGATAGCGTAGGGGTAAAAATTACTATTCCCACTCCAGAGGGTGGAACAGTAGGGAAAGCGTTGGATAGCGTAGGGGTAAAAATTACTATTCCCACTCCAGAGGGTGCAACAGTAGGGAAAGCGTTTTATAGCGTAGGGGTAAAAATTACTATTCCCACTCCAAAGGGTGCAACAGTAGGGAAAGCGTTGGATAGCGTAGGGTAAAAAATTACTATTCCCACTCCAGAGGGTGCAACAGTAGAGAAAGCGTTGGATAGCATGGGGGTAAAAATTACTTCCCACACTACTCCCCCTTTAACACACAACAAACTACACATACAAAAACACAATTAATATAAATATCAATTAATCAATTAATAACAATTAATATTATTAAATTGATGCAATTATAAATGACCTAATTAACACATATTAATTACCATTTTATTAACAATAAATACAAATAAATAAATACAATCTCTTTAATTAGTTAAATTTAATTATATAACACCCTATTCCCCTATAAACACACAACCCACTACACATAAATAAATCACATCATTTAATCACTTAATAATAATTAATTACCAAATAATTATTAATTAACAATAACAAAACATTATTTATATTAGAACATTAACTATAATTAATTTAATTAACTAATTAATAATAATTAATTAACAATTAATTATTAATTAACACAAAATTAAATATATCAGCACATTAACTCTAATTAATTAAATTAACTAATTAATAATAACTAATTAACAATTAATTATTAATTAACAATAATAAAAAATAAATATATTAGCACATTAACTCTAATTAATTAAATTAACTAATTAATAATAATTAATTAACAATTAATTATTAATTAACAATAACAAACAATGGTATATACTACAATATTAACTGTAATTAATTCAATTAACTAATTAATAATAATTAATTACCAATTAATTATTAATTACAACTATTTTTTTTAAATTATTAATTAATTCATTATTATTAAATTACTTCCCACCCTATTCCCCTATAAACCCATAACCCGCTCTGATACTAAAACGCAAAATGTAAACAAAATTACTAATTTCAAAACATACATTAAAAACATATTTAACAAACATATAAACAACATAATAAAATACATAACACTAAATAAAATTTCGATATTAGTAAATTTCGATATTAGTAACATACATACCTTAAAAACGATATTCTGTCTGTCGATATTTTGCACTTCGATATTCTGTACCATCGAAATTAAAACATCAATATTATTGTATCTCAATATTTTTATTTCGATATTTTGTCTCTCTACCCAAGCTAACACCTGGTGCCTTTCCCACAACATAATCTGAGGTTTCAGCAGGGGATTTACTTTTGGGACCATCAGCAATACACCCAACAGCAGCCCCAACAACAGGGGATCTTCCCTCTACAAATAGTAGAGAGGACAAAGCAAGGGAAGAGCAGATGCTCTACCCCTTTCTCCTTCCTCCTCTTCTTCCCCAACCACTACAGGGAAACAGCCATAGTTACCCTTGTCCGAACACACACAGTCATTTTGGGGACAGACATCCCATTTTCACACGTTTGGAGGACTTCAGACCTTTCACACGTTTTGAGGATTCCAGACGGTCTTGTAGATTGTGGGAAGGGGTATGCCCTACCCTTCCAGCAGAACCCTCAACCATCTCTTCCAGTTACCAGTACTCCTGCCAGACCATCTGACTGTCCTTCAGCAAGAGGTTCTGACTTTACTAGTAATGGGTACTCTGGAGTGTGTTCCAGAGCAGGAGAGGGGCTAGTGATCCTGTCCCTAGCTCTGGTTCTTCTAGCACTGGAAATGGAAGTCTAGATTGTGTCTGTTGACCTGCAAGATATCTACTTCCACCTTCCTATCCTGCAGATACACAGGAATTTTCTAGGCATCACGGTCCGATCCGAACACTATTAGTTTGCTGTTCTCCCATTTGACCTCACTTTGCTCCTCCAGTCTTCACAAAGGTGGTGGTTGTAGATTCAGACCATCACAGATGACAATTAATTCCAGAATTCCTTTACCGGGATAACTGGCTCCTAAAAGCCAACTCACCAGGGATGTGTCCTACCATTTGCACACAACTGACAAGTTGTCGGTCAATATGAACTTTTCCATCAACAATTCTACGTCTCCCCTAGTTACATTACAGTGCATCCAGAGGCATATTTATCAATGTTTTGCATTGCCCTTTACCCGCGCAAGGCAGTGCAGGGCTACACAAAACCTAGAATGAGATTTACCAAGCCTGGCTGGATTAACAAAAGGCTGCGCAAGTCATTGCCTTGCGCTACTCTGCCCTGACAAGGCGTTCCATAGGTGAAGCATGGATATTTCTATGCATCCATCCATTGATTTTGGTGCATTCTCCGAATAAATCTGGGAATGTGTCAACATTCTACACCTTCCCAGGGGAGGTACAGCGAGGAGAAATGTGTCTATATATTTTCATTGTTTCCGCTTTCTAAGTGTTCGGCATTCTGCAACACACGTAGTTGAGGGAAGTGTCTTTCAGCGTTGTGTTTGTGCAGGAAGATGACCCTTCCTGCACAAAAACAATACTGCACCCCTGTGCAAGGGTGCCTGCTCTGGTGCAAGCAGTACATGTTGCGCCATCACAAACAGAGGACAGGAATATGCCAAATAATGTTAAATATGGCACATTCCTGCTCTCTCCCTTTTGTGCAGCGCAGCAAGGTATCTTGCAGCAATGCTTTGCTTGAAGACGTGATAAATTGGAAGGGACGGGATGGCATACCATTGCAAAATGAGCCTTCCCTTCTTCTCAGAAGGTTCACAACATCCAGGCTATGATTGTGATGTTTCAAAATGGAGTGATTGTTCCAGTCCTGATGGTCTTATGCCTCTTCGATCTGCAATCCTCCTTCATCCTTCTGGTCACCTATGCATGCTGACACATGAGGGCACTCCAATGATGTCTTTGCAGGCAGTGGTTCAAGCACATTTTATAACACTTTAGTGGCCTTACAGTGGTAGAGGATGGACAGCAATCTATCCCAAGTAAGTCCATTTCACTCTATCCCTCCGGTGGCAACAGGTATCACTGATGCCTCCACTCTAGAGTGGGTAATATATCTGGAAGAATGTGAGATCAGAAGCCCCTGGTCCCTAGATGAACGGAGATTGCTCATTAACCTCTAGGAATTACAGGTCATAATTTTGGCACTCAAGGTCTTCCTCACTTCCCTCAGTGATCAGTGTTTTCAGATCTTGATGGACAATAAACTATGTAGTATATCATCAAGCAGGGGTGAGTAGGGTCATACTTCTCTACCAAGAAGCTCTGAGACTCTAGTCTTGGGTTCAGGAACATTAGATTTGCCTGGTGGCACATCACCTTGCAGGTATGCTCAATGTGCTAGTGGATAGTTTCAGTAAGATTCATCTTGCCAACCACAAGTGGCATCTGGAATCGGAAGTAATCCAGGACATATTCCAGCTCTGGAGGACTCCTGATATTGACCTGTGTGCCACTCACGAGAACGCTCAATTCCTGAAATTCTGTGACCTCTAGTTTCCGATGCAGGGATCATTGGGGGATGTGTTTCAGTTGAAGTTGAACTTTTCGCTTCATTATGTGTTTCCTTCCATTCCCTTGATTGCTCGAATTCTAAGGAAAAGTTTTCTTGATCAGGCCCAAGTAATCCTCATTGCCCCCAGATTTGCCACAAAGGGTGTAAAATGTAGACCTTATTCGCTTCTCCCTGTGCCCTCCGCTCTGTCTCCCTCACAGAGTAGACCTCTTGTTGCAGTCACATGGCGGGTTCTTCATCCCAACTGCTAAAGCCTCCATCTGTATTTCTAGAGATTTAACGTGCAACATGAGATCTCTTTATTTACCTTCTGAAGGTGTGGATATTAATTTGTGTGCCCACAGTCATGTCCCCAAGATAGTGTACTGAGGCAGATGGAATTCATTTACCAATTGATATGTAGACAGCTTAGTAGACCCTCTTCAGGTTCATCTGTCTAACATCTTAGGATTGTCCTTTCACTAGCTCAGCAGTGGGGCGCAGTGGGTACTGCTAAAGCTCACTTATCAGACTTTTCGGCTTTTCTTTGTTTACCTGACCGGCTGTCCCTTTTCAAACCATCCATAGTTATGAGGTTCCTAAAGGGACAATTAACAAGTTTCCACCAATAACTTTTAGGATGCCTCAATGGGGCTACAACTTGGTTCTCGTGTTTCTTTTATTTTCCCCTTTTGAACTATTACATAGTTGTCCTTTACGTTACTCACATTTAAGGCAGTCTTCCTGATCACTAACACACCAGCTAGACGTGTTAGCAAGTTGCAAGCGTTTAGTGTCAAACATATATTCATTTCTTTCAGTCCTAACAGATTGGTGTTAAAACCAAGGCTGCCTTCCTGCCAAACAGACTCCCAACCTTCTTCACTCATCCACAGGCAACCAAGTAAGAACAGAGACTGCATCGTCTTGATCATAAGAGAGCAGTTAGCTTCTATGTGGACAGAACATGCGAGTTAAGGCTAGATGATCAGCTGTTTGTGGGCTCTATGGAGAAGGTGAAAGGCAAAAAAGTGCATGAGAGGACATTATCAAGATGGATAACCCTATGAATTACAATGTGCAGTGCTCTGGCTAACAAAGAGCCATCAGAAAGTATTAAAGCTCATTCCACCAGAGCAAGTTTTGTACTTCTGCAATGGCAACAGGAGTTCCGATAGCACACATCTGCAAAGTGGTGAGTTGGGTGTCCCTCTACACTTTTGCGTAGCATTACCATTTGAACTCAGAAGGGTGAATGGAAAGTCACTTTGCTCGCTGGTTCCTTGAGAAGTTCTTGGTAAAAACAGCCATGCACCCACACCTTGTCTCGTGACTATTGGGGGAATTTATTCAAAAGGTGACGAATCTGCAAGTAGAGCAAATACGCCCTGGAAATTTCTCTATCCACCCACACAGAATTATGTACTCAATCAATCAATCAAATCAAGCTTTATTCGGATCATACAAAATGTCCATAAAAGCATTCTATGAAATACAATAAAATCCATTTATAACCAAGACTATGCAAAAGAAACATTATCTTAACCTCTTGGATGCTCGGCATATTTCCCTGCTGTGCTGAGAAATCGTAAATCCCACACATCATGACGAGCTGGGCTCGTCATGAGCGTGCGAGGAGGCTACTTCATGACGAGCCCAGCTCGTCATGAGCGTGGAAGGGGTTAACATAATTAAAATAAGCACAATCGTTATACATGTATACCTTTAGTAATTCTTAGTTCAATTTTTCCAAGTGAACAAGGTCATTCCTTTGTTTTTTTGCTGACATTATTTAACAAATTACTGCATTTCAGACTGGTATTCTTTCCAAATTCCGTAAATAATTAAAAGAAGTTTTATAGGATTACAGGCAATTATCTTTAAAAATTGGACGGAGATACATTTTTCTAATTTCTATATACAAATTACAAAAGAGTCAAAAGTGAAGGGTGCTTTGTTTGGATCTACCATCACACGGGCAGTTTGGAAGATTAGCACACCACTTGCCCCTTTTAGGAAAAGCAAAAAGATGGTGTAATGTATTCATCCGTATCTGGGTAGGTAGAATCTATGCTGTACATTAGTTATAAAAACGAGGTATGGCTGCAGACCCATGGCGATTGGTCCCTTAAGATAAGATATACCAATTTTCTTAGAACCTGAAACCTCATCTCTTAAGGCTGTCCTAACATTCAGGAGACTCCTTTTCAAATCAACCTTACTGATGTGTTGTATGTCTTCAGGTTGATTTCCATTCAGGGTCAAGTTGCATTCTTCTAAGAGACCACTAATATACTTAACCAAGGTATTTTCTTGCATCGGTCTGGGGACAAACAGTCTAAAATAATATCCCTCGTAAAGCGAGTTTCTTCCCTAGTCCACATATGGTGCCACAAATTTAAGGCGGCTATGGTAATCAAATTGTGTATATATGGTGTTCCGGTTTCTCTATGCAAGATAATGAAAGGGGTAGAGGCCGGTACGGCTAACAAACGTCTTAAAAAGTTGTTTGCAAGAATTTGTAATGGCAAAGTATCCGTCTGGCCCCATAGTGCTCCCCCCGGTGATGCACTTTGCTCCGTATAGCTTGAGAATCTCCCGTACAGGTTTTTTACCAATTTTTTGGGAGAATCTAAAAATAGCCTCCCCCAATTTCACAAATTTCAACTTACATAGAGTTATATGTGTATTCCAAGTACCTTTACTGTTAAAAGGAATCCCTAAGTAAGAACATGTAAACGTTCTCTCTATTAATGTCGCGTTAATATAATGTGATTTTGTTTTAATATTCCTTTTACCGCAGGACATAACCAAAGTCTTACTCAGGTTAATTTTTAAATGTTTTCCGTCATAAATCTAGTAAAATTGTCCATCAGGGACTGTAATCCGTTCGCTGTCCTTGAAATTAGGACAGCATCATCGATGTACAATAATAGGAGTGTTGCCCGCTTACCGATCATTGGGACATCTACCCCCAAATTCTGTAGTAAAATATCAACGCCATTTATATGAAGTGAAAACAGAAGAGGTGCAAGTGTGCAGCCTTGTCTTATTCCATGTGTAATATTAAAGTGCTTTTTGCATTCCCCATGTATTCCATAACGTATCTTTGCGGACAGACGAGCATAGATTTTAGATAAGAAACTAATAATATCCTCCGGGGCTCCCATCCCTCCCAACGTCTCCCATAAAATGCACTTGACAAATCTACAAAGCAAAGGTGGAAGTATCCTTCCCTGGCGAAGGTGTATTTTCCTATTATTGTTGTAATACTTTATTCGATATAATCATATCATAAAAGTACAAACATTCAAGTTAATGGCATACATGATAAAAATGTACAATTCATAAGATAAAAACCAATAAAAATATTATTTACACTTTTAAAACAACTCTGATAGCGGTACTAAAGTGCAACAACGGTAATATACATATGGGCTTTCTGTACATGCAGGATCTATACTTTATTAGTATTTAGCAATCTGGTGCGAGTGAGCCATGCACTTGATAGGTACTTTGCAACTCCGCATACAACAAATAAAGATGTTGTATCCGTTAAGAGAATGCGGAGGGCGACCCTAAAATCTCTAACCCCCAACTCCCTGCATACTGGCTTCAACCATCGCGATCTCGCCCTCTTGTATGCTTTGCAACCAAACAGAAAGTGTGGTAGGGATTCGGTCTCACATGGAGAGCTTGGACAGGTGCCATTTGAGACCCGTGTTCCTTTCCATCCCCTAATAAATTTGTTTAGGGGTAGTGTCCCATACCTCATTTTAAAAAAAATTGATCTGTCTTTTGGTATTTGGATGAAATCTAATAATGGTTCAAACCTCCTAGTGGGCTTATGCTCCAAAAATTGTGTGGTTAGAGCTTCCAATTGTGTACTCTTCTGTTCCTCAGTGTGTACCCACTCCCAGTAGATTTTCTTAACAACTTGCTTTGGAGGAGGGGACTGTGAGGTCCAGGATTCAGCCAATCCCAGCTTCATGACCATTTGCCTCAATTTGTTTAGCCACTGGATCTTATTCGCACTATTCAAGGCTATCAGTTCGTCCATCACCAGGGCGTAATTTGCTAGTTCTCAGGCGCACCCAGAACAGCACAGGGCGAAGGAGTACTATGTCTAAAATGGAGCGTTTGCCCATATCATGAAAAAGGGGCTTCAATGGGGTTGAGATAGGAACGGCAACTAAGTCCCTTATAAACGTATTCTCTGCTCTAGCCAGAACGGTGACATTTTCGCAGCCCCACAGTTCCAACCCATAGACTGCGGAGGACAGCACCTTCCCTTCATATACAGCTAGAGCCCGGGCTATAGGCCTGCTGACTGACATACGCTGACTCCTCAGACTGGCTCCCGAGACTCTCTTGAGGTTTAGCAGCATCTTGGCAACATGGGAGTTCCATTTCATTCTATTGTTAATCCTGATTCCCAGGTAGTCAAAATCCTCCACCACCTCAAGAGGCGACCCATTAAGGGTGATATTAATTTTCTTTGCTTTTTTTGAAGGGGGCAGCACCATTAACTTGGTTTTGGATGTATTAATGGTCAGCCTGCGTTCATCGCAAAATAGACTGAATCTGTCCAGTAGTTTCTGCAGCCCCAAAGGGGTTTTGGACAACAGGAGGGTGTCATCTGCGAAGAGGAGGGTTGGTGTTTTCTCCCCCGCCAGGACAGGGGCAATCGGCATTGTCCTCCCTCAAATGGTCTACCACCCCATTGATAAAGAGGGAGAACAATGTCGGGGCTATCACACAGCCCTGGCGTACCCCCCTATCCACAGGCACCCTCCCTGTTAGCTGTCTCTGATTCCGCCATCTAATTCTAGCATAATTATCTTCGTGAAGTTTAACTATAAACTCCAGGAGGTAACGCGGGAACCCCATTTCCAGCAGCACCCTCCAGAGTTTATCACGAGGCACCAAATGAAAGGCCCTTTTGAGGTCTATGAAGGCCAGATATAAATTCCCCTTCATAATGGTTACTGATTTCTAGTATATTGCCCAAAACCTGAAAACCTGGTCCATAGTACCCACATTCTGGCGGAAACCCGCCTGGAAGTGGGACAGTATATTCCCCTCCTCTAGCCACATACCTACTCTATTTATAATGATCCTGCCAATTATTTTCTGAGCAGCGTCGATTAAACTAATCGGCCTGTAGTTGGCAGGGTCCTCCCTATCGCCTTTCTTATGGAAAGTAACAACTTCAGTGCCCCTCCACGAGTCAGGGACCATGAAGGATCCATGAAGGATTCTATTCATTAGAGGAGCAATAAAATCAGACCACAGCTTAGGGTCATGTATGTATAGATCGCCCGGTAACCCATCCGGGCCTGCCGCTTTAGAGGGGGGTTATGCTCCTGATAGCATCAGAAACTTCTCGGTCTACAAATTGTTCTACAGGTGTAAGTTCCTCATTAATAAAGTCATTTTGTACCCTCCATAATTGAACTAAATCATCTTCGCCACAATACAGATTTGAAAAATGGGAATGCCATTGTTGCTCAGTTATATGGTTAGGGAGGGGCTCTACTCCTCTCCTGTCAAGTTTGTTTATCAAGTTCCAAAACAGGGTAGAGTTCTTCGAACTGGCAGCGATCTTAAGTTGTTGCCAATATTCATCCTTCCAGTCCTTCTTTGCACTTTTAATGCAATCGCTATATTCCCTTCTAGCCGTCCTAACTGCTATAGCGTCCTTTCTCCTAATGGCGTTTGCTATAGCCCTTCTCTTTTCCCTACAACCTGTTGTATACCATAGGGTGCCACTTTTTGGTGGATTCTTCTTCCTTGGTCCACTAGTATCTCTTATAGTGAAAAATTAACCAATTTTCTCTATTAGACTCTTGTAGGAGTCTATAAAATTCCGACTTTGTTCGGTTGACTGGGAGGAGGTATGGGATAGGAGTTCCCTAGTTTCTGCCTCTACTAGTTCTTTAATACGGATCAAAATATCTTCTTGGCACATCACCCTGTTCCACTTTAATCTGCGTTTGCAATTAGATGGAACTACTTCTTTTGTGATCATAAGTGGGCCATTTAATGCTTCCCTCTCATTACCCCATCTTATTTCCATGCAAAGTGGATTATGATTGCTATCCTGTGACTGTCTGACTTCCATGTCAACTAGTCTGTTCCAGGAACCGGTATCGAGCAGAATGTAATCAATACGGGATGGACAACTAAATCTGTTATAGGTCATCATACCATTTGGGTCTGAGGTTGTCCTACCGTTCAGGGTACGTAGGTTATATTCTAGTGTTAGGGAATTTATTTGGATCGCTCTTGGCGTCCATTTTCTGATTGGCGCTATGGTTAGAGGCGGGATGGACTGTCTAGAATCCTCTTCGTTAAGTCCCAGGAGATCTTCTTTACTTAAGGGTTCATATGTAAAGTTAAAATCTCCCCCTACAATAATGCTAGGCAATGGGGGGATACCTGCTAGCGCCACCTCGAGTAAGGCTATAGTGGGTGAAGTTTGACCTCCTGGGGAACCTATAGCATAAACATTAAACAGCTCCATCGAGCTTCCAATATGGGAGCCCTTAGTGGAGATATGTAGTATGTCCTGCGACTGTAAAGTATGCGCAGTAAGTGCCCAATTCAAAGCCACACTAAACCATACGTGCAGTCCTCCCGATGGGCGACCTCTCCCTGAACTAATTGCCGGAATAAAGTGGGTGGAATATCTGCATTTATATAGGGGAGACATGCTCCATGTTTCCTGGAACATACAGATGTCGAACGTATCTATGAATTCTTTCCATTCTGGATTTGCCATATTTTTATGACGCCCAGCTATGTTCCAGGAAAGCAATTTAATCATGTTTGTGTTTGTAACCCTCTCTGTGTGAACTACTTCTGAAGCTAGTCTTCCAACTGCTGTTGTTAGGGGATATTGAGCGTTGACCACTTCATTAGACCTTTCTTCCCCCCGAGGAACAACCTCATCATTAATCTTTATAGCCTATCTATAAGGCTTGTGGTGAAATTGGTCTGACGTTCGGGCTTCCACATATTGTGTGTTTGTGTTACACTATTCAGATAGTTATCCTTTAATGGTCAGTCTATGTTGTTTAGACCCGATGCGTCCTCGGGCCTAGATTTAGACCATAGAGGTGCGTGTCTGATTTGTATGTTACAATTCCTAGGGGGGCATGTCCTATACTGTAGGGCTACTAGGTTCTCTGCAATTGCTGTGTTACCAAACTATATCTCAATACAGTCTGTTGATGAACTAGGCAAGGAAATTCTTTTAACATTAAACATATCCTCCATAATGACTGATCTGCGCAATGGCTTTATTGCGTATGAATTCACTGTTCTCATAAGTATCAGCAGCTCCAAGCTTGGTGACAATACCACAAGGGGATCTGTATGGTGTGTTTATCTGTTTGTTACTCCGATTAGTTGTTTCAGCCATGTCACTATAATATTTATTATCCCCCTGCAGGACCCTGCATTGTGATATTGACCCCCTCAATTTTGCTACTTCGGCATATGAGCCCGAGGTGTTTTGCCTGGCGGGTATTTTAGCTAGGGGGTTATGAGCTGGGATTTTGGGTCGGAACTCTACTACAGTTTTGGAGACACATAATGGGGCTGTTCGTGTATTGGGTTTAGATAGGGCCGCTCCTGCTGTTTGGTTTGGTGGGGCCGTTCGCAAGATAAGGGCTTCCTTTTACCGGGTTGGACACTAACACTGGGTGTAGAGTGTTTGTTATGTGTAGTTCCTCCCGTTTTGTAAAGTCCATCATGAATTTCTTAATAATAGATATATATCCCTTACCAGGCTTTCCATTTTCATCATGATTAAATTATTAAAATTCAAACATCTGGAGCATTCACCTGGACTATTCACAGCCTCCACAGTCCCCCCCAGCCCTTGTGATAAGACCTCACTTAATTCCCTTGATTCCCATTCCAACACTGAAAAGCGATTAGTACAAGTGATGCCCATTTCACATGCAATCACCTGCGAGGACCTGTCTATATTCCCAGTTGATATAGCTGGAAGTTCGGCATTAGCACTCATGTTTGCCCCTCTTAATGCCTCTGTAACATTTACCTCAATGGGGCTAGCAGGGTTAGAATGCATATCATCTACTGAGCACTTGGATTTTGATCTTTTAGAAAAAATAGCTAGGATCACTTTGCTCTTTATCTGCAGTAAACCGTCGACCAGGGGATCAGGGTTATCCACATTTCTTAAGGTAGGAGCCGTCAATAGAATGTCCTCACAATCTTCAACAATAGATTCGATGCTTGACATAACACCATTAGCGACTTTTTGACTTCTTCCTTTTTTTTGTTGTAATGGCAAGGGCTCCCCCCCCCTCCATTACCTTCCTTTTACCCATTGCTAGCTACAACTTTCCCTGGTAAATGGGATAATATCCAACAACTCGAAGGTGGCCCAACACCATCTTGTGTATCAGGGAACAGTCAACTTGACGAATGAGCACAGTACCTTTTTTTTTTGATATGGGTGGTTCAAGTTCTCACATGTAAGGGGCGGGGCCCTGCCCTGCCTCAATCTGCCTAGGACGGCTGCAGACGGCCCCACCCTTGTCCCGGTCTTCTCCCGGCGCGCTCCCGTGCGCGTCCCGCGGGACGAGGTTCCAAGGGATCCTTTATGCGCCTCCTGGTGCTTCCGTGTGATGTCTGCGGCGTCCTGGCCTCTAGTGGGGCTTCTGGGAGGTGTAGTCACAGGAGTGGAAGGGGCCCGGCGGAGCCAAGCCTGGCCGGAGGAGCGAGCGGAGTAAAGCCCGACCCACAGGTGCTGCTACAGGAATGCGGGGCTCGGCGGAGCCAAGCCCGGCCAAGATGATGAAGCAGGGCAATGCCCGGCCCTCAGGAGCGAGTACAAGCAACAGGTAAAGTTCCCCCGGACTAAGCACCAAGGGAGCCTTTATGCACGTCCTGGCGCTTCCGTGTGACGTCCACGGCGTCCTGGCCGCTAGTGGGGCTGCTGGGAGGTGTAGTCACAGGAGTGGAAGGGGCCCGGCGGAGCCAAGCGCGGCCGGAGGAGCGAGTGGAGCAAAGCCCGGCCCACAAGTGCTGCCACAGGAATGCGGGGCTCGGCGGGGCCAAGCCCAGCCAAGATGATGAAGCAGAGCAATGCCCGGGCCTCAGGAGTGAGTACAAGCAACAGGTAAAGTTCCCCCTGGACTCGGCACCAAGGGAGCCTTCATGCTCCTCCTGGTGCTTCCGTGTGACGTCCGCGGCGTCCTGGCCGCTAGTGGGGCTGCTGGGAAGTGTAGTCACAGGAGTGGAGGGGGCCCGGCGGAGCCAAGCCCGGCCGGAGGAGCGAGCGGAGCAAAGCCCGGCCCCCAGGTGCTGCCACAGGAATGCGGGGCTCGGCGGAGCCAAGCCCGGCCAAGATGATGAAGCAGAGCAATGCCAGGCCCTCAGGAGCGAGTACAAGCAGCAGGTAAAGTTCCCCCCGGACTCAGCACCAAGTGAGCCTTTATGTGCCTCCTGGCGCTTCCGTGTGACGTCCGCAGCGCCCTGGCCGCTAGTGGGGCTGCTGGGAGATGTAGTCACAGGAGTGGAAGGGGCCCGGCGGTGCCAAGCCCGGCCGGAGGAGTAAGCGGAGCAAAGCCCGGCCCACAGGTGCTGCCACAGGAATGCGGGGCTCGGCGCAGCCAAGCCCGGCCAAGATGATGAAGCAGAGCAATGCCCGGCCCTCAGGAGCAAGTACAAGCAACAGGTAAAGTTCCCCTATTAGTTCTAAGTCCAGAAACTGTTCGACCTCCCCAACACCTCGTCTGAAGCCATACTGAGCTACAGATAAGATGTTCTTTTCTTCTACCCATTGCTCTAGGCTGGCCAACAGCATTCTTGCCATTACTTTAGAAGTAGAGTCAAGCAAAGGTATTGGGCAATAGCAATTGGCACTACTCCTATTCCACTTTTTGAAAATGGGGACTATCAGACTCTCTGCCCAAGTGGCAGGTACCACCCCATCAATTGTTGCTTTAAAAAATTTTTACACAACGGGTACCCAAAAATCCATATTAGATTTAAATATATCAATTGGGACTCCGTCGGGGCCAGCCGCTTTGCCACTAGCGCTATTCTTAAGGGCTGTTACAATTTCATCTTGACTGATACTCCCTATTTTGGTGTTTTTTAAGATTATGACGGATTTATCCTCTTTATTTAAAAAACCCTGATCAGTTTCATAAAAAATTGCTTCAAAGTGGATTAACCAATCCGCTGGGGTCACTACCATATCAATTTTTACTGATTGAACATCTTTAAAGAAAGGTTGATCCAATGTTTTCCAAAAAAGGGCCGAATCTTTAAGATCGGCAGCTTTGATCAGATTCTCCCAATCATTATCCCTAATCTCCGAGTTTCTTCGGGTAAGGGCTTCTTTATATGACTTCCGTAGGATACTGTCCTCCTCCATATTACGCCAGATGTTTTTATTGCAGACTTTAAATCTCTATTTAATCTAGAGCATTGATTATCAAACCATCTTGGGGAATGCGAAACATCTGTTTTAGGATTCTTTCGCAAATTATCAGAAATTGCAGTAGAAATACTTTAAAAAGCCTTAACTATGTCCATACTATTTGAGGAATTATCAGGGCAGGTTAAAACATGATCATTAATTTTTAATAGGATCCTATTTGTAAAAGCTTCTGGGTCAACGGCAGCCCATTTGATTGAGATCCCATTCTCGCCCTGTGTCTTTATATCCATAGCATGGGTACTTGCTTCCGGTTGTTTTAAAAAGGGAGATTTTAAGGTTATCAGCACAGGATGATGATCATTCAATAAACTTGGGGAGACAAAAAATTCAGCTATTAGGGACCGAAGGCTTATTGAGGTGATAAAGTGATCAATACATGAGGATGATCTTACTCCTTCAAAGGTGTAAATATTACCCCTATCCTCACGTCCGCTCCTTTTATAGCCCTACCTGCCTTTGAGGGGATAGCATTTGTTGAAATCGTCTTAAACCCGTTTACGATGAAATTATCTGTGAGCCAAGTCTCTTGTAATAAAACCACATCGCAGAGTTGGATGCTTGTAAGCCAATTTACATCCTGCAGTTTATGCCTAGCCCCAGCAACATTCCATGTCATTATATGGAGGCATTCGTTCTGAGGATAGCTAGAAGGATCCGTCTCAACTTCTGTGACAGACCCTTTCTTGCAACTATCAGTGCTAGCCTCCCTAGCTTTAGTTATCTGACTCATACTCCTCCCTGCATAGTTTAATGTATCTAGCTGGGTAGGCAAGTTAATCGCAGGAAAAGAGGGAGACCGAACGATGATGTTCTCCAACAGTGGGGGACTTAGAGGTTGTAGTCAATCACAACCATCTAGACCGGACAATGTGGCAAATCTGTTAACTAGATTTAGAAAGGGTGGTCTCTTGGTAGGACCCTACAGTGCTCTCCGGTAAATCCGGTTGACCACCCTTTCCAAATAAAATGGCATCTATAAAAAAACCCTAATGGCAAAAGAGAGATCTTACTGAAATGATCCTCTAAATTAATACTCCCTATACGGTCCAGCAGAAATCTCACAACCTGCTCGTTATTAAAGTTGGCAACTATGCAGTCCCCTCTTAAGTCCTTCCTAGAATCTCCTATCCAAGCATAACATCTAGCCATGATCATCTGATTACAGATGTTCTAATCCCAAACCCCGACATGCTCCAATTTAGTTGTGAGCCACTACATAGTTTTGGCCATCAGCTGATCTGTAGTTTCTAACTGTCCTTCCTGTGAAACTGGGATATTCCGCAAGATCACTGCCAAAGGGGCAGCAGCTGGAGGAAGATGCAAGACCTGAGAGCCCTCCAAGGCTAGACTATTATCCACACCCTCAAACGTCTGCTGCGGTTTTCGACGCTGAGGCCCCGATATCAAGCTTGGTGCTTTATCACCCACAGTCCCCACACATGGACCACTTTCCTCCCCTTCCTGACTACAAAAGCTAGCCTGAGTAGGGCCACTAAGATTAACCCCCTGCTCAACCCTTTTAACACCCACATGCACTAAACCAACATCATGATTACCCACAACATCCTCATTCATCCCAGGTACCGACGATGTTGAGGGTATTTGCCTCGCTACGAGAGATTTAGGAGGAATGGAGTTCCCAAGTACCACGTTGCTTAGCTCATTAGATGTATTAACCATTAACCTATTTCTAGAGGCTAAAAAACCCTCTAGGTTAGAAAGGTTATTCATAACCTTCAGTTCAAAATCGGTTAATCCTTCCTCAATTTTAGAGAGCCTATGCATTATTGGAGACAGAGATGATGCAATTAAATTACCCAATTTGGACCACATAACATCATTGACTTTCTCAGGGGAATCGCCTAGAAGATCTAAAGTCGAGTCCGGTGGCAAACTTGGCTGTGAAAACACCGTTGTTAGAGATGGCGATGCTACAGTTTCTCCATTTTTATTAATCTTTTTAATTTTTGCCAGTTTGTCTCTGTGGGCCCCCTCCCCGCTTCCTCTTTTGTGAAGAGTCTGAGGGTACGGCAGAGGAGTTAGTTTTACCATGAGGTCCAGATCTTGTAGCAATACTTGGGGGTGGACTGCTTCGGGTATTTACAGTAACCGTCGCAACCAGTTCAACAGATGGCGTAATATTATGTGTTCCCTGTCCGCCTTGTTTTTCCGATGGTTCATTTTGAGACAATCCAGGGTCACTTACTATGACGGGAGAATCAGGAACTGCAACCAAGGAGCAATCAGGGGTACGAGCACAAGCCAGGGCGCCCAGAGAGGATCGTTTAGCTGTTTGTAGATCAAGACACTCACGACGCTCTGTCAGTGCTATCTCCTGAGCAAGGACAGAGATGGCTCTAATTAAAAACTGATCCAAAGTCCCCACCACGCTGCCAGAGGGCTGTGCAGATCTTCCCTTGCCCTCACGCCAATTCATCCTCACTAAGCTTCTGAAATGATGGGAGGTCAAAAAAACAACTTAATAAATTCCACCTTCCCAATTAATAACACTTTTCCCTAGACCAACCGTATGTCAAATTGAAATGACCTTCTGATTATGACTGGCTTTTGTGAGTGAGCCTGGCCTCATCCGGTCTCTAACGGGCTCAAACAGGCCCGCCCTTGGCCTGGCCCGCGCCCGCTAAGAGGGAGCCGCAAGCACCTTTATGCGCCTCCGGGCGTGAGAGAATGGCGGCGGCGCCTCCTGGCGGGGTAATCAGGCAAAGCAGTGTGGGCTCTGAAGTCCAGTAAAGCGGTTCCTGCGAAGCGGGAGCCGCGAGCACCTTTATGCACCTCCGGGTGCGAGAGAATGGCGGCGGCGCCTCTTGGCGCGGTAATCAGGCAAAGCAGCGTGGGCTCTAAAGTCCAGTAAATGTACTCACATAGAAATCTACATGCTAGTCAATCTTTTCTAAGTCTACACATATACTTTATGCACAGTAGCACTAGGGTTTCCTTACTCTTCATTTTCTTTTGAGAATCCCATTTTTCCTTGAACATGTTTAAATGTTTGGAAATATTGTGAAGCAAGTGGAAGAAGTAACATTTGAAAAACATGTTTCACTGTTGAGTAATCTCATCTATGCCATCTCCGAAATTCCTTCCTATTCCCACTCTGGAAATAAAATGTATTCCACCTCTTGTTAGAAGTGTATCTTAAATTGTTCCCCGAGTGGTGATCGGCAGAGAAAGTGTTTGTGGACAGTTACAAACTCACAAGTTTGCAGGCACACGTAAACTTTGTAAGGCAATAAAGCCCTTAAAATTTCTCTACATACCCACATAAAAATATTTATTCACATAGATATCTGTAAGTTTTTAAATCTTTTTCCAAGTGTACACATGTACTTTGTGCGCATTAGCACTTTGTCTTTCTTGGAATTGAGATAAATGTATGCCATATAGACCAGGCCATTACATAGCCATATTTGTGATGGATAGGTACACATATTTCCAAGATAAAATGCAATGTAGTTCTCTTTGAGTTACACATTTGTAATATAGTGCTTAATCTGAAAGGCACTTAGTGTTAAAGGAATAATGATAATATGGTACTCTTAATGATGGATAAATTAACATGAACTTTTTCAATACAACATGACGTGAGCATCGATGACACCATCAAGACCATGCACACAATCCACTCAGGCTCTCCGTCAGACCCATTCCCGCATCACGCCTTCAACAGAGCAAGCAGCTTCATCGCACCCCACCTGCGCAACGTCATCAATCTTTCCCTCAAGACCGCTACCTTCCCAGAGATCTGGAAGCACGCCGAGAACAACGACCTAATCAAACAAGCATTTGCAATGCAATAGGTCTCGCATTAGGAAAGTTTGAGCTATTGGTATTGTAAATGACAAATTTTGTATTTATGTGTTGGTTTTGAAAATAGCTAAATTAATAGCTTTGTCATTTACAATGCCAATAGTTTTAGCTTTCGCAAATGTGACACCTATAGCATTTGTAATGCAATATGTGCTGTATTTATGTGACTTAGATGTATTGAAATTACAAATAACAAAGGCATTTTTTTTAAAAATAATTAATACTTAAATACAAGTTATTGTAATTTATAATGGCAATAGCTTAAACTTGTGTAAATAACTTGTGAAGAATATGTTTGTGACATTTGTAACATTTGTAATAAAGCTTGAAACATGGAGAGAACATATTTGAACCAGTTGTTGTTGAATGGTTGCACAGATTGATGCTGTGTTAGCGCATAGTGATGTTGCGGTATCCCTGAGTGATGATGCATCAGGGGGGTGCTGAGTGATGCGGTGGTGATGCGATAGATAGAGTGAGTGCGATAGATAGATAGAGGGAGGGCAATAGATAAAGGGAGGGAGGGCAATAGATAGAAGCAGGGAGGGTGATAGTGGGAGGGCAATAGATAGATAGATAGATAGATAGAGGGAGGGCGATAGATAGATAGAGGGAGGGCGATAGATAGAGTGAGGGAGGGCGATAGATAGAGTGAGGGCGATAGACAGATAGATAGAGGGAGGGCGATAGATAGATATTTTATTTATTTATAAAGTTTTATATTGCGCGAACTGGACAATGGATAGAGTGAGGTTGATAGATAGAGTGAGGTCGATAGATAGATAGAGTGAGGGTGATAGATAGATAGAGGGCGATAGATAGAGTGAGGGCGATAGAGAGAGTGAGGGCGATAAATAGATAGATAGATAGATAGAGTGAGGGCGATAGATAGATAGATAGATAGATAGATAGATAGATAGATAGATAGATAGATAGATAGATAGATAGATAGATAGATAGATAGATAGATAGATAGATAGATAGATAGATAGAGTGAGGGCGATATATAGATTGAGGGCGATAGATAGATAGAGTGAGTGCGATAGATAGATAGATAGAGTGAGGGCGAAAGATAGATAGAGTGAAGGCGATAGACAGATAGAGTGAGGGCAACAGATCAATAGTGAGGGAAATAGATAGAGTGAGGGTGATAGATAGGGTGAGGGTGATAGAGTGAGGCAGATAGAAAGATAGATAGATAGATAGATAGAGTGAGGGCGATAGAGTGAGGCAGATAGAAAGATAGATAGATAGATAGATAGATAGATAGATAGATAGATAGATAGATAGATAGATAGATAGATAGATAGAGTGAGGTTGATAGAGAGAGGGGTGTGTAGAGAGAGAGGTGTAGAGATAGAGAGGGGTGTAGAGATAGGGGTGTAGAGAGAAAGAGGGGTGTAGAGAGAGAGGGGTGTAGAGAGAGTGGGGTATAGAGAGAGGGCTGTAGAGAGAGTGGGGTGCAGAGAGAGTAGGGTGCAGAGAGAGTGGGGTGCAGAGAGAGTGGGTGCAGATAGAGTGTGGTGCAGAGAGAGTGTGGTGCAGAGAGAGTGTGGTGCAGAGAGAGTGTGGTGCAGAAAGAGTGGGGTGCAGAGAGAGGGCTGTACAGAAAGGGGTGTAGAGAGAGGGGTGTAGAGAGAGGGGTGCAGAGAGAGAGGGGTGTAGAGAGGGGGTGTAGAGAGAGGGGTGTAGAGAGAGAGGGGTGTAGAAAGAGGGTATAGAGAGAGAGTGGTGTAGAGATAGGGGGGTGTAGAGAGGGAGGGGGGAAGAGAGAAAGGGGTGTAGAGAGAAAGGGGTGTAGAGAGAAAGGGGTGTAGAGAGAGGGGGCAGAGAGAGGCGAGCAGAGAGAGAGGGGGTGTAGAGAGAGAGGGGTGTAGAGAGAGAGAGGGGTATAGAGAGAGAGGGGTGTAGAGAGAGAGGGTGTAGAGAGAGAGAGAGGGGTGTAGAGAGAGAGAGAGGGGGGTGTAGAGAGAGAGGGGTGTAAAGAGAGAGGGTGTAGACAGAGGGGTGTAGGGAGAGGGGTGTAGAGAGCTGTGCCCCTGGGTGTCAATTTGACACTAAAAAGGGTGATAACAGTGAGTCAGGGGGTGGGGGGGCATTCAAAGGTTATGGAGCAGACACAAGGGAAAACATCTCATACCGTGGGTCAATGTGACACTAAGAAGGGTGCTAACATTGGGCCCTGGGGGTCAATGACACACTAAGAAGTTTGCTAACAGTGGGTCATGGGGGGGGGGCGGGGTATTCAAAGGATTGAAGCAGACATCCTTATAAAAGTGATAAAAATAGCACGTATCACTGGCGTCAATTTATATTTAAATCAAGATAAGGAAAACTGACAAGTGTGTAATACGTCCCGTGTTCAGTTTGCACACCTAATCATTAATAATAATAATACGTGTAGTGCTTGCTCTCATAACACTACTAGTAGTAGCGGTCACTGTTGCCCAAAATAATGGTACTTCTTTTATAGGCTTGAGGGAGATGAAAAGCAGAGCAAGAGTAGGGAGGATACATATGAACCCAAGACGTGCAGGTTGCACACTGATTTCAGTAGTGAGCTCTTAACGCGCTGAGCTAGATTTTGAGCCATTGGGCTTCCCTGCTCCATCATTTGAAGCGAGTTACACTGGATGCTTTCCATGTTATGTGCGTACGAGTAGATTTGCACTGCCTGTAACTACTGCATGAATAGGGATGCTGCTCGTCCCTTTCAAGCTGTTTGCGCTTGTTTTAAACACTTTACGTTCGTATGAGCTGATTTGCACGGTTCGTACCTTTCGTCCGCCTTATTAATAAGAAAAAAGCAGGTATGGCATTACGTGTCCTAGCGCATATACAGACAAACATGCAGAAATAATGAGTGCATGCAATAATAGCACATTAAAGGTAAACGGTTGGCTTTGCCGACAAAGAGAAGCGCTGTCACGCTGTTCCCATCCCAACTCCCAGTGGCTGGCGAGTTAAGAGGTGAAGGGGAGGAGGAGGGCATTGACTAATGGCAGCAAATGGGTCCGCGCTATATAAAAACGCATAAAATAAATAAATAAAAGGAAGGTAGTGATTCCTAATGGTGAGTGTAGGAGGGAGCCTTGTGACAGATGTTGAGAGCCTTAAAAAGCTGAATTGATATGGGTAGGCAAAGATTTAAGTGGAAACGTATTTAAGAGTATGTGCGGAAGGGAATGAGATAACAAGCTCTTATGCTCTGAAGTCTGATGCCTAGGCACAGACAAATGGTGGTGCGCGATGTGCACGAGGGGGGGAGGGGGAGCGGCAGCCTTTGATGTCTGATGCCGAGGCACAGACAAATGGTGGTGTGTTATGTGGCTGACGTGCACGCGCCTGTCTCACATGAACTGTATGGGATCCGCAGCCGTTTTGGTAGACTTTTCTTTTCCACTTACTATAATTCTCGCCAGCAATGCGCAAGCGCATTGGCAGGCGAGACCTAAAAACCTAAGGCAGACCCAAGAGACCTCAAGAACTTCCGGCCCATCTCTCTGCTCCCCTTCCCAGCCAAGGTCATCGAGAAAGCCGTCAACAGGCAGCTAACCCGATACCTCGAAGAAAACAGAATCCGGACCCTTCCTAGTCAGGGTTCCGCAGCAACCACAGCACAGAGACTGCCCTCATCGCCGCCACCGACGACATCAGGACCCTGCTGGACAATGGCGAGACCACAGCACTCATCCTCCTAGACCTTTCTGCCGCCTTCGACACCATCTGCCATCGCACACTACGCGCACGCCTCCACGCCGCAGGGATCCGAGACAAGGCTCTGGATTGGATCACCTCCTTCCTCTCCTGCAGAACCCAGAGCGTCCGCCTCCCCCCTTTCCATTCCAAAGCCTCCGAGATCATCTGCGGTGTACCCCAGGGATCCTCCCTCAGCCCGACGCTGTTCAACATTTACATGGTTCCGCTCGCACACGTAACCCGACAGCACGACCTCAACATAATCTCCTACGCCGACGACACTCAGCTGATCCTCTCCCTCACCAAGGACCCCATCACCGCCAAAGCCAACCTCCACGAAGGAATGAAGGCCGTCGCCGACTGGATGAAGACCAGCCGTCTGAAGCTGAACTCGGACAAGACGGAGGTCCTCATCCTCAGCTCCAACCCTTCAGCTGGGACGACTCCTGGTGGTTGACGGCACTGGGGGCAGCCCCGACACCCACGGACCACGCACGCAAGCTGGGAATCATCCACCACTCAACGCTGTCAATGACCAAGCAAGTCAACGCCGGCTCCTCCTCCTGCTTCAACACCCTCTGCATGCTCCGCAAGATCTACGGATGGATCCCGACAGACGCAAGAAAGACAGTCACCCAGGCCCTCGTCAGCAGCAGACTCGATTACGGAAACGCCCTCTACATGGGAGCCCCGACCAAGCTCATCAAACGACTACAACGTATCCAAAATGCCTCGGCACAACTGATCCTTGACGTACCACGGTCACATCACTCCCCACCTGAGAAACCTGCACTGGCTCCCCGTCAACAAGAGAATATCCTTCAAGCTCCTCATCCACGCACACAAGGCACTCCACAAGACCGGCCCAGCCTACCTCAACAGACGGCTCTCCTTCTACTACCTTAACCACCAGCTCCGCTCAGCCGACCTCTCACTCGCCATCATCCCGCGCATCCAAAGAACAACCACCGGTGAGAGATCCTTCTCCCACCTCGCCGCCAAGACATGGAATACCCTCCCACCGAACCTACGACAGACCCAAGACCTGCTGACCTTCAGGAGGGTACTTAAGACCTGGTTGTTCGATCAGTAGCGCCCCCCCCCAGCGCCTTCAGACCATCACAGGTATGTAGTACGCATTACAAATGATTGATTGATTGATTGATTGATGTGACTCTGTGATAGAAGAAGCACACATGTCCAAAATGCACCAAAATGTGGTCCTCATTGTGTTGGATAAAAACACACAATTGTGACACACATCTTTATACAATCCTCATTGTGATGGGAAAAACACCAATCTCTGTAATAGGCAGCATAATATTTCTTGTGATAGATAAAGGCACACAAACCTGTTGTACAGAATGTAATATGGTTCTTAGTTACACCACTGCCTATCGGACCATAGGTCACATTTAAATAGGAGCTATTGTAAAGCACCAAAGAGCACAATCTTGTGACACACAGTATGAAATGGTTTTCAGTGTCCAGAACAAACGTTCATATGCTTGAAACATATAAAGTCGTGGCAGTGTGTATTACACGTTTAAAATATCAACACAAAACTGTAACATGCGTCATGATGTGCTCCTTTTTGCAATGGATAAAAGCTCACATGCTATACACATGGTCACATGAATTGCATAACACGATGCAGTCTTCATTGTGATGGATGAAAATATGTGTGAGATGTTGTTTTCAGAGTGAGGTGTTATAGCGCAGAGTTAAAACACGCACTGTGATGTAATTCATATTCATTGACAACAGAGGGGACCAGTCTCTCACAGGAATGCACATGCAATGAGGAACAGGTTTGTTTCTATTAGGTATCTTAAGACATCTAGTGCTTGATGCACATGATGAACTCAAATGAATTTGTAGCTGTGTCACAGGGTCGAGGATGACTTATTGGAGGAGATTCCATACTCCCCGGTGACTAGGGTGAATGAGGCACTCTTCCTCTGTGTGCAGGCTTTTTCTCCGGTCTGTCCCTTTAAGGAACAAGACTCTGACACCCAAGAAGAAGGCGGTCAGCAAGTCCGGATGACGTCTCTGCCCCTTCCCAATGGGAAGAGAGAGCCCCGCTGATGAAAGCGGAAATGGATGTTGGAACGGATGCTGAGGAAGAAGTGAGACCTGAAGAACGCGGAGAGAGCCAGGTGAACTAGAGCGCTTGGAGGAGAAATGGGACCTCATCGCCTGCAACAAGTGGGGAGGTAACCCCTGCAGAGGAGGAGTCGCCAGGAGGCCAACCGTTTCACGCTTGGCTCTGCCACGCTCTAGGAGGAATGTGACTGAACAAGATACAGTCCGGCTGCGGGCTGCTCACGGGCACTGGGCTGGAAGGCAGCAAAGTAAGTAGAGGGCACACCTCTGCTAAACCGATGGGTTAACCGGACTACACTTGGTGGTGGTGGCTTCTTTGAGTGTGGTGATAGTCCCTGCACTGGCCCTCTACACTTCTACATATTGTCGATGTCCCGACGTTCACCGGTGGTTTTCTTATTTTCTTACCGAGGGACATACAAGTCCATGACTGACCTGGTGGCCTCATAAGAGGAAGAACGGAAGCAGTATTCATACCTAACCTCTACTAGCTGTGTAAACAGATGCACTAGGACGTGAAAAATAAAAACATATTCAAACCATACCTAATAAAAGGGATAAAAGAACCAAGTCGCACGTTGATTCCTACCGGGGCTTAACCCCTTCCTTGACGACCCGGTGACAAAAATATAATGTAATATAATCCTATTTGTGATTGAAAGAAGTTTATTCTTGGCAACAGTAGTTTAGATAATAGCACAACTTTGCAACAGACCCAGTGGCATGGTCATTGCTGTGATGGGAAAAAGCTAAGATATGTAATACACAACATTACACGGTCCTCGTTGTGATGAATAGCAAAAACCATTCGTGACACACACTACAATGTGATCCCAAGTAAAATAATAGTAGCACACTTATATAACACAAAAAAACCTGTAACACTCAAAACTAAGGTCATTATGCAGGAAATGAGCAATCTACTGGCATGATTGGGATTGTGACCCTGATGTGATACAAATAGCAACATACCTTAAGGCTTCTAGATCCTCTTCAATTCACAATACAAAGTGCTATATTTATTGTCATTGATTATTAGTGTGCTTGGATTACACGAGCATGCTGTTTTTTTTATTTGCAAAGGTTCTCTTGATTATTCTTAATATGCTTCTGCAGTAGCAGTATTTCATTATTTCTCATTTTCTTTTGAGAACATAATTTTTCCTTGAATAAGCATGAATGTAAAAAAAATGTGAACTATGTAGAATCAAGTAGAAGTAGTTAAATATTTCCTTTCTGCATGCATATTTGCCTGTTGAGTGATCCCTTCATCTATGCCATCTCCAATTTTTATTCTGATTCCTTCCGCTTCCCACTCTGAAACCCCATTATTCCGGCACTTATTAGAAGTGAATCTCAGATTGTTCCCTGGGTGGGAATGGGCTGAAGAAATGTTTGTGGACAGTTACAAAGTAACACATTTGCAGGCACACAAGTACTTTGCAGAGCACTAAAGCCCATGAAGATCACTATCCACACACACACAAATATTTACTCACATACAATAGTCGTCTTTTTCAAATTGTACATGTATATTTGTGCATATTAGCCCTTGGGCTATTCAGTACTGGAGATAAATGCTTTTCTATTGACCAGGCCTATATATAGCCGTCATTGTGATGGATAAGTGTCCACATTTCTATGATACAATACAATGTAATTTTATTTAGTTCCATAAGATCCATAAGATCATACACATTGGTAATATACAGCATTATGTTATAGGAGCTTTCTGTTAAAGTAATAAGTGATAATACTAAATCACATTAATGTGGTACTTTTTACGATGTCTAAAATAACATGAACCTGTTCAGTACAACATGATATTACTGCGATAGAAGCAGCACACATGTCTAGAATAGCCCAAAATGTGGTCCTCACTGCGTTTGATAAAAGACACAATTGTGACACACATCTTGATACGGTCCTCATTGTGATGAATAAAATCACTTACCTCTGTAATAGGCTCCATAATAGTTCCTGTGTCAGATAAAGGCACACAACATTAGCCCTAGGGCCTTTTTGTGATGGAGATAAATTCATGTCCTATGTAACAGGTCTGTATAGAGCCATAATTGTGATGGATAAGTGGATAAATACACACATTTCCAAGATAAAATACAATGTAGCTTTTTTTGAGCTACCCAAGATGATGCACCCTACAAAAACACAGCATAATGTTAAAGCAGCTTACTGTTAAGGGAGCTTTCTGTTAAAGGAATATGCAATAACACTAAATCACATTAATGTAGTGTTTTAATGATAGCTACATTAACATGAACTTGATCAATGCAACATGGTATGACTCTGTGACAGAAGAAGCACACAAGCCTAAAATACACTAAAATGTGGTCCTCATTGTGTTGGATAAAAACACACAATTGTGACACAAAACTTGATATGGTCCTCCTTGTGATGGAGAAAAAAACCAACCATAGTAATAGGCAGCATATTTCCTCTGGCAGACAAAGGCACTCAAACCTGTCTCACACATTTTAATATGGTCCTCAGTTTAACCCTTAAAGTGAACATAGGCTGAGGGAGAGGGGGGTGAATACCACTGAGGAGTTGCCTGCGGGGTGCATGACATGAGACCTGGCCTGTATTCCTCACGAGTCTCGTAATATGCTGCTCAATATGCTACATGTACTTCCTTGTTTTCAGATGTTGTCCTATTCCGTGATGCGCCATAATGAGTCAGTCGATCCGTATACAACTGTTTTTAATGATGCCTGCGTGGGGGGTTTTGTCTTTTGTATTTTACAAAATTGGAAATAAAGTTTAAAAAACAAAAAGAAAAAGTGAACATAGGAGCATAATCTCAAAATCTCAACACAATTCTGTAACATGCGCCATGATGTGCCCTTTTACTGCAATACATAAAAGCTCACATGCTATACACATGGTCACATGAATATTCACCTACCATGATGTAGTCCTCATTCTGATGGATAAAAACATGCACTTGATTTTTTTCTTTCAGAGTGCAGTGTAATAGCACACAGAGTTAAAACATGCAGTGTGATGCTGTAATGAGTTTGATGGACTACAATTCATAAACAATTCATATTTACCGACAACATAGGGAACCAGTCTCTCACTGGAATGCAGTCTTAATGAGGAACAGGTCTGTTTCTATGAAGTATCTTAAGGCAGCCTTATGATGGTATGCAAGCACATCACAAATTCTCGTCAATGAATTACAAATGAAGAGGTAAACCATCAGGCAGTTTTAGTGCACTGAATGATATTGCCCTCTTGGTGATGGTTAAAGCATGCATCTTTGTAAAACAGTGCATGAGATTGTCCTCTGTTATACATAGATACTGTCTCATATTACTAACAGACAGCATGATGTGCTACTTAATGTGATGTATCAAGGCAAACAATCTTGTAACACTTCAAGGCATCTAGTGATCATTGTACTTAATAAACCACATTAAATTGTAATATACTATGTAATATAATCCTATATGTGATGGAAAGAAATTCATTCTTGGTAACAGTAGTTTAGATAATAGCACAACTCTGCAACAGGCCTAGTGGTATCGTCCTCGCAGTGCTAGGAAAAAGCTCAGATATGTAACACACAATATCATACGGTCCTCGTTGGGATGGATAAAAACAAACAATTGTGATGCACACCAAGACTTGATTCAAAGTATAATAGTAGCTCACTTATAATAGGCAGCATATTTCCTCTGGCAGATGAAGGCACTCAAACCTGTCTCACTCAATTTAATATGGTCCTCAGTTCCACCCTTCACTGCTCCACTTTCAAACTCTACAATCCTAATGACATCACCAAAACATTAGCAACCACCAAACTCAACAACCATTTCAATGACCCAGTCCCCTCAAGTTGCCTTCCCCACATCTACCAAGTCATCTCCCCTCTCTGGACCAAAATCATCAACGCCTCGCTAGTGCAAGGGCACATACAGGACTGCCTAAAAACAGGCCAGGTCACCCCTATACTAAAGAAACCAACAGCTAACTCTTCCGACCCCAAACAAATTTGGGCCATAACCAACATTCCCATGCTAGCCAAGGTCCTGGAAAAATGTGTTCAACAACAACTGAACCAACACATCACGGACTTCAACCTTCTGAACACCCACCGATCGGGTTTCAGACCCGGCCATAGCACAGAAACAGCCATTTTACAAATAGTGGACGACGAAAAAAATCTAAAAAGACTGGAAAATAGGCTCAGTCCTTCAATGGCTCAAATCCTTTCTGGAAAACAGAACGCAATCTTTCATGGTGAACTAAAATCTATCATGCTCCTCACCGAACCCTCTGGGTGTACCACAAGGCTCTACCCTATCCCCCACCCTATTCAACCTATATGCCGAACTGCTAACCAAACTACTACAGCAGGCAAACATAGCCTACCACATGTATGCGGATGACACTCAACTCTACATCAAGATCTCCTCCATTGAAGACATAATATCAATGAACATGGCACTCAAAAAGACCGTCCACTGGCTAACAACCAACTTCCTCAAGCTAAACTCACAAAAAACAGAATTTCTTCTAATCTCCCCCCTAATAATTCCCAGGAGAAAAAGGAATGGTTCAAGTTGATCACTGCACTTAACTGCATGCCAACTCTGGTCGACTCCACCAAATCACTTGGAATTACACTTGATAAGAACCTTAAAATGCAAGCACATATCAACCTGTTAGCTAAAAACGCAAGCTTTCACCTCAACTATCTCAGGAAAATGAAACCTTTCATCGAGAACCCAGACCTCAAAACTGCTGTTTAGTCCTTAGTCATATCAAGGCTGGAGTACGGATGCACCACCCTCGTGGGACTTCCCAAAATCTCAACCGCCCCATTAAAAGCCTGTATCAACGCCGCAGCTAGACTCCTAACAGGATCCAGAAAATTTTACCACATATCACCACACCTGAAAACACTCAACTGGCTTCCCTTTGAAGCTAGAATCCACCTAAAAATGGGATGCATCACTCACAAAGCACTTCACCACAATACTCCCCCGTACCTATCGTAAAAACTGACCTTATCTGGAGGATTCAGACGTTCTAGGAGTGCTAACAATCTACTCCTGAAACCCTCATGCTTCAGAAAGAAAAAAAACCCTGACAGAGCATTCTCCGGAGCAGCATCAAGAATATGGTGCTCGCTTCCTCCCCACATCAGAAAAATCTCCTCTACTTTTCTGTTAAAAAAAGAAGCAAAATCATTCCTTATGTGTTCAATTCCTCCCATAAACTATCACATGGACCTTTTCCAGATGTACTCCGTATAGTTGCCCCCTCTTTCCCTCGAAAGACACCTTCGCTGCTCTCGACTCGTTGCTAGAAATACTGTTAAGCCTGCGACATTACGAACTTTGTAAAATAATTCGATCTTATGTATGCTATTCGTTTTGCAATCTGTCCTATTTCGTATTGTGCCCCCATTGTAAAGCGCTCTGATAACCTTCGCTGGGTCTGCTCCACACTATAGAAAACTCTAAAAAAAAAATAAAATAAAAAAAAAAATGTGCCCTTTTTTGCAATACATAAAAGCTCACATGCTATACACATGGTCACATGAATATTCGCCTACCACGATGTAGTCCTCATTCTGATGGATAAAAACATGCATGTGATTTTTTTCTTTCAGAGTGCAGTATAATAGCACACAGAGTTAAAACATGCAGTGTGATGCTGTAATGAGTTTGATGTACTACAATTCCTAAACAATTCATATTTACTGACACCAGAGGGGACCAGTCTCTCACTGGAATGCGGTCTTAATGAGGAACAGGTCTGTTTCTATGAAGTATCTTAAGGCAGCCTTATGATGGTATGCAAGCACATCACAAATTCTCTGCAATGAATTACAAATGAAGAGGTAAACCATCAGGCAGTTTTAGTACACTGAATGATATTGCCCTCTTGGTGATGGTTAAAGCAGGCACATCTTTGTAAAACAGTGCATGAGATTGTCCTCTGTTATACATAGATACTGTCTCATATTGCTAACAGACAGCATGATGTGCTACTTAATGTGATGTATCAAGGCAAACAATCTTGTAACTTCAAGGTATCTAGTGATCATTGTACTTAATAAACCCACAATAAATTGTAATATACAATGAAATAAAATCCTATATGTGATGGAAAGAAGTTCATTCTTGGTAACAGTAGTTTAGATAATAGCACATATCTGCAACAGGCCTAGTGGTGTCGTCCTCACAGTGCTAGGAAAAAGCTCAGATATGTAACACACAATATCATACGGTCCTCGTTGCGATCTATAAAAACAAACAATTGTGATGCACACCAAGACTTGATTCAAAGTAAAATAGTAGCTCACTTATATAACACCCTAAAACACCTGTAACATTCCAAGTTATGGTTATTGTGCAGGGTATGAGCAAAGCACTGGAAAGATTGTGATTGTGACCCTGCTGTGATTCATGTAGATAAACACCTTTATACCCCTTCATCATTGGCTCAATTCACAACACCTTGGGCCAGATGTAGGTAATTCCGATTTAACGACTCTTAAATACCGACTCATACCGAATCGGTATTTAAGAGACGGTAAATTGGAAGAAGGCAGATGTAGGTAAAAAATTACTGATTCTGTAAGAGTCTGTATTTACCGATTCTGTAAATACCGAATCGGTATTTCACATTGATTCCTATGGGCCTTGAAGCCCATAGGAATCAATGTGAAATACCGAATCGGTATTTACAGAATCGGTAAATACCGAATCTTGCAAGGGTGCAGGGGGTGTCACTTTGACACCCTCTAGCACCCCAAATACAGGCATGTGTGACATGTGGCACACATACATGCCCTAAGGGCATGTCTGTGTGTCACATTGCACAGGTGTGCATGCACAGATGTGCATGCACACCTGACTTCGGTATTTTACCACCCAATAGGATTGGGTGGTAAAATACCGACTCTGAAGGGCCTGTGGCACTCTTTGGAGTGTCACCTACATATGAATTTACAGAATCGGTATATTTACCGATTCGGTAAAATGCCGAAGTGGTAAATTTACCGAATCGGTAAATATACCGATTCTGTAAATTCAGACCCACCTACATCTCAAAAGCCAAATACCGGTCGGTAACGGCCGAAATCGGCCGTTACCGACCGGTATTTCTATACCTACATATGGCCCCAAGTGCTTTGTTTAGTATCATCACTTTGGATTACAGAGCAAGCTGCTTTTTAATTCACAAAGGTTGACTTGTGGACCATTAGCTTATAGCTACAGAGGATGTATTTCAAGGAGTAGTCTTCATTTTCTTTTGAGAATTCCATTTTCCCTTGAACAAGTTTACATGCTTACATTTCTGAAAATATTACAAAGCAAGTAGAAGTAATAACATTTGAAAAACATTTTCCCCTGTCACGTAATCCCTTCAGCTATGCCATTTCCAATTTTTAGTCTGATTCCTTTCACTTTCCATCCATGAAACAGATTTAATCCGGCACTGGTTTGAAGTGAATCTCAGATTGTTCCCTGGGTGGGAATGGGCTGAAGAATTGTTTGGGGACAGTTACAAAGTAACACATTTGGAGGCACACAAATACTTTGCAGAGCAACAAAGCCCTGTGAAGATCACTATCCACACACACAAAAATGTTTGCTCACATTCAATAGTCATCTTTTTCCAAGTGTACATATATACTTGTTCACATTAGCCTCTGTGCTTTTTTTGTGATGGATCGTTTGATGGATGATGCATGTTCTATGGACCAGGCTGTATAGAACCGTCATTGTGACGTATAAGTGCATGCATTTCCAAGGTACAACACAATATAGTTTTTTTTGTTACTCAAGCTCATACATTTTACTAATACACAGCATAATGTTATACATGCTTTCTGTTAAAGGAATAAGTGATAACACTAATTCACATTTATATGGTACTTTTAATGATGGCTAAATTAACATGAACTGTTTCAATACAATATTATGTTACTCTGTGATAGAAGAAGCACACTTGTCTAAAATGCACCAAAATGTGTCCTCATTGTGTTGGATAAAAACACACAGTTGTGACACACATCTTGATACGGTCCTCATTGTGATGGATAAAAACACTAACCTCTGTAATAGGCAGCATATTATTTCCTGTGGCAGATAAAGGCACACAACATTAGCCCTTGGGATTTTTTGTGATGGTGATAAATTCATGTCCTATGGACCAGGCCTGCATAGAGCAGTCAGTGTGATGGAAAAATGCATTCATTTCCAAGATAAAATACAATATAGTTTTCTGAGTTACCTAAGATCATACACATGACAACTAAACAGCATGTTGTTAAAGCATCTTTCTGTTAAAGGAATATGCAAAAACTATAAATCACATTAATGTGGTATTTTTAATGATAGCTACATTATCATGAACTTGCTCAATGCAACATGATATTTCTCTGTGATAGAAGCACACATGCCTAAAATGCCCCAAAATATGGTCCTCATTGCATTGGATAAAAACATACAATTGTGACACACATCTTGATAAGGTCCTCATTGTGATGGATAAAAACACCAACCTCTCTAATAGGCAGCATATTTCCTCTGGCAGATAAAGGCACTCAAACCTGTCTCACACAATTTAATATGGTCCTCGGTTTAACCCTTAAAATGCACATAGGAGCATAATCTCAATATCTCAACACAATTCTGTAACATGCGTCATGATGTGCCCTTTTTTGCAATACAGAAAAGCTCACATGCTATACACATGGTCCCATGAATATTCGCCTCCCACGATGTAGTCCTCATTCTGATGCATAAAAACATGCATGTGATTTTTTTTCTTTCAGAGTGCAGTGTAATAGCACACAGAGTTAAAACATGCAGTGTGATGCTGTTATAAGTTTGACGGACTACTAATCATAAACAATTCATATTTACTGACACCAGAGGGGACCAGTCTCTCACTGGAATGCAGTCTTAATGAGGTACAGGTCTGTTTCTATGAAGTATCTTAAGGCAGCCTTATGATGGTATGCAAGTACATCACAAATTCTCTGCAATGAATTAGAAATGAAGAGGTAAACCATCAGGCAGTTTTAGTGCACTGCATGATACTGCCCTCTTGGTGATGGTTAAAGCATGCACATCTTTGTAAAACAGTGCATGAGATTGTCCTCTGTTATACATAGCTACTGTCTCATATTACTAACAGACATCATGATGTGCTACGTAATGTGATGTATCAAGGGAAACAATCTTGTAACACTTAAAGGCATCTAGTGAACATTGTACTTAATAAACCCACATTAATTTGTAATATACAATGTAATATAATCCTATATGTGATGGAAAGAAGTTCATTCTTGGTAACAGTAGTTTAGAAAATAGCACAACTCTGCAACAGGCGTAGTGGTGTCGTCCTCGCAGTGCTAGAAAAAAGCTCAGATATGTAACACACAATATCATACGGTCCTCGTTGCGATGGATAAAAACAAACAATTGTGATGCACACGAACACTTGATTCAAAGTATAATAGTAGCTCACTTATATAACACCCCAAAACACCTGTAACATTCCAAGCTATGGTCATTGTGCAGGGTATGAGCAATCCACTGGAAAGATTGTGATTGTGACCCTGCTGCGATTCATGTAGACAAACAGCTTCATACCCTTTAATCATTGGCTCAATTCACAACACCAAGTGCTTCGTTTATTATCATCATTTTGGGATACAGAGCAAGCTGCTTTTTAATTCACAAAGGTTGTCTTGTGGACTGTTAGCTTATAGCTAAGGAGGATGTATTTCAAGGAGTACCCTTCATTTTCTTTTGAGAATTCCATTTTCCTTTGAACACGTTTACATGCTTACATTTCTGGAAATATTACAAAGCAAGTAGAAGTAATAACATTTGAAAAACATTTTCCCCTGTCAAGTAATCCCTTCACCTATGCCATCTTCAATTTTTAGTCTGATTACTTTCACTTCCCATCCTGGAAACAGAATTAATCCGGCACTTGTCAGAAGTGAATCTCAGATTGTTCCCTGGGTGGGAATGGGTTCAAGAATTGTTTGTGGACAGTTACTAAGTAACACATTTGGAGGCACACAAATACTATACAGAGCAACAAAGTCCTGTGAAGATCACTATCCACACACAAAAAATGTTTGCTCACATTCAATAGTCATCTTTTTCCAAGAGTACATATGTACTTGTTCACATTAGCCTCTGTGCTTTTTTGTGATGGATCGTTCGATGGATGATGCATGTTCTATGGACCAGGCTGTATAGAACCGTCATTGTGACGTATAAGTGCATGCATTTCCAAGGTACAATACAATATAGTTATTTTTGTTACTCAAGCTCATACATTTTACTAATACACAGCATAATGTTATACATGCTTTCTGTTAAAGGAACAAGTGATAACACTAATTCACATTTATGTGGTACTTTTAATGATGGCTAAATTAACATGAACTGTTTCAATACAATATTATGTTACTCTGTGATAGAAGAAGCACACTTGTCTAATATGCACCAAAATGTGTCCTCATTGTGTTGGATAAAAACACACAGTTGTGACACACATCTTGATACGGTCCTCATTGTGATGGATAAAAACACTAACCTCTGTAATAGGCAGCATATTATTTCCTCTGGCAGATAAAGGCACACAACATTAGCCCTTGGGATTTTTTGTGATGGTGATAAATTCATGTCCTATGGACCAGGCCTGCATAGAGCAGTCAGTGTGATGGAAAAATGCATTCATTTCCAAGATAAAATACAATATAGTTTTCTGAGTTACCTAAGATCATACACATGACAACTAAACAGCATATTGTTAAAGCATCTTTCTGTTAAAGGAATATGCAAAAACTATAAATCACATTAATGTGGTATTTTTAATGATAGCTATATTATCATGAACTTGCTCAATGCAACATGATATTTCTCTGTGATAGAAGCACACATGCCTAAAATGCCCCAAAATATGGTCCTCATTGCATTGGACAAAAACATACAATTGTGACACACATCTTGATAAGGTCCTCATTGTGATGGATAAAAACACCAACCTCTCTAATAGGCAGCATATTTCCTCTGGCAGATAAAGGCACTCAAACCTGTCTCACACAATTTAATATGTTCCTCGGTTTAACCCTTAAAGTGCACATAGGAGCATAATCTCAATATCTCAACACAATTCTGTAACATGCGTCATGATGTGCCCTTTTTTGCAATACATAAAAGCTCACATGCTATACACATGGTCCCATGAATATTCGCCTCCCACGATGTAGTCCTCATTCTGATGCATAAAAACATGCATGTGATGTTTTTTTCTTTCAGAGTGCAGTGTAATAGCACACAGAGTTAAAACATGCAGTGTGATGCTGTTATAAGTTTGACGGACTACTAATCATAAACAATTCATATTTACTGACACCAGAGGGGACCAGTCTCTCACTGGAATGCAGTCTTAATGAGGAACAGGTCTGTTTCTATGAAGTATCTTAAGGCAGCCTTATGATGGTATGCAAGTACATCACAAATTCTCTGCAATGAATTAGAAATGAAGAGGTAAACCATCAGGCAGTTTTAGTGCACTGCATGATATTGCCCTCTTGGTGATGGTTAAAGCATGCACATCTTTGTAAAACAGTGCATGAGATTGTCCTCTGTTATACATAGCTACTGTCTCATATTACTAACAGACATCATGATGTGCTACGTAATGTGATGTATCAAGGGAAACAATCTTGTAACACTTAAAGGCATCTAGTGAACATTGTACTTAATAAACCCACATTATTTTGTAATATACAATGTAATATAATCCTATATGTGATGGAAAGAAGTTCATTCTTGGTAACAGTAGTTTAGAAAATAGCACAACTCTGCAACAGGCGTAGTGGTGTCGTCCTCGCAGTGCTAGAAAAAAGCTCAGATATGTAACACACAATATCATACGGTCCTCGTTGCGATGGATAAAAACAAACAATTGTGATGCACACGAACACTTGATTCAAAGTATAATAGTAGCTCACTTATATAACACCCCAAAACACCTGTAACATTCCAAGCTATGGTCATTGTGCAGGGTATGAGCAATCCACTGGAAAGATTGTGATTGTGACCCTGCTGCGATTCATGTAGACAAACAGCTTCATACCCTTTAATCATTGGCTCAATTCACAACACCAAGTGCTTCGTTTATTATCATCATTTTGGGATACAGAGCAAGCTGCTTTTTAATTCACAAAGGTTGTCTTGTGGACTGTTAGCTTATAGCTAAGGAGGATGTATTTCAAGGAGTACCCTTCATTTTCTTTTGAGAATTCCATTTTCCTTTGAACACGTTTACATGCTTACATTTCTGGAAATATTACAAAGCAAGTAGAAGTAATAACATTTGAAAAACATTTTCCCCTGTCAAGTAATCCCTTCACCTATGCCATCTTCAATTTTTAGTCTGATTACTTTCACTTCCCATCCTGGAAACAGATTTAATTCGGCACTTGTCAGAAGTGAATCTCAGATTGTTCCCTGGGTGGGAATGGGTTCAAGAATTGTTTGTGGACAGTTACTAAGTAACACATTTGGAGGCACACAAATACTATACAGAGCAACAAAGTCCTGTGAAGATCACTATCCACACACAAAAAATGTTTGCTCACATTCAATAGTCATCTTTTTCCAAGAGTACATATGTACTTGTTCACATTAGCCTCTGTGCTTTTTTGTGATGGATCGTTCGATGGATGATGCATGTTCTATGGACCAGGCTGTAAAGAACCGTCATTGTGACGTATAAGTGCATGCATTTCCAAGGTACAATACAATATAGTTTTTTTTGTTACTCAAGCTCATACATTTTACTAATACACAGCATAATGTTATACATGCTTTCTGTTAAAGGAACAAGTGATAACACTAATTCACATTTATGTGGTACTTTTAATGATGGCTAAATTAACATGAACTGTTTCAATACAATATTATGTTACTCTGTGATAGAAGAAGCACACTTGTCTAATATGCACCAAAATGTGTCCTCATTGTGTTGGATAAAAACACACAGTTGTGACACACATCTTGATACGGTCCTCATTGTAATGGATAAAAACACTAACCTCTGTAATAGGCAGCATATTATTTCCTGTGGCAGATAAAGGCACACAACATTAGCCCTTGGGATTTTTTGTGATGGTGATAAATTCATGTCCTATGGACCAGGCCTGCATAGAGCAGTCAGTGTGATGGAAAAATGCATTCATTTCCAAGATAAAATACAATATAGTTTTCTGAGTTACCTAAGATCATACACATGACAACTAAACAGCATATTGTTAAAGCATCTTTCTGTTAAAGGAATATGCAAAAACTATAAATCACATTAATGTGGTATTTTTAATGATAGCTACATTATCATGAACTTGCTCAATGCAACATGATATTTCTCTGTGATAGAAGCACACATGCCTAAAATGCCCCAAAATATGGTCCTCATTGCATTGGACAAAAACATACAATTGTGACACACATCTTGATAAGGTCCTCATTGTGATGGATAAAAACACCAACCTCTCTAATAGGCAGCATATTTCCTCTGGCAGATAAAGGCACTCAAACCTGTCTCACACAATTTAATATGTTCCTCAGGTTTAACCGTTAAAGTGCACATAGGAGCATAATCTCAATATCTCAACACAATTCTGTAACATGCGTCATGATGTGCCCTTTTTTGCAATACATAAAAGCTCACATGCTATGCACATGGTCCCATGAATATTCGCCTCCCACGATGTAGTCCTCATTCTGATGCATAAAAACATGCATGTGATTTTTTTTCTTTCAGAGTGCAGTGTAATTGCACACAGAGTTAAAACATGCAGTGTGATGCTGTTATGAGTTTGACGGACTACTAATCATAAACAATTCATATTTACTGACACCAAAGGGGACCAGTCTCTCACTGGAATGCAGTCTTAATGAGGAACAGGTCTTTTTCTATGAAGTATCTTAAGGCAGCCTTATGATGGTATGCAAGTACATCACAAATTCTCTGCAATGAATTAGAAATGAAGAGGTAAACCATCAGGCAGTTTTAGTGCACTGCATGATATTGCCCTCTTGGTGATGGTTAAAGCATGCACATCTTTGTAAAACAGTGCATGAGATTGTCCTCTGTTATACATAGCTACTGTCTCATATTACTAAAAGACATCATGATGTGCTACGTAATGTGATGTATCAAGGGAAACAATCTTGTAACACTTAAAGGCATCTAGTGAACATTGTACTTAATAAACCCACATTATTTTGTAATATACAATGTAATATAATCCTATATGTGATGGAAAGAAGTTCATTCTTGGTAACAGTAGTTTAGAAAATAGCACAACTCTGCAACAGGCGTAGTGGTGTCGTCCTCGCAGTGCTAGGAAAAAGCTCAGATATGTAACACACAATATCATACGGTCCTCGTTGCGATGGATAAAAACAAACAATTGTGATGCACACGAACACTTGATTCAAAGTATAATAGTAGCTCACTTATATAATACCCCAAAACACCTGTAACATTCCAAGCTATGGTCATTGTGCAGGGTATGAGCAATCCACTAGAAAGATTGTGATTGTGACCCTGCTGCGATTCATGTAGACAAACAGCTTCATACCCTTTAATCATTGGCTCAATTCACAACACCAAGTGCTTCGTTTATTATCATCATTTTGGGATACAGAGCAAGCTGCTTTTTAATTCACAAAGGTTGTCTTGTGGACTGTTAGCTTATAGCTAAGGAGGATGTATTTCAAGGAGTACCCTTCATTTTCTTTTGAGAATTCCATTTTCCTTTGAACACGTTTACATGCTTACATTTCTGAAAATATTACAAAGCAAGTAGAAGTAATAACAATCGAAAAACATTTTCCCCTGTCAAGTAATCCCTTCACCTATGTCATCTTCAATTTTTAGTCTGATTCCTTTCACTTCCCATCCTGGAAACAGATTTAATCCGGCACTTGTCAGTAGTAAATCTCAGATTGTTCCCTGGGTGGGAATGGGTTCAAGAATTGTTTGTGGACAGTTACTAAGTAACACATTTGGGGGCACACAAATACTATACAGAGCAACAAAGCCCTGTGAAGATCACTATCCACACACAAAAAATGTTTGCTCACATTCAATAGTCATCTTTTTCCAAGAGTACATATGTACTTGTTCACATTAGCCTCTGTGCTTTTTTGTGATGGATCGTTCGATGGATGATGCATGTCCTATGGACCAGGCTGTATAGAACCGTCATTGTGTCGTATAAGTGCATGCATTTCCAAGGTACAATACAATATAGTTTTTTTTGTTACTCAAGCTCATACATTTTACTAATACACAGCATAATGTTATACATGCTTTCTGTTAAAGGAATAAGTGATAACACTAATTCACATTAATGTGGTACTTTTAATGATGGCTAAATTAACATTAACTTTTTCAATACAATATTATGTTACTCTGTGATAGAAGAAGCACACTTGTCTAAAATGCACCAAAATGTGTCCTCATTGTGTTGGACAAAAACACACAGTTGTGACACACATCTTGATACGGTCCTCATTGTGATGGATAAAAACACTAACCTCTGTAATAGGCAGCATATTATTTCATGTGGCAGATAAAGGCACACAACATTAGCCCTTGGGATTTGTTGTGATGGTGATAAATTCCTTTCCTACGGACCAGGCCTGCATAGAGCAGTCAGTGTGATGGAAAAATGCATTCATTTCCAAGATAAAATACAATATAGTTTTCTGAGTTACCTAAGATCATACACATGACAACTAAACAGCATATTGTTAAAGCATCTTACTGTTAAAGGAGCTTTCTGTTAAAGGAATATGCGAAAACTATAAATCACATTAATGTGGTATTTTTAATGATAGCTGCATTATCATGAACTTGCTCAATGCAACATGATATTTCTCTGTGATAGAAACACACTTGTCTAAAATGCCCCAAAATATGGTCCTCATTGTGTTGTATAAAAACATACAATTGTGACACACATCTTGATATGGTCCTCATTGTGATGGATAAAAACACCAACCTCTCCAATAGGCAGCATATTTCCTCTGGCAGACAAATGCACACAAACCTGTCTCACACAATGTAATATGATTCTCAGTTTAACCTATAAAGTGCACATAGGAGCATAAGCCCCATATATATAGGAGCAATTGCAAAGCATAAATGAACACAATGTTGTGACACACAATATGAAGTTGTTTTTAGTGTCCTGAACAGATGTTCATATGATTGATACACTTATAAAGTTGTGGCAGAATCTATAATATGTTAAAAATCTCAACACAATTCTGTAACACACGCCATGATGTGCCCTTTTTTGCATTACATAAAAGCTTACATGCTATACACATGGTCACATGAATTGCCTACCACAATGTAGTCGTCGTTCTGATCGATGAAAACACTGTTGTGTTTTTGTTTTAGAGTGCAGTATAATAGCACACCGAGTTAAAACATGCAGTGTGATGCTGTAATGAGTTTGATGGACTACAGTTCTTAAACAATTCATATTTATTGACACCAGGGAGGACCAGTCTCTCACTGGAATACAGTCTTAATGAGGAACAGGTCTGTTTCTATGAAGTATCTTAAGACAGCCTTATGATGCTAGGCAAGCACATCACAAATTCTCTGCAATGATTTACAAATGAAGAGGTAAATCAACATGCAGTTTTAGTGCACTGCATGATATTGCCCCACTGGTGATTGTTAAGCATGCACATCTTTGTAAAACACTGTATGAGATTGTCTATTGTTATACATAGATATTGTGTCATATTACTAACAGACAGCATGATGTGCTTCTTAATGTGATGTATCAAGGCAAACAATCGTGTAACACTTCAAGGCATCTAGTGATCATTGCACTTAATAAACCCGAATTAATTTGTAACATACAATGTAGTATAATTCTATTTGTCATGGAAATAAGTTCATTCTTGGTAACAATAGCTTAGATAATAGCACAACTGTGCAACAGACCTAGTGGGGTGGTCCTCACAGTGATATACAAAAGCTCAGATGTATAACACACATCATATGGTCCTCGTTGTGATGGATAAAAACAAACAATTGTGATGCACACCAAGACTCGATTCAAAGTATAATAGTAGCTCACTTATATAACACCCCAAAACACCTGTAACACTCCAAGCTATGGTCATTGTGCAGGGTATGAGCAAACCACTGGAAAGATTGTGATTGTGACCCTGCTGTGATTCATATAGACAAACACCATTATACCCCTTTATCATTTACTGGAGAAGCGTGGCTCAATGGTTAGAGTGGCAGACCCTGATGCAGAGGTCTGGCCCGGGACCAGGGTTCAATTTCCCCGGACCTGATAATTCTCGCCTCGGTGCCTAGTCTAATCAGGGGTCCCACTCTGTGACTCTGGGCAATAGCTTGCTTAATCTCCACAACAGCCCCAGCAGCGCTTGGATGCCTGGCTTCACCTTGGGGGTGCCCAGGAGTGGACATTTCACAGGAAAGCCAGGATGGGTTCCACAGCGGTATGAATACAGAGCTACGAGGCCTCTGGGTAGAAGTGCGCTATTTAAATACTATACATTTACATTTACATTTACTCAATTCACTACACCAAGTGCTACATTTATTATAATTTTGGATTACATGAGCAAGCTGCTTTTTAATTCACAAAGGTTGTCTTGGGGACAGTTAGCATACAGCTACAGAGGATGTATTTCAAGGGGTAGTCTTCATTTTCTTTTGAGAATTCCATTTTCCCTTGAACAAGTTTGCATGCTTAGATTTTGGGAAATATTCTGAAGCAAGTAGAAGTAATAACATTTTAAAAACATTTTCCCCTATGGAATAATCCCTTCATCTATGCTATTTCCAATTTTTTGTCTGATTGCTTCCACTTCCAACCCTGTAAACAGATTTAATCTGGCACGTGTTAGAAGTGAATCTCAGATTGTTCCCTGGGTTGGAATGGGCTGAAGAAATGTTTGTGTACAGTTACAAAGTAGCACATTTGCAGGCACACAAATACTTTGCAGAACAACAAAGCCCTCTGAAAAATCACTAACCCCACACACAGAAGTATTTACTCACATTCACTAGTCATCTCTTTGCAAGTGTAAATGTATACCTGTGCACATTAGCACCTGTGCTTTTTTATGATGGTCGATTGGCTGGATGATGCATGTCCTAGGGACCAGGCCTGTATAGAGCCCTCATTGCGATGGATGAGTGCACACATTTCCAAGATACAATACAATATAGATTATTTTAGTTACTTAAGATCATACACATTACTAATACACAGCATAATGTCATAGGAGCTTTCTGTTAAAGGAATATGTGATAACACTAATTCACATTAATGTCGTACTTTTAATGATGGCTAAATTAACATGAACTTGTTCAATTCAACATGATGTGACTGTGTGATAGAAGAAACCCACTTGTCTAAACTGCACCAAAATGTGTCCTCATTGTGTTGGATAAAAACACACAGTTGTTATACACATCTTGATACAGTCCTCATTGTGATGGATAAAAACGCTTTACTAATACCCAACATAATGTTAAAGAAGCTTACTGTTAATGGAATGTGCAATAAAACTAAATCGCATTAATGTAGTACTTCTAATGAAGCTACATTAACATGAACGTGTTCAATGCAACATGATGTGACTCTGTGTTAGCAGAAGCACACATGTCTAAAATGAACCAAAGTGTGGTCCTCATTGTGTTGGATAAAAACACACAATTGTGACACACATCTTGATACAGTCTTCATTGTGATAGATAAAAACGCCAACCTCTGTAATAGGCACCACAATATTAATTGTGGCAGATAAAGGTACACAACCCTGTCTCACACAATTTAACATGGTCCTCAGTTTGACCTATAAGTGCACATAGGAGCATAAGCCACCTTTATATAGGAGTAATTGTAAAGCATAAAAGAGCACCTTCTTGTGATACACAAAATATGAAATGGTTTTCTGTGTCCATAAGAAAGGTTCATATGCTTGATACACATGTAAAGTTGCGGCAGTGTCTATTACATGTTAGAAACACAAAAGAAAACTGTAACATGTGCTTTGCTATGCTCCTTTTTGCAATGTATAAAACCTCACAATTTACACACATGGTCATCTGAATTGCATACCACAATGTAGTCCTCATTTTGATGGATAAAAACACGCAAGAGTTTTTTTTATTTATCAGAGTGTGGTGTAATATCACAGAGAGTTAAAACATGCACTGTGATCTCGTTATGAGTTTGATGGACTAAAAGTCTTAAACAAATCATATTTATTGACACCAGATGGGACCAATTTCACATGAATACAGTTGTAATGAGGAATTGGTCTATTTCTATTAAGAATCCTATGGTAGCCTTGTTATTGTATGCCAGCACATCACAAAGTCTCTGCGATTAATTACAAATGAAGAAATAAACCAACATGCAGTTGTAGTGCACTGCATGATATTGCCCTCCTTGTAATATTTAAAACATGCACATCCATGTAAAACTATATGAAATTGCCTTCTATGATAAATAGACAATCTCTCATGTTGTAACAGATAGCATGATGTGCTCCTTAATGTGATGTATCAAAGCAAGGGATCTTGAAATCTGTCATGGCATCTAGCGCTCATTGCACTTGATAAACACAAATTAATTTGTTACATACAATGAGATATATTCCTATTTGTTATGGAAAGAAGTTAATTCTTGGTAACAGTACTTTAGGTACTAGCACAATTTTGCAACAGACCTAGTCGTGTGGTCATCACAGTGATAGGAAAAAGCTCAGTTGTGTAACACACAACATCATGCGGTACTCATTGTGATGGATAAAATCAAACTGCTGTGATGCACAACATGACTTGATCCAAAGTATGATAATAGTAGCTCACATATATAACATACCAACACATCTGTAACACTCAAAGCTATGGTCATTTTAGAGGGCAGGAGCAAACCACTGGCAAGATTATGATTGTGACCCTGCTGGTTCTTTTTTTTTTTTAAGGTTTCCAAAGAAAGTTTTATTCGCCTGACGCGTTTCAACCAAACTGGTCTTTCTCAAAGCCAATACATACGTGGTGATTATACCCTATCACCTATAAACACCAAGCTCACATATGAGTAAACATAGTGAAAAGACTTTGTTGGACCTTGTACGATGCCCAGAACCTTTGGAAGAAGGCCTGATATAAATAGGTCTAGGCAACGTAAATAAATTAACACAAGTGCATGATTTACCTTATGCTTTCACATGATCACAATATATAGGGTCATCAAAAATATATATAAATATTTATCTTAATAACAGATAAACATTTAAGTTCTACTAAGTTTCTAAACTTGTATAATTAATGGAAAGCACATACTCGACACGGGTACATTGAGAAACGCCACCCGAAAATAACAAATCCAATGCCTGTCATCCCAGCACACCATGCGCAGCCGCCACGCCGCCCCGCAACCATGACCCTGCTGTGATTCATGATGCTTTTTCAATAAAGGATTTAATAGCGCACAATGTTGCAATATGAAATGTGATATAATCATTTTAATGGACTAAACTATCAAAAACAACTCCTGCTTATCAGCACCTAAGGGGAACAATCTCTGTCAGGAGTGCACTCAGAATCGGGTACAGTCCTACCTCTATCAAGCATCTTAAGGCAGCCTTATGAAATTTTTGTGCAGTGAAATGCCGGCGGTGGGGAACGCGAGTCTTTCAATGAAGGGCTCAGCTCCTTCAATTATAAGTTCCCGATCGAGGTCCTCCTCTGCTGCCTCGTCTCTCCCTGGTATGCCAACAATGTGGAAGTCCTTGAAATACTTGTGTTCCCCACCGCCGGCATTACACTGCACAGAAATGTCAATGCATCACGGGTTCTGCCAGAAATCATACGCTTCACATGGGATGTACATCGTACATGAGGAGAAGAACCATGTGAGGCCCCCATGAGAACCATTCACAAAGCTACAGCTTGAAAGCCATTAACAAGTCCCCCCTGTCATCATCTAATTATTTTGAAGCGTGAATATCATATTGAAGCACCAGCAACCGCCGCGGTCGTTTCTGGACACAAGAGAAAAAGGACCACACACCTTGAGTTCATAAGGCATCATCACCCGTGAGAATTCCCTCACCTCAAATGTGAATGACCAGGTCCTGGTCCTGAGGAGAACCCTGAAATCAAATAGGGTTCTGAAATGTGTCGACCCCACCCAGCCAGCAATAATCACCACCAATCAACCGACCCATACCGAGTACAAACAGGACATTTAGGCCTGGTGTAACTGTTTAACTGCGTCGCTGGTTATGGCAGGTGTATGTAGTGAAACACATAACTGAATTGTACCGCCATTGTTCTTTATGTTAAAATAAGGACTGGTCTATTGTTTTGTCATGTTTGGCCATTTCCTAAGTATTTGTTATATGTCCAAAGTACTGTTACCATTGTGTTGTTGATATATGTTTGTACTAATTGTTCTTCTTTAAGACATGAAAGAAATATCCATCTTGTTTGTTCCACAAATAAATGAACAAATAACAAGTGTAATGAAAACAATATAACTACTTGAGAATCTAAGGTGGTTATTTATGAATGTATTTATTCCAAAATGTACGTCCAGACCTTTTTCTTGTTTCCAACTTTCTAAAAAGTGGCATTTTTAAAATTGAGGATTGAAATATGAATTTACCATTCAAGATGGTTTTAAATTACTCTGATACCATTCATGACTTTCCTACCTGCTCCCAATCAAAAATTAACACTTATTAAATGTAATAAGGTACCCAATGGTATGCTATGAAAGAGGCAGGCCTTGCAACAGTGACTACCAGGACATGTCAGATTAAAAACTACATGTCCAACTTTTAAAGTAAACTGCACCTTGCCCTATGTGCTTTTGAGGGCCTACCCTTTAGGTGACTTATATGTACTCAACAGATTGGTTTATGCTTGGTAAAAGGTTTATTTTGACATGTGGAAATGGCAGTTTACAATTGCACCCACAAGCTGCAGTGGCAGACCAGGGACAGGTTAAACAAAGTCTACTTAAGTGGGTGGCTCAAAAAGTGCTGTAGGGACACTAATAGCATTTAATTTACAGGCTGTGGGTGTACATGCAATATCACTTTACTAGGTACTTGCAAATAAATTAAATGTGACAATGGGGTCTGTAGCCCAATTTTATCATGTTTTAGGAAATGTGAACAAGCACTTTAGCACTGGTTAGCAGTCCTAAGGCCAACAAAAGCAAATTCATAAATATAGTGGGGGTGAAGGCAATAAGCTTTGGGGATGATCACCCTAAGGCTGACTGGTCTAACAAGCATTGACTTGTAACACACTCCATAATATTTTTCTCCTGGTGATGTTTAAAGCATGCACAACCCTGCAATACACACAGGACTCGACAAATCCACTCGCCCGCTCGCATTTGCGAGTGAGAATGGATGAGGACGAGCTATTTTTAGGTCCTACTCGCCCTTTCTGGCGAGTAGGAAATCAAACTAACTTTTGTCCTATGTCTTTGAAAACAGAGCAAAAGTGACAAGATAACACGATTTGAAGGCATTTTTATTGCTCACAAAGGGATTGAGCAATAAAGATGCCTTTAAATCTTGTTATCTTGTCACTTTTGCTCCGTTTTCAGAGACGGAGGTCAAGTGGGTTGCAGTCAGGTCGAGGGGATTTTCCATGGCACCAGACCTTCAGGACTAGTACCATTTTTCGGATTTGTAGAGCCCTGACAGTATGAAAATGTCCTCTGTGATGAATAGGCACACGCTCATATTACTAACAAACACCTTGATGTGGCCCTCAATGTGATGTATCAAAGAACAAAATCTTGTAGCATGCCATATTATCTGTTTCTCAGTGTGAATGGTAAAACCACATGCAATTGTAATATACTAGTGATATAGTCCTTATTGAATAGAAAAGAAATTCATGCTTGATAGCAGTAGCATTGATAACAGCACAAATTTGCATCAGACCTAATGGTGAGGTAATTGTTATGAGAATAGGGTCAGATGTTTAACACACAATATCATATGGTCCTTGTTGTGATGGATAACAGATCACACTTTTTTGACACACACTAAGATATGATCCATATGATGGCAATAGAAACACAGACATATCAGGCACCTAAACATGTGTAAAACTCATAGCTACTGAAAGACAAACACCTATGTATCCCCATTTTAAAGATCAAAATAGGTTCAGCTCTACTCTTGCCTTCCAGGTCTTATCTGAGCGACCTCAAGTTCTTATGTTGAAGTTGACGTTTAACCAGATTTTCACAATTTATGGACAGAATTTACTTACAAATTGTCAAATGCCATAATTAGAGTTGGACGAATGGAATACACCTTCACAAACGAGATGGAGATCCCGTCTGCAGTTTTACAAGTGCTACAATGCTTAATCCGGGCCCTACATTTTTTACTACTTTAAGAAAATAGCACATGTGGCTGGAAACTGAAAAGCAGCTCTTCACTTCGCAAATGTTCAAAATACCAACTGAATTGAGGATGCAGAACTACACAAATTCAAAGGGAAACACAGTGAAAAGATGGATATTTAGCAGTTAGGAACTATTTTTTAAAGGTATTGTCTAAATAATACACTATTTTAAATCCAGTATGGTCAGTTAAATATTCGCTGGATGAAATAAGAAAGCAGTGTTTGCTAAATGCATATGTATTCTGTAATAAATTGTCAGTCACATACGAAAGGGATCCAAATAAAGACTGTTTTTTTGACAAATATATACTGTACCAAATAGGAAGACACTATATGTAAAATATAATCTGGTCCTCATAAACAGACTTGTAAAAAAACACACACCGGTCCTCGTAAAGCTGTTTGCTGTCTTTATGTAGTGTGTAAAAATGGTCTTCATAACTCTTGGATACGGGACATGTGCGGTCCTCATAAGGGGGTTATGTCAGAAAGTCTCAAAACTATTCCCATAATCGTTTTTTGAAAATCTGATATAACTTTCATACTGTCATTAAAGTATAAACATAAAATGTATGATCATTTTGATTCTCTGATGATCAGAAAGGGTGGCCCTCATAATGTAGGTTTTTTTCACTGGTCTTCATAGAGTGATATAAACATGTATGTGTGTGTGTGCGTGTGTGTGTGTGTGTGTGTGTGTGTGGCTCTGGGTGTGTGTGTGTGTGTGTGTGGCTCTGGGTGTGTGTGTGGCTCTGGGTGTGTGTGTGTGTGTGTGTGTGGCTCTGGGTGTGTGTGTGTGTGTGTGTGTGTGTGGCTCTGGGTGTGTGTGTGTGTGGCTCTGGGTGTGTGTGTGTGTGTGTGTGTGTGTGTGTGGCTCTGAGTGTGTGTGTGTGGCTGGCTCTGGGTGTGTGTGTGTGTGTGGTAGTAATTGCTGTCTGCTGAGCTCGTCCGTAGGCTACAATAGGTCTCACATTTGCGAGAGATTAAGCTATTGGCAATGTAAATGACAATGCCATTTATTTATCTGTTTTCAAAACCAACACATAAATACAAATTTTGTCATTTACGATGCCAATAGCTCTAACTTTTCCAAAGGCGAAACCGTTGCATTGTAAATGCTTGTTTAATACCTTCCCTGACCCGACACCCCCTCCCCACCACCACACACACACACACACACACACACACACACACACACACACACACACACTTATATTTTAAGGCCAAAGAATGTTCTTGCATCCAATAGCCATCAAAAGCCATATTAGGCACTATGGAAAAAAAAACATATTTCACATGCTCCCCATTTAAAGAGTATATGGGCCAGATGTAGGAGAGCAAATACCGGTCGGTAACGGCCGAATTCGGCCGTTACCGACCGGGTTTTGGTTTTTCAGATGATGGGGCAAATATTTTACAGAATCGGTAAATTTACTGATTCTTTAAATTTACCGATTCTGTAAAATACCGAATCGGTAATTTTACCGATTCGGAAATCCAAATGTAGGTGATTGAGGTGCATAGAAGCATAAAATGTAGAAATAATTTGCAGGAGCCAAAAATCATAGATGTGAAAGAAACGTAATTTTTTTGGGTGAATATCTGCACAAGTGGGTGTTGAACCCTCTATAGGTATCCTCTGAGCAAGGGCCCTCATGGCTAATTTGAAAATGTAATTAGGCCTCCGTTATTGCAGCGGGAAAAAACTGACAAACTCAATGCACTGAATGGCCCTTATCTGGCAACAGAATTGCATGTATCTGTGACGCTTCTTAAGTTACAAAAACATGGTACGTGTGGACAGTCAGTCTCTGTTCACCTTAAGATTTGAGACGGGGGTTCTCAAATGCATCCATTCTTGATGTCTGACAGGCTTTTAACATGCTGAGCATCACAGCGGCTTACATCACAAGATCTGTAATGCATTTACCGCCCCCTGGCTGTGCTTGCTTCCCTGCCCCCTGGCTGTGCTTGCTTCCCTGCCCGTGCTTGCTACGCTGCCCCCTGGCTGTGCTTGCTTCCCCGCCCCCTGGCTGTGCTTGCTCCCCCGCCCCCTGGTTCCCCTCCCCCTGGCTGTGCTTGCTCCCCTGCAACCTGGCTGTGCTTGCTTCCCTGACACCTGGCTGTACTTGCTTCCCTGCCCCCTCGCTTTGCTTGCTTCCCTGCCCCCTCGCTGTGCTTGCTTCCCTGCCCCCTCGCTGTGCTTGCTTCCCTGCCCCCTCGCTGTGCTTGCTTCCCTGCCCCCTCGCTGTGCTTGTTCCCCCGCCCCCTGGTTCCCCTTCCCCTGGCTGTGCTTGCTCCCCTGAAACCTGGCTGTGCTTGCTTCCCTGACACCTGGCTGTGCTTGCTTCCCTGCCCCCTCGCTTTGCTTGCTTCCCTGCCCCCTCGCTGTGCTTGCTTCCCTGCCCCCTCGCTGTGCTTGCTTCCCTGCCCCCTCGCTGTGCTTGCTTCCCTGCCCCCTCGCTGTGCTTGCTTCCCTGCCCCCTCGCTGTGCTTCCTTCCCAGCCCAGTCGCTGTGCTTGCTTCCCTGCCCCCTCGCTGTGCTTGCTTCTCTGCCCCCTCGCTGTGCTTGTGTATGTGTGGCTCTGGGTGGGTGTGTGTGGCTCTGGGTGTGTGTGTGGCTCTGGGTGGGTGTGTGTGGCTCTGGGTGTGTGTGTGTGTGGCTCTGTGTGTGTGTGTGGCTCTGGGTGTGTGTGTGCGGCTCTGGGTGTGTGTGTGTGGCTCTGGGTGTGTGTGTGGCTCTGGGTGTGTGTGTGTGTGTGTGTGGCTCTGGGTGTGTGTGGCTCTGGGTGTGTGTGTGTGTGTCTCTGGGTGTGTGTGTGTGGCTCTGGGTGTGTGTGTGGCTCTGGGTGTGTGTGTGTGTGTGTGTGGCTCTGGGTGTGTGTGTGTGTGTGTGTGTGGCTCTGGGTGTGTGTGTGCGTGTGGCTCTGGGTGTGTGTGTGGCTCTGTGTGTGTGTGAGTGGCTCTGTGTGTGTGTGTGTGTGTGTGTGGCTCTGGGCTTGTGTGTGTGTGTGTGGCTCTGGGTGTGTGTGTGTGTGTGTGTGGCTCTGGGTGTGTGTGTGGCTCTGGGTGTGTGTGTGTGTGTGGCTCTGGGTGTGTGTGTGTGTGTGTGTGTGTGTTTGGCTCTGGGTGTGTGTGTGTGTGGCTCTGGGTGTGTGTGTGTGTGTGGCTCTGGGTGTGTGTGTGGCTGGCTCTGGGTGTGTGTGTGTGTGGTAGTAATTGCTGTCTGCTGAGCTCGTCCATAGGCTACAATAGGTCTCACATTTGCGAGAGATTAAGCTATTGGCAATGTAAATGACAATGCCATGTATTTATCTGTTTTCAAAACCAACACATAAATACAAATTTTGTCATTTACAATGCCAATAGCTCTAACTTTTCCAAAGGCGAAACCGTTGCATTGTAAATGCTTGTTTAATACCTTTCCTGACCCGACACCCCCTCCCCACCACCACACACACACACACACACACACACACTTATATTTTAAGGCCAAAGAATGTTCTTGCATCCAATAGCCATCAAAAGCCATATTAGGCACTATGGAAAAAAAAACATATTTCACATGCTCCCCATTTAAAGAGTATATGGGCCAGATGTAGGAGAGCAAATACCGGTCGGTAACGGCCGAATTCGGCCGTTACCGACCGGTATTTGGTTTTTCAGATGTAGGGGCAAATATTTTACAGAATCGGTAAATTTACCGATTCTGTAAATTTACCGATTCTGTAAAATACCGAATCGGTAATTTTACCGATTCGGTAAATCCAAATGTAGGTGACACTCCTGAGAGTGTCACAGGCCCTTAAGAGACGGTATTTTACCACACAATCCTATTGTGTGGTAAAATACCGAATCCAGGTGTGCATGCACATCTGTGCATGCACACTGTGCAATGTGACACACAGACATGCCCTTAGGGCATGAATGTGTGCCACATGTCACACATGCCTTTACTTCGGGTGCTAGAGGGTGTCAAATTGACACCCCCTGCACCCTTGCAACATTCGGTATTTACCGATTCGGTAAATACCGAATAGGTATTTCCCATTGATTCCTATGGGCTTCACAGCCCATAGGAATCAATGGGAAATACCGATTCGGTATTTACCGAATCGGTAAATACCGAATGTTACCGATTCGGTAATCCAATTTAAAATTTTACCTACATCTCACCTCTTCATATTTACAGATTCATAAATACCGAATCGGTAAAATTCGGTATTTATGAGTCGGTAAATAGAAGTTACCTACATCTGGCCCCAGATTCGGCTTGAACAACTCTCGCCGTACCGTAGGTAATTGTGATTGATTCGTTAATAGTCTTTGTAAAGCGCCCACTGCCCAGTCTGTTGGCGCTTGCAGTGACTTTTCTTACTCGGTCACTGTAATAACCCGCAAAATACGAGGTATGACCATACCGTTGAAAGGCGGATATTATAGTTCATATTTGTACGTCCTTTCATAGCGCCCAGAAGAATCAAACAAGTATGTCAGAGCGCTTCATATGACTGTGGGAAACAGTCATCACAGGATGGTAGACAAACACTGTCACATAAGAACACAACATGGTGTATGGTAAAGTTGAATAATCCAAGGCGAGACTCAGAGTTTTAAATGTCAGAAAGCATGAATGTGTTTTTATAGCCCTCACTTCGTGGCGCTATATAAACATTTTAGCCCTCATGAATAACCCCAAACCGATCACATGATTCCAGATAACAGAATGCACAGGAACTTATGTTTTTCTTAGCATTAAGACGTTTCCCTAAAAAGCACAGAAGTTATGTATTTCAAGACTTTTAAAGCTATGAGTCATTGGGTGTTTTAGTCTGTCCAGATTGTAAAAGTAATTCTCATACTCGGGAACTTTTAAATATGTTACCGAACTTTGCCAGTTTCTTCTTTAACTTTCCCTGTTGGTTTCAGAACATGATACAGATCCGTTGCAAGAAAATCTCGCTCTTACTCAACAGGAGAAACATCTCCACAGTATAGTCAAGGATGTACTGAATCGGTGGGGTTACCCAAACAGGATATTGTGTGTGAATACGGTAAAATACCGCTCGCGGTAACACACTGCTGAAAAAAGTAAGACAATATTGTTTTACGTGTGTATACGCATATTCAAAGTGAAATATTTACCCGTGCATATATAATACGTATAGTAGGATTTAATAAATATTTAAGGAGTCCACGCAGTTTACAATAGTAGCGAAAACGCGTACTCCATTAAAGATTTTAGCCTGGCAGGGTGTCAGGGGGTCCCTACCTGCCACGAGTCCGAAGCTGACCACTATCCCTCTTCCTTTCCGCCTCGACAGTTGCAGGAATACCACGCCCCCTCTGCGGCCGCTTGGGGTTACCCGGAAGCGAGAGCAACGTCTACGACGTCATCCCCGGCTGACCAATCCGTGACTTCGACGGCGCTGATAGCGCGAGAGTTTGAGCGGAACAGCGCGAACGCAGGAGCAGCGGAGGAGGCGACTGTGGGGTTCGCCGTTGCACGGGAGGACGCGGGAGCTGGATTGCCCGAGCCTGAAGCAGGACCAGCCGGCAGACCACCGCAGGACAAGCCGGGAGGCCAACGGAACCACGCTCCGCCCAGCCACACTTCACCTGGAGAAGTGTGGCTCCGCAAGGTACGGGCGCGCATAAGGGGAGTGTTTGTCACGGAGGGAGGGAACGGGTAGAGGGCAGCGGGGTAGTCACGAGAGGGAGAGACTGCGTGTAAGCGCCACCACCTCCACGGGTTGCTAGAGCATGGTTGTGGTCCCTGGTGATCCCCTTCACTATTCCCCCCCCCTCGCCACGCTTGGTCTCGACCACGCCAGTAACCCGGCGTATTCTTTCTTTTCCTTTTCCTTTGAGCGTCTCTGGAGCCTGAAGACCTGGGATCCGGCACGGGGTCTACAGACGACGGGAGAGCAGCAGGCAGACTTCAGTTGTTGTTGACATTACGAGACTTATTGCTTTGTTTCCTGTTTCTTGATTTAATAAACCCAAAAGGGACTGAACAGCCCATTCGTTTGGCGGTTTCCTTCCTACCAACCCCTACCACCCCAGGACAACCTTTACAAGTAGTGTCAGAAGTGGGATTTACGAACTATCCTCTGATACAAGATGGAAGCCTTAATACAGCAAATGAAAGAGGGCCAGGACAAACTCGAGTGGGCAATTGGCCAAACTTCTTCTCAGGCGGAAGCAGACCGCACAGCCTTTACCACTGCCATACAAACTCAGGCAGATAGTCTACTGAAACTAGCTGAGGGTCAGAACCAACTAATGTGTTGGGACAAGGCAGGACAAACGCCCCACCCGGGACTGTAGTCCCTCTTCAGAAGTTTACCCCAGGTGACGACCCTCTGGCTTTCTTTCTGAATTTCGAGAGGGCTGCTAGGGCCAGTGCATGGCCGGGAGACCGATGGCCTTTTTACCTCGCCCCTCTCTTAACGGGAGAAGCCCAATCCGCCTATCAAATGATAAATAAAGATGGGACCTCTGTGTATGCAGTAGTAAAGCAATATATCCTGGACCGTTTGGGTGTGGATGAAGAGACCCACAGGCTCAAGTTCAGGCAGGAACGGGGAACACCCGGGGATCTCCCTAAGACTCTGTTCTATAAACTGAAAGCAGCTGCCGACCTGTGACTGAAGCCACAGGAGGGAAATATAGACGACGTGATGAATAAGATTTACCTAGAACAATTTCTTGAGACACTGCCCTATGGCACCCAGCGTTGGTTAAAGCAGCACGCAGGGTTGACTCTGGAACACGCCATTGAAATGGCCACGTCGTATGCCCGTGCCCAAGGGCGTCCCCCTATTGGAGAACCAGAGAAACCTCTGCCAGGAAAAAACAAAAAGAAGTACCCAAAACCCCCGTTTGAACCACCACGGCCACGTTTTCCCAAAGCTGACCTGCAACCCATTCCTGGTCCCCAATGCTATGACTGTGGTGAGTGGGGTCATATAGCGAGGTTTTGCAGAAAAAAAACAAAGGAGAAAGACGAAGAACCCATGGACGTCAGTTATGCTCCATATTCACTACTGTTCGCGCCAGTCTTCTATGTGAGTGTGACCATATACGGGAAAGTGGTTAGGGCCTTACTAGATTCTGGGTGTAGGCACTCTGTAGTCCGACAGGAACTCGTCCCTTCTTCCTGTCTAATGCCAGGGAAGACGGTGCACATTCGCTGCGTTCATGGGGACGTTAGGGAGTACCCGCTAGCCACCATTAGCCTCTGTACCGCTGCAGGCACTAAAACAGAAGTAGTGGTGGGTGTCATGGCTTCCCTACCTGAACCCGTGATCATAGGAACAGATAACCCCGGTTTTACCGCCCTTCTGTCCGACGCCTTACAAACTGTTCCACGCAATGCTCTGCTTGTTCCCGAACCCTGGGCTAGGGATACACACTTCAGAACAGCACAGTTGAACGACGCCACACTAACGAACGCTTGGCAAATAGCCCGTTCAGGTCAGGATCCTCTACAGAGGACATATCCCACCTTTGTTGAGAAAAACGGGTTATTGTACAGACTGGCTAAACCAGATGACGCACCACAGCTCTTAGTACCTCTTGCCTTCAGGGACCAGATTCTTTTTTTTGCACACGCCCATTTACTGGCGGGACATTCAGGGGCAGAAAAGCCAGGGCAGGCCATCCTAAAGCACTTCTTTTGGCCCGGAGTATATGCACAGATACACCGCTATTGTCAGGAGTGTCAAATATGTCAGAGACGGAACCCCTATGTTCCCCCGGCGGTTCCTCTGAATCCGTTACCCATCATAGGGAAACCGTTTGATAGGATTGGAATGGACCTCATAGGTCCATTACCTAAATCTGCAAGGGGACATCTGTATGCCTTGGTCTTAGTGGACTATGCCACTCGTTATCCCGAAGCTTTCCCGCTCAGGGCAGCTACTTCTACAGCCATCGCTCAAAAATTGGTAGAGGTCTTTTCTAGAATGGGATTTCCTCGCGAAATCATCATAGACCAAGGAACGCCGTTTGTTTCACGCTTGATGGCCCAAGTGTGTAAACAACTACGAATCAGACGCATTAAAACATCTGTTTACCATCCTCAGACGGATGGCCTCGTGGAGAGGTATAACGGTAGTCTAAAGCTCACCCTGAAGAAGCTTTTGTCTGGGGATGGCAAACATTGGGATCAGTTATTACCCTTGGCCCTTTTTGTCCTCCGGAGCCAAAAACAAGCCAGTCTAGGCACCTCTCCTTTTGAGTTACTGTTTGGCCGTGCTCCAAGAACACTTCTGGAGATCACAAAAGACAGCTGGGAAAAGGAGGGAGCTCACGAGGCGGAGGCCTTGTTGGACTATACACGACAACTCCAGACTAGGCTTCATAAACTGAGGACATTGGCCCATGACCATCTCGCCATAGCGCAGAAGAAACAAAAGACGTTCTATGACAAGGGAAAAAAATGGAGGGAATTAGACGTGGGTGACTGGGCCTTAGTGTTGTTGCCTTCCTCTACACACAAACTCAGAAAAGAATGACAAGGTCCTTTTGAGGTTATCCGTAAAATCGGAAAAACCACCTACATTCTGCGCTTAAAGGGGAATAAGACGCAAATGTATCACATTAACCTACTAAAGAAGTGGTTAGGGAAACCCCCACAAGTTGTACAAACCATCACGACTGTCCCCCATACAGTCCTTGACCCTCCTATCAACCCAGACATAACAGAAGCCCAACGAGAGGAAGTCTTATCCCTTCTTCTCCGTTATTCCGATGTTTTCTCTGACCAACCCGGAAGAACAAACATAGCGGTACATTCCATTTCCACTCCACCCGGGACAGTAGTGAAACAAAAACCCTATAGGATCCCTGAAGCTAGAAGACGTGCTTTTCAAGAGGAGATCAACCAGATGTTGAGTTCAGGAGTGATTGTACCCTCACACAGTAACTGGTGTTCTCCGGTAGTACTTGTTCCCAAACCGGACGGGAGTATCAGGTTTTGCATAGATTTCAGAGCCGTCAATAAGGTCTCGAAGCAGGATGCGTATCCACTGCCTCGTGTGGACGAATTGCTGGAACGTCTTGGTGAAGCCCAATATATTACGACTATTGACCTCACCAAGGGGTATTGGCAGATTCCGCTAAACTCAGCAGACCAAGAAAAAACAGCCTTCTCTACCCCCTCAGGACACTATCAGTTTACCGTTCTTCCCTTCGGTCTGCATGGGGCCCTGGCCACCTTCCAAAGGGCAATGGACACAGTCTTGTCCTCCCATCAACAATACTCTTCCGCTTACTTGGACGACATTGTCGTCTATAGTAAAACCTGGGAAGATCACAAAACCCACCTTGAGAGTATCCTCCTTAGCCTAAGAACCACAGGCTTTCACATCAATGCCAAGAAAACCAGAGTCGCCTTCAGAAAGGTGAAATACCTAGGTTACGTTTTAGGAAACGGACTAATAGAACCACAAACAGAGAAAGTGAAGGCTATCCTAGACCTCCCCTATCCCAAAACCAAAAGAGAGTTGAGAGCATTTTTGGGCCTGGTCAGATATTACAGGAGGTTTATTCCACAGTTTGCGGACCTGGCCGGACCTCTCACGGACTTGCTAAAGAAATCCCTCACCTCTCCTAGGCTACCAGCCCCTACTCCCAAAGAAACCAAGGCTTTTCGGTCCCTACAGACAGTCCTTACCACCTCGCCCGTCTTGGTTTCACCGAACTACAAGAAACCCTTCATTCTCCAGACAGATGTCTCCAGGGTGGGTATCGGGGCGGTTCTTTCCCAGGAGGACTCAGAGGGGTTGGAAAGACCAGTGCTCTTTATCAGCCGCAAATTGTTCCCCCGAGAACAGGCTTACTCCACCATAGAAAAAAAATGCTTGGCTGTTCGCTGGAGTGTGGAAAAACTCCGGTATTATCTGGAAGGATGACCTTTTGTCCTGTATACGGATCATGCTCCTCTGACATGGCTACAAAGGAATCGTGGACATAATGACCGTTTCCTTAGGTGGTTTCTGGCTCTAGAGTCCTTTCAAATCGAGGTCCGTCATCGCAAGGGTCTCGAACAGGGAAACGCTGACTTTCTGTCCCGGTTTTCTCTTTCCCCCGATCGGGGAAATCCTGGGGGAGGGATGTGTCAGGGGGTCGCCACCTGCCACGAGTCCGAAGCTGACCACTATCCCTCTTCCTTTCCGCCTCGACGACTGCAGGACTGCCACGCCCCCTCTGCGGCCGCTTGGGGTTACCCAGAAGCGAGAGCAACGTCTACGACGTCATCCCCGGCTGACCAATCCGTGACTTCGACGGTGCTGATAGCGCGAGAGTTCGAGCGGAACAGCACGAACGCAGGAGCAGCGGAGGAAGCGACTGTGGGGTTCGCCGTTGCACGGGAGGACGCGGGAGCTGGATTGCCCGAGCCTGAAGCAGGACCAGCCGGCAGACCACCGCAGGACAAGCCGGGAGGCCAACGGAACCACGCTCCGCCCAGCCACACTTCACCTGGAGAAGTGTGGCTCCGTAAGGTACGGGCGCGCATAAGGGGAGTGTTTGTCACGGAGGGAGGGAACGGGTAGAGGGCGGCGGGGTAATCACGAGAGGGAGAGACTGCGTGCAAGCGCCACCACCTCCACGGGTTGCAAGAGCACAGTTGTGGTCCCTGGTGATCCCCTTCACTATTCCCCCCCCCTCGCCACGCTTGGTCTCGACCACGCCAGTAACCCGGCGTATTCTTTCTTTTCCTTTTCCTTTGAGCGTCTCTGGAGCCTGAAGACCTGGGATCTGGCACGGGGTCTACTGACGACGGGAGAGCAGCAGGCAGACTTCAGTTGTTGTTGACATTACGAGACTTATTGCTTTGTTTCCTGTTTCTTGATTTAATAAACCCCAAAGGGACTGAACAGCCCATTCGTTTGGCGGTTTTCTTCTTACCAACCCCTACCACCCCAGGACAACCTTTACACAGGGGTGACGATTTTCAATTGTTTATTTCACACATTCAGTTGAAAGATTATATTTTTATAAGTTTCAAATCTGTGAGACATAAAATAAACTGATTTTAATCGATGTATTTATTTTCTTCCCAGCTTTCTTTATCTTTATACTTCATGTGGGTTGAACCATTCACCTTCACCGCGATTTAAGTTTCATTTGCGAAGGTGGGGCAGCCAGCACACCTAACACGGCTAATGGGACCCTTTGGGGGTCCTACGCTTCTGATTTTTTTTGGGGGGCACCAGAAGCGAAGATTAACCTGATATGATTTCTCAGTACACTGGGGTTTCCTTTATTCCTCGAAGTACAAATCATCTGTTGAGCATTTAGATTCCAACTTTTAATTGGCGAACTCGGCTCTGATTTTACGAAACAACAAGGAACAAGGATTGGCATAGCCAATAGATCTTGCTTTTGGGATCTTATAAGTATTTAGTTTGCAGCACAATATCCTTGGTGCAACAACATCAACTGTTTCCATGGCTAAACACTTATAAGGTCCCAAAGGCGAGACCTATTGGCTATGACAATGCTTGTTGTGGTTATCAGCAAGCAGTTGAATGTGAAAAATAATGATGAGCCCCTTGACTTTAATGAGTTTTGCTGCTGTCGGTGGCCACCTCCTTCTTCAGACAAGATTCCTATGTATTTGTAATTTGCAAAAATTTCTAGCAGTATGGTTTAAATGTGCCATTAGTCCAATTTACCAATCTGCCTGTTGAATAACACTGTTTTTGTTTTCTAGTGGTTTATTAACCCCTTCGCTGCGGCGGCAATTCCGCCGCAGCGCTAAGGGGGTGGGGCGGCCGCACGGCGCTCGCGTACTCGTGACGGAACCGCTCTGTCACGAGACGCGGTTGCGCTGTGCTTATGACGGAGCAGTTCCGTTACGGCCCCGCCCGCTCTTAAGAACGTTCAGCGCAGGCGCGGAATTGCTGTCGCGCAGGCGCTCCGAGCGGGCCGTGACGGAACCGCTCCGTCATCAGCACAGTGCGGCCGTGTCTGATGACGGAGCGGTTCCGTCACCAGCAGGGGAGGGGTTAACAATTGGTGTTACTGACAACAGTGTGATAGGACATTCCACAGTTTCTGTAACCCAACCCTTGCTTGTCTTTTCAAGACAAGTTGTCGACATGAAGGTGGAGAGGTTGAGGATGCCCAGTTTGGGCAGATGTGTCTCAGCATCATCTAATAGACGACTCAGGTCTGCAAAGTACCAGTTGAACCGTAGGGGTGCTAATACACATTAGTCCTTCAGGCCTGAGCAAAAGACCAGCAGGACAGATTAGACAGCATTGGGTTTCCATTGGAAATAGGAAACACACAGTTGTGAATACAAGTGAGCAGAAACAAAACAAGGAAAGTAATCAATAAAATGTTTTAAGGGTATGATGTGAGTCTATGTTCTTGCTAATTTATCCCCTTCCCACTGCCAATCATTCTATGTAAATTACTTGATCCTGATTGTACTGCAGTTGATAATTGTAATCCCCAGAAGCAACTTAAGATACATTGTGATCAACTCCTTTGGAGAGTGGTTGTGAGTGTGCACAAGTATAATTCAGAGTAATCAGTCAGAGGAACCCCCTAGGATAGATTCACTGAATCAGAAATGGAAAAGAGTTAAAATAGGAAGGGGCGTGGGAGGAGGTCAAAGCAGGAGGGAACTCTCTCTGTAGAGACAGGAGAGTAAAGCAGGAGCTATAACAAGATCAATGCAAACCTAATTATCAAAACATTCAAGGCAGAAAAGTAGAGGCAGGTCTGCTTAACAGAAGCAGTCTTAGCCGGCTGTCTCTCATACTGATGACATTGTTTGTCAGTTGGTTTCAGATGTGTTGCTTGCTTTGTGTCAAAGATGGTGAGGACTCGCCAATATGATTTGCGCTATAAAAGTGGAGCTTGCTGACTTGTGGATCCCAGGTCCCTGCATAGTGTTTCAGTGTTCAAGAGCCCATTGCTGTATGGACTGCCATCTGCCATAAAGGTCAGTATGCATTGTGTTCTTCTACACTATTGCAATCTCCTGATACTGATGGCACATCTTTCCCTGTAACCAGGTTGCTTGGATGAGTGGTTATATGGTGCCAGCAATGTGGAGTCCACAGTACCAAAAATGCTGTGGTGTCAAGTAGGATCAGGGGAGCCCTTCTACGCTGACCAGCTACTTGTCTAAGATTATCAGTGACAGACACATCCTGTACTTTGCAAATGTTGGAAACCAGATTGGCCAAAACCATCTTTAAAAGAAGCAGCCAAACCAGAGGACTTCATTTCCCATCCCTTATCAGCACAGGAAGTGACATCACTGGATCTCCCTTCATCCATCTGGACATGAAGTGCCATTACTGGTTTTTCATCAAAACCGACTTTAAAAGAAGAAGCTAAGCAAGAGGACTTCCTTTCCCATCATCTATTAGCACAGGAAATGCCGTCCTTCACTCCAACCCCCCATAGGACCTACTTAATTGCAACTGCAACACGGACGCACATCGTGCGTGCTGCTGGTGTTCCAAAGCCCAACTCACACTCAACCTCCCACGCTGGACCCACATCACATCGCACCTCGGGAAGCTTCACTGGCAACCCATTCACAAGTGCAGCAAATTCAAACTTCATACGCACACATACAAAGCCCTACACAACACAGGACCAGAATACAGCACCTTGAGATCCCACTGTCATTTGCCATGCTCTATAAATGTGTGATTGATTGACTGCTGAGAATTCCTGATCACCGTTCACTAACCCACCAACACCTAAACTCTGTCTCACTCTCACTCACACATATTCCCCAATCGGCAAAAGCAAACTGGTGGTCGCTCATTCTCCTACATCCACCCAAGATATAGAAAGACCTCCCACAACACATTAGAGCCTCTTCCTCACTTGAGTACTGCAAGAAGCTGAAGACCTAGTTCTACGTAGAAGCACCTTGGGGATTACACATTTGCCCAAGGTCCTGTATACCATCTCAGTTGATTAGTGTGCTATACAAATCAACATAACATAACACATCCAGGAAAGTACTACTTTTGATAAACTAAGAATTCGTAACACAGAAATGGGCCTTAGAATGAAAGAGTGTGCAGAAGCCTTTCAAAAGAGGACCAAAAGTGCGTACTTCCATTCCCATTCAGGAGGTACTGCAGCAGCTGCAATGGAAGTATTGCAGAGCAAGGTCAGAATAGGAAATATAGGGCCAGATGTAGGTAACCCTAATTTACCGATTCTAAATTACCGTATTTTACCAATTCGGTATTTTAGAATCGGTAAATGCTATGTATGAAAAAATGTGGTAAGTATTACTGAATCGGTACGATTCGGTATTTACCAATTCGGTAATCCCCATTCATTCCTATGGGCCTGGAGGCCCATACGAATGAATGGGATTTACCAAATCGGTAAATACTGATTCGGTAATGGGGGAACACATTCAAGGGTGGCAGGGTATCACATTGACACCCTGTTGCACCCCTGAATCATGCATGTGTGCACATGTGGCACACATGTCTGCCACATGGTACTTTTGGAAATGCACAAAAATGATTTTCCAAAGGTTTTCGATATTTACCACCAACTTTTAATTGGTGGTAAATACCAGATCCTTAACTATGCAATTCACTCATTTGAGTGCTCCCTACATTGCAGATTTGGTAATTTACCGATTCGGTATTTTAAGGAATCGGTATTTTACCGATTACTTAAAATAAATCGGTAAATTACAGAATCTGTAAATTGGCCACCTACAGCTCAAAAGCCTAACCGGTCGGAACCTCAGTACGTATATTGGCATTGTAGGGATCTGATGGCGATCCACACTGTATACTGGAAATCAGAACAAAAGTAGCCTCCACAGACCGTGAAGAAAAATAAGAATAAGAAGTTGAAAAACAGTCACAACTGAAAGCTGGATGTGTGAAAAAAATCCTCCTTAACCCTTAATTTCTTCGAGGCGAGGTTGGGGTTGCAGGCTAATTTCCAGTGTAATCACATAACATTTGACATGTGCCTGGTGACTTCTCATACACTTTGCATGCACTTTCATATTTTTATATTTGATTCTTATCTCGACTGACCCAACTATATTGTTTTACTATTGTTTAGTGGTTGTAGCTATTTTACCAATTAGACATTTGCATTATCTGCATCTTTGCTTCTTCCCCAATTGGGTCAGTTAAACATTGGCAGTAAACCCTTTGAGGTCACAAATTATTTTCAGTGTAAAGATGATCATACAGGAAAACTATGAATCTGCATTCATGGAAGAAGGAAGGTTTTCATTTTTTAGCACATTCTTTGTCTTTATTAAGCGGTAAGTGAAATGTTGCTGTCACTCATTACTTGATTTAGTGGTTTCAGTCAGCAATGGAAGGGGTAAATACTATGAGCGATCTTCTTGGTCAGTGAGCAAGTAAGCACTATGAGTAAACAAGGAATTGGGTACTATCAGTGAGTGAGCTGTTAGCTTAGTACTGTTAGTGAGTTTTTTTGTCTGAATGAAAGAATTGTATGAGCTATGCAGAGAGCAAGAACTCTCAATGAATGTCTTTGTTAGGGAGTACTTTTAGCAAGATTACTGTCACTGAATGAACTTGTAGGTGAATTAGTGGTATGAGTTAATGAGGGAGTGCGTACTGTCAGTGAGTGAACTTGTAAAAGAGTGATTACTCTATATAGGTGAGATTCTGAGTGGCATGAGTGAGCCATGGAGTGAGCTTGTGAGTGAATGAGTTCTGTCATCAAATAACCTTGCGGGTGAGTAGAATAAGTTAGCAAAGAATTCAGTAAGGCCAGTGAGTGAGCTTGTGAGTGTTCAGATGTTCTCAGCAGGGGAGCCTGAATGAGTGAATGAGTTACTGAGGGAGTGAGTACTATTATCGTCAGTTACTGTGCATGGTGAGTGAGTCATGTGAGTTACTGCTATTAACAAGCAAGCTTGTGAGTGAATCCTGCCAACTAAAGAGCTTGTGGATTAATTGTAAATGTTAGCAAGGAAGTGAGTACTACCAGTCAGTGAGGCTGTGGTTGAGTGCTGTCAAGTAATATATCTGTGAGTGAATGTTGTCAATGAGTGACAGTTGATTGTGTGTAAGTCATATGAATTAGCAAAGGAGTGAATAAGATCAGTGAATGAGACTGTGGGTAAGGCAGTACTGCCAGAAAGTAAGGTTATGGCTAGGTAAGTACTGCCAACTAGTGAGCTTGTGGATGAGAGCTGGCAGGTCAAATTAAAAAGAAACACAAAACTCAAGTCTCACAAAGTACAGTAAGAGACACAGCCAGAAAAAGGGGTGGACTGGGAATGCAAAGCAACCTTGGCAATTTTCTCATTGCCTGGCCCCAGGAAGCTACATAATGTGTTTGCTGCTTTTGTTACTGGGGCCGATAGAGCAGAACCACTGAATAACCAGCCCCCAGTAACAAAACTAGCCCCCACTGCTGCAATTCTGCCCCCCACTCTTCCAAGTTCCTGGGGAAATGCCCGAAGTCCGATAAGGTCCAGGCCTGGTCAGGAGAAAGCTAGAAAATAAATCGGATCTGCAATGTCCTCTAATAGACTGTGGAGCTGGATGGGACTCGAATGTGTCTTCTCAAGTGTCTTGAAGTGTATAGTTATTATTAGCCTGACCATGGAGGCCAGAAACTGCAGTAAAGGACAGACACATGCAACTAAGGGCCTGATTTAGATCTTGGTAGATGAGTTACTCTGTCACAATGATGACGGATATTCTGTCCGCCGAAATATAAATCCCATAGGATATAATGTGATTTATATTTCGGCGGAAGGGATATCAGTCACCGTTATGATGGAGTAATCCATCCACCAAGATCTAAATCACGCCCTAAATGGCAAACAAAATTCAGCATTGGAGTTTAGGCTGCGGCTACCTGCCAATCATTTCAACAGGTTATATCCAAATCAGTTTGCAAGGGTAAGATCCTATCCAAAACATGTTGCTTGAAGTACAATTAGCGTTGAAAGGCTTAAAGGGAAGGACCCATGCAACTAATCATGCAAGCAGTATTAACTAGTAACATCAGTGCAGTAAAGGACGGGGATCCTGCTGGATCCCAAATTCAGCAGCTACTATTGGGCTGGATCCTGGATCTGCTCCAGCCCCAGTCATATATGCTGACTTTGTCCTGGTGTAATTGGCAGAGATGGCTGCCACACAATCAGCAGCACCCACACTTTGTCTGCTTTGTGTTCAAAACAGTACCCTGCAGGGAGTGAGGGAGGTTTCTTGTTTTCCCTTCCATCTGGGCCGCAAGTCTCAGTTAAAAACCATTTTGTTCGCGTCTCATCTTACCTGAGAGCTAGCTAGCATTTAATACCTTGATGCCAAGGTCATAAAAGAAAACACATGCAACTTGCTTCATAAGTGCTTCAGTGGCGTGACAAAGGCCCGCCACCCCTGCAGAATGAGGGGGCCCTTAGCTCTCGTCCCATGGCAGTAGTAACATTTCCTATGGTCTGGTTGCTGTCAACCTCCCTGGCCTTTGCTGCCATAACTAAGTTGAAACCCTCTGGAGGTTTGCGGAGGAGCTCCCTTTTAGACTGGTGCCATTTGCACGCTTGCTGGCTTCCTTTCTGGCCACTATCTCCCTTGGGGTTAGTCCATCCTTACCATGCATTTGGGTGGAGCAGCATATATCCTGGTCGCTGCTCCCCTCGTGCACGCGCAAAGATGCCATCATGTTTTTGTTCATCTTGGTAGAGCCAGTACCAGGCTGCCTTAGTCTCTGACTTCCTGTTCAGCACCTTTCCTAAGTTTAAGAATTGGTGAGGCTAAGATCCCTGCCAGAAGCCTCTCATCTAAGTCTACCTATGATTCTTTCCCGGAACGGAGCCCTGTACCTACCCCTGCTTTCCTTATGTGGGGTGAGAGGGCGCTCCTCTGTTTCCTTACTGAGTTTCTTGGGTGCAAGCTCTTTCTCTCTCTCCATAGCTTGAACTTCCACATCCCATCTAGGTTGACTCCTTCACTCTGGGCTCTGCGCTGGTCATTTTGGTTGGGCTTTGCCTTCGAATTCGCTTTCTGTTCTTTCCTTGACTACCGGCGCTAATCCTGTAGCCTCACCCTCATTATTGGTCCTCAGGGGACTGGGCTTCCCTTCCTCACCTCCACTAGCTGTATCACTGTCTAGAACTGTCAAACATCTCCCTGTTACTTGTGTTATTTCACGTGGACCAGTGGAAGTGCATGTTCTCCATGCTGCTAGGGTTTTATGTATCAGACATAATGGGCGGGGAGGTCGTACTTCTGGGAGGCTTTCCGCCGGACTTGAGTGGCGCTGGAATTGTCTGGACATGCTGATCTGTTTTTTCTCATACTTGGGCATAACTGTTTAAACTATGATCATTTTACTTTTCCAAATGTGTATGTAAGAGTTGTGCAGGCCCTCAAAATATATGAAAGGTATCTGTCTATGTGTAATTACAGAAATTACCATATATAGAGAACTTAGTAATTTATTTTTATTTATTTCATTTTATTTATAACGCTACTCATCCCAATGTATGGTGTCCAAACGTTTTACAATTCACAGAGGCAATGAATCATACAATTGTATCCTGACTAAATCATACAAGTGTGTCAGTCAATCTAAGGAAAATTTTACAAAAGACAATGAAGGCTACAAGCTGTAAGAGTCACATATCATCCATACCGGAAAGAATTACGTTTTGAGAGATAGAGGTTTGGACACATACAAAGTCAAGATTTGAAGTGTGTGTGGGCTCAACAGACTTAGAGGTTGGGGTTGCCTCTACTAATAAATGTTTTGGTTTTTATTGTTTGTTTTTATAAAGTTTCTTTATTATTTCAAAAACATAGTCAATATACATAGACAGTCATTTATCATTCAGGTAATGCTGGGAGTTCCATATTTTAGTGCAAATATCTTCTGTTACAAGTTCTCTTTCCTAAGCTTTGGGTTTTTGAGCTTAAATATATTAACTATTAACATAATACCCCGCCCACTTATCCCCCTCCCCTCTCTACCAGTGTATGCCGGATTGATATCCTGAGTTTATGCCTGAATTAGTCTTTAGGTGTCCCTTCCTCCTGCTTCCTGACTATGAGCAGCAATCATAATGTTGGTGTTCTCCTACCTGTGACTCATGTTGTGTGGGTGGGGCAGGCTCCGCTATCTCTTGAACCATTGCCCCCCCATGTCATCAGTACCTCCGGGAGCTTATCATCTTTTCTAGTTGTCCTCATATGTTCCTTTTCTGCTAGCACTCATTCCTTTAAATCTTTCCTCCAATTATTTAACTGTGGGCCTTGCCGGGTTAGCGAATGAATTGCTATTCTTCTCTTAGCAATCATAATCCCCAGAATCAGGAATTGTCTATTCGTTTTACATTTGGGGTGCTTGGGAATCAAACCGAGAAGACAGGTCCTCACCTCCAGGGCTACTGTCCAATTTGTCACTCTTTTCAATTGCTCCAGAATGTCAGCCCAATAGGTTTGTATTATTTGGCAATGCCATACCATATGTACGAAGTCTGCCTGTGTATGCTGACATCAGGGGCATTATGGGTCCCTAGTTGCATTTATGGCATGTAGCCGCCTGGGTGAGAGGTAGATCATGTGGACTATGTTGTATTGTATTTGCTTAAATCTACTACATACTGACACTTTCCGGACACTTTCATGAATTATCATCAGTGTTTTGCTGTTATCATATACTCACTGACTTCTTGCCATTTCTCTTCTACCTTCAGGGGCCTGGCCTTTTATCATATCTCAATGCCCTGTATAGATGAGATACCAACCTCTGGCCGCCCGCCATTGCGATCATAGTGACCAATGTATGTGTATGCTCCGGGGCTTCTGGGAATAGTTGTCGAGCCATTGCTGCTATCTTGGCATATTGCAGGAATTGTCCAGCCCCCAATTCAAATGTATCTATCGCAACCTATCCCCTGGCTATAGGTCCGATAGCATCAGGCAACCCCACTCTGTCCATTTTTTAGTTGACATTGCCCGTTCTATTTGAGTAAATTGCGGTATGTTCCATATATCCGCTTCGGGCGTATAAGGCCCCCCATTAAAAAGCTTCTTAGCCGTCCTATCCCATATTCTATCCTTTAGTCCAATCAATCGGGGGTACCCTCTACTAATAAATGTTTTATACTTCTCAAAGAACCTTTTTTTATCACACTTAGAAAAACAAAAGACTGAGAAAAACACAAGTCTCTACACTTACACCTTGCGGTTTGCATGCTTCTCCTTGTTGCAGATTCATAACTCACTGTGCTATATTACACGTCTTGTAACTTATGACCTGCACACAACACAAGGATGTCTGATACAAAACAGTAACCCAAATAGCTATCTTTATAATAATTTAAAAAAATGCTCTGCACCAGGCATATTTACCCTGCATTCTGGTTTATAATGATTTAAATCTGTGTCTCTAGGCCACAAACCTATCTCGCATGTAGGTGCATTATCCACAAGAGTTATCTTACCATTATGAGACACTTGAAATGGCTAAATGGATAAAGATCCATGCAGCAGGTGCATTAACCCTGTAGGATATTTTAAACTGTGCCTGTTTCTGACCAGCTAATGAACACGGAACAGATTTACTGTCATGTTTGTCCTTGTTGCCAATGTCTTTGGCGCAGAGGTTTTAAAAAAATAAATGTACAAGTTGACTTTCAGATCCGCTCTTCATGACACTGCCCCTCGTGATTCCACCTTCTTTTTGCTGCTACTCCATTCTCCCCAATTTGAGGCATTCCAGAGTAAACTTGTTCAAATTCCAAACAAGGTTAGGACAAACCAAAGCAATAGTCGATTCCAACAGTAAAGTGACTACCATGGACAAAGCAGATGAGCAGTCGAATGTGAAGGGTTAGCTCGGTCTGGGCTCCCAGCTCGCAGTTATCCTGAACCCCCACAGAGTGTAAAGGCACAGCTTCTGCTGAAAGCTGCAGGCTTCTGTCTGTGATCTCTGCAGGCGGACGGAGCCCCGCGGGCCGGGCATCCAGCGCGCGTGCGGTTCACGCCTCGCCGATTATGACATGCGTGTCGCAGACAGCAATGCCATGATAGAAGGGCTGCAGGAGGAAAGTTGAGCAACAGCAGGGCTGGAAGGACGAGCTTCCACAATCAAAGGCCCTGCACAATGATCAGGCAAAAAGCGGAGCAAAGGAGCACATGCTACTGAAATAAACTCTGACGCAAATATTGTGCGATAAATAACCTTTTCAGCAATATCACCCCATTAGATGTAGATTTTATCATAGAAACTCCAATGCTGCAATAATTTTGTAAGCAATAGTTACAGGCACATTAATTCAAGGCGACATTCTGATAATGATGTCCGGGCGCCATACCCTGCAGGATGTGTGCTGCTAAGAGATCCGGCAGGAAGGGGGGCACAGGTAATGGTGACTACACAACACAGCAACAGCAGATGAGGAAGCAAGTTGGAAAGAAAATGGATCAGAGAGATAGGAAATGTAAGCCGGCAGGTTGTGAGGGAGGGGGACTGCCAGTAGGAGTGAATGAGGCATGCTAGTGATATGAGGCAAGCTAGGTATGTGGGGCGGGCCTCAACAGTGTATGTGACTTCTGACGTTACTTGCTCCTACTTACTAACCCCAGGTAATACCTGGGTGATACCCAATATACAATGCATGGGACTGCACATGATATAGGTACTGTTTCAGCACCACGTCTGTGCTGCGAGGAGGAGCTGGAAGCAAACGGGCACAGGATAAAGGGAGAGAGTGGCCAGCAGTCACTCCCAGCTCAGTGCAGGGGCGGTACTTGTACAGTTCCACTACTATGATTTTATGCCAGCCAGACCCTACGTCTCTCCGCCAAAAGATACAGCATTCTCCCTCCTAGCACTGAAGGGCATGTGTACCGATGCCATCAGTCCAAGGGGGGACCCAGGGAGAGCCAGGCGCGAGCCGGTCTCTCCCTGGGCAGGTTCGCGCGAGGAACATCAACAGGTGGGGGCTGATTAGCAGAGGGTTGAAAAGGGGAAGTCAGGCGGGGATTAGCAACTGCGTGGCGGGAGGCGTGTAGGGAGGTTGTTTTGCGGCGTGTATTTGTCGTACCTTGGTTTTCTCTGACCACATGGAGGACGTGGAGGAGGTCAGGAGGGCCGTGCGGTTCCTCTGCGATGCCGGGCGCGAGGACCTGCTGCGGCCGGGTGTCCCAGCGGAGGCGTGGGTCGGACTGGCCCGCCCACCTCGCAAGGCTTCCGAGGGCGTTTCCAGGGCCGTGGACGCTTGTTTAACCCCGGGCCCGGAGGAGGAGGAAGACGGCGAGGCGGCCATGCCTGCGGACGGGCACATGCTCGTTTTGCCGGTCGCTGCAGTGGAGCCCCCGCCGGGTGACCCGGGCGCCCCCCAGCAGGTATGTGAATTCCAGTTACTTGGTGCTGGTTCCCGCGGGGCGCCCGGGGGGAGGCGGGGGCGTTCTGCGGGCCGTCAAGCTCCGCGTTCAGGCGGCTTGGTCTCGGGGAAGACGGGGAGGCTGCAGGCGGGCCCTAAACCGAAGCGGGGGCGGAGCCTGGACTCCCTTGGGCACGCGCCGACCCCTCCCCCTGCCGGTATGCCTGTAGTCCCTGCCGTTACGGTGCCCAATTCTCCGGGGGGGGTTTCCCCACTCCTGTGGCTTAATGGCCAGTGCTTTATGCTCTCTCCTGCCATGCTGGGGCCTGGCCCTGCCCCCCCCCCGCGATGTTGGCTCCCCGCACACGGGTGACGCCGGTGCTGGGCCACTCACTGCTGCATTGCCGGCTCCAACCCCTCCTGTGGTCCCCACTCCTGCCCCTGCTGTGGTTCCAATGGGCACTGTCTCTAGATTGCTGCCCCCCCCGGCCACTGAGGCTGTGGCAGCCGGTTTGCCTGGCCCTCGGGCTGCCATCCCCACGCCCCCGGCTCCTGGTATGAGGGGTTTGTTCAACAAGGGGGCGCCCCAGTACCCGGGGCAAGCCTTGTTCCCGGTCCCCAGGGGGCGGCCAAGTGGCCACTTGGGGGGTCAATCGACTGGGTCGGGAGGTGTCCATGGTCTGGCGTCGGTGGGCCGTCCCTTGGGGGAAAATTGCGGTTCAGCTTTCAGGGACCATGTTGTCGCGCACCCTTCATCGTCTGGCTTGAGCGGCAGCAGTTTTCAATCTGCGCCTTCGGCTGGGCGGCTGTTGGCAGTTTCTACGGGCCCGGGAACTGTCCCCATGGCTGTTTCCAGTGGTGGGCTTTCAGGGGGGCTATCTGGAGCGGATACCTCTTCTACAGTTTTCTGTCCACAAAGCTTTCAGACCATTGATTGGCAGTTTTATGATGGGGGTATTGGTGATGGGGCTATGCCCAGTGGAAGTAATCAAGTTGAATTTTCTGATGCAGCTTTCGGTGGGAGTTTTCATGATGATGAGTTGGAAGAGGGGGAATTGAGAGACAAAGATGTTGGGCTTTTGGCAGCACGGGCCCAGGGGGGTGGGTTGGGGCAACCCACTGTTTCTCGTGTTTTGCAGGAGTCTAGAGCGGACCCTGCAGGTGTACGAGGGGCAGTGTGGTCTGGACCTTCTCAGCGGGATCGTGGGGCCGTCGCCCAGCAGTCGGAGCAGTTACCAAGAGGTAAGGATGGGTGGTGGTCAGTGTGGCAACCTAGGGAGAGTCTCCCGGTTAAGTGTACAAGATCTGTTGGTATGGGTGATGGGGTTGTGGTTGAGCGAGTCGCTCTGGCACCGAGGCTTGAGCGGCCCGTAATTTCAAATGTGCAACCTAGGGAGAGTCTCCCGGTTAAGAGTACAAGATCCTGTGGTACGGGTGATGGGGTTGTGGTTGAGCGAGTCGCTCTGGCACCGAGGCTTGAGCGGCCCGTAATTTCAAATGTTTCTACTGTGCAAGTTGCAAAAGAAGTTTCTATATCGGGGGATGGCGGGGTGGATGCCACTCGGGTAACGGAGGATAGTATCCTACCGAAAAAGTTGCCTTATTCTGGGGTGGGGATGCCCTTGGGGTCCCATTTATCTGAAAAAACAAAGAATCTGATCTGGTCTGGGGCTTTTGTAGATGTTTTTCGACTTCTCCACAGGGATGTCCAGGCAAAAGAAGGGTCGAAAGAGGAGGAATTAGAATTGGCTCGGAGGCCTCGGGTTCCGAAGTCCATAGAGAATTGGACTTCGGCCTTTCTCATTTATGCCAGCGTTTATTGTCAACGTCATCCTGAGAAAGCGATAGACATGTTTAAATATGCAGATGTCATCCGCAAGGCTCACAGTTATTTTGGAGGCTTTGCTTGGTTGTCCTACGATGACGAATTTAGGGCGCGCATGGCCGCTTTTCCTGAGCGTTCGTGGGGTGCGGTTGACTCTGAGTTATGGTTGCAATGGATGGCATCGGCAAACCCTCCTGCTACGACCCACACAGCTAGCGGGCAACCTGTGTTTTATCGGCCCTTTTCAGCTCGCCCCGCTCAGTCTGGGGCGGGGGTTTGGGGCAGAGGTCAATCAGCCGCTTCTGGCACTTGCTGGCATTTTAACAGAGGTTCCTGTAACAGACCCGCTTGCAGGTATAAACATGAGTGTTCACAGTGTGGAGGGAAGCACGCCCTCACCCAGTGTTTTCCCGGCCAGAGATGGGGTGATCAGGGACGGGGTTCTGGGGGCAGGGGGCAGCACCATCAGTCTGTTTACAAGGGCCCCTACTCCTATTAGGCAGGAGGTTCTCGATCTCTGGCTGGTGGATTATCCGGATTTTGAGGCCGCTAAGATTTTGTCTTGGGGTTTCAAAATTGGGTTTCGGATTGGGTATCAGGGACCCAGGGTGGGCAGGTGGTCGGATAATTTGAAGTTTGCGAAGGAGAGTCCACATGTGGTGCGGAAGAAACTGGATGCAGAGCTTGCGGCTGGTAGGATTGCTGGTCCTTTTGTGCATTGTCCCCTGCCTGACTTGATTGTATCACCCCTGGGCGTGGTGCCCAAGAAGGCGGAAGGGGAGTTTCGTCTTATTCATCACCTGTCCTGGCCCGAGGGTTCCTCAATCAATGACTTTATTGATCCAGCTGACTCAACTGTCACTTATGCTTCGGTGGACGATGCCTTACGGCTCGTGCGCACGGCTGGTGTTGGGGCTTTGCTGGCGAAGAGCGACATTCAGTCGGCTTTCCGGCTATTGCCCATTCATCCTTGGGATTTCAGTCTGTTAGGAATGCATTTTGATGGTAGTTTCTACATGGATCGGGTGTTGCCCATGGGCTGTTCAGTGTCATGCTCCCTGTTTGAAACCTTCAGTACCTTCCTGCAGTGGCGATTCACTTTTGTCAGTGGCCACGCGTTGGTCTGTCATTACCTTGATGATTTTCTTTTCATTGGGGAGGGTTGCTCTGGGCAGTGTCAGTCGGCTTTGAACATCTTTCAGGCTCTAGCGGAGGAATTGGGTGTCCCCTTGGCGCCGGACAAGACAGAGGGTCCCTGTACGTCCCTGACTTTTTTGGGGATCGAAATTGATACTCTGTCTATGGTGGCGAGACTGCCTGTGGCTAAAGTGAAGGAAATGTCTGCTTTCATACATCTGGTGTTGGGGGAGCGGAAAGTGGTTTTGAAAACTGTTCAGAAGTTGTTGGGTTATCTCAATTTTGCTTGCCGGGTTGTTCGGGCGGGCAGGACGTTCTGCAGACGTCTGGGTCTGTCCATGTCCGGAGCAAGCCTTCCCCATCATAGGGTGCGCATTACCACCGCTGTGCGTGCCGATTTGACTGTCTGGCTTCGTTTTCTGCAAGACTTTAATGGCGTGTCCTTGTTTTTTGCGGATGAGGACATGGTGTGGCAAGTACAGTTGTTCACTGATGCGTCAGGGGCTCACGGATTCGGAATATTTTGGGAAGGTCGATGGTGCGCGGCCGGCTGGCCGGCGCACTGGAAGGATCAGGGTCGCAGCATTGCGTTTCTGGAGCTCTTCCCGCTGCTGGTTGCTTTGCACCTATGGGGGGATGAGTTTCAGAATCGTACCGTCTTGTTTCACGTGGACAATTTGGCTGTAGTACACCTTGTCAATCACCAAAAGGCTCGCGATTTGCGGGTTTTGCGGCTCCTGCGCGCATTCATGCTGCGGTGTCTGCAACTGAATATTGTCTTTAAAGCGCGGCATGTTCCTGGTACTTCTAATTGCATCGCTGACTCTTTGTCTCGCTTTCAGTGGTCCGAGTTCCGCAAGTTAGCTCCTGGGGCGGACCTGGCACCAACACCGATCCCACAGTACGTATGGGACCTGGGGGATTGAGGGTTCACCACTTGGTGGAAAATTCTGTGGCTGAATCCACCAGGCGGGGTTATGTGAAAGCCTGGTCTGAGTTTCTGCAGTTTTGCAAGGTTTCGATGGGGCCGTTCAGGGCTGGTTGGTCTGATGAACAATGCATCTTGCAGTTTGTTTTACATCTGGCGGACAAAGGCCTGTCGCCCACTACCATTTCGGGTAAATTGGCTGGGGTTTCTTTTTATGGACAGCTTTGGTGGGGGAGGGATCCGGTTGGGGGGGTGTTGGTTCGTAAATTGTTGAAAGGTTTGGCCAGGCTCCGGGCTGGGGGTCAGCAGCTCCGGCAGCCCGTGACGTTTGAATTGCTCCAGTTGATGTTGCCGGAACTGGAGGTGTGTTGTCATGATGCTTTTGAGTGTGCCAAATTTCGTTTGTGTTTTGTGTGGTTGTTCTTTGGGGCATTTCGGGCATCAGAGTTGCTGGGGTTGCGGGGCAGGGTAGGTATGACCAGCGGTGAGGTGGTGTTGGAAAGTGACAGAGTGCGACTTTGGCTGCGGGCATCCAAAACCGACCAGATGGGGAGGGGTAAGTGGGTGTTCCTTGGTAGGAGTGGGGTCTCTGCATGTTGCCCGGTTGGGGAATGGGAAGGGTTGGTGTCCTCTCCGCATTTTCTACAGGGGTCCATATTTTGTCATGCGGATGGTAGTCCCATAGTTGCATCTCAATTGTTGGCTGTATTACGTAAGGTCTTGTTGCGTTTGGGGAAGGACCCTGTTCAGTTTGGTACCCATTCCTTCAGAATTGGTGCGGCGACGGAGGCCGCCCGCCTGGGGTGGGACTGGTCCCAGATCCGACGCATTGGTCGTTGGCGTTCCAAGTGTTGTGAAAAGTATGTGAGGAAATAGTGCATTTTTGGCTGGTCTAACATTTCTTTCTCTCCTAGGTCCCTGGCTATCAGTCGCCGGATGCAAAAGAAGGGTGTGGATACTGGGGCACTCTTTTATTAAACGAGCAGCTTTAGCCGCTGCCAGCCAGCTTTGTGGGAGATCACTTGGCCTGAACAGTATGACACATGAAGTCTCATGGCATGGAACAGGGGGAATGCGCTGGGGTGGGCTTTTTCCCGCCTTGGCTGCTTTGGTTTCGCAGTGTTTGGGGGGCCCTCCGGATCTCCTGGTGCTACATTTGGGAGAGAATGACTTGGTTTCTCTCTCTGGGCTGACCTTGTTAAAATTAATGAAGCAGGACCTGGAAATCATCCGAACCACATGGGAGAGCACCATGCTCATATGGACTGAGTTTGTGCCCCGTTTGCACTGGCGTGGGGCACGGACCCATTCTGCCCTGGAAAAGGCTAGACGGAAAGTGAACAGGACAATGCGCCTTTTTTGTCAACATTGGGGGATATACAGTTTGAACCATTATCATTTACAAGTATCTGAACATCATTTATTTTGTGAGGACGGTGTGCATCTCTCAGCTTTGGGCCTCTCTTTTTACCTCCTTGAGCTCAGGGACTTGATTAGCAAGGTTCTTCAAGTACAGTTGTGGTGTGCTCCTTCCTTTCCTTTAGGTGGGGCAGGAAAACGCTAAAGGTTTTCCTGGGTGGCGGGTTTTTGTTAGTGGGGGTGGGCAGCCTGGAGCGGGTTGGCCATCCTGAAGGGTAGCGTTGGGTAGGCTAGGGTTAGTAGGCAGGAGTTTGTTCGGGGTTTTGGGATTTAGGTTTCGTAGGCTCACTGTAGAGTTGAATTATGTAAATAATAAATAAATAATGAATATGTTTATGATATTGATGATGCACCTGTCCTAAAATAAAAGTGGCCTTTCTTGCTCCTAAAAGAAGGTGTGGACAATGTTTTCTTGCGCGAGGGGGGACCCAGGGAGAGCCAGGCGCGAGCCGGTCTCTCCCTGGGCAGGTTCGCGCGAGGAACATCAACAGGTGGGGGCTGATTAGCAGAGGGTTGAAAAGGGGAAGTCAGGCGGGGATTAGCAACTGCGTGGCGGGAGGCGTGTAGGGAGGTTGTTTTGCCCCACCCACCCTCCCTCTTTTTTCTTTTTCTTTCTTTATTTCTGGGTTTGTTATTTTGCGGTGCTCTAGGCACTGTTTTAGTTTAGGTAGGTTTGCCACTGTTAGGATGGGTGCCTTTGTTCTTTTGTAGGCGGGTTTTTGTTAGTGGGGGTGGGCAGCCTGGAGCGGGTTGGCCATCCTGAAGGGTAGCGTTGGGTAGGCTAGGGTTAGTAGGCAGGAGTTTGTTCGGGGTTTTGGGATTTAGGTTTCGTAGGCTCACTGTAGAGTTGAATTATGTAAATAATAAATAAATAATGAATATGTTTATGATATTGATGATGCACCTGTCCTAAAATAAAAGTGGCCTTTCTTGCTCCTAAAAGAAGGTGTGGACAATGTTTTCTTGCGCGAGCTGCCCTTCCTCCACAGATTCAGATTAATATACATCATGAGGTCAGCAGACACAAAACACCCAGGCACACCTCGAAGTATCACTTAAAGATTCAGACATTCACAATGTGCACTCACAATCAGAAGCTCCCATGTCAGGCATGAAACTATCAGGGGTCTTATTTTTTTATATTGTGCCCAAGGTGCACCTGCTTTGTGTGCCCTCAGGTCATGATGGTATTACAGAAGGGGTTGCAGAAGCTTATGCGTACCCTCTGTACAACTTATAGTGCTGGTGAAGATGTAGAGCCAGCGATATCATGAGAGGGTGTTTCCTCATTTGCATGGGGGCGTGGCTCTGCACCCAGGTTGCAGTATGCGCAGGGACACTGACACAAGTAGGGTCTTAGGAGGTGCACTCACAGGGTACCAAAAAAGTGGCACACTGTCAATGCGCCATCTGGAGGCCTAAAAGGGGGCCCCATGTACGCCCTAGACATCCCCCTGTAAGTGCACGCTGTCAATCACTGCACCGCCTTCAGGGGAGTCTCTCTTCTTTCCAATGCGGGCGGAATGCCGTCCTGCATTGTGAAGCATGGAGCTGCTTTGAAGCAGCCACTCCGTATTTCACTGAATGCGCTGCCCCAAGGGCAGAGCAAGTTTGCCGCTGCCCTATGGGCAGCCCATTCATGGTAATAGGGCTCACTCTCCTGACTGCACCTGGTACACCTGTTTAAAGCAGCATGGTAGTGCAGGACAGGAACAGTGCTCTCTTTCCATAATTTAGCCCCAGAATTGTGCAATGAAAAGGATAGATGGAAATAAAGACAATATCTGGGAAAGTGGGCACTACAGTTTGACCTCTGGGAAAACCTCTGAAACTAAAGTAAGATGGAGGGTTTGTAAATGCCAACGCACTATTCGACCCTGTGCAGATGGCATAATGAAGTATTTTGCAAAACTGCACACTGACAACAGGCCCTCACGGCGTCCTCAAAGGCAATGAGCAGAGGATAGGAGTACCTTGGTACCTGAGCTGTAGCTTAGGGGGGCAGTTTAGAATTGGTGACTTACTTGGACATTTAAGTAGCTATTCACACACAATAAACAACTCAACAACAGTTTAAGGGCTCAGCATAAGTGCCGGGATTCTGCCTGCATGAGCAAAAAAGGCATTAGTGCACAGGTAGTAAACTAGCACACACTTTCAATTCTTCATTTATTTATTATCTGTGCCAGGCGCATAGTTATTTTAAGTACAGAAGGTATAGCAATTCTGAGGAACAGGAATGTGAGGGGCTCATTGTAACTCAATTATGAATCAAAAATACTATCCATCCGGAGGGCAGGTGAAGCAATTTCACTTGCTTGATTTAGAGCCCATAACATATGGGACTGAAGCTGTTGACCCATAGTGGAGTGGTTTGTAGTGGCAGCACACAAGTCTCTGTTCAGTGTCATTAGGCAACGGTATGGGAGTGCTGGTCATTTGTGAGTGAAGTGGACCCTACAAAATCAATGTTTTTGTTCTTCAGCAGCTGATTGGAAGCTTTTTCACTGCTGGACAAAGACAGGTATGCAGAGGCCGAAAGCTTCCTGGCAAGACCTTCCCTCCGCCCGATACTCTCATGGTGCAGGGCCAAGACAGAAAGTACAGTGAACCAGGTCTTGTGCCACTGTTGTCATCCACCTGGCATGAATACACCCAGAAGGCATTCAGCACTGCAGTGTACCTCAGCTGCTGTTTCACACTGAGCACCATAAATGATGCCACTTGTACTCTATGTATGCAGGAGCTACATTCCTGTCTCTGCCTCACTGTCCTTCACACAAAGTTTTCCAGCTCCCTGAAGAGCACTGAGGTGCAGCGTGACAGAAAGTGAAGACAAGCTCACCCCCTCATCAGTGTTCACTGTTTTGGGGGCAATTGTTGACAACGAAGAAGTTAAATGCTGTCACTCAAAATGCATGACTTTCTAAACACCAAATGGGAGAGGGTTGACCCAGGGTATGCCCTGTCTGTGATTCTATGGCAGGACCGGAGGCTTCTGATTATGCTTTCTCATTTCTTTACTGCACAAACAGCAGCCAATGAAAGTAAAACTACAATGGTAGAAAACAACATTTCCCATGAGGCTTTGAACCACGCCTCCAATACTACAACCAATCATAGTAGTAACAAGCATATAAAGTATCGAGACACTAATCTGGCCTCCTCTTTCTTTGCTGCGCCGCAGCCCAGATAAGTGCTCCTTATTTTATATGCTTGTACTGGTCTAAAGTAGGCCTCATGTTGATAATATTGCCTATGACGTGCTTAATTGTTTATGACTACTGATTTGATGTATATCAGCATTGTTTTCATGCATGCGCTGCTTGTGCCGCTAGTGCGGTTCTTAGTTTAACGCTACTGTCGACTCACCATTTATTCCCTTTCAGTTGCGGACCAGCGCTTCCTGCCCGCTCCGTGCCCCTTAGGTAGCTCTTGGCGTGCGTGTTGCACCCGTAGGCCCCCGCTCTCCCCTGCATCGCTGCTTTGATAGCGGCCGCCTGACTCGCGGCCCGCGATTGCGAGGGACTTGGCCCCCCCTCGGGGAAGGAGGCGCACGTCGGAGCCCGGCGAGGCCCTGCGTGCTTCCTCGAGGTCTCGCGCGCATCAGTGTGCGCGCGCAGCCCTCCATTAGTGCCTGCTTGACGCTCTGCCCCCGGCTGAAGTTGGGAATCACGCGGTTTGGCCAGGAGCCGAAGGGCTGTTTTCTGACACCGATAAGCAGCGCTTTTCATCGCAACTTGCACCGGAGCTCCCCAGCATTAACCCTTTGCTTCCCAGTGAGTGGAGAAGCAGGACAAATTTTTTGAAATCCCTTCTCTGGGTTAGAGAAGGGTTATTCCCTCCATTAGTCCTCGAACTGGACTTTATTCACTCAAAATTTTAACTGGTATTTCCGGCTCCTGCGCCTGGCACTTCCCCTGCTCGACGCCCTCGCCTGGGCTGGTAATTGTGCTTCCCTCTGGGGACTAGAGTGGAATTAGAAATTCCTTGTGAATATGGCAGATACATAGTACTGCGATGAGGAGGGTACTGCGTGTGGCTATCAGGGCAATGATGAATACTACCAAGAGGAGTCCATGGAGCATATAATTGACAAGAAACTAGACGCTAAACTCGATAAAGCCCTCTCCTCGGCCCTGCTTCCCTTAGCCAAAAAATTGGAACTGCTGGTCCCTGGTAAGCCTCTCCCTCTTCCTGGACAAGATCTTTCACGTCCCCCTCCCCCTAAGAAGGTGGCTCTTGACACAACCTGGCCCCAAGCCCAGTCCTATGATAAGATTTACAAATCCAAGGAGTCTTCCGCTGGCGACAAGACCTTACCGTCCACCCCCTCCCCCAAAGATACCACTACTGACACTGATACTGATACAGACTCCTCAGATGCTGCCCCTCGCAAGCGCACCAAGAAACGCAAACATGCCTCCCCTTCTGTCAACCCCTCGCCCTTCTCCTTTGACCCATCGGACATTGTGCACCCCAGGTCCTCTGATTGGCTCCCTCCTCCGGCTGTGGCGGAATACCTGGAAACTCACCTCCGTAAAGGCTTCGATAAAGAGGTGAGAGCTCGCCTTAAGTCCGAGTACCCCCGTCCCGACCTGGCCCACAAGGTGGCCCTCACCCCCGACATTGACACCTCCATGACTACTTTCCTCAAGAAATATAAAAAAGACCCTAAGAAAGGGATTGATCGCGCGCTCAGAGCGTGCCAAGATAAGTTCCTTGACCTTTCAGGGCCTTTGGCCAAGATCCTAGAACTAGCCCTTCAAGCTCAAGAGACGGGTGATGCCATCCATCCTGAAGTCCTAGCGGGCTGGGCACAACGTGCCATCTGCATGCTGGGGAACGCCAATTGCGCTCTAGCCTCTGAAAGGCGGAAGTCAGTCTTGCTCCGGATTGACCCTCAGTTAGTAGAGCTGGCTTCATCAGAACCGGGTCCTTTGGCGGAAGGACAGTTGTTCGGGGACAATTTTGTAAAAGACACTGCCAAATTTGTTAATACCTTTGCGTCCCATGATAAATCACAGGCCTCTTTGAAGAGGGTGTTGCACCAGGTCTCTAATAGGGCCGGGCGTGGCAGAGGACGCTTTACCGGCCGCTATTCGAATACCAGTCCTCAGAGGGGATACGCCCCTAGACGGGGAAGAGGCTACACACAAGAACCGGACCAGGCCGGTTTCTATCCGTCAAGATCACGCGGCTTCAGAGGCCGATATAATCGAGGTGTCAACAGAGGTTACAAGAACTTCGACAATCAGTCCTCTGGTAAGTCAGGTGTACCCATTGGTCCCTTTAGGGGGCAGATTGCGTCACTTTGTAATGAATTGGACAAGTCTCACGTCGGATGCTTGGGTCCTACAGACCGTCCAGGGTTACCAGATAGAGATGTTAGAATGCCCCCTTCAGCCCTTGCCCCCTCAGCCTCTCATTTTTTCCCTTCTAGAACAGAGTTTTATCGACTCAGAGCTAGAGGAATTGTTAGCCAAAGAGGCTATTGCCGTAGGACCCTTCATGCCCAAAGGATTCTGCAGCAACGTCTTCCTGGTACAGAAGAAAGGAGGCGGCCAACGCTTGGTTCTAAATTTGAGAGACTTCAATCCCTGTGTCACTTACCGCCACTTCAAGATGGAGGGTATCCATCTTTTACGGGACCTTTTGTTGGAAAATGACTGGATGATCCGATTAGATTTAAAAGACGCCTATCTGACAGTCCCCATCTGCCCCTCTCATCAGAAATTCTTGCAGTTTCCTTGGAAAGGGCAGTGGTACCGGTACAGGGTGCTTCCCTTTGATCTGTCCTCAGCCCCTTGGGTATTCACCAAGCTTCTCAAACCGGTGATCTCTCGCCTTCGAGAGATGGGAGTGCGTCTCATTGTCTACCTGGACGACATGCTTATTCTAGCCCAAGATCGGTCCCTTCTTCTCACCTACTTAGAGTGGACAACGTCCCTGCTGCGGAATCTGGGGTTCGTTGTCAATACCAAGAAATCGGTGATGATACCGAACCAGCAGATGGAATTCCTAGGTTTCCTGATAGACTCTGTGTCAGCTCAACTGCTCCTCCCTCTTCACAAGATCAGGTCCATCAAAAGGGAAATAGTATCCACCCTGACCAAGGAGAAGATTTCCTTGCGTGTGCTAGCGAGGATTGTGGGCCTTCTGGCCTCATCAATCCAAGCCATCTTCCCGGGCCCCTTACATTACAGAGCCCTTCAGAGACTAAAAATCTTTTGCTTACAGAGGAAATTTCATTACGATCACCTTATTACTCTTTCACCAGAGGCCCGAGAGGAGCTTCAATGGTGGCTGGACCACATGTCAGCCTGGAATGGCCGAGCCATCTTCGGCGCAGCCCCGGATGTGGTTGTCGAATCAGACGCCAGTCAATGGGGCTGGGGCGCTTGCTGTGGAGACTTCACCACAGGAGGACGTTGGTCAGCGGACAAACTTTCACTACACATAAACTGTCTAGAGTTGTTGGGAGGGTCATTTGCCATTAGGTCTGTCTCACCACTGAAGAGCAATTGTTGTATTCTCCTTCGAATGGACAATGTCTCAGCGGTGAGATACATCAACCAATTAGGGGGGACGAAGTCCCGAATTATGGTCCACATTGCGAAGGAATTTTGGCACTTTTGCCTAGATCGCAAGATCTCTGTGGTGGCGGAATACCTTCCGGGGAAATTCAATCAGGTGGCGGATTGGAATTCCCGATTTCTCTGAGATTTCAGCGATTGGAGACTTCACCCATCGCTGTTTGCTCAGATCATGACTATGCGAGGCCCCTGTCAGATGGACTTGTTTGCCTCTCGCCTCAATGCTCATCTTCCCCGGTTTTACAGTTGGAGACCGGATCCGATGGCAATGGGAACAGATGCGTTCCTTCACCATTGGGGGCAACGGAGGAATTATGCCTTTCCCCCGTTTGCTCTGATCCCGAGAGTGACGGCGTTGGTACGCCGGCAGAGGGCGACAATAGTGTTGGTGACTCCGTTCTGGTCGACTCAGTCGTGGTTTCCCACACTGTTGGAGTTATCTGTGGATCTTCCCTTCCGGCTCCCAGTCTTCCTGACGCTTCTGCAGGACCCAGTGGGGGCTTGCCACCCGTTAATCCTGCAGAATCAATTGACCTTGATGGTGTGGACGCTCTCCGGAGACATGAATGCCTTGCATGCCTTTCACGAGAAGCTTCCGACTTTATGCAACAGGCGTGGGCTCCTTCCACCCGGAAACGATACTCTGCTTCTTGGAAGAAGTGGGTGGGTTGGTGCCTTTCAAAACAGGTGGATCCCGTGGGATCAAATGTGACTGATGTACTGAATTTTCTGTCTGAACGTGCAGCTTCAGGCCTGGCTTACAGGTCGGTTAATAATTTCAGGTCTGCAATTTCTGCGGGTCACGACCACATCGAGGGTAAGCCTGTGGAGATGCATCCCTTGGTTTGTAAGTTACTCAAAGGTGTGCGTGTGGCCAATCCTCCTCGGCCCAGGTATTCCACAATGTGGGATGTTACAAAAGTGCTTAATCTGTTGGAAACCTGGCCCAATAATGGTGATTTGTCTTTGAAGCAGCTCTCTGCCAAGCTCACTATGCTATTGGGTCTCATTTCATGTCGCAGAGTTTCAGATGTTAGAGCATTAGATCTGGCTGGTAGAATGTTTTCTCCGCAGGATGTTTCCTTTGTTATTACATGGCGGACTAAGACCATGTCACGCTGAGTGGAATATCCCGCCTTTCCTCATAACAAATTATGTGTGTTGCAGTGGCTCAAATGCTATGAAGAGCGTACTAGTGCACACAGGACGGATCCTTTGGGTCAGTTGCTAATCTCTGTTCAGAAACCCTTCAAACCAGTCGCTGCGGCTACTTTAGCCAGATGGGTTCGATGGATTATGTCAGAGGCTAGCATTGATATCTCTGTTTATGGTGCTCATTCTACTAGAGGTGCGATGGCTTCTAAAGCCTATGTATTAGGTTCTCGCTTAGAGGACATCCTTAAAGCGGCTGATTGGTCTTCTGATTCGATGTTTAAAGTGTTTTATTAAAAACCTATTCCTCATGTTTCTGATGCTGTGATTGATGAGCTTTGAACCAGCATAATCAGAAGCCTCCGGTCCTGCCATAGAATACAAAATTTTCTAGCTATCGCAACAAGAATTTTAGATTCTATTAAGGACACGGAGGCGAGGATTATTCCACCCGTTGGGACAGTTATGTAACTGTAAGTTGTTTTGAAATGATGTTGTTTAACAACTTGTACCCACCCTATGAGAAATGTAGTTTGGTGGACGTTTTTTCTCAGACTTCTTTTTCTGTTTCAGGAAATGATTCCAACAAGAGTTGATTCCCTTCTTTGGATTGTGATGCTGATCCTTCCTGGCAGAAGATGATTCCTTCATGGTTATGGATTGTTCTCCGTTGAGAATTCTTATGGAACTGTATTTTCTCTCCGTTGAGAGTTCAAGACTTGCTTTAAACAGACTGTTCGCGTAAAGAAAGAGGAGGCCAGATTAGTGTCGCGATACTTTATATGCTTGTTACTACTATGATTGGTTGTAGTATTGGAGGCGTGGTTCAAAGCCTCATGGGAAATGTTGTTTTTTACCATTGTAGTTTTACTTTCATTGGCTGCTGTTTGTGCAGTAAAGAAATGAGAAAGCATAATCCTCGCCTCCGTGTCCTTAATAGAATCTAAAATTCTTGTCGCGATAGCTAGAAAATTTTGTATTCCTCATTCATGAGCCATGCTTGCAAATCATTGGTCTAGCCACACACAAGGTTTGTAGGGATCTGGAAAGGTGGGGGAACAGTACTTAAAACTATGTGCAGTGTCCTGCTTGTCAGGATGCCTAATTACAGCTTATTTCTACAATCCATTACATCACTGTGCCGGGTCATGCTAAGATTAATTCAACTGAGGGGAACCCAAAGTGTGGATTGGCATTACCTACCTGATTCCTCAGTTCATTTTCCATTTGAGATGAGAACAGCACTTTTTGGTGGTGGAAGGGGATCCTTCGTTGATTCTGGTTATGGTTCAAGTACTTAAGTGGATTCTGTTTAGGGCTCTCCAGTCTGAGAGAAGAGAAGGTTTGTTACATACATACATAAAACCAACAAAGCAACCTTATTGAAAATCAGTATTCAACACAGAAACAGTGCAGAGCAGACCCGTGATTAAAACTAGAGAAAGAAGAGCAAGAACATGGCTTTGCATGGTTTAGTAAATACAAAGTAACACAGCATAGCATGGCTATGAGCTACTTTGCGCCAGGTAGGCATTACATGGAAGGAGCATGGGCATCCCCATGCATCCTTCCATGCATATTGAAGCAAACCCAGATTTACAATGACTTGTAAACCTGGGCTTGCGTCAAAATGGTCCAGCTACCCTACAGAGATGCTATGAGGAAAAATATGTTTATTTCTCCTTGTTACTTGATCTTTCCATATGTATCCGGCAGTACACATGGAAAGTGGAATATGTCTCTTTTTAAAAAAAAACATATATTATTGGTTTTCTTCCACCATACAGATTGAAACATTTATCACATCATCCATATCCATCAAATATGTCCCCATTTTTAACTCCCAACTCACCCCTGGGATCCCTCCCCCCCTTTCTCTCGTTGGTGTGGGCATTTTCAGACTCCCATATCTCATCACATTATTAGCTGTACAGATAGTTATTCACAATACTGTTCACTTATTGATGATCACATGCACGACTATTACTTATTCATCCCCCACCTCCAATTGTGATTCCAGCAAAACCTGGACCAGTGCCTCCCAAGCTCTTGCCATCTCCAAAGCCATTTCATTTTCCACTTGTTTAGCTTGTTGGAACCTGACGACATCTTGCTACTCGCCCACTTACAGAACTCTGCACGCCAGCGCTTGCTCGATGGTCCTTCCCTTGATTTCCAGTGCCAAGTTATTTCTCGCTTAGCTAATAGTAGCCCTAGATCAATAAACTTGCTAGTTATTTTGGTTTTAGCTGTGTGTGGGAACCAGTGCAGCAAGCAAGTTGCCATGTCGTACTCTAGTTGTCTATCCGTTACAGCATTCAAGAGGTCCCCCACTTCTGCCCAATAACTCCCCATAATCGGGCAGTGCCATAGCATATGTTCCAGTTCCACATCCCTCTCCAGGCATTTGGGCCACGCCGCGTCCTGGACCTGGAAATATTTCCTGATCTTTCCCGGAGTCAGGTAAGCTCGATGTAGTATAAAGAATTGTACCTGCTGAAGCTGCGCATTTCTGCTTCCCTTCCATGTTCTCTTAAAAATGTGGTCCCATGTTGCCTCTGGTATTGGTCGGCCTATACTCGCTTCCCACTTTAATTTCAGGTCTACTAAGGGTCGCAATCCTTCATGTAACATCCTAGATTGAAGGCATGTAAGTGCTTTAATGGTTCCCGCTGCCATTACGACATATTGTCAGGCCATTGTGGTCACTGGATCTGCCTGCCCACCTTTCCAGTGCTTCCCAATCGCCGCCGTAACCGCTGCATGAATCAGGAAGCTACCGTCAGGGAGACCATACATTTCCTGTATCGCCTGAAATGGCACCAACTCCCCATCCATATACAAATCCCCCACCATTTGGATTCCCAGTTGTTCCCATTCCAATAGGGGGGTCCAGTCCCCTCCATGCAGAAGTTCTGTCAGCTTTCCCAGCGGAATCTCCAGAGCATATGGGTGGGCTACCCCCGCTTTGCGTTGGCTCCTATTCCAGCATAGCCTCAGCGTCCTCTCTTCCATTTTTAGGTCCCGCAGATCAAGTTTCTGCTGTAGGACTATGTAAGAGAGAAGAGAGAGAGAGAGAAGAGAGAGAGAGAGAGAAGTAGGACTATGTAAGACAGGACATGTCGTTGTATCCCCTTTCCTCGCATAGTTTCAGGGCCTCTAAATTCCACTGCAATACCTTGTGTTAGAACCTGCAGCTGCGCCGCTAAATAATAAAGCTCAAAATCAGGTACAGCCATTCCGCCCTCCAGCTTAGGTCTCTTCAAAGTAGTCAATGCTACTCGCCTTCTCCCGTTACCCCACAGAAAGCCTATGGTCAGGGACCTTAGTTCCTTAAATATTCGCGGTGGTATCCAGATTGGTAAGGTACGAAAATAGTAAAGCAATCTGGGTAAAGCCACCATTTTGAGCAAAGCCACTCTTCCCACCACCGATAGAGGGAGTGTTGACCAGAACGCCATACACCCTTTCAGAGCTTTTATACAGCGCCCCACATTCCCTTCCAGCAAATCTGTATTGTCATGATAGAGTCTAACCCCCAGATAGGTGAGGCACGTTGGTTCCCATGCAAACTCCCCGACCACCATCGGTGGATTCGAGCAAGGCCGGATCGGGAAGAGACACGTCTTACGCCAATTTACCTTAAGGCCTGAGATCTCCCCATACCGGGAGAGCAAAGATATTGCTCCTCGCAATGCTTCCTCAGTGTTCTCCAAGAAGAGGAGCAAGTCATCCGCGTACAAAGATATACACTGCGGTATGCCATTGAACCTCAATCCCTGGTAAATCTGTCCTAATCGCGCTCGGGCCGCAAGGGGCTCTATTGCTAATGCAAATAGCAGTGGGGACAACGAGCACCCCTGCCTCGTCCCCCTCAGAACTGGATACTGGGCGGATAATACCTCCCCCAGTCGCACTCTGGCCATTGCCGAGGAATACAATACTCTCTTCCAGTTTCCAAATTGTTCGCCGAACCGTTCCAATGCCCTGTGTAGGAATGTCCACTCCAAGCTGTCAAAAGCCTTCTCTATGTCCACAAAAAGGACCGCTGGTAATCGTGAGTCGTGGTGGCCTTCACCAATAACTTGTATTAATCGTCTTATGTTTGAAGCAGTGTTCCTAGTCGGGATGAACCCCGCTTGGTCTGCATGCACCAGCGTAGTCATGTGTGGCAGGAGTCGGGTCGCCAGTATCTGACTCAAAATCTTATAGTCCGCTGTCAGCATGGATAATGGCCTATAAGAGGTCACATCTACGTCCGCTCTCCATGGTTTTAGTAGAGGGATAATCAGCACCTCTCGCATCGACACTGGCAAGTGGCCTAGCTCCCCGGCCTCTGTAAAGACCTCCAACAAGCGGGGTGCCAAAATGTCTATGTATTGTGCGTAGAATTCTATGGGCAGACCATCCACTCCCGGTGTTTTGTTCCGGGCCATGTGTTTAATTGCACTCCGGATCTCAGCTAGTGTTATGCCCTGCCCCAATAGCTTTGCCTGTTCTTCTTCTAATTGTGGGAGCGGGACCTCTGCCAGGTACTCTTCTATGTCTGCATCCTCTGCTTCCAGAGCACTCTTGTACAGAGATTCATAGTAATTTAGAAACCGCAAAAGCACCTCTGCCTGTGAATGAACCAAAGCTCATGTGTCTGTTTCTATTCCCATGATCGGGCCTCCTTTTGGTACTGGGTTCGCTAGCCGTGCCAAAAGCGTTCCTACTTTATCTCCTTCTGCATGTACTCTCGCTGTATAGCCCTTATAGTCAAAGCTTCGCAACCGCTCGACTTCAACCACTACCCTTTCCTTTGCTTCTAGTAGCCCCGCTTGTAGCGTCGGCTGCTCCGGCCTTCGTCTTTCCATTTCCCTCAGGTTATCCTCTGATTTTGTCACATCATTAAGCACCGCTTTCCTGACTCCTGAATATTTACTGATACATAGCCCCCTAATGACTACTTTAAAAGCGTCTTATTCAACTGCTCTGGTAGAAGCAGTTCCCTGATTTTCCTCAAAGTAACGTTCAATGCCCCCTTGTATTTCTGTACAAAAGACTTGGTCTTCCAGTGTTTCCGGGCGGAGCCGCCATGTAGGGATCGTGGACCGCCCACGCAGCCATTTAATTGACATTAACTGCGGGTTGTGATCAGATATAGTTCTTGCTAGGTACTCAGAGTGTGCTGCCACGTGGGCAATGGTGTGAGAGCATAAAATTGTATCTAACCTGACATGGAGCTCATGTATTGTCGAAAAGAAGGATTAATCTCTGTCTCGGGGATGTTGCCTGCGCCATGTATCTACCAACCCCCATCTGTCCTGCCAGTCTGATCTGCTTTTGGCTAATCTCCGAACTGGAGAGTCGACTAGTGGAGGAAGTGACCTTTCCAGCTCTATATCCGTTATTGAATTAATGTCCCCTCCCACTATTGCTGGACCGGCCAAACAGTGCGCAAGTGCTCCCGATAGTCGATCCAGAAAGCGTGCCTGATCCACATTTGGGGCATATATGCTACATAGTACGATGTCCCTACCGTACAGCCTTCCTTCCACCGCTACATATCTGCCCTCTGGGTCTAAGACATGTCTCGTGGCCTGGAAAGGGACACCCGCTCTCACCCAGATTAGCACTCCCCTAGCGAATGCCGAGTATGCTGTGCTGAAAACTTGTCCCTTCCACCTACGCTGCAGCGCCTGACCCTCTGCTCTGGTAAGATGTGTTTCTTGTAGTAGGGCTATTTGGATTCCCCTCCTCACTAGATACGCATGAACCTTGTGGCGCCTTGTCATTGTATTCAGACCCCTTACGTTCCATGTGATACATCGCAGTTCAGGTAATGTTCCCATTGTGTTTACCTCTCAGCTTCACGCTTCTCATGGTACGTTCGCCCACACCACCGTTACTCCCCCATGCATCAACACCCCATACAACACCCCCATCCCTCCCCCCCAGAACAGGACCTAATATCAGTCTATCAGCCCCCATCCAAACTTTACAACAATTCGCACAACTATATTCTGTAGTAGCCACTACAGGTTGCCTTAAGGCCAATTGAGGGGTAACTCGGTTCCGCCAGGCAGGGGCCCTCGCCTCAGGCCCCGCCACCCTTGATCCCATATTTCAACTTGTTGCATTTGCTCTTCCCCTGCTGCCCCCAGGTGCAATGATATGCTCAACCAGTCCATGTTGGGGTACCAACTGCTAGAGTCCACTCGGGCAGGTTATTCATCCAGCATGCCTTCCGCTGTTCCGGGCGTAACTGCTGGACCCTTACTGCTGTCCGTTTCTGAGAGTTCAATGTCCGATCTCATCCTGTCTTCCACTGATTCTGTTCCCACCGCCGATTCAGTCCTCTGCGATCCAGTTATCTCTGCCATCGCCGCCAATGCCCCTTGTCTATCCGCAGCTATTTGAGTTGGCTGCTGTTTCCGCAGGCTCTTGTTTCTTGTCCGCAGCCGTTGGGATTTACGCATCTGGGATGTTTTAGGCGGTTCGGATTGTCGGTGGCCTTTATGATCTGTGCCCGCTCTGTATGTTTCAAGCCATGTCCACACTTCTGCGGGTGCAAAAAAGAACTGCGTTGTACCATCTACAATAACTCTTAACTTTGCCGGGAAGATCAATGAATACTGGATCCCTTCCTCTCTGAGCTCTTTCTTAACTGCCAGATAAGAGGCCCTGCGTCTCTGAACCTCCTGCGTGTAATCTGGAAATATTGTGACTTTACTATTTTCTACGGTGAAGGGCCCAGCTGTACGTGCTCTTTGGATCAGCATATCTCTGTCTTTATAGTGGAGTAACTTGGCCACCACCGGTCTAGGCGGACGGCCAGGCAGCGGCTGCCGAGCTGGGACCCTATGCGCCCTCTCAAGGGTGAAGTAGGAAGACAGTCCCTCTGGTGCAACTTCCGTCTTGAGCCAGTTCTCCAAGTAAGCAATCATGTCGGCCCCCTCTATTTTCTCCGGCAGGCCTACTACACGTATGTTGTTGCGTCGGTTTCTACTTTCGGAGTCTTCTGCCCTCTTTTCCAATGTCGCTATATAGTCCAGAGCGTTCCCTAGTTTGAGCTCCGCAGCTGCATGGGCCGGCGTCAGGTCCTGAAGGGCCATCTCGTTTGCTTTCATTCTATCTACCAGCTTCGAGTGGTCTGCATGCAGGAGCCGCAGTCCAGCTGCCACCTGCACAATGTCCTGATGCAGGGCTTCTTTCGTTGCCGCAATGGCTTCTAAGACCTTATCAAGATGTTGACGTACCCCTTTTTCTGACATTACCTCCTCAGCCCCTCGCTCTGCTCCACGAGTGTCGTCCTGCCCCGCAGCCTCCTCTTTCTTATTTTTCGGTTTCATATCCCTCAACAGGTAGCCCCTTTGTGCCGTAGAGTTATGCCGCGTTACTCGAGGGCGCACTGGTTCTTGCTTCTTTTCCCAATGCCCTGATTGTTATGAATCACCCTGATCGTTCGTGGAACACCTCTTAAGGGTCCAACAGTGTGCGTCACATAGAGTCTAATCCTTGATGGTGTGGACACTGGGTATCTCACCACCCCAGCGCATAGGTCCTGCAGCCAACTCCTGTTAAGCCCCAACCGCCCGTGATCTCCTGTTTCCGCTATCGCATGTTGTCACAGGCCCTATTGCTTCACTTGCCTAGCCGTGTGTCCGTATTCTGCCCAGGTCTCAGTATTTATATTGTCGGCCCCTCAGGTATTCTCGTGACTCGGACGGCTGTGCTCTCTGCACGGCCCTCAACAGTGCTTTCTCCCTACAACAGGACACCGGGCCCCTTCTTCCCGCTTACAGAGTCTCTTTCCTCCACGATACGCTTTAATTTGCCCGTCACGTAGGTCGTGGGCCCTGGGGTGTTCTCCTTTTCCCCTCGATCGTACTATGTCCTGTGTCCATTCCCAGTCCCCTCGGTGCCCCTTCCTCGAATCACTCTGGGTCCGCTCTCTCTGCCTCTCGCTGCTGTCTTCGCACCCTCGCCCTCGCTCATGGGTTGTTGTGTACCTGTCTCCCGCTCCCACTTCCGCAGTACAGGGTCCAGGCGCACTCCACCACACTTACCCGGGCACTGCTGTCGGGCGCTGCAGCTGGCGTTTCGTTTACTCTTCCAACGTGTTGGACTCCGCTCGTCTTCCCCCGCCGCCACGTCTCTCAGGGTCCCTGGGTCACTCGGTTATCTCCTTCCAGGCCTGCGATCTCTGCGCTGTAGTAGCTGACCCTCAGCCACTCTGCCGCAGACCAACTCCCCGCTTCCTTGTCAGCTCTCACAGGTTTTGCTCCGCTGTGCCTGCTCTCCTGCCCAGACCGCTGATACCATGTCCCATGGCCCGTGTCTCCACAATCCTGCCTCTCAAGGGTCGGACAGCCCCCGGCTGCCATTTTGGTGCTCCCCTTCAGTTCGTGGGTTACTCCGGGCACTGAGGCGCTTGACTGATCGTGTTCGCCTTCTCCTCCGTGGTCTCAGCAGGGTGATTCTTCCCTCGCACCGGCTTTCCCAAGGGTTTCCGTGTTGCGATGTCCCTTTATCCGCTATTCTCTGCCGCCATCTTGCCGTTCCTCACAGAGCCCCTCCACTACCACAACTCGCGCCTGGGTCGCGCAGGAGTCTCCGATTGCGTCGAGGTCGCTTGTGTTTCCTTTCTTTATTTCTCCGACACTCAAAGCATTAATTTGTGCAGCCTGGCATACGTTTAAACAGGATATTTTAAGGGATCGGGCGCGGAGCCACCAGCTCACGCTGCCTCTCCCATCGGCGCTCAAGCCACGCCCCCCGTGGAATATGTCTCTTAGGAATATTTTTATGCAGAAGGGTAACAATGCTGCTTGTAACAAAGGCACCCTTGCACCATGGTGCAAGAATGCCTGTGCTGGCTCTAGTAGCACACAGTGGACCAGTGCTAGGAGGGGCAGGTGTGTGACATATTTGAGTAGATATGGTGCTTTTCTTTTCGCTCCCTTTCACGCAATGTAGTGCAGCAAGTTGCCTTGCTGTGTTGCTTGTGTGAAAGAAAAGTAAATCTGGCCCTAGCTGTGCCATCTCTCTGCTCCTCCTGTTTACCTGTGATGCTTGTACACCTCCCAAGGTGGACAGAGAGAAGTACAAGCATTGGGCTCTATCAGGGTAATTGCTTTTGCAGACACTGTGGCCTGACAGAAAGGTTGTCCGCAGGGTTGATTCAAAATCGGAGCTCTGTGTATACAAACTATGGACTGATGCAGAATGACACTTTAGCAAATCAAGCGGTGACTGAATGCACCTTTATGTGTTATTTTTAGGAGATATGGGAGACTGCTAAGTGAGCTCTAGGGCAGACCTGAAATGGAAGAGAACAAATAAAATGCAAACAGATACATATTTGTAAACTAAGAGATAAGGAAAGCATTATTGGGCACTAGATACACACGGGAGCAGATGGGGAAATATTGATACCAATCCACTAGGCATAAAGAAAAAGAGTGGGATTAGAAAAGGTAACACATCACCTAATTACTGGATAGCTCAGCTCAAAGGGGGAGCAGAGAAGTTAGAGGTTTAATGTTTTTAGGGGAAGATCCACTGTACTAACAAATAGCTATTCATACACAGAGAGGAGGGGCAACATTTTTTTCCTGGGTAATTTGGCCTTATTACAGCAGCATAGCTCATTAACATAACCTTTGCTGCTGACATCTGATGCGGTCTTCAGTTTAAATCCCAGAATGGCTGCCTCAGGCCTACATTCTTCTACAGTTTGTAAATTGAATATCATTACCTTTGGGTAACATGAAAACCTGTTATTTATTGTGTTTAGAAGCTATTTAGAAGTAGTGGGAAACACTTTATAAAAAACCTTATCACCTGTGTTGTTGTCATTATTATTACAAAATAATAAAAATGATAATAAATTCACAAAAACAATAATATAACTAATTTTTCTCCTACTAATAAGAAGAAGAATTTTAATGGTAAAACCTCACTAAACATGCTAGACGTTCAGAAATTTGCAAATTCAGTACATTTCATTTTACAGATAAACATATGGACCAGACAACAGTATTAATACAAAGTCAGAAAATGTCAGAGGTATAAAAATGATACATCAGCTTAAAAATTGTCTGAAGATTTAAAGAGTTAAATCGCAAAGTTGGTTTAGGAGTCCGGAGGTCAGGTGACATCAGGTGTTATGGTCGGGGTAGGGGAGTAGAAGAAGGAAGGATAAATATACCACCTGGTGAGGGTTCTGAGTATTTGTTTCCATGGATTCCTTCGTACCTTTCTAGAGATATGGGAGGGAGAGGGGGAATCGTTATTGAGGAAAAGTAAATGGGGGCTGGATTAAGAGACGGAGGGCATAGTTTATGGGTATTTTTCCGTGGGGCAGCGGCAAAATAAAGGGCAGGAATGCACTGTATTAGATACAGTGCATTCCTGTCCTTTTCCACTGCGCCAGTGCATAATGGAGTGCTGTGCGCCAATGCAGGCACCATTGCACCATGGTGCAAAGGTGCCTGCGTTGCGGGGATGATTATTATTGTGCAGGAAGAGAAACCTAACTGCACAAAAACAATCACAAGAGGCTTTTTCCTCTTTCTATGTGTGCTGCAGAATGCAGCACACATAGGAAGAGGAAAAAAGAGGAGAACTAAAGATATCTCTTGTCATTGTGCCTCCCTTATGCCCTGGGGAGGCGTACGTTTTTGGCGCTGCCTCAGACGTCCGATTTCTCGTAAATCTAGGGCAGTGTCAAAAAGCCATGTATGTTTCTGGGAACACCCTCAGCAACACCCATGGAACGCCCCTTTCGGGCAGTTTTCGGCATGAAAGGGGCACATATTTACAAGGCCATGAAAAGACATGTAAGGTGGCTTTACGTGGCCTTATAAATATGACAGTAGCACATTGTGCCACCAGAACGTCAAAAAAGTGGTGTTCTGGTGGCACAATAGTGCCGGTAGGGGGCCCTTTATTCTTTGCAAAGCATTAATGAGCAGGATATGGAGATCATGTAGCAAAATGACTGTACTGCATAAGGTATTGTTATTATTGTTTTGATTTTTGTTTACATTCTTTTGATGTGTGGTGAGGATACCTGCATCGATGCGTGCAATTGATGTGTCTTTCTCATGCCCCACTGTGGGCAGTTATGTTAATAAAAAGTTGGTATCTAGGAAATTTGGGGTGCACTCTGTCTAATAGTTGTAATCAAAGAGTCCCAAACCGAATGTCTCAGTATTTCCATGGGAAGGGGGTGGCCACCAAGCACTCCACAAGTGTAAATAATCCCAAATAGTTCAATAAGTTTCCCTTCGCGCACTCCACATATCCAGGATCCAAAAACACAATATTCCAGTCAAGATAGTGTTCAGATCTTTATTGTTCTTCCACTCTAGGCAATTCCACTCTAGCCAACACGTTTCGTCTAATTCAACTTCATTATGGCTAGAAGACCATATCATATATGTTAAAATTTCTATCGATTTCTCACAAAGAAAAATTCCCAACACCAAGTCACCGATACGTTCACCCATATGTTCATGCTACAAAACCATCTCCAGAAGTTTACATCAAATAATGTACAAAATCTTAGAACTCATTTACACATGAACCACTCGTGCATATACTATCAAGTTTTAAAATACATGCGCATTTCAAGAACAAACACCCCAAAGGTGTCACTACAATTAGGCTCTTTCACATGCAAAATAAAATGTACACCCATGAAGTGTATGGCAACATGTCTCCCGTGCAAATCAAAACAAATGACAGAACATGCCATCAAATAGAATGCTCACCTCTACACATTCGAGGTATTCAAAATCCAAATTAAATCATCATGAATTATGGCTCCACAGTCAATGCACAAACAAGATATCTTCAAGTTCTATAAGCAAAATGTGATGCATTATTTCGCTTCACCCCAACTTCCCAATAAATATGAGGGTTCCTATACTATGACTACATGTCCTTTGAAGCGAATATCTGGCAATTAATTCATCAAGTTGTTCAGATCCAATAGTACGCCCCTTGAATCCATATAAAATGGTGTGCACATATCAAACCTCACCCCAGGTTGTATCTGAAATTAACCAAACAATCCTAATGTTCACTACTCTGTATCTAGATTTAAAAAATCAGTGGCAGCTCAAATAAATTGTTAAGTGACTGGACCTAACCCCCATTATTTGTTCAGAGGCCCAATCTTTCCTCATAGTGCGCCATGTACATGGTGTTCTGTGTGGGTGTCATTTTGAGTTAGAATTAAATACCCAAGGTTAGATGAAGGACTTGCAATCCACACAAACACCATTGAAACTCCACAATAACTCACAAACTAAATTACAATATGTCCAACATGTGAGACATTCTCCATAGATATAGGCACCATCATGAAAGTTTCAATGCGAGTCATCACACAATGCCCTTTGCCTAAGATGGCCATTCAATGTATATGTCAGCACAAGGAAAGCATCACATCAGGGTGACATCCAAAATAATTAATGGACTACCAGAGTATCGAGAATCCACCATCAGTGTAGGAACCACGTTAGGAGGGAGGATAATTACAAAACAAATTTAATTCCAATGTCCTAATCCTAAATCAAGAAACTCAGTTTTGGATCACTCCAGAAGCAAGTCACTATACAACCTCACCTGACTTATCCTGCACAATATACAGATTTACTGTCACATTTATCCTAACTGCCAATGTCTTCGGAGCAAAGATTTTATAAAAATAAGGGGCTTATTTATGAGAGCCCTGTATTACTTTTCCACCACTTATAGTGATACATGCATGATGCAGTGCTCTCATAAAGATTTATGAAGCTGTGCAGAGTCACCCTGCATTGCTTTCAGTGGCCCCATGAAACATGAGTAAGGCGCGCAGCGCAAATCACTGTGTCGCCTTACTCTGCGCCCGGTAGGTGTTTCATGGGAGCTGCAGTGGTTTTTCCAACACCCATGGAATTTGATGCTGCCCCATATTTAGAAAAACATGAAACCTGGGGAAGTGCAAATCCGTGCACCTCCTGAGGTGAGGCGGACCGGGGAGAAATGTCTTTATTTCTTGATGTTTTTTCCATTTTCCATGTGTGCTGCAGCAAGATGAAAACGCCTTGTAGGACTGTTTTTGTGCTAGAAGGTGTCCATTGCTGCCGAAAAGAAATCCTGCCTGTGAGGCACCCTTGCACCCTGGTGCAAGGGCACCTACATTGGTGCTTGGCAACTGAAACGATACTAGCGCAGGCAGAAAGGACATAAATGTGCCTTATTGCTCAAAACAATGTATTCCTGCCCTTTCATTTTGGCATAGGGCAGCGCTGCAAGTTTTTTTGCTGCGCTGACCTATGCCAGAATGCCATAAATGCAGTGGCGGCTGCTGGGAAAGAAAAGTTGTGGGGCAACACGGGGGCAGTGCAGGGGAGAAAAATATAAAAAAAATAGTACTTACCTGCCTGTCGCCGCTTCTATGCTCTTCTGCTCCTCTGCTCCTCTCAACTCCTGGCAGTCCATGCACAAGCTCCCAGACTTCCGTACACCAATCCAGATGCTGCTTTCTTGCTCGTAATAACCTAGAATGAGAGAAGCACCGGGATTGGTCTGAGTGGGCTGATTTGACGCTCAGTCAGTGCCTGGGAGCCTGTGCGGTTCTCCCCCGGCTGTGCAGCACAGCTCGTTTGAAGAGATCTAACTGCGCATGTCAGTTTGGCTGTGCTAAGACGGCCGGCGAAACCAACATATTCACTTGTAGCAGTGCCTAACGCCACTCCTCCCTGCTGCATTTGCTGTCCATAAGGATGGCCAGCCCCACCCTAGACTCAGCTCTGTGAGGTAAAATAAAATGATAATAACCTGTTTTATTCTTATTTTATTTTTCATGTTTTCACTGCTGAGAGAGCCTTGGGGCGACGCTCCTCTGCCTTAACGAAGGAGTTGCCACTACATAAATGAGGCATTAAATGCATAAGTTGACTTTCAGACACCACTATTCATGACACTGTCCCTCATGAATCCACCACTTTTTTGCTGCCACTCCTTGCCCCCACATTTGAGGCATTCCAGCGTAAACTTGTTCGAACCCCAAACAAGGTTAACGGCAAAACAAAGCAATAGTCCTCGATTTCAACAGTAAAGTGGCCACATTGGACAAAGAAGATGAACAGTCGAATGTGAAGGGTTAGCTCGGTCTGTGCTCAGAGCTCGCAGTTGTCTTGAATCCCCACAGAGTGTAAAGGCAAAGCTTCTGATGACAACTGCAGGCAGCTGCAGATTCTGTCTGTGATCTCTGCAGGCGGAAGGAGCCCTGCGGACAGGGCATCTCCGCAGGTGATGCCTGGCTGATTATTACATATGTATTGCGGACAGCAATGCCATGATATAGGGCTGCAGGAGGGCAGCTGAGCAACAGCAGGGCTGGAAGCTCGACTTCCACATTCAAAGGCACTGCACGATCATCAGGAAACCAGCAAAGCAAAAGGAGGGTCTACAGAAATGAACTCTAACGCAAATATTGTGCATTAAATATCCTTTTCAGGAAAATGATTCCATTAGATGTAGATTTTATTATAGGAACTCCAATGCTGCAATATTTTTGGAAAGAATTGTTAAGGACACATTAATGGAAGGCGAAATTCTGATAATAATATTCTGGCCCCATACCCTGCAGAATTTGTGCTAGTAAAAGATCCGGCATGAGGGGAGGCACAGGTAGTGGTGACTACACAACACAGCATCAGCAGATGAGGAAACAAGTTGGAAAGAAAATGGATCAGAGAGAAAGGAAATGCAAGGATGTAGGTTGTGAGGGAGGGGGGACTGTCAGTAAGAGTGCATGGGGCAAGCTAGGGATGTCTCTATGACTTCTAACATTACTTGCCGGACCCAAGTAAGAACCGCAGGTGATACCCAACACGCAAGGCATGGGACTGCACATGATATAGGTACTGTTTCAGCACCACAAAGTCCGTGCTGCGAGGAGAAGCTGGAAGCACATGGGGCACATGATAAAGGGAGAAAGTGGACAGCAACCAATCCCAGCTCGGTGCAGTGACAGCACTGGTACAGTGCCACTACTGTGATTTTTCATCAGCCAGACCCTATTTCTCTCCCCCAAGCATCCTCCCTCCTAGCACTGAATGCCATGTTTACTGATGCCATTAGACCAAGCAGCTCTTTCCCACATAGATTATGATTAAGGAACATCACAGGGGAAGCAGACACAAAATATCTCAAGTCAAGGTATTACTTGAGGTATCACTCAAAGATTCAGACATTAACAGTATGCACTCAGTCAGAAGTTCCCATGTCACTCATGAAACTATCAGGAGCATATTATACATGGTGCCCTGGGTGCACCTTCTCTGGGTGCCCCCGGGGCACAATGGTATTACAGAAGGGGCCGCAGATGCTTGAGCATCCGCCTTCTGTAACACTGATAGTGATGGTGCACATTTAGCGTCAGCAGTATTATGAGAGGGTATTTCCTCATTTGCAGTTTAATAGGTTGGAAGACCTGATGGTCCCCCTCGGGCTCTCGCCTACAGTCCAATTCCCTCTCTGTAGCACTCTGCAGGGCATAAACATAAACATTTGATAAAAAATGCACCCAGGTTTTTCCTCTATTGCTATCTCTATAGAAGGCACATCAAGCTCAGTGATAAAAAATGGTGCATTCATGGCCTGCCAGAATAGGGTGCTATCTTTACTTAGTGAAGCTTCCTTAAGATTCTCACAGGCCTTCTCTTTCATTTCTTTTTTACTAGTTTTTCTGGCTTCATTATACAGCTTCATACATTTCCTCATTTCCTCCTTGTCTCTCACTGTCTTATATAGGGCATCTTTTAAGTTAGTGTGGGTTTTTTAACAGTTATTATCAAACCATCCTTTTGTGTGATTAGGATACCTTTACTATCTGCTTGCAACAGGTTTTTAACGACCTTGGTAATAAATATGGGTGAAAGCAGTCAGGGTGTTATCGTGCGATGTATTTTCGTTTAGGCACATTAAGATTGAATCATACGCCATGGTGACAATTTGTTTACTCAACTCCGACAAGTCAAAACTCGACCATCGTAGCGTGTCTCCATTATGTCTTCCTATTGCAACATTTTCAACCCATGCTACTCGATTGCAATGTTCTCTTGCTCAATGGTTGGGATGGTTATGTTTACACTTAGGGGATGGTGGTCTCTCATTGCATTTCGATGGATGTTATAACCAGTGACGTAACTCGCATATCGATTTGGCATTATTATAAAATCTTTTGTGGATTCAGCACCTTTACCTATGAAGGTGTACCCAAAATCCACCCTGGGCGAACATAGATGGTTTGTAAAGCCAAAATCGTGAAGGAATAGGATCTCATTCAACATCTCACCCCTCTCTTAGTGTGTAAAATGAATCGCCGGGTCTTCCTCCTCAGTTGCTAGACCACATTTTCCTAGCCCGGCCAATGGACATAAACCAACTTTAAAATCCCAGCCCCATATAGAAATTATTTCCATCTCTCCTTTCGATTTTAGGTTGCTAATATCCTGGCTAATCCTCATCATAATATCACCCAGTCGCCCTTTTTCAGCATTGTTATAAAAATTAATTATGGCCAGTGTGCATTTAACATCCATATAAATCAGTACGATCTGGTAATACATTTCAGAGCTCACCATTTCTATCTTTGAGGCCCCAACCAGGTTTGAAACATACACACAAATTCCACCCTTAGGTCTTCCGCTCGATGAGTGGATTGCTGGAGTATGCAATGTCCTGAAACCGTTTATGTGTACTTCATTGATAGCCAGGTTTCTTGTACACACGAGATGTCAAAGGTATTTGTAAAGTCTTTCCAGGCTATATCGTTCACTTTGTACTTGAGGCCCGCTATGTTCCAGAAGAGAACTCTAAGGTTTTTTGTTTTAGGGTGAGTTGGCTCAGGAACAGGATCAGGCTGATTTATTGATTCAGGCCCAGTTTGTGGAGCTCGAATAGGGTCCCCAACATTGCCCATTTCAGTATAATCCCTGATAATATGATCTACTCCAGGTATTACATCGCCTTTAGAATTTCTGCCCCCCCCTTCGATTAGTTCGACCCTGATTGGAATGTTCAAGAGTGCTACACAAGAGGTTTTAGTATGGGAGATTTTTTCATGCCCTATTAGATCTGAACTAGTGGGTAGTAAATCGTTCTCATCTAGGGTCAATAGGGGCCCAAATCTGTTTGATGTCTCCAAGTTGAAAAGAGAGCTGTCCATAAATTGTCTAGGTGGACGGTAGCTATTTTGTCTTGTTGAATGCATGGTTTGGTGAAAGAAACCCAAAGGTAGAACATTTATGTTAGTGTGGCTGAGATCGGGGTCCTGTGTTCTTAGTAAAACTTCCCTTGCCAGTAATGGAGATCCTAGTGAGAGGACAACACAATCACCTTGGAAAAGTTTATTACTGTTTCCCACCCAGCCAATTCTCCTCACCATCTTAAATTCTCTAAAAGGGCAGTAGTCAGACCTGTTCTGTTTCCAAGCCAAGACATAGTTTTGTTTCTAAGGGCAGTCCAGGTTTCCTTTTCAGCTAGTGTAGGAGGTGGAACATTGGCTTAAATAACAGTATAGGGGGTAGCAGCCAGCGGCAGGTTTAGGGTATGTGGGCTGCATGCGATCTCTAAGGTGTTGATATGTATTGGATTCATTATATTTTACTTGCCCACCAGTCTCTCGCCCACCTGGTTACTCATCCTTCCTGTTTCAATTCTTCTGCACACGTCCCTCTCATTTAAGGTGGTGTTTTTCGTGTTTACTGTTACTTTGGGATATGTTCCAGGCCCCGCGCCCCTTACTCTTTCCCTTGGTTGTCCTTTAGCTGTTAGAGTAGTTGCTTTCAGGTCTGCACTCTCAGACTGTGTGATGGTGCTGAGAGACTTCTTAGGTTCCATCTTCCCATCTTGAATAGACGCATTATGTGATGCAAGAACTTTCTCTATTCCTGCTTCTATTTTATCCAGCCTACCGGTAAGAGTGTTAATAGACTGAGTAACAAACTCAGTTAGTTGTTTTATCGCCATTGACAAATTTTGCAGTCTCTACTTGGGGTGCATTGCATTTATTTTTTGCACGTGGTACATTAGTGGAACCTACTTTTGTCTGGGTTTTGTTTTTTGGACCCTGTGATATTCACTGTAATTTTCTTGTATGGGTCTCAGTTAGTCTGGGGGTAAGTTGAGGTGCAAGTGTTCCATTTGGTGGAGAATCAAGTATTTCTAGACTTGGTGATTTGCAAGGTTTCTTGGAAGGGGTAAATGATCGATATCAGAGTCACCAATGGAGATATCGTCAGAAATAGTCTGAAATACATACATTTTTTGTCTGCAAGGTTATCTGCCTTTCAATATCACCAACTGCCCCAGTTAAATAGTTAAGCAAGGTCATGATGACTTTTCTCTGTTTACTTGATGATTTGGATACATGGCAAGCAGTTTGCTTTCTTTTTCCCATTTTCATTTTTAAGAATATTAAAAATATGAATTTGTGCCCTCTAAGGCTACAAATATTCAGGGGATTTGATACGCTAACTTCCCCACTCAAGGTATAAAGAACAGCGTGTATTCAACAGGTAAAAAACACAATATACTTCCCTATTTACAAAGCATAATGCAATGGGCAGTGTTTGCGGTGGCACAGACCATAAAGTGCAAAGTGCTAGGACTGACAGAACCTTGCCTCGAAGGAGAGAAGTGCAACATGCTTTATGATTGTTAGCAGCAGAGGGCGTATAAACAAAATACAGACAATAAGTGTGTCGTACAATGTCACAATCTAAATAAAACGGTTCCCAAATAGCCCAATCAGTCTGAGCTGAGTAAAGTATATATGTTTTGTTTTATCAATTTATGCCCAATCAGCTTGGCCGCAAGGCGTACAAGTTTCACAAATCGATTTTTGGGGCAGTACCATCAGCAAATAATAGGGCAGTCAGAAGATGGGACTCATAGTACCTCTCAGCCGGCTCCCGGTGGAAAACACAAACCTGGGCCCTGGAGGTAAGAGGGGTGGCCCTGCCCTGCCTCTTCCTGGCAATGACGGGCCCACCCTTGACCCGGGCTTCGCCCGGGTGAGGCCCGTGCATGTCCCACGCCGTGGGGGTAAGGCAGCGCTTTTGAACACGATTGAGAGCAGTGGCGGGAAGGCGCGCATTGCACCCTGAGACTTGGAGTCCCACCAGGGTGTGTGACAGCCAGGCGTGGTGGGGGGTGAAGGAGTGTGTTGCACCCTGGGATCAAGGTCTCCCCTAGGTGAATTGCTGCAGAGCGAGATGCCCCCAAATATGTCCCAGCGATGCCCCGCACAGAAGCAGCGTCCCCAATAATAAACCACATTCAAATATGTGAGTTCAGAAAACACGTCATACAAAACATACTATGTTTGATTTAATAGACTGCAATTTTGCTCTATAACAATCAGGGCCATGTACAGGGTTGCCAAGACAACCGTCTTCCCTCTTATTCACTAATGGTTCACACTTGAAACTGTCACTTTTAACAAGTATTTCTCACTGCAGTGCTATAGCGTGATGCAATGCTATAATGTGATGCCTTCATGTCAACGCTTCCACATGTCAAAATACTTTTATTGAATGCTGAAGAGACGTTGTCACATTTAACGTGCTGTTTGTTCTATGATTTACATTGCAAACATTTGTATGGTTCAGTTCGTGAACAGACTCTGAGATTCATTTTCTCAACTTTATTATAAAATTTGAGATATCTTTCTGATATATCTCTTTTTCCACTGGTTCACATGGTGTTTGTTGGACTTGACCCTTTTTGGCAGGTTCACCCATTAACTTTTTGCCTTAAGCTCTGACATGGCAGTAGTGGTTTTAGGCCTCTGGGCACTTTAACACTGTGGCCCAGTGAATAGGGTGTGCTCGCCCTGAGTGTGTGTGGTGAGATTGGCCTGCCCTCCCATAGGAATGCATGGGGGATGTGTGTCCATGGTAATTCCTAGTATGAGAGGAGTGCAGGGGCGGGTTTAGCATGTATGAACTTGTGAGAATAAATGCTGCGCAATGGTGTGTGCAGATTTATGGTGACTGGTGGAGAAATGCCACTTTTAGAAGTTGGCATTTCTGTGTGGTGTGTGTCTACCTGCCTGATGTGAATTGCATATCTGGCTTTTGAGTGACAGGGGCTGGTGAGGTTTGGGTGGCTCCAGGAGGGGTGGGATGAGTCAGCGCTAGGCCGAATGGGACAGCTACATTTTAAGTAGGCGGGAGAAGTCCCAGGCCCCTGAATAGGAGTGTGCCTGTCCTAGTGAATGATGGCTCCGCCCGGCTGAGGTATGTCTGATCACTGAGCCCCCACCTATCAATGAGGAAAGAGGAGCCTGGTAAACAGAGTGCTCCAAAAGCAGTTGCATCTGGTTTCCCAAGCCCTGTACTCTACAGACAAAGGAAAAAGTGGTATAAATGCAGGGGCTGTGACCCCATGAAAAGTGTGTTGTACAAGGGGGGTTATACCCATATAGTCAGTGGGACCTGGGTGATCAATTGCGTTGTATATAAGGGGTCCCAGACCAAAACACAATTCTTATTTTAAAACACACACTATTTGGATGAATTCAAAAGCACACTAAATGAAGGTGACCAGTGTTTTTAATATTCACTGTACCATTCAAACAATCAATGTTAGAAAAATCAGACATAAAATATACAAAATTCAATGCGCCCACAGTGAGGGAGAGGGGGAGGTGCAGGGAGGGGGATGTATTTTACTGGATTATACATCACTAATCAACATTCAAACAGCATTGAGCATAAATCCATAGTTCAAAACATAATTCGACATGCATGAAAGGCCATGGAAAATGACATATATCATAACAGAAAATTGCAAATAGAAGATACTCCTATAATGATTAATATATCAAACTAGGGTTAGGAGTTCCTGGGTGTAGATGTCTACGTTTCGACCCGGATAGTGTAGGATAGTCGATCCTTACTGCGTGGGTCTTCGTCAGGACGTGGTGGGTGAAGAGGGGTGGGGCGTTTAACTCTGCGCAAAAAAATATAATAAATTGTTTAATTAACCGGTCTCAAACGAGTCCCGACACACCTAAAGAATTATGGACAGAGTAGTCCATTGTAGGAAAATCGAAAAAGAGTGGGTAGGAGGTTCATAGAGTAAGAAATACTTTGGTGGGCTTGAAATAGCCATTTAAGCAAAACAATTACCTTGTGGAGCGGGGAAAACCCGTCAAGAGGTGATGTCTAGTAATCCGCCATATAGAAAGTCAGGGTCTGCCATGTGAGATTAAAAGACACATTTGTACTAATATGCCCCAGTGGCGCAGATAGGAGGTTCAAAGGGTGAGAGTTACTGGAGTGGGCTTGACACAACAGAACATTTAAAGACATTTACCTGGCAGAGCGGGAGGATCCCGTCAACAGGTGATGCCTAAAGATCTGCCACACGTAGAGTCAGGATCTGCCATATAAAATAAAAAAACGGTCACATTTGTACTGGATTACCAAAGTAACGTAGGAAAACTAAAGTAAGGGTGTGTGGGTTTGGGGCCCTACCTTGTTATGAGACAGTCACCTCGTAACCTGAGGTTAGTTCCTGGGTCGAGGCAGTACCGGCTACATCTAAAAACAATGATAAACGACGTGTCAAAAAGAGGAGTTGCTTTAAACAGTTATTCCGTAAAGGAAACCTCAAAACGCTCAGAACTCACCCATGAAGGATGTAGAACGAGCATGCCTGCGACCGGCTCTTTCTCCAAAAATGGACCAATTCAGTGACGCGCGTTGTCAGTGTACAATTTGCGCGACCTCCGCAGTGTCAACATCTGTGAAAACAACACGTTGATACCAGGCTTAGATTACCGCCCATTAGTTTCGAGAGCGCATGGATACAAGCCGCCAAAGGGGAGACTCACCCGCAGTGCTTGTGGAAAATTCCAACCGGCTCTTTCTCCAAAAATGGACCAACTCAGTGACGCGCGTTGTCAGTGTACAAATTGCACGACCTCCGCAGTGTCAACATCTGTAAAAACACGTTGATAACAGGCTTTAGATTATCGCCCATCAGTTTCAAGAATGCATGGATACAGCCCGCCAGAGGAGACTCACCCGCAGTGCTGGTGGAAAAATCCGACAGTGGCGCGCGCGCGCCGCGTCTCCTGGAAACAGGAAGTGTTGTCCCGGGAGACGGTGTTATTTACTACCTTGGTAAAGACAGACTTGGGTTTGTTGCCGAGGGTTGTCAGCAGTACCCGAGGGAAAAAAAGACTCGTTGTGGCCTTATTAAACTTGGAGGGCTGTCTCAAAAAGGCGGAGGAGACCATGTGTCGGGCGAAAGTGTGGAGTAATAATAAATCCTGTGGCCTGAATAAACAGAGCAATGAATCAAATTGAAACTCCAAACATATTAGCAAAAACCATGTTCCTAGCGCTGGGCCTGCCAAACATGGCGGTCAAAACGCTAGTTATTACAGGAATTACCTCATCAAAAAACAATGATTATTCGAAATTCTGTAAACAATAAATATACAAGGCTCACAATTGCACTCGATAAGCGGGAGGCTCCAATCTGGGTGCCGACATCTTTCATCATTCTACTATTGAAGATTGCGATGATGAGGAATTTCTTCATCTTTTGGAACTGTTTCTACCTCCAAACCAAGGGAGTGGCGATGGGGGCTGCCTTTGCCCCAGATTTGGCCATTATCTTTATGTCTATGTATGAGGACACGTTTATATTCACTGACTTTAACCCTTTTAGACCCCAGATAAAGATTTGGATGAGATACATTGACGACATCATCTGTATCTGGTCTGGAACTGAGGAGGAAATCACCAGTTTTTTCCACTGGCTCAATGCACGATCCCCGGATATTAAGTTCACCATCCAGTTTGACAAAAAAACAATAGACTTCTTGGACCTTACTATTTTTGTGGAAGACGACACCTTAAAAACAACGCCTTTCAGGAAACCAACGGAGAGGAACTCTCTACTCCTATACTCCAGCCATCACCCCCGGGGTCTCCGGGACAACCTTCCGTTTGGCCAGTTTTTAAGGATTCGGCGTAACTGCAGCAGGAAGGATGATTACATAGAACAGTCCACCGTACTGATGGACAGATTACTCGAGCGTGGATATCCAAGACGCCTGGTGAATAAAGCCAAAAAAAGAGCATGGTTCAATCCAAGAGAAACCTTGCTTCAGCCCGGTGACAAACAGGTCAACAACGAAGAGCGTCTTATCTGTGTCACGACTTTCTCCACAAAGAGTAATGAGGTGAAAAAAAATCATTAACAAATACTGGAACTTGATATCAGAAGACCTTGGGAGTAATTCGCTGCCCCTTCACGCTTTCAGAAAAGCTAAGAACATTCGGGACAGTGTGGTTCGCTCCTTCTTGCCGACCCCAGATGCACCTACCATCGCAACTATGTGGAATCTGCCCCCCATTTTGGGCCACTATCGATGTGGATCATGCAAAGCATGCCCTGCGACAATCCAGACCAAGGTTTTTAGCCACGGACAACAACAAGTTCCACTGAAGTCGCACACTAACTGCAACTCGACTGACGTGGTATACTGCTTACTATGCCCCTGTGACTTGATTTATGTGGGTCAAACACAGCAACGAGTTAAAGTACGTTTTCTCCAGCACTGCAGCCGTGTGAGATGCAAGGTTGCAGGCGCACCCTTGGTGGATCACTGCAATGGAAAAAGCCACCCACCAGAAAGTTTGAGGTGGACAGTTTTGGAGCAGGTCAAGTTAGGCCCAAGGGGTGGGAGCATTGAACCCATCTTAAATGTGAGGGAAATTAAATGGATCCGTTTTTTTGACTCAGTGCGAGGGGGCCTGAATGAGTCCGAAAGCAGTTTCGCCCAAATGGCTACTCTCTGAAACACTAATTGCAAGTATGGCTCTCCATATGGAACTTAGGTATTCCCCCCCTTTTTCTGCTGTTGCTCTTCCTAAATGTCTTACCAATGTGCCTTAGTATATACCTGGGGACCAGCATGCATTCGGTTTTTCCTCTTAGACTTTGCCTTAAAATGATTTACTCCTGAGAAAAAGAGCGCCTTAACCGCCGTGCCTGGCAGGTTCGCGCTATCAACCACCGATCTGGGTATGGACAATAGCTAATGATGCTCCCCTAACCAATCTGGTGCGTTTGACACCTATGAGATATGACCTATGCAGACTTATTGAAATGTGAGCCTTGTATATTTATTGTTTACAGAATTTCGAATAATCATTGTTTTTTGATGAGGTAATTCCTGTAATAACTAGCGTTTTGACCGCCATGTTTGGCAGGCCCAGCGCTAGGAACATGGTTTTTGCTAATATGTTTGGAGTTTCAATTTGATTCATTGCTCTGTTTATTCAGGCCACATAATTTATTATTACTCCACACTTTCGCCCGACACATGGTCTCCTCTGCCTTTTTGAGACAGCCCTCCAAGTTTAATAAGGCCACAACGAGTCTTTTTTTCCCTCGGGTACTGCTGACAACCCTCGGCAACAAACCCAAGTCTGTCTTTACCAAGGTAGTAAATAACACCGTCTCCCGGGACAACACTTCCTGTTTCCAGGAGACGCGGCGCGCGCGCACCACTGTCGGATTTTTCCACCAGCACTGCGGGTGAGTCTCCTCTGGCGGGCTGTATCCATGCGTTCTTGAAACTGATGGGCGATAATCTAAAGCCTGTTATCAACGTGTTTTTACAGATGTTGACACTGCGGAGGTCGTGCAATTTGTACACTGACAACGCGCGTCACTGAGTTGGTCCATTTTTGGAGAAAGAGCCGGTTGGAATTTTCCACAAGCACTGCGGGTGAGTCTCCCCTTTGGCGGCTTGTATCCATGCGCTCTCGAAACTAATGGGCGGTAATCTAAGCCTGGTATCAACGTGTTGTTTTCACAGATGTTGACACTGCGGAGGTCGCGCAAATTGTACACTGACAACGCGCGTCACTGAATTGGTCCATTTTTGGAGAAAGAGCCGGTCGCAGGCATGCTCGTTCTACATCCTTCATGGGTGAGTTCTGAGCGTTTTGAGGTTTCCTTTACGGAATAACTGTTTAAAGCAACTCCTCTTTTTGACACGTCGTTTATCATTGTTTTTAGATGTAGCCGGTACTGCCTCGACCCAGGAACTAACCTCAGGTTACGAGGTGACTGTCTCATAACAAGGTAGGGCCCCAAACCCACACACCCTTACTTTAGTTTTCCTACGTCACTTTGGTAATCCAGTACAAATGTGACCGTTTTTTGATTTTATATGGCAGATCCTGACTCTACGTGTGGCAGATCTTTAGGCATCACCTGTTGACGGGATCCTCCCGCTCCGCCAGGTAAATGTCTTTAAATGTTCTGTTGTGTCAAGCCCACTCCAGTAACTCTCACCCTTTGAACCTCCTATCTGCGCCACTGGGGCATATTAGTACAAATGTGTCTTTTAATCTCACATGGCAGACCCTGACTTTCTATATGGCGGATTACTAGACATCACCTCTTGACGGGTTTTCCCCGCTCCACAAGGTAATTGTTTTGCTTAAATGGCTATTTCAAGCCCACCAAAGTATTTCTTACTCTATGAACCTCCTACCCACTCTTTTTCGATTTTCCTACAATGGACTACTCTGTCCATAATTCTTTAGGTGTGTCGGGACTCGTTTGAGACCGGTTAATTAAACAATTTATTATATTTTTTTGCGCAGAGTTAAACGCCCCACCCCTCTTCACCCACCACGTCCTGACGAAGACCCACGCAGTAAGGATCGACTATCCTACACTATCCGGGTCGAAACGTAGACATCTACACCCAGGAACTCCTAACCCTAGTTTGATATATTAATCATTATAGGAGTATCTTCTATTTGCAATTTTCTGTTATGATATATGTCATTTTCCATGGCCTTTCATGTATGTCGAATTATGTTTTGAACTATGGATTTATGCTCAATGCTGTTTGAATGTTGATTAGTGATGTATAATCCAGTAAAATACATCCCCCTCCCTGCACCTCCCCCTCTCCCTCACTGTGGGCGCATTGAATTTTGTATATTTTATGTCTGATTTTTCTAACATTGATTGTTTGAATGGTACAGTGAATATTAAAAACACTGGTCACCCATGAAAAGTGGGCTTGTTCTGACGCTGAGGGCTGCTGTTGCTGGGCTCCAGGAAGAACCTCCACGAGGGACTGCCTCCCTGCTGGAGGGCCCTGTGTGCTGGCCTGCCTGAGCCCAGCCTTGGGCCGCCTGACCTTTGCCTTGGATCTAGCGCCTCGCGGGGCGCTATCTTTTTACTACTGAGTAGAACACCTCTATTTTAGATCTGCAGCACGGAGCTGCAGCTTGCTTCGAGGAAATCCCAATGTGGGGATTCCCCCACCTGGATGCTGGGAGCAGCGGGAGCCCACCCCGCATTTTGTGCGCTCCTGTAGTAGGAGCCTACACCACTTTATATATAATTAAGCAGCGGGTGCCCACCCCGCAATTGCCGGAATCGGAGTGGGTGACCACCCCACATTTCTGTGCACCGACCGGGTGCCCACCCTGCATCTTTGCTATTTATTCATCATTTTTTTATACACATAGCGGATACCCACCCCGCAATTGTCTTTCTTTTAAGCGGGAGCCCAACCCGCAATTGCCAACAGAGAAGGAGGAAAGAAATCACCGTCAGCACCACGAGCAGCAACCCGGAAGAAGAAAGCGGCATTGCCTGCTTGTGGGCAGGGCTTCGCTAGGAAGCAGTAAGTGAAGGAAGGTCTTGAAGGCAGGGCTCCCGCAGCCGCGGTGTGAGCCCTGCATGTGGTGCCGGACGTCTCCAGTGGGAACCTACCCCGTAGTGAGGAGGCTTCCCTACAAGGTTCCTGAGGCAGCCTGTCTGGAAGCGGGGCTCCCATGATGGTGAGAGCCCCGTGTATGTCTAAAGGGACCAGAGGAGTCCTGCAGAACTCGGGTGAGTGGTGCTGAGAAGGGAGAAGCAGCCTGACTGGTGGCGGGGCTCCCATAACTGAGGAGAGCCCTGCGTGTGTCTGCAGAGTCTGGAGGAGTCCTGCAGAGCCCTGTGAGTGGGATGGGGCTGTAGTCCTGTTGTCAGGGGGTGGTTCGAGGCACATTTTTGGTGCTTGTCCCCCCCAATGCGCAGTAATCATTGTTCCCTGAGGAATGGGGGTGCCCAAGTCAATTTCACAGCTGCGCCACAGTTGCGGGCAGCTGCATCCAGGGGGCACTTTTTGTCTGAGAGTCCCAGAGGGGGGCTCCAACGGCCGTGGAGGGCCAGTGCCATTTTTCTAATATTGGGGGCAAAGCGTTACATAGTCCCAGAGTGGGACTCCAGAGGGCACATTGAGTGGCCGCCCTCATTGCTTGTGGGGCATTGTTTTAGGTGCCAGAGGTCCAGAGAGTGCCAGGGCAGGTTGTTGTCTCCACAGCTGTGCAGTAGATGCCGGCAGCTGCAACGAATGGGCCATCTTTTCTGTTAGTCCCACTGGAAGACAGAGAGCACAGTGAATGCCTGTGCCCATCTTTTTTATTTCCCAGCTGCCCAGCAAGTAGTGGGCAGCTGCCACATTTAGGCCGGCGCAATTGGGAACTTTGCTTTTGCTGCTAGCCCTGACTTTGCTGGACGTAGGGCATTTGAGCCCTCTGAGAAGGCCAGTTGGCCTGGGGGGTCAGTTTCTAATGTGATGCCTACAGGGATTTATGCTGGTGGGGTCTATTGCGGAATGCGTTATGCTAATGTGGTTCTATGCCTAATATGATTAATGCGCAAGGTGATTTGTGCATCCTATGTTTTATGTTGCAGGATATGATGCTACATTCCTCTGTTTACCAGTAGTTACTGGTTATGATTTACATTTACTACGTGCATTTCTAGCGGTTCTGACAGTGGCCCAATTTGCCCTTTCATGTGTATATAATCAATCAATCAATCAGGTCATTTATAGAGCGCACTACTCACCCGTAGGGTCTCAAGGCGCTGGTTTGGGGGGTGGGGGGTGCCGTTACTGCTCGAACAGCCAGGTCTTGAGCTTCTTCCTGAAGGAGAGGTGGTCTTGGGTCAGGCGCAGGTCGGTTGGGAGTGAGTTCCAGGTCTTGGCGGCCAGGTATGAGAAGGACCTTCCTCCTGTTGTCGCTCTTCGGATGCGGGGGACGGCGGCGAGGGCGTGGCTGGTTGATCTGAGGAGGCGCTTGGGGGTGTAGAAGTTGATCCGGTTGTTGAGGTAGCTCGGGCCTTGGTTGTGTAGGGCTTTGTGTGCGTGGGTGAGGAGACTATTGCCTGTGCCAACCGTGTATATTATGTGATTATGTTTCTAATGTGTTTATGACAATACAAAGGCTATTTCTTATATTACCTTGTGTGGAGTTCCTTTTATGGTGTGCCTAGGGTGTTGTTGCTGTGGTTGTGTGTTGCGCAAATGCTTCACACATTGCCTTGGGGATAAGCCTGACTGCTCATGCCAAGCCACAGAAGTTATCTTTAGCGTGTAACTCCCTTGCCCTGACTAGAGTGGTGGTCTCTGCCTGGCTTTGGCGCAAGCCTTAGCCAACCAGAGATCTCATTTCTAACAGTGTTTCTTTTTTGTGCACCTATAGAGGTCTACTAGTACTGACTCTCCACATTCATTTCTAATACATGCTTGGGCAAAACAAGCAGGCTCCAGCTGGCTTCTCCTTAGGCTGGGCATCAAACTTAACATCTTGTGACTTTCCAGTGGTGACTAGTCTCTCTCTTACTGAACTAATGCCCTCCAACATTCCTAACCCTGCTCCCATGTTTTCGCCTTCTCTGAAACGTCATAATACCACCTCTACTAACAAACATGTCAAGTGGGATCCTCCCAAGGCACCTGTGCAATCGCATTTGCCTGTTTTGCTAGACCTCATGCTTGAAGAAATTCGAGCTCTACGTCCATTTGTAGAGGAACCTAGTATTCACTTGCAGACCTTGGGTAACAAATTATCTGATATAGAAGCAAGAGTCTCTTTGGTGGAACAGAGATTCAGCGATGTCCAGGATGAAACACAAAAGATTGCTTTGTTTGGATAGAGAGGTGGCACAGTTAAAGCTTCAGACAGAGGGTTGTAAAATAGGAACAGATAATACAATCTTCAAATTTATGGTCTTCCAGAGGGTATCAAAGGCAAAGATCCTGTCTCTTTCTTCACATCCTTTTTGCCTCAATTGGTCAATTTGCCACCCTCCATAGTGACAAATATTCAGAGGGAACACAGACTTGGTCATCGCTCAAAGTCATCTGTTTCCTTAACCAAACCTAGAAGAGTTACCCTTCTATTTCTGGTGTTCAATCACATTCTGAAAAATATAAAAGCTACGAAGACTAAAAAAACACCTCTTAACGTCAAATAAACTTTGCTCTTTGGGTGCTCAAAATGGATTACTTCGTCCATGTCCATTCAAAGTAACATATCGAGATAAAAGTATCACCTAGAATAATTCTACAGATCTCAAGAACTTTCTAAGAATTCATGCATCTGGTACCATAGACACTTCTGGTCCTTCTAAGAGTGAAAATGTTGTATTATACCTTATAAGAGACTGGTGTCGTTATTGTCTTCATTGTCATTTACTTGTGGTTCACTTTCATTCAATTATTTGTTTGGATTCTTCTTATGGATATTTATTGAATTCTAATCATCCTCTTTCATTTTGCAGTTCGGCTTAACGCATCTTGTCTCCGTCTATTGACATTTGTGTCAATAGACCTATTTGTTGGTGTAGTTCTTTTCCTTTGCTGTGCCATCTTCTCCTTGTGCTGCCACCAACCCCATCTGTTTGTTCCTTACAACAAGGTACATTGATTCAGTTGGTATTGGTTTAACATGTACTGTCTCTTTCCCTCATATATCATTCCTCTTCTTCTCTCATTTCTTTATACTGCTTTCTTTTCTCTATTCTTTTTTCCTCCATTTTCTTTTCCTTCTTTGTGGCTCGCTCTTTTTTGATTTTAATATACACATTGTTGTATTTTGTTTTTGCTTAAAGCTTCAAAAGTAATAACAACATCATTTTACGTAAAATTCCAAGTACTTTCCTGGAATATCAAATGTTATATTATCGACCGGTAATTTTACTTTACTAGGTAAATAGGATCCTAATTTGATTTGGTTCAGAAAACTCACCTCACAGAGCTTGAAGCTTTAAAACTCAAACATGAATGGGTGGGTTCTGCTCTAGCTTTTCCAACACCCAATAAGAAAAATGGTGTCATAATTTTATGTCTTAGTTAAGTTACACAATTGTCTCCCAAGAAACTTGCAATGAAAGCAGATGGATTATTGTTAACTTTCTTATTAATAACATTCCCTTAACAGTTTTTAATGTGTATGGCCCTTCACAAGATGATTACAACTTTTGTCCTAGCATTTCAAAATGATATTTACAGCATGAAGATGATTATTATTACTTGGAGTTGATTGTAACCAGATTATGGACCCCTTTCTCGATAGACAATCCTAGTCAAATTCATTACACACAAAATGCATAAACAGTTTTGCCCATCCACCTCCTTAAGAGCCCTGACTGATTTCTGGAGGCTTTTTAATACCTCATCAAGAGAATACTCGTTTTAGGTACCAGCTCATTGATCTCTGACTATTTAAGATCACATTTCTCTTAATAAACACTTATTCCAAAACGATGTTGACACCTCAATTGGTCTAATTTTGATTTGAGACTTGCACAATACCTGTCCAACCAAAATCAAGTAGGTGGAGATTTAGCAATTCTCTGTTACAAGATGGTCGATTTTCTTCTTTTGTTTCCAGCGCTTTCCCTACTGTTGCACTCACTGGAGTGGGAATAGAAATGTTTACCCCTACACTATCCAGCGCTTTTTCCACTGTTGAACTCACTGGAGTGGGAATAGTAATTGTTACCCCTTCGCTATCCAACATTTTAACTACTAATGTTTTTATTTTGTTATTAAATGTATGTATTATTTTTTTAAATAGTTTAATGTGTTAATTAAATATAGAATATTTTTATTTTAAATTATTTCTGTGTTTATTTTATTTTGTTATAATTAAAAAAGTGTATAAATTAAATAAAGATAATAGTTAATAAAATGTATTTAAGAAAATATATGTATATGTAAATATTTTTTTGTTTTTATATTTATTAAATTAAGTGTATTTGTTATAATTAGTTTAACTATATATTACATTTAATTTATTTTGTTAATAATCTTAATATTTTTTAATTTATTTATTTTAATTTATGTTATTTTTTGAAGTCGGTGTGTTTTGTGGGGTTAATATGTGTAAATTGTGTGAAGGGTGATAATTAATAAAAAAAATATTGATTAATTATTAAATACTTTTAAGTTAATTACCATCAATTAATTAGTAATTATTAATTATAATTGTGTAATTAATTTTAGGTGTGTGATTCGATGTCAATATGTGTAAATGGTGAGAAAGTTGGTAAGTAATACATTTTTATTGATTAATTAATAAATAATAATAAATTAATTTTCATTAGTTCATTAGTAATTATTAAATTAAATTGTGTAATTAATTGTAGGTGTGTGTTGTGGATTTTATAGTGTTAAATAATGGGTAATTTGTTATTATCGTTGTTAATAATATATTTACATTTATATATTAATGATGTTAATATTGGAAATTAAATTTAATAAAAATGTTTATGGTTTTCTTTTTTATTGTTTTGGGATCCAGCGCTTTCCTTACTGTTGCACTCACCGGAGTATGAATAATACTTTTTACCCCTCCGCTATCCAGCACTTTCCCTACTGTTGCACTCATTGGAGTGTGAATAGTAATTTTTACCTCTACGCTATCCAGCGCTTTCCCTACTGTTGCACTCGTTGGAGTGGGAATAGTAATTTTTACCCCTAGGCTATCCAGCGCTTTTCCTACTGTTGCACTCATTGGAGTGGGAATAGTAATTGTTACCCCTACGCTATCCAGCACTTTCCCTACTGTTGCACTCACTGGAGTGGGAATAGTAATTTTTACTCCTCCGCTATCCAGTGCTTTCCCTTCTGGTGCACTCACTGGAGTGGGAATAGTAAATTTTACCCCTCCGCTATCCAGCGCTTTCCCTACGGTTGCACTCACTGGAGTGGGAATAGTAATGTTTACCCCTACACTATCCAGCGCTTTTTCCACTGTTGCACTCACTGGAGTGGGAATAGTAATTGTTACCCCTTCGCTATCCAACATTTTAACTACTAATGTTTTTATTTTGTTATTAAATGTATGTATTATTTATTTTAATAGTTTACTGTGTTAATTAAATATAGAATATTTTTATTTTAAATTATTTCTGTGTTTATTTTATTTTGTTATAATTAAAAAAAGTTTATAAATTAAATAAAGATAATAGTTAATAAAATGTATTTAAGAAAATATATGTATATGTAAATATTTTTTTGTTTTTATATTTAATAAATTAAGTGTATTTGTTATAATTAGTTTAACTATATATTACATTTAATTTATTTTGTTAATAATCTTAATATTTTTTAATTAATTTCTTTTAATTTATGTTATTTTTTGAAGTCGATATTTTTTACATCTATATTTTTTACATCAATATTTTTGAGTCGAAATTATTATACTTACCTGTTTAAGTATAGGAATTCGATATTTTTTAATCGATATTTTTACATCGAAATTTTTTTCAACTATATTTTTGCAATCGATAATTTAACATGGAACCATTCAAAACACTAAACTCACTGATGAAAGGTAAATCTCCTGGGGCCCTATTACACATAGGGCACACTTCACCTGTTTGCGCCACAGCACTCCTTAAAACAGGTGCGCAGGGTGGAAACAAGAAAAGTGTGTCCTATTACACTGAATTTGCCCCCTCCCGGGCATCCATAAACTCGCGTTGCCCTCAGGGCACCACATTCATGTGAAATCGAAGCAGCTGTAAAGCATACGCTCGGTGTTTCACTGTGTCAGCGGCAACCCGCCTGCACTTTTAAGAGGGGAGTGAGTTCCCCTTGCGGTGGGTGCAGTAAGTGACTGCACCTGCCTGCAAGGAAATGTCTAGAGGTCCATAGGACACCCCTCCCCCTATCCAGAGGGCTGCCATCAGGGGGCGTACTGACAGTGTGCCACATTTTAGGTGACTCCTGACAACTTCTTTGCCTCTGCACCCGTGTCTGAGGCAAAGGGTTTCCTTCATTTGGTGCACCCTCTGGTGATAGCGCTTGTGTATATGTGGGCCAGTGCTATCTGTATTGCAGAAAGGGCTGCACAAGTGACTGCAGCTCTTTCTTTAATACCAAAGTGCCTTGCGAGTGTGCCAATCAGGCGCACATGCCCATTGCGCCCCTCTGGGTACTTTCCAAAATACTGCCCCTGTTCTTAATGGATTCACTGTAGATTTTTGTTCTCCATTTTTCTAACATATTGGTGCCAAGACTACTTCAAGTGGAAAAAACCTCTCTCGATGGAAATATATACCATATTAAAATGTCAGATTTTGCATATATGCTTTATGTAGTGGAGTTTTTCTTACGTATTTTGTTTTTAAAAAGATGTTTTAACCAAAACCAAGATGCAGGTGATTAAATTAGAGTAAAGTAAAAACAAAGTGTAGAGGGCATCTGAGAGTTCTTTTCCTGGGTAAGGTCATGGTAACATACAGTCAGGGAGACAGTAAACAGTTTTTAAAGATGTCAGTGTATATTTCCTGTGACTATAATATGGAGTTTGACATTTACACTGTAATAATAAATGTGGGAATGTGCATGTATTAATATTGGTCTAAATATTCTATTTTCACTGCTCTGGTATAACTATAGAATGTATAATGGGTAACTGTGTAATGTGGTCCAATATAGCCATTTAGGGGTAGTGGTGATATTATAAACTACAAGACCAAAAGCCAAATGATGTGTGAATGTCACCAGAGCATAGGATCATATTACACGTGAAACCATTTATATATCTTCATATAACATGTTTATTTGGAGAAGGGACGAGGGGTGAAAACCTGTGCGGATATCAATGGACACTGATTGGAATTAGAATTCTTATGGTTTGTTTACCCTTGATAAATAGTTGTTGTTAGATCAACGAACGAGGGAGGGGAGGGGCGTCAAGACTCCCTGGAAGCTTCACCTCCTCACACAGTGGTAAATAGTTACTTGCCATTGCAACTTTTAAGGCATGTGCTGCTTTTAGATGGGATTGTAGTAGCATTCCTGACATTTCTGAAGTAATCTACATAATAACATAATCAAAGTAATGTAACAATACCATTCAAATATATTAAAACTTTGCAAACCACATCACATCAAACCAGAACACAACAAATCACATTGCAATAATGCAGCGCAGAATTACACCAGCACAAAAAACAGAACTGAACACATCCCTACCGTCAATACAACAAACCTGCACATTCTTGTCACACATAGCAACCTTAAGTATCCTATTTTCACAACACTGTGGTAAAAGATATTTGCAACAAGCCCTGCCTTAACTTATCACAAACGACATGAAACAGCGCTTGTTAAAAATGTTTTGTGATCTAGGCCTGTGTCTTAACTTAGCACACTCCCTGTACTCACTTAATGTGATACAGCCAATAGAGAAAGATTAAACTCGAGATCAGTGCGTGGACAAGTGAATCAACCACCCGTTTCCACGGTTCATTTGGATCTCTTTCAACGAATCATATCAGCACCCGGCGCACTTCCAGCCAGGCGTGGAGAAACTAAGCCATCAAGTCTCTTGAGCATAGAAAACGGTGGTGGAGAGCCCACGGGAATGCAGAAGTGCTGGAGAATGTAGAGTGTAAAATACCGAGGGCGTCACCCCTATCATCACTGCTGGCTTTGTGTATGCAGATGATGGCTCCCTTGTCCCACCTCTGTCAACAAAGGTGAATCAATGCAGTGTCACTCTTTTGCACCAGAAATTCATTTCAAGGCAACCTATTTCATGAATTAGTGTGTACAGTATGTGCAATGCTTTCCTTCGCTAGTGAAGCCAAGAGTGGATAACGAATGGGAGGCAGGCTCTAATCCATTAGTGTTTGTTTTTTAAACCTTAGTCAAGGGCCACATTAAGCAGGAATCAGTTTAGCTTGCTAGCCGTAATTTCATGGGCAAGAGAGCTATTTGATATGTAATGGGGTTTCTTGGACCATACTAGAGAGATGCATCAGACATATATTTAGGTTGGAGAGCGTCCAAAACTGCCTGAAAGATCTGTACAATGTGTGGAAGTGGGATATTGGAGGATATGTAGCATCTATTGTGCTCCTGCCCCACATTACAAGAAGCACAGGTGAGTTTGCTGCACTGAATGTTGCATAAAGACGCAATTTCCAAGAGTATTGCATTATGGCTAACGATCTTCTATTGTAGGTTTTACGGTTAAGTTTTTAGAAGTCATTGTAAATATTTTAAATGTGGAAAATATATTATATATTTATGAATCGTACTGTTTACCTTTACATGGTGTGACTTTCTGCAACGATTTAAATAAGGTAAAGCACAATAAAGTACCTCTCTGCAATACTTTAACCCCTTCGACGCTCATGACGAGCTGGGCTCGTCATGGCGTAGCCTCCTCGCACGCTCATGACGAGCCCAGCTCGTCACGTAAAGTGCGATTTTGAAAAACCCAGCGTACGGGCGGAATTCCGCCCGCACGCATGCGGTTAAAGAGCCATTTGTCCTTGGATGATTCAGGGAACAACTCACACAGATTTCCCCATGATCTACTTACTGGAGAAGGAATTTGAAACATGGAAAGTCCCTGTTAAGCTAGAGAATTTCATTAAACGTTTGCTGGTTTGATCCAGGAGAAAGGTGCAGCAGCGGCCCGTGCAGGTAAGAGCGGTGGGGTGGCAGTCCGGGTGGGGTTAGGGGGTATTTTGACATACGACTGCAAGGGTAAATTAATAATTTCTTTAATTTTCCCTCGTGGTCGTCTGTCGAATCCCCCCCCCCCCCATTCCGGCCCCACCAGGCCCGGACTGGCCGTTGCGGGCACCGGGCAATCCCCCAATGCGCCGCAAGGGTGGGGGCCGGTTTTGGGCCCTGGGGGTCGTTTTTGTTACAGGGCCGTTTTTGCAGCATATCGGCCCTGTAACAAAAACCGGCCCCGGCAAAGAGCTCGGTCGCACCCCCAGGGGCCCGGACGAGCACTTTGCCAGGGCCGGTTTTCGTTCTCAGTCCGGCCCTGGGCCCCACCGCCCCACTGCTCTTACCTGCACGGGACGCTGCTGGAAAGGTGAAGAGTTCCCCAGATTTTGTTTTCGGACTCATGTTACGTATTGATATTAAAGTCCACATTTGTAAAGCGCACAATCACCCGTAAGGGTCTCTAGGCGCTGGGGGCCGTCGGGAAGATTAAGCGAGCTATTGCCCAGAGTCACATGGTGCTGGGCTAACCTGCCGCCGGAGCCGGGGATCGAACCGTGGTTTCCAGATTCCAGCGACTGTCGCCCTGGCCGCGGCGCCACACCTCTTCCACCTGAATTCCTTGATGCCAAAATGGAGGTGACTTAAAACAAAATAGAAAAAATATTCATGGTAAAGCAAAAGCTAATTCAGTGAGGAAGAGGAGCCTGATGTCGTGACAAGGGTTGGTGGTGGAGATTCCCTTTAGGATTTTCCTTCATGGTGAATGGTCAAAGCGAAAACAGGAGCTCCTGGTTTTGCATAGTAGATGACGTACGTGTGTCAGTGTAGACAAGGCCTTAGCCATCACCCCTAACACCAACCACTTAATTGCCTGCCTGGAAATATTCTTTTGAGCAGCACTCATCAACAGGTGGGAACCTCATGAATGTGCTTATTTGTGAAAATGGAACAAACACCTCATATCACCTAACTTCGGCATTGCAAAGGAATTTACCGGTGGCAAGTGTATAATCGGTAGAACATTTCAGTGAAAACCCACAGGGTACTAAAGCTGATGGTATTGGTGGCCGGGTCCTACACCACCATCAACGTCCACAAAATACATAGATTGTTTTGATAAGACACTTTTTAAACACTGTACCCTGTGAGGCATGGTACATTTGCTTCTTGCTACAGGAACATCGTTTATTTGCTTTGTGTGGCTTTTGACTTTGGGTGTTGCCACCCCACAATGTTTCTGATTTGAGGTTCTGCCATGTAATTTCTTTGAGGTGAGCCTGTGTTCTTTTCCTTTCTTTATAACTTTATGCTGTGATTTTGGTCATTCTTTAAGTGGATGCTAGGCACGGGAGGGTGAGATGGGCACATCTCAAGTTTTAAAATTCCTTTTCTATTTGCTTTTTTTATTAAGGCAGCTGCAGATCTTTTTTTGCAAAGTGAATTCTAATTGCATTCAATTTGCATTTAATTTCTATTTAATTGTCTTTGTATTTAGCTTCGGCAATTACCAAAAGAGAAACAAATGTAGATCCTTTGTCAATACAACTTTAATGTGTAAACAACAACAATCACTTTTTACATGAAACATTGATTTCAATCTTTCAGATGTAGTTTCTTCTTCTTAATCGATTAGGTAATAATGAGCCTGCTTAACTTCTTTCTAACTTATGATTAGCATACTTTATTCATTCTCTTACCTCAGACAATCGTTAACAGTTCGTTCTAAATTATAGCTCTAAATGCAATTACCAATCTCCTCTGATTGTTAAGAAAACACATAAAATTGCTTTTGTTATTCTCGAGCAGATATAAAAGTTAAATTCACTCCAGTGAAAATAGATATAAGCTCGATATTTCTGCCTAGGTTCCTTACTAATAATTAATTCTTGCTAAAATGTATTGTTGTAAAGTATTCTGTTTTCCCAAATTCTCATTAGTGTCTAAGATTTCTATTTCACATTTTCTATTGCTTGGGCATTTCGATCAATACTTCAAAACACCAAAAATACAGAAAGTTTTGTTTCTAAATATTGTTCCGCTCTAGAATTCTACAAAATAAATATGGGGTAAAAGTTGAGCAACAAAATTGCTCGTTATAACTTTGCCACGAAACGTGCATTCTGGTAAATTCACACATTTGGAGCAGTTGTATCCCTGTGATGTGATGTATTAGTAATAGATTCACACACTGTTCACCCTCCAAACACCTGAGTGACAACAGAAAAAGCATATTCAAAACAAATGAGAAACATATCAGCACAACTTCCGAGACACCAGCACAGTTCGACAACAACACGAAAATAGACAATCAATAAAGTAGTATTTATAGAGCGCAACTTGAAACCCGCTAGGGCAGGGTTATCCAATGTTGGTCACGGAGGGCCGGATCCATGCCAGATTTTTAGCATATCCCCACTTAGTTAAATGTAGTTATCTTAAAATCTGGCATGGATCCGGCCCTCCAGGATCGACTTTGGAGAACCCTGCGCTAGGGTATCTAGGCGCTTGTTGCAGATCTCATTCGAATAGCCAGGTCTTGAGCCCCTTCCTGAAGTCAGTGAGGTTGTAGGGTGTAGGTGGAGGATGCTCCAGGCTTTGGTGGTGAAATGGGAGAAGAAGCGTCCTCCGGTGCAGCAGTGGCGTATGCAAGGGATCTGCACGAGGCAGAGGTGTGAGGAGCGGAGGTTCCTGGGGGGATGGTGGAAGTGTAGCCGTTGGTTCAAGTAGGCGGGTCCTTCGTCGTGGAGGGCTTTGTAGGCGTGGGTCAGGAGCTTGAAATGGCCCATTTGTGTTTTAAATCCGCTTTTACTATTAATAGTTCTAGTGGACAACCGCGGTCAATGGATTTCTGATAGGGGCTGTATTACATATAGGGTACATTGTCTCACTCTGCACCATGACACACCCTTCAATACGCACAGATTCAATTCCAGTACACACAGCACTTCAGAGGCACTCCGGCTGGGCGAACCGCGATGAAAGAAATAGGAATTGCTGGTCCCCCTGGGAGCAAAGACGGAACACACAGAAGAAAGAAAACTTGGAAAAAGCACGCTTAAGATATATCCCTCCTTGTCCTCAACAATAAGGGACATAAGACAACTTGAGGCCAAACAAGGGATGCCTTCTGACTCCTGATTCCACCTCAGGACTCAGCCCAAACTAAACTGTGGTTCGATACACACGATCAGGAACTCCAAGTGTCCCTCCTAAGTCTCCAGCCCTGAGGAAGACCTTCTTTTGAATCACTTCCCTGGTCCGACATTGAAAGTCGAAGCGCATTGGCACACATCCAGTGTGGCCAAGAGATACCATGTCGAAACTCAATGTGCAACTGCACTGAACACACAAGCTTAATTCACATGGCTGAGTCAAGAATATGTACAACTGCCCTCTGACCTCACTTAGGACCCATCAGTAGTAGAATATCGAGAGTACCAATAATAGGTCCCGATTACATAAAAAGAAAAGTTTTGACACTTATGATTTGATATATCAAATAATCGGCACAGCAGGCCCATAGGGTCACATGCACTGTACAGTATGTCCCCTTTTTTGTGATGATTCTTTGTAAATAAGGTTAAAAATGTTCCTTTTTCTTCTTTGTAGTATGTATTCATGATTTGTTTCTATTGGTGTTTTGTCTTAATTAATGTACCGTCTTTGACCTAAACACAATTGTGTATGCTTGTTCCACGAAAATGTCTCTTTCAAATGATAAATGAAAGATAAAGACAATTTACCTGCTTTTTTGAGTAAATTGTTTACATGAGCTAGACACATTAATGCGAGAAAGGGAAAACATTTCTTTAAGATTTCTTAAATAACCACAGCTCATTAAGTGAGCGTAGGTGGAGAAAACTTTGGGAGTTCTCCACTGTCAAAAGTATCTATGGTCTGAGAGGTACCCCCATGTTACAACACCCTTCACTGGATGCACCAGGTGCCGGCGGGGACAGTGTGCCCTACTATGGTAAGTTCTCTGTTCAGCATGGAGGCACAAAGTTGTACCTGCACTCAGTACAGCGCATTAAAAAAGCCTCACTGGCTGTTTGAGGCCACCAGTATGCCTTATACGTTCAATAGGGGACCTGGCCTCAGTTTAAAGGATGGCAGGGATCCCCCTGCAGGAGGGTGCAGTGAGAGCCTGTGCCCACCTACAGGAGATGTGTGTGGTATCCCTCTGATCCCAGTGCCCACCCAGTAGGGGTCACTGCATGTGGTGCATAGTATGAGCAAGTTGACAGATTCTTAGCCTCCCATGTCTGTAGTAATAGAGTGCACATGCAATTCAAAGTGCTCCCTCGGTTGCATGGGGTCACACCCCCTTTGCAATGAAGGATATCTCTCTCTTGATTGCATTGGCACAAAATGATAGAAGGGGCAGCACAAGCATCTCCCACACTTTCTAAAATACCTAAGTGCCCCAGGGGTGCAAGAAGTTGGTTCAAATATCTGTTGCTTCCCTGCAGCGCTTTCTCTAATGCGGCCTGATACATTATTTCCATGTTCGTAAGATTCATTGTTGGACAAGAGTCTTTTGATCCGCAGTAAGGAATATGGGACCAGATGTACAAACAATTTTTCAGGTCGCAAATGGCCCAATTCGCAGAATTGGGCTTTTTGTGACCAGAAAAATGTTTTTTCTAATGTGCAAAATGTAAAATGCAACTTGGTAATATGTTTCAGAATCGCAATTTGCATTTGTGATTCGTTATTACAAAGGGGCGTGCCTTGGGCGTCCCTTCCAAACAACGAATCGGTATGATATGTATTACTGTTTTGCAACGGGATTCCAGTTGCAAACAGCAATACTTTACCACCATTTTATAAGTGGTGGTAACCCATTCGATACTGAGACAGGGTCCCCTTGAGACTCCTGAAAAAAATTGTTTTAGTGCAGGCAGTGGTCCCACAGACCACTGCCTACTCTTAAAAAATAAAACTTCAAAGTTTCATTTTTTTTCTTTTTTCTTTTTAAACACATCTCGTTTTTCTTTGAGGAAAACGGGCTGCATTTATAAAAAAAAAAAAAGATTGCTTTAGTAAAAAGCAATCACACACATGGCGGCCTGGTGACCTCAGCCGGCCACCATCCCTGTGATGACTGTGATTCCTAATTGGTTGCAAATTGTGACCTACCTCATTAATATCCATGAGGTAGGTAGCTTTGCAATCTACTAGGAATCGCTATTTAGGAATAAACATTTCATACATTAGGAATACCGATTTCCTATTTGCATTTGAAATTAATCAATTAAAAAATTGGTATTCCTGTTGTTAGTACATCTGGCCCTTGGTTCTTTGCCAATAGAAACTTTATTACAACAGGCTACTGTCCAGTTTCTGTTGACTTTTCTCTAGGGGTCACAAAGACCATGCACTAACAGGCCACCTGCTCTACACCAAAAAGAGCCAGTGAAAATGCATTGTATTATGTCATATGTCCAAAGCATTTAGAAGCAGAAATCCTAACTTAAATAGGAGAAAACCTGGTGAGCAGGCCTACTGACAACTCAACATAGAATGAGTGAAGTTTTCATTATGTTAACCAGCATTCAGAGCACATTTTCCTGTAACTTGACTTAATGCTCCTTGAGGCATCCCATGCCCAGTTAAATGCCCTAGTACTTGTGTTACGTGGCCCAAATGTAATTTAGGCAGTGTAAGTGTGCAAACATGGTGACGCCCAGCTCCTGTGCTGTGGCTCAGCCCAGGAGAGTATCTTGGCCCACACATTTGACAAAAACCTAACCTGCGGAGATTATCTGCCCACTTTGAGTAGCACAAAAAGCAGATGTAGTGGGCTCAGTGATGCCACACCAAAGGCATCGATCTTGGTTAAAATGTGCTAGATGGTTGCCAAATGCATCTGTTGTTGATAATGTCATACGAGCATCAGTTTGATGAATAGTCCATGTCCATTAATGCCATTAGTCAGAGACCACCCAATTCCATAGCACATTATGAGTGCTCACCTTAGAGTCAGCTTTCGCACCACATACAAAAAGGATGTTAACATCCTGTTTAGTTGACACATCATCGTTTGTTGGCCAGTGGCAAATTTGAGATTGTTTTGCAGTCAGAGGTTTCCAATGGATACGCTTGGCTTCAATTACTACCAAAACTGGATGCATTTACACCGCAAAATGGTCGGAAGACTTTATATTGTCCGTTTCACCCACAAAAGTCAACAGAGACTTGCCACACAATCTTGCAGCGTTGCCACTCCGCCCAACGCTGTGGCGCTAAACGTGAAAAAAATGGCAATGAAATTATTTCATTGGCATTTTATTTTTCATCTTTAGCGCACTGCAGCTTTCAGCCGGCATAAATGGGGGCGTGTCTTCCTCTGCTGCCGACTGGCAGCATAGAGGACTGGAGGAGCAAGATGGACCCTCCAAAGTACGTATGTCAGTTTGGCCGGCTCTCTTGAGCCTGCCAAAGTGATGGGCACACTTTGCAGCTCTCTGATCAGCTGTCTTAGACAACTGGGTGGAGACCAAGCACAGGCCTAAGGGCCTGAAGGAGCATCCAGCCAGGATGCTCCATCCAATCCTGGCTCTGCTCTCATGCTGGTGGCAGTAGTGCCAGGATTGGTTAGTAGAATTTCCTGGAGGCTGGAACTACTGGAGCTAACAAAGGAGGGACATCGGAGGACATCAGACATGCAGCAGGCAAGGTAAGAGAATTTATTATTAAGTATTTGCCGCTCACCTTGCCTGCACCTGCATGCATGCACCCACCCACCAACCACTTAGTTGGCCACCTGCCTGCCCCACTGGTGCATATACGTCCTTGCCGCCCCTGCAATATATATGTATATATATCCACGAGAGAGTGCCGGATGACTTCTTTGAAAGAACAAACAAAATCCCATTTTGAATATATATATATATATATATATAGTTAGTGAGCAAGGCGGGAGGAAGCCGCCGAAACGCGTCTGAGCAGAAACTGATCAAAAAATAAACGTTTGAATTAAGATACACGGAGTCAGCGCCTTCTTTGATGGAAAGTGTGGTATGGTGAAAAAAAAAAAATATATATATATATATATATATATTGCCACAAATCCCTTTGAAAGGGAATTAGTCCGCACTCACAAAGAGATTCTTCCCAAGTTTCCTCTTTATTTGTCAAGGTTATTCAGCAAATTCGGGTTACAACCAACGCGTTTCACAACACACAGTTGCTTGTTCACGGTAAGGTAACCTATACACAAGCTCCTCCTATATTCTTACAGGAGGAGCTTGTGTATAGGTTACCTTACCGTGAACAAGCAACTGTGTGTTGTGAAACGCGTTGGTTGTAACCCGAATTTGCTGAATAACCTTGACAAATAAAGAGGAAACTTGGGAAGAATCTCTTTGTGAGTGCGGACTAATTCCCTTTCAAAGGGATTTGTGGCAATATTTGAAAAGCGGGGCTGTGCTTAGTAGCCCGACACCGGTGGAGAGAGCGCCATGGGACCGCGAGAGAATTGAGCCAGAATTGTGTTTGATATATATATATATATATATATATTCCCTCCAGCCGAAACGAATGAGCCCACGCGGGTACCAGGAGCACTTGCTTTATTTTAGAACACCACAGGCATGACGCGTTTTGTCAGGATTGACTTTTTCAAATGCCGCAGAGTGTAGTATTCCTCATTGTCCACATCTTTAAACAGTTCACCCCTCTACGATTGGTTGAGGCATTCTGACAGGTAGGGGGATATTTCGAAAACCCGGCACTCCGAGTTCCCTTTGAAGCAGTCCATCACACACACACACACACACACACACACACACATACACACACACAAACTAGAAGGAAGATGTCTCATGATATCTTGTTATTTATTCTATGGGTCTCTTTTCCAGCTGGTGCCTTCCCACTACCTTCCCTAACTTGATCATCTCAATCTTCTGAGCTAATATAGCATTACAGAATTAGGGCTATCGAGAGGTGGACATTATTGAACCTTGAACCGTCCCTGAGTATTTGTTGAGCTGACAGAGTTGTCGTTATTTCGCGGAATGTTCAGGATGAGCCTTGAGGTGGTGTTCTGGGTGGTTTGGAGTCAGTGTAGAACATGGGCTGGGATATCAATGTAGAGGGGGTTTCCGTAATAAAGTCTACTTGAGATAAGAGCGTGGGTGATTGTCTGGTATTCAGTGGTATCCACTTGAAATTTTTTGCTTAGCATTCACAGGATGCGGAAGCATGCTGAGGAGACCGTGTTGATCTGTCTTATCTTGCACAGGTTTCAGTCCAGAATGATCCTGAAGTTCTTGGCATGGGCTGTGGGGTGGATGAGGGGCCAATTTCAGAGACCCACCAAGAGCCATCCCAAGGTTAGGGGTTGTTGCAGAAGATTAGGACTTCGGTTTGGTCTGTGTCGAGCTGGAGGCAGTTGTTTTTCATCCAAGCAGTGATGTCGCTCATGCACTTGGTGAAGTTTGCTTTGGTGGTGCTGGTTGAGTTGGTAAGGGGGAGGAGGAGATGTGTGTCCTTGACGTAGGATACTATGTTGATGGAGTGGGCTCTGATGATGTCTGCGAAGGGCATCATCAGATGCTGAAGAGTGTTGGGCTGAGTGGCAATCCTTGAGGGCATCCGCAAATTGGTTTCTTGGGTTCTGAGTTGTAGGGGGAAGTCTAACTCTTTGAGTTCGGTCCATAAGGGAGGAAGACATACACTTGAGGGTCAGCCCACATATACCCAAGTGCTGAAGCTTTCTGATGAGTGAATTGTAGGAGACCAAAATCAAAAGCTCCGGAGAGGTCGACGACTATGGGTGCAGCAATTTCTCCACAGGTGAGGATGCTTTTGATGTAATTAGTGGCCACAGTGAGTGATGTCTCTATACTATGGTTGGTGTGAAAGCCTGATTGAGAGCTATCTATGAGATGATGGCATTCTAGGTGATCTGCCAGTTGGGTATTGATGACTTTCTCCATGACTCTTGTTAGAAAAGGCAAGAGCAAGAAGGGTTTGCAGTAATGGTGTGTGGTAAACTCTGCTCCACTGGTGGAATGTACAGAGTTTTGCTACTCTGTCCTCTGCTCAGATGAAGCAGTTAAGCAAAACTCCGCCTTCCGCTGTGTAGCAGAGTTTAGCGTACATACCACCAGTTTTCACGAGTTTGAACTGTTCCTAGTTTCCTACCTACAAGTATCCAATAGTGATGAAATGCCTTATGCTAACATTATGCATTACATTGTGATTAATGGCAATTTGGTTTTTAGGCTTACATGTTTGTGAACTCAGAAGCATGCTGTGCTTGCCACGCTTGACTCTTCCACTCGTCCAGTCAGCTAATATTTATTTACTATTCTCATATAATGCATCTTCATGACCACTGCAGTAAACCACCCAACCTGTACGTATGTCTGAACACGTCATCTACTTAAGGTTGCCCCTCCTCTAAGCACCTCCTCTCCCATCCAATCGCAGGAATAGGGACTGTGTCATTAGTTTTCCTCCTGATTCCGGAACACCCTCCAGCCAAAATCCATTGTGAAATCAAGAAATATAAATGACAGGTTGCATTTGGTGGCAGACGAGTTCTACCTGGACTTTCAGGCAAAGCCCTAGCAATGCAAGAAGAAGAGTTGCGCGGGCTCATGTGGATGAGCGAAGCCTTTTCTGAAAGTGCGTTAGAGTGAACAGGAATGCCAGAATTCTTTAGAGTCCAGCCAGAGTTCTAGCAGTCCAGAAGAATCTGGATCCCTCCCGCTCGAATGCCTGTAAGAAATCCTATTATAGCTTTTTACTTTTGTTATACCTATTTATAGTACAGCTTCCAACAATTACAGTGACTTTTTGTCTGAGCGAGGCCAGGCAGGCAGATAAATAATTAATAACTCTATCGGGTTAATGCAGTAAGGTAAGATTTTTCAGGTGAGATCGATTGCCTTTAACATTGCTTGCTATAGATTATAGTTCAATTTTCTCGACAGATGAATTAAAAAAACAGGCCTATTTTTCTGCTTCACAACTCTTGAAATTAATTTGCCCACCCCTTAGGGATATGCTGCAAGAATTCTGGTTTGCTGTTGTGCATTATGCAGTTTACCTCCGTTTGCTTTAATTATCATGTGTTTGTGATATAACGCAATGTTTTTTCTAAAAGTAGTTCTATTTAGATTTTTTTGACAATAAGGGCCAGATGTACTACCCTTTTTTGTGGCCGCAAACGGGAGATTCTCCTGTTTGCGGCCGCAAAAAAGGGTACCAGCATGTACAAATGCTATTTTGCGAGCTACTGACTTGCAAAATAGCATTTGAGACTGTCGCAATTAGAAGGGGGCGTCCCTTCCTAACTGCGAATCAACATGCTATGTACTAATGTTTTGCGGCCGCATTTGTGGCCGCAAAACACTCGCAATTTACCACCTACTTCAAGTAGGTGGTAAACCACTCGCAAAGGTGAGTATGTGGGAAAATACTTTTTAAGAGCAGGTAGTGGTCCCAGAGACCACTGCCTGCCCTTAAAAAAATTAAACTGAAAAGTTTAATTTTTCTTTTTTAAATGCATCCCGTATTTAAAAAGCAGTCCCAGACATGGTGATCTGCTGACCTCAGGAGGCCACCATTCCTGGGAAGGCTCGTATTCCCAATAGGCTCGCAAATTGCGAGAGGGTCGTTAATATATATATTTTTTTTGTCTTTTTTTTGTCCTCATAACCACCATGAAGCTATATGCCAAGACGGATTAGCCATCAAACAGCTGTCTCAGTTTATCAAAACTGGCAGGGATAAAAGCGGACAAAGTGAGGGCCAAACATCCCTCAGCTGTCACAGACTCCATCGAAAGGCAAAGACCAAGTCTAAGTCGGAATGACAACCAACACGGGCCGGGCTAGGACCGGGCAACGGCTGTGCAGATGGTGTAGGCCAAAGGACACCATAGCAGTGTAATCATCAGACCCAGGGAAAAGAAAAAAAAAAAAAACCCGGGTAATTCATTACATCCATGAGAGCATATACCAAAAGGCCCTTTTATTCTGGTTACCAGACCTAGCCAGGTCCATACGAGAGGTCTGCAAGAGAGAGGCTTGCCAGTCACTGAAGGAGGGAGGTAAAGGGTCTTTCCATTTTCTGCATATCTCCCTTCTTGCAAGCAGTACTGCGTAGAACACCAAGCTCTTAGCTAAACTCTGAAGTCCATCTAGAAACCCAAATATCACCAAAGGCAAATTTATAGTAACCTTAAACCCCAACGATGCTGTTAGAGTGTCACCAATCGCTTCTCAATAAGTGTCTAATCGGGGACACTCAAAAAACATATGGGCGTCTGATGCGGCGTTAAGCCCACACTTAGCACATGAAACTGAATTTCCCTCGGTGAATTTAGATAACCTGGGGAGAATAATAAGCCCTGTGCAGGGTATAAAGATGATTTCTACGCAGCCAAGACGGCTTCACAATATTCCATAAAAGCTCAAAAGAGGCAGCCCACAGTTCTTGCAAGTTGTGGCCGGTGATTAAAGAGCCCCACAACAAGTCAGGTAAGCTAACGTCCCCATCCGTTTCCTCAAGTATAAGTTTATACCATTGAGAGACCTCTTTTTTTGCTGGCTCTCTATTCACTAGGTTGGTAATTAGGAGGCTATAGCCACCAAGAACAAGTTGTTTCCCTCTATGGGGTAAAGGTTTATGTGCTTGAGTCCAGCTGGCCATTTGCAGGTATTTAAACCTTGAAAGATTGGGACCGATCTTGGTTCGAAGGTGTTCCCATGAGAGTAGGTCCCCATCAAAAAATAGGTCTCCCCAAACTTCCAAACCTGCATCTCTCAAGGGTGCCGCTAAGCTATCTCCTAGCCAAGCCGGACTTTCAGGTAACCCCCATAATACCCCTGTTTTATGGATTTTGTTACATCTGCCCACATTTTTGCAAGCCCTTGCAGGACCTTCAATTTAATTTTTTTAAAGAACTTCGGATTACTGAATTTAAAAAGAAAACCAGGGTGACTGACACCTTCACCATCCAACATAGCGGAAAACATCAAGCCCAACCCGTGATCAGTGGGGATTTTCAACAGCATTCGGGTATGGGAGAGCTGGAAAGCCCATGCGTATAGTTTTAAATCAAGGGCCGCCAAGCCCCCCTTGTCCCTGCGCCTCCTGAGTTTTTTTCCATGCTATTCTTGGCAAGTGGTTGTTCCAAATGAAAGATGAAATGTCTGACTGAAATTTAACTAAGCAAGATTGGTCAAAATATAAGGGAATGGTGTTAAATAAAAAGGATATTTTGGGTAAAATCGACATTTTGATCAAGTTGATCCTCCCAATCAAAGAAAGAGGGAGGTGAGACCATGATTGCAAAAGCTTACGGCACTCCTTTACTACAGCTAAAAGATTGACTTGGGCAACTTTGTTGATATCTTTTACGATATTCAAGCCCAAATACCGCATTGACGAGCCTGCCTGTACACCGGTGACGCTCTCCTCGTCATTCCAAACAAGCATCTCGGTCTTAGCTGTGTTTATCTCATACCCAGATACTTGACCCAATGCGGAGGCTATTTTTAGAATTGTGGGGAGTGGAGAGCTAACCTCCAAGGTGAAAATAAGCACATCATCGGCATATAGGGCGACTTTTTTCTCCCACCCTCTGTATGAAAAAGGCTTAATAGTACCCTCATCCCTCAGTTGTTGCGCGAAGGGTTCAATGTACATATCAAAAAGTAGGGGTGAGAGCGGGCAGCCCTGGCGTGTCCCCCTTGAGATGGTAAATGGGTTTGACAGCTCTCCGTTTACTAATAAGCGCGCAGTTGGATTGCGGTACAGTAGGCTGACTGTCCGGCGGAACCCCACTCCCACGCGAGGGTCATTAATATTAATGAGCCTCGCAATTTGCGACCCCATTGGGAATCGCAAAACAGTGTAATGAAACTGTTGTACAATTCATCTGGCGCCTTGCAATTTGCGACTCGCAAAGAGTCACAAATTGCAAGGCGCTAAATGAAAGGGTCGTACATCTGGCCCTTATTTTCGGCTGTAAATGATAGCTCTTTGATGCAAAGTGCATTTCTTTGAGCTGCTCTTGCACTGTCGCTATCAGTTTACAGCGCTGGACCTTTGGTAAAATCAGTGCCGTAGCAAGGTCATGTGGTACCCGGTGCAGAAAATTTCTTGTCAATCCCGGCTTGACAAAATGGCAAAAATATGTGTTTAAAACACATATTTATGCCATTTTGTCACCCCCTCAGTGATTAGACCCGGGGAGACCCGCACCCACCACACCTCCTTCCTCTGCCACTGGGTAAAATGCACAAGCAGAGGTTTCTAAATCATGAACACACATGCTAACCATATATTAAGCAAATGTAACCGTGGCATGCTATAGAAGACTACATATTCTTTGCTGACATATTGTGGCACTAGATAGCAGGAGAATCCTAAAAAAAAAATTTTGTTAAATATCTATGAAATGGTAAACAATCAAGTTATGTAAGTTGTTTTCCTGTTTAGTTTTAATGTTATGTTATGATCATTTGTATATCTCTAGCTGTCATTAAAAAAAATGGTACCACTTTCTGAATCTGGGTGCTCTTTGTAATTGGTTGGGGTACTCTATGATCAGAGTTAAAGTTGTCTCTTGAATATCTCAACTGTTTGTGTTTTGTTTTTGAATTGTTTTAGGATGAGTCATGTAGGATAGAGGCTGGTGGGGCTGGAATAAATTGTGCATTCGACTTTGACATTTATATTGGATGCTGGGTGGCTAAATCTTGTTGGAGATCCGTTATGGCCCTCTGTGGAGAAATATGGGCAAGGTTTTTTGTGAAAAGGGGCATTTGCTTGGGTGTATTCTTACCCGTTGGTTGACTTTGGTTGGTGATATTTTGGGGGCATCTTTGCTCACTCTGTGCAGTATCTTGAGCATATTGGTGTGAAACGTTGTAATTAACTTTTTCTGGATGGTTAATATTTAAATGTTTGAGACGATAGATGTGGTGTATATAAGGCAGAAAATTTACCCCACTAAGGCCCTGAACCAGTTGTAAGACATTGGTGTGGTGCAAATTCTGCACCAGAAACAGCAAGTTAATCTGCACAAAAAAAGAGATAACCCAGCGGACCTGGTATTTCTGGGTTAAATTCCTCACAATAACCCACGTTAATTGCAGATTAACACAGATAAATTTAATTCTGGGGAAAAGTGTGCTCTTCCGTTGAGAAGGGGCGATGGGGGAGTCCGTAGGCAGTACAGCCTGTTGTCTTGCATGGTGGAGTGGTTGGTTTTAGCCCATGCCATATAAGGGAGTTGGGTGGGGTTCAGGGTCAGGCTGTGCTTGTACCCTTATGTCATTTTACTGGCTAGATGTACCAGCTGGTAAAATCGAGGACGGTATTATGATTCATGAAGTCAATCTTGTATTATTTGTGGCGTTTTACTGCCACCTGGTGGCTACTTTGTCAAGCTGCACTATTATCTGTTTGTGAAAATGAACATATTTAACCACATCGGTGCTCATGACGAGCTCAGCTCGTCATGAGGCACAGTGGCGCTATGCTCAGGATGAGCTGAGCTCATCATAACGGCGGTGGAACGTCAACGCGAGGATAATTCCCCTGCTGTGCTGGGTGTTCCATTAAACGGGCGTGGTCATAACGCGCTCAGCTCGTCATGAGCATAGCGTCACCGTGCAGCATGACGAGCCGAGCTCGTCACAAGCACCGCGGCACCGCGCGTGGCCCCCCTCCCCCGCGCCGCGGGGGAATTTACCCAGCGGCGAAGGGGTTAATATATGGTAATTCATCTAATTCCACATTCTGTAACTGCTAAGGGTGTTGGGGTCTTTATTTTTCCAGCAAGATGAGAAGGTGACGGTGGTTATGGAGGTGTTGATGATAGCGCTGAGCAAGGTGGAAATTATAGTTCTTCTCAGGTTATATATTTATTTATTATTTATTTATTTATTTATTTTGTATTCTTGTAGAGCGCGATCCTGTCACCCGAAGGGCATCCTGGCGCTTGAACTTAGGACAGTCACACTTTTCATAGCTCAAACATTTTTGGAAAGAGATGCGTTTTTAACGCTTTCCTGAACGGAAGGTAATCCCTCTGGCTTCTCAAGGAGAGTGGCAGGGAGTTCCAAAGTTTGGCCGCTGCGACACTAAACGAGCGGCCGCCCATCCTAGCACTCTGAAACCTTGGGACCACCAACAATTGTGCCGACGAGGAGCGAAGAGGCCGCGAAGCGGAGTACCAGGCAAACATATTCTGTAATAACACTGGACCCTGTCGGTTTACCGCCTTGAACACCAGACACGCCGCCTTATACAGTACTCGCAGGTGCACCGGAAGCCAATGAAGGTCTCTCAAAGCTAGAGTAGACGAGCTGAGATTAGGGCGAGAAAGGGCCAGCTTGGCGGCCATGTTCTGCACCCGTTGTAGCTTCCCCAACAGATTTTTTGGAGCCTCCAGAAGTAGCCCATTACAATAGTCTAAGCGACTTAGTATCGTCCCACGAACCACTTCTGGCCTGGCCTGAGCGGGGAGAAGGGGTAGAACTTTGCGCAGCATACGCAACAGCATCATGCACGTCGAGATGGTCTTGTTGACGTGCAAATCAAGCTGTAGGTTTGGGCCAAAAATCACCCCCAAATTGCGAGCTGACTCCGCCGCCACCACTGGCTCGGAGAAGGTCACCGGCCAAAAATGTTCTGGAAGTACTCGCGGAATCCGGTCCATGGAGCAGTGAAGCACCTCCGTCTTAGTGCTGTTAAATTGGAGGGAGTTAGCCCGCAGCCAATCCGCTGTGGCTGTCATGCAATGATGAAAGGTCTCCAGTGGGACCGCATTATTTCCTTCCAGAGAGAAAACCAGCTGGGTGTCATCGGCGTAGTTGAAAGCCGAGACCCCAAAAGATTTTATTAGCTGGACCAGAGGGCGGAGGTACAGATTAAAAAGTATAGGGCTGATGGCCGAGCCCTGTGGGACCCCCTGCCCTACATTCCGTGGTTCTGATCGGAATGGCGGTAGCGAAACCACCTGCTGCCGATTACTGAGATATGATACCAGCCAGTCTCTTGCTCCCTCTGTGACCCCGCACTCCTCAAGCCTCCCAATAAGGGTCCGATGGCACACCGTGTCAAACGCGGCCGACATGTCGAGCAGCACTAAAAAGGCTGCCCGACCACTGTCGACTCGCGAACAAAGGTTGTCCAATACGGTCACCAGTGCGGATTCCGTCCCGTGCCCAGGACGGAAGCCAAACTGTGACTCATCGAACCATATATGAAGTGGGGTCATGGATCTGAGGGGGCTCCTGAGTGGATGGTATTCATCTGGGAGGTGGTTCCTTCATTGAAGAATACCTTCTAGTTGCTTAGCTGCTGTTTGGTGATGAAGGAGGTGTCTGTTTCGTCTGGGGAGTTTGTATTGGTATGCTGTGGGTTGTTGCAGAGTGCTTCGGATAGGATGATGTTGGCAGCTGTGGGATTGGAGAACTCCTTGACGATGGTGAAGAGTTCTTTGCCATTGTTGGAGCTGGCTTCAAGTCTGAGAGTTAGGGTCTTTCTCTTTGTGTCTCATATTGGTTGGTGGTAGAGGTTGAGCTGTATGTGGATCTTGCGGTGGTGTTTTGTCAAGTCTACATTTTCTCTCGAGTTATTTGCAGTGATGCTTGGTCTCCCTGTCGTGTTCAGTGTACTAGCTGGGTCATTTGTTGTTTTTGTAGGTCCTGTTTCTGGTGTCAGCGGGGCAGTTGGCGCAGTTGGTGAGCCATTAATTGAAGAGCTTGGTGTCGACATCGAGGTTCCCGGTGTGGTTGGGAGATCATTCCTGTAGGGTCGTGTTTCAGTTTTCTTCAGATATTTTGCCCCATTTTCTTGATGGTGCTTTGGGTTTTTTAGTGGGGAGGCGTGGTGGGCAGGTGTCTTGAAATGTCTGATGTAATGGTCAGGCCATGCAAGCGGGGCTGTGTGGGTGGTGGTGATCGTATTGCTGGAGGAGGAACTAGGGTTGAGGGTGTGGCCTGCTGGGTAAATTAGTCCTTAGATGAACTGGGGAGTCTGAGACTGCTGAGGCTATCGAGGAGGGCTGTGGAGTTAGGGCCTGTGGTGTCTTCCAGATAGAAACAGACATCCCTGAGGAGGATGGAGTTGGTTGATCTGATGGAAAGAGGAGCGAGGTATATATAATTTTGGTTTAACCAGCTAAATGCAAACAGGGCAGGTTTTACTGTTAAAGACTGCAATCATGCATCACATCTGGCTTTTTTCTGCAGTGACACTACTAACTGGTACCCCTCTCTCAGAGCAAAACCATTAACGCCTTCCATGCCGGGCCGATTCTGCTCCTGTGCTGAAGATTTCAGCGCGGGTGCGGTCATGACGGTCCCCAGCCGTCATCAGCACACGAGCACTGTAGTGCATGACGGCTGGGGACCGTCATCAGCATGGAAGGGGTTAAAATCTGTCTCCTTCCCATCCAGATGGCTATTCTTAAGTCCTACACAGCCACAATGCCCACAGCTGTGACTCAGTCACTCATCTTGAATTCTAGCCAATGACCACACAAAGTTGGCTAGACTGCTGTTTGTATGTCGGACTTACTGGACTTAGGGGATTATTTACAACAGTTTGACGTAGAGCAGCACCGCAGTTCAATTGGCTGTGCTGCCCTGCATCAAAGGAGAAAGGCGGGAATGCACCATATCTATGAGGGCGCACAAATGGCTGCTTTGTGCTAACACAGGCGACCTTGTGCTGTTCTGCAAGGATGCCTGCATTGAAATCAGGTTGGTTTTGTGTCTGCAGGGACACCTGCCTTCACAAAGCAGTTAATAAGCCACCCCTGGGGAGGCGAAGGCTTTTGAAGCATTCCCAGGTTGTACAGCATGTTGTAAATCTGGGAATGTGTCAAATGCCATGGGTGTTACATGGGAACACCCACCGTAATACCCAAGGCATGCCTCCCTATCGCAGTGTGAGGCAACGCAGTGACTTGCACTGATATTGCCCCACACCATATCTATGAAGTCATGAAAATTCACACAGGTTGGCTTTACGTGGCCTGGTAGATATGGTATGTTAGTGTGCACCGTTCTGGCGGCTTGTAATTGAGCCCCTTACAATGCATGCGAACAATGTTATCCGGTCAGCCTGTACACCATACTTTTTCACACAGCTAAAAGACACTGTATATCACAATGACTGGCACAATAAGTGGCAAGTGCTGGTGCCAAGATAAAAAAAAAACGGAAACAAACATTTCCAATCAAAACGTTTCCATAGTTTTCCTTTGGCTCTTAAAAGAATTGTCCCCAGCACTCCCAATGTTATATGAATTTAAATTTGATATAAAGGTGTATATTTCTCGGATCACTCCAGGCCTTGACCATCTACAGGCAGTGGCGGCTCGTATAGGGCGTGCTGCGGGGTGGCAGGGCAGGGGAGGGGCAGGGTGGGGGTGTAGTAAACTCGGACATACGACGGAAGGGAGGAAAGTAATTATTCTGTTCGTCCGTTCCGTCGTATTTTCGAGTTTACTTCCCCCTCCCCCGCCCTGCTACACCGCCCCACAGCATGCCCTATGCAAGCCGCCACTGTCTACTGTAATGAATAGACTATATGCCCCTCAATCATATTTGAATTCCTTTCAAGATTAACAAAATATAAATTTCAAACATTCTAGATGTCTTTAAATGTCAAATGTTGGGTCTCTGTGTGTGGCTCAACTTTTGCCCTTAATCAGACACCAAATCGCTGTCCCCAGCGAGGCTGCACTGCGTTGCGCAACAGGGAAGGAGCAGGAGAGCACCATATTTTCAAAGATATGGCTCTCTCCTCCCCTTTCCCTTGTGCTCGCGCTGATTACAGCTGCTGTGCACCACGCACACACCTTAGCGCCATAGCACTAGGGTGTGTGGTGTCTAGCATAGGTTTTGTACAGGAAGGGTACCCTCCCTGTACCAAATACTATGCCTAGACACGAGACAAAGCTTTTCCCACTTTGTATGCCTGCTGCACAGTGTACCACGCTTGCAAAGTCGGAAAAGGAAGGAGAAATGAAAGCTTTTCTCCTTCCTTGCGCCTAGTTTAAAAGGGCGAAGTTTCCGCACGCTAAACCCAATCTACTGTATTTTGTAAATTGGGTGGTTGCATTGGTACGCCCATGCACCACCCTTGGACTTCCCCCATGGCGCAAAGTAAAGGGAAGCAGCGCATGCATTACTTTTACGTTATTTCCAGCGTTAAACAAGTTTAGCGCTGGAAAGTAAACTAGGAAAAAAAGATTTCGCGCCGATTCAGTGCAAAATCTTAGTAAATCATCCCTAAAGATTTTGTATCAAGACAATTCTTTAAACATTGCCTTGGATGTAATCCGTGCATCCATACAGCGCAAAGTTAATTTAAGGCAAAAACATAGCAACAGTATTAGCTCATAAAGTGAATTCACGGTCTAGTGACATTTCAGGAAATCAGGGCCACGTGCTAAGAAACCTGTATGAAACCTTAAGATGATGAGCACCTCGATAAAATGTATTGATAAAAATCATAAGGTTTGCATTAATTACAAATTGTTTCCTACAATCTAGATATATAATAGTCACAGAAAGGCATTATCGCTTTCGTTTTTTAATGCCATCTTACCATTCGATGAAAAATGCCTGTTTTTGCACAGTGAACATACAGCTGTGCTGTTTCATTGCACTGGCTGGCCCTGTAGGTGTTTTGCACCGCTCTGACTAACCGCGCAGAAAACAACGTCCGATTCAATCCAAGATTGTACAGTAAAATATACTTTAGGCAGTCTCTTCAGTTAAAGGCACGCAAATCAACATTATTAGCGCTGCCGGTACTCCCACTCAGGGCTCAGTGAACTACATGGGTGTCAGTGCTGAAGAGCAGAGGGGGCGCTGCAGGGCACCTTTTCTTTTCAACGCATGAGTGATTATGAGAGGCCTCATTAGCGAGGTATAGAGTTGTGCGCGTGATTGTGCTCTGTGGCTAAGACGATGCACGATTTTGTTTCTCCGTTTCGCATCATTTGATAGTGTCCAAATAAACAAATGCCTTCGTGATTATTGCCAGCTCGTTAACTACCAAAGTGCGTCACTCAGCTGTAATCGGAGAAATGTTCATTTTCCAAAACTTTTTTTAATGTTATGGAGACACCATTGCTTCTGGTATGTTAGTTTCGAATATGTGTTTTTTCAGGAGAAAAAATGTTGCCTGTTAATGTTGCAGCATATGTCATTAAATCAGTAACATCAGTGCATCAAAATGCGAATGGAACTGGAAGTGACACCAGATAACTTAGGCCCTCTTGGTGTCATCAGAGAAAGTGGCATCATGCGCACTTTAGCCCCTGCCTGATTACAACACAAGAAGTGAAATCATATGAACTGTCGGCCATATTAGCAAGAAACTGGGAAAATATCGCAGAGCACGCTTAGCGCGAACATTTTCATCACCAGCTATTGCTGGAATATATCGCCATGCTAACGCTGTATTAGCAACAATTAGCGCTATGGTGATATATATTTCAGCGATAGCGGGAGGGACGGGCCAACATCACGACAAAACCAGCAATGTTGCATCGGGAAGGGGGAAAACCTTGCTGATACGACTCTTTGGTCCTATCAGCATAATCCACCACCCCATGTTAAGTAGTGCTAAGTTGTGAAATTAGCAGGTGTTAACAAACCGGCGATGACCCCGGTTAGTGCGACTTTTTACGTCGCTAACCGGGGCCAGGGCCTCCTTGCTAATAGGCGATAGGCCTATTATCGGCTGTTTATCAGGTCTGTTGGTCGGGAACGCCTACTTTGCATGTCATTAGCGATAAATATCGCTGACATGCAAAGCGGCACTCAAACCGGTCACTTTCGTCAGAAAGCTGTCGCTAACTACTGTTAGCGACAGCTTGCTGATAGGGCGATAAAAAAGTCGCTGCTTTAGCGGCAAAAAGTGTCGCTAAAACGGCGATAAGACCCTTGGTATTATGCCCCTGTGTTCGCAGTAACATCGTAGGAAGTGACAACACACAAATTAAATCTAGACAAGAAATTTAAATTTCAGTGGCTTCATTGGGGGTTCAAAAATGGCATACCAAACTTTGACGAATCTTTGCTTGTGTCATCTTCTTGCCTTGCCCTGCTGGTGGCCTTGGAGCTCCAGAACATAAACTGGGTCAGAAGGTAAAATCGTTGCATGGTGTGACCTGCTTGGCCCACCTGAACCATGCTTCACTGCAGTGGGTATTCAATTGCACCTGGGTCCCGATCAATAGCAAGCTGTTACTTCTAACTGATGCTTTGCATTGTCGTGTACCTTTTTGCCTCAGAATTATCAGATGTTAATCATTTGGACATCTTCTTGCTCATTCAATTGATAATTGTTCACTAATTTGTTATTTTCTTGACTTTGAAATTGTTGGCACTGCTTGAACTTAATACACATATCTATGGAAATATGCCTGCTGGTTGTGTCACTGCTACCAGGGGTTGAAGAGAGTGCTCGTAAAACTATATTATAACATAACCAGATTGTGTTTATTAAGTTGATAGTACTACGCCCCTCCCAAATAAATAACCCAATTGCTGACAGTTCATTTTGAACTCCCCATTCCTTATACATTTTAAATATTGCCCAAATAGGGGATTATCAGCTAACTCGTGGTGGTGGTGGTAGGTACTAAAGTGAATAGTGTGTTTTGGTTCTAGAGGAGTATTGTGCATTTTGCCTTCTACTCTTCTTTCCATCATAACAAGGAAATGGATAGATTTGTAGTGGGAAGTGACAGCAAACTGAATACCCTGGCTCCTATCAAGAAGGACGTTGTTTGGAGTAGCCCCTTGGACCTTACGCAATCTTTCCATCTTCCTGCTGCCTTCTATCTATACACATATCACCAACTCCCTTCCCGATTATTTTCTCCTTTGCTTTGAAGCTAAATTCACACTATTTACCATTTTTATTTCCTTCTTCATTTTGATGTCATTGTTATCACTTTTCAGTCTTAATCTCACTTGATCTCCCTTTTTTAATTCAGTTTAATCTCAATTACATAGAGTCTTTTTAAAATCTTTTTCAAATATATTTCTTTCTCAATATCATGTCAATCCTCATCTTATTTCGATCTCACATCAAAGTTATATCAATGTCACAATCAGTTAAATTTTATTTAAACATCATATTTATTCCAGTATCAATGATTATTAATAAATATCATTTAATATCCTAATATATTTTAATTTCAAACAAGGTTCAATCGAATTTAAATTTCATATCTAATCTCATGCCAGTGTCTTTGTATCTAATTTCCAACTCACTCTAATTGCATACTAATTTCTATATTAATATCACTTCATGAAAAGACAGTGTCTACAAAAAGTCTTGTTTGCATATAACTATTGATTCAAGACATTACATTCATGTCTTTAGCAATCTGATCTAATTTTTTTTCAATCTTATTTCAATTATATTGAAATCTAATTCCATTAACATTTACATGTCTTTCCAATCACATTCTAATGAGCCGGTAATCCTTTGGCTCTGGAAAAGACAGTGGGTTAGGGCAATGGGACGAAATTCTTCAGTACATAAAAGAATATGGAAAGGATCACTAAAAAACACCATGGTTCATTACCCCTACTTATAAGCCCCTCTGCATTGGAAACAGGTCAAAACCCCACACAATGCATAGTGTCCCGCAGGTGCTTAGTGCTCTCCATCCACATACCATGTACCCATCATTAAGGCAACTGAACCTAAGACTATTGACCTAGGACTGCTACCCGCCTACCTACTCTACTATTTACCTCTTGCCACTTTGGTTTCATTTACCGTCTGGCATACCCATAGTGCTGGTATAGTACTGCTTTTTGTTATACAGTTGAGGCAATCTTAGGTATCTGGGGAAGGAGGAAAGATACTGCTAAAGTTTGAACTATTGGGGCACAAAGCAGTCCAGCTATCAACTAACTGCAATGATGACTTAATATTACCCTATTATGGTAATTCCAATGTTGTATTTTTTTTTATCGTGGAAGCAATCCACGCAATACCTCTGTACAATGTGTTCTGCAAAGACAATTATCACTGTATTGCACTGTTTTCAAAGTTCCAAAAACAATAAAAACACATAAAAAATGTAAGCACCCTAGATTGGCATTTAGGAGAAGGGATTGAGAATTGCAAGGGAGGCCTTTCACTCAAAGGCACCTATTAGGATGGTGGACGGACCTGCGTCCTTCCGCCACCCCCGAGATGGAGGGACCGTTCGCAGGGGCAGCGGCGGTCCCTCCGGTGGAATTAGGATGTGACCGCCAACCTGGCGGTCACATCCCGTATATTTAACATTGCGGCGGGTGCTGATTTAAGCAGCACCTGCCGCAAAGTTAAATATGCATGCTGTGTATTTGCATGCACAAAGAGGCAGGCACCGTGCGGTGCCTACCGCATTGTGCATGCAAATGCAGGGGGGTACCATAGGTACCCCCCATGTGCACCCCCCACCCCCCCTTCACCCTGGGGGCCCGCAACGGGCCCCCAAAGAAAAGACCATATGCCTTTCCGTGTCGGCATTGCCGCCACGGAAAGGCATGTCCTGAGGCTCATCCTAATATGGCTGGCGGTGTCTGATAGACACCGCCACCATATTAGAGCTTTTCTGCCACGGTCAGAAGGCGACCGCGGCGGAAAAGCGGCAGACGGTCTTCCCGTCCGCCGATGACCCCCCAGCCATCCTAATGTGGAGGGGGGTCTTTTCATTTACCGCAGCGGTGAATCCGCATCCTCCAGGCCGGCGGTCCCTTCTGCCGGCCCGGAGGATGCGGATCCACCGCAATCCTAATCGACCCCAAAGTTTGGGAAAGATATCTCAATGTGGACTGGAAAGTGAAGTTTCTCAACAAGTGCTGCCTCACTGAAGTCTCTTCCCAAGACTTCCCTCTATATACAGGGAATAAGGGCACCCTAAGACGGCTTACTGATCTGGCAGCTGAGGGAAGACCATCCTCCAGGATGGATAAGGAAAAAATAGTTCACATATCAAAATTAACAGACGGTATGGTAAAAACTCTGTTCATACTGTGCCTGGACAGGGCAACTGACAAATACCAGCTGAAATATTTCTCCAAATAATTAGGAGGAGGGGGGTCAAAGTAGCAATGAAGACGCAGAGTTGAGGAACATCAACACCACCAGACATCTGGAGGGACAAGGAAGAAATAACTAGATGTTGTGGAGAAAAGATCCTACTTATTTAATAAGCAAATAAAACAATGAAAAAGGCATAGAACAAAAAGTAGAGATGAGACAAAATTTACATTTACTCTCCCTCCCTAGCCTTACAGAGCCTGAGCAAAAAGGAAGTTCAAAGACATTAAGGACCAACCCTGTGAGCAAAGGAAATTCATGGTAAAAATAGTCTAAAATCATTCTAGAACACAGTAGAAGCAGCTCATATGAATTGTAGTCTTTATCTCACCAACCATGTCGCACTGTGTCAGGCTGATATATCCTCAGAATCGGTTTGATGCTCTGAAGGGTCCACCCCTTGATAGCCCCAAGAATGGATAGCTGTAATAGCACAGATCACTGGGATGTTCAAGTGAGGGAAGGATAGGATCGAACTGCGAGGAGTGAGATCTGCAAAGACACGGAGAACGGTATTACTTATACCATTTTCTCTCATCACTTGGTATAATTCTGATGGAATACATATTATAACACAACAAATAGAGATGAGGTTTATGTTCCACATTCAATCTGTAGAAATACAATCTAGTATTATCCTGATTATATATCTGTGTTGGAAAGATAAAGAAAATGCATACATGTATTATTAACTCTCCATACAGCTGAGCATTTTAATAGTATGACTTTCCACATTCATAACCTACCCTTTTTTTTATTCATGTAGCATCACAGGGGGAAGAACTAGAAAATCCAAAATACTTCATCAAAACCACCCCTGTGAAGGATAATAAGGATAGAGCTCATCAGCAAAGAGCAACTAAAATTCAACATAAACTATTTGTATATGTGATGAGTCTTTCTCAGAAAATAATATATATATACATATATATACATATATATATATATATATGTATGTATGTATGTATATATATAGTATATATATATATATAGTATATATTCACTGAAAAAACCATAGGTTATAGACCATATATAGTTAGGAATTAGCATTTAGAAAACCTTATTTTACTCACACAAAACCATTGAAATTCCATATATAGTTAGTTGCACTAACTATATATCGCGCACCCGCAATCCACTGCTGATGATGTCACATATTACATCATTCATGACATGGTCAGTGACATCACTGATGACATCACTGATGACATCTCAAATGACATCACTGATGACATCATCTAGTGTCTGTGTGTTTTTGTAAAGTTTAAATACGTTTTACATATTGAAGAATGACTGGATGTATGGAAGACTGAGTGTGTGTGTGGCTGGCTGGGAGGTGTGTGACTCTGTGCATATCAATGTGTACTTGTATCAGTGATTGTATAAGAGAGTAAGTATGTGTTAGTATATGTGTGAAAAGTATGGTGTTCTGTGTTTAACTATAGATGAGGAAATCGAAGTGTGATTGATTCTTCACAGGACTGACTAGGTGTATGAGTGCATATGATAGTGTTCTAATAATAAGTGACTGTATGTATGAGTAATTGTATGGGTGAATGAGTGAATGTGTGTGTAGACGTACGAATCAGTGAGTGTGTATGTAGTAACTGGTATTGGTGTGTCATGATGTCATCAGTGATGTCATTTGAGATGTCATCAGTGATGTCATTTCAGATGTCATTAGTGATGTCATCAGTGATGTCACTGAAGTATGGTGTTCTGTGTTTAACTGTATAGATGAAGAAATGGAAGTGTGATTGATTCTTTACAGGACTGGCTTGGTGTGTGAGTAACTCCATGGATGAGTGGCAGTGTGTGACTGTCTGCATAGGTGTATGAGTGCATATGATAGTGTTGTAATAATAAGTGACTGTATGTATGAGTGATTGTATGGGTGAATGAGTGAATGTGTGTGTAGACGTAGGAATCAGTGAGTGCTTATGTAGTAACTGGTATTGGTGTGTCATGATGTCATCAGTGATGTCATTTGAGATGTCATCAGTGATGTCATCAGTGATGTCATTTGAGATGTCATCAGTGATGTCACTGACCATGTCATGAATGATGTAATATGTGACATCATCAGCAGTGGATTGCGGGTGCGCGATATATAGTTAGTGCAACTAACTATATATGGAATTTCAATGGTTTTGTGTGAGTAAAATAAGGTTTTCTAAATGCTAATTCCTAACTATATATGGTCTATAACCTATGGTTTTTTCAGTGAATTTTCAAGGTTTTGTAAATGCTAATTCCTAACTATATATGGTCTATAACCTATGGTTTTTTCTGTGAATTTCATTGGTTTTTTAACAGCTAATATCTGTAGCTGTAAAATGTATTCTTCTTTAAATCCAAAAATATATTTTATATGTTTATGAATAATTTTTTTTTTTAATATTTTTTTTTCTTCGTTCCCGCTTCGCGAATCGGGAAGCTTCCCGTTAGCTGACCTTGATGCCGCGAAATAGACCGCGAGCCGGTAAACGTTTCTTTACCGCAAGTGCCGCGTTAGAAAACAACATCGTGACGCCTCCCGTCCGCATGACGTTTCACGTTGTCGCGTGATACGTCATATGACGTACAACGTTAGCGAACTGGTACGCGAAGCGAGTCGCAAAGCGCAGGTTTCTGGAAGCAAACCGGGAGGCCCTGCAAAGCGCTTAACGTAAACACAGCAAGTCATGTGACTTGGTAATAACACTTTTCATTGGTTCATTTCACTTTTGGTTTCCTAATGATGTAAGACTAGGTCATATAATCTAAAATGAACACTTTTGATTGGTTGAGAACTCTTGTTTTTCCCAAATGATGAAAATCTCTCCTTCTTTCCTCACTCTGACTTTCATCATTGTGAGAGAAAGACCCTTTGTGATCACTGAGCAATGGCTTCTTTAGTAGCTTCAGCTGGTGCTTCCCCACCACCTCCACCACATCCAAGGAAGAGTGGACCACCTGCTCAAGTTATAATTCAACAAGGAGAGGAAGAAGAGGAACAGGAGGACGAGCACGAAGAGAGGCAGTTTTTGCCTGAGCAGCCCAGGACGTCTCACCGGAAAGAAAACTTCATTTGGCAATTTTTTAAAATTCCCAAAGGTCAGAAAAAAGTAAATGCAAGATACGTAACTTGCCTTATATGTCAAGATAGACTGTCCAGAGGGACCGACAAAAAATACAGTTTCGGAAACTACACAATGCATCGCCATATGACTAGGTGGCATCCTAACAACTACAGTGCTGCACAGTTTCGGAACGACCTAGATAATCTCCCTATTATGGCCAGAAGATCTGTTGTACCGGAAGTAACGGGACCAGAGGGCAGGGAGATGGTGCCAAATATACAAATGAGATTTGGTGATGTAAAACACATCTGCGTATTTTGCGATGGATTCATTTCCTACGGAGAAAAAAGCATCACTCTGATCAACAGAGCTATTGACTATCATATGCAAGTTTGTACGAAACGCCCAAAATAATAAATATTTCTTTTTTTTGTTTTGTTGCTCCTGTTGAGCCCTTTACAATGAATCGTTTTCATTGCCCCCTCCAAGAAAAACCCAAAAAAATATAAAACTGTTCAGAAAAATTCAAAAAAAGTAAAAAAATGTTCTGAAAAATAAAAAAAAAAGTTCTTTTCAGAACTACCTCCCCGTTATTAAAAAATTGGTACAATATTTGGAACTGTGCCAACCTCTATTTCTCTTAGTTCGCTTCCCAGTTCGCTCCCCGGTACGCGAACCGGAAGCGAACCAAAAACAGTAAGTATAAGGGAAGGAAACAGACACTTATGTTAAAAGAAAGACAGCTATAGGGGAGTAAACTAGAGATACTATTACCCGTAATCCACTGCTGATGATGTCACATATTACATCATTCATGACATGCTCAGTGACATCATCAGCAGAGGATTGCAGGTTTTTTGGCAACGTGCCTTATCCACGGTTTAATAACGCTGCCTTTTGCTTTATATAAGTTTTCAAATTGTATGAAATATATACCAATAGGTCGTTATGAACCTTTAGGTAGTGCTTTTCTTCATGAGGTCTGGTCGCTTCCATACACATACAGATGTTTCAAAGATGATCAAGAAGTTTATCTGAATGGAGAGGAATGCACTGAGACGCCAGATCATTCACTAATGTGTAGGCACATACAGTTACACGGTTCATGCAACAAACACCGACCAAATATGGCTTGCGTGTTGCAAGGCACGCCAGTTCCTGCTATCATCCCCACGTTCAAGTTGTTGGAAAATGGTAGTTATTTGATGCTCAATAATGAAGATTGTTCTGAGTTAATTAAAAGTATTCCTTTTATCGTAACAGTAAGTGAACGGGTTATTTGCTGCAAAAATGTTCTATTTCCTCCCACACATGAACATAGGGAGTTTTCAATCTGGCCACAAATACCAACCTTGGGACAGATTTCAACGGCATGGCAAGAATAAGAGCTCTTTTGTCTCAGAGAGAGGTGGCCTTGAGTTCGGCCCGTAAAACTTTCGTGCTTCACATAGCGAACACCCGTACAGAGGTGCACACACTTTTCAATTCAGATTTGCCTTTCAAATTCAGCAAGATGGTTCCGACTATCTTTAACGCATCCTCCGCAAAGTCCCTGGCGCACTTTTTTAAAGTTGTTACCAGTGGTCTCGTGACTTCATTTGAGAAAATCTTTGGACTCATCCCTGCTTCCTTTCATTCTATTTTCTCCACTCTGGTTCGTGGATTGGCATTTTTACTTGCATTACCAGCGGACGCTCTTGTGCTTTTTTACATTTTTAAATATGGATGTCCCTCCTATGCAACCTCCCACCCTGCAGCTGCTGACACTGTTCCGCAATCGCATGCTAGAATATTATGGCACAATGCCGTTGGCGATATTAAGCACGGCATATGGATTATCTTTTCGATTCTCCTACTTCACCTGTGTCCAGCCTGTATTTCACTGCCTGACCTGTGATTTCGATTGGGCCATTGATTTGTGTCTCTGCGGACCGGTTTCTCCTGACGTCGACTTTAATCAGCTGATGACTCCTATCATTACTCACGAGTTGGTTTGTCCTGGCGAAAGGATTATGGCTGTGGCATTGATGCATGGACTACTTGGTCCCTGGAATTTACTGGCAGCAGCACAGTCTTTCTTGGAACAGAGCTTTCTTGAAAACCCACCGAGCTGTCCTCTGATGGTGATAGAGGATCCGGTGCTGGGAGAGCACGTATGTTCTTTTCCGCTTTTAAATTGGATGGCTGAACTGTTTTCGGATGAAGACGGTGACTTCCTATTGGAGGCTGTTGCAGCTTATTTTGCATACACAGTTATGTCATAGACCTTTTTCATGTTTGATATGCTGAGTACTAGCATTTCATTGACAATTCATTGACTTATTTGTCAAGTTTTTATTATTTACCTTGCCTATTGGCTTAAGACTCGATAAAGTACTTGGCTGTTTTATTTTTCTTTAGCATTAAATTTTCCTAGTTTTTAATGCTTTACCTTGCGGACCGTCCACATATAAACTTGCAATCTGCTCTCATGAGATGGCACTTCTATTATCTTATTCAGTTCGTTTCCGGATCATGGGGAGGTGTCATCTAGGTCCTGGATATCTTTACACCGTGTTAAGTTAGCATGGGCTCATTACCGGTTTAAACGCCATTTTTCCTTTTTTGCAACTTCTGCACACGACACTTAGTTGTTGCTTTAGCTTTCCACCTAGTAGTTCATCGTGGTTTACATGAGAATAATATGTTATTGCTCTACTATCTGCTTTGCTTGTTAAACTATATCTGTACAGCGAGTGCTAAAGTTTCAAGAACAACACGATACAGAATTGTTATGAGGTCTGATCTCCACGACTTCATACTCATAACATAAGTGCAACTTCTGCCAATTCTGGGCATGAGGCGGGTTTTATATTGCTTTGCCGAACACACATACACAACAGTTGATGCGGCTCACATGAAGAGAGAGCTGGTGTATGCTGATGTGATTCCTTCAAATCTAAGACACTAAAGTATGGGCACGCCCTAAACCAACACAAAGAGACCTTCTTAGCAAATAATATAATATGTGTATTAGGGAGGGTGAGATATAAGCAGCCGCGGGCCGTGGAGGGAGTTACGGTGAGGCAGGGAGGCGGGGAGGGGGAGAAGCAGGGTGGAGCCCTCTCTACCTTGCCCCTCCCCCTCCCCGCCTCCCTGCCCCACTGTAACTCCCTCCACGGCCCGCGGCTGCTTATAAGTGTTGCTAACTCTTATTCATTTACAGCATGTTAACATACTATCACCATTCGCTTTTTATGTACTAGTAACTATGCTGGTAATTTTGCTACTGATAATATGTGTACTTGTATTATCTAAGATACTACGCCTGTGAAGACGGCATTAGTAAATAAACATTTCAAATACACATGTGTTCTTCTTAACTCCATGTTCTGGTTTCTAAGAAATATATAACGACCGACTGTTCATGAGTTCCACGTATCCTGAGGTACTATAAGTTCATATTCTGGATTGTCTAAACATTGAGAGTTTGTTATATCCAATGTGACACTGTACCTAGCTTGCTAAGGAGTTTTTGATTACTAACGTGAGTTTTGGGACACCCTAATTCGCCGAGGTTCCAATCCTCTGTCCACAGTTCTGTGTGAGAACAGAAACCCTGCGACAGGGGCACCCCCGACCCTTGCTGGAGCTTCATCACACTTGCGATTCAACTCCAGCAATGCGCCACCTTTACGGCACAGATACATCACGCATCTGTGCTGTTTTTGCCCCATGATGCGCCGCATTGTAAATGCAGCACACCATAGGTGACGGAACAGCGGCACAGAATGACTAACACATCCCTGGTGATGCGCCAGTCATCATAAATGTATCCCTATGCTTCTTATCTTGTTAGAGATGAACCGCCATATGTATCATCAAAGTTTTTTGCATTTCCTAAATAGCGAACTTTAAGGAATAAATAGCGATTCTTTACCATTCCTAGTTTGCGATGAGCTATTTGCTAATTACAAATTACTCTCATGTCACTGACCATGTCATGAATGATGTAATATGTGACATGATCAGCAGTGGATTGCGGGTGCGCGATATATAGTTAGTGCAACTAACTATATATGGAATTTCAATGGTTTTGTGTGAGTAAAATAAGGTTTTTTAAATGCTAATTCCTAACTATATATGGTCTATAACCTATGGTTTTTTCAGTGAATTTTCAAGGTTTTGTAAATGCTAATTCCTAACTATATATGGTCTATAACCTATGGTTTTTTCAGTGAATTTCAATGGTTTTTTAATAGCAAATATCATAAGCTGTCGAATGTCAAGTACGTGGTAAGTGAAAACATTTTCGTGTTTATGCACACTGATCTGCTTTGAATGGTGCCCCCCCCCCTCATTTCTATTAGGAGTACTCTCTCTTTGCAGATAGTGAAAGGTAGTTAACGCAGGCCTTTGCCCCCGTTGTAATCCGTCGTGCCTGCTTCTCTCTCCATTTGATTGATTGTTATCCAAGTATTTACTATTTTAGAATTAGTTCTCTTTGGTTCATTCTCTATTTACAAACAAACACAGAGTCGCAATACTCTGTTTAGTCTTTGCAGATAACGAAAAATCGTGTAAAAAAAAAGAAAAGGAATCGAGCAAAATCAGTAGGCCACTAATGGGATCTCTTTTTGACCTCGCTAAAAAAGAAACATTAGGAACAACCCCTCATGACAAATACAAAACTAGTGAGATGAACTGAACTCCACACAATGATGGCTGCAAAACAGCTCGGCTCCGCCACCCACCCCGCCCAAAATAACGATAAAGAGCGGCTGCCATGATTGGTTGCGGAATGGCCACGACGGAGCTACGAAATGGTGCTGCTCTCATGCTAACCCCAGCTTCAGTCTGAAACATCCAGAAACACTGTAGACTACCAATTCGATCAGTTCCGGTAGCGCCCCAATGTAACCCGGTAGAGAAGAACTAGCCCTCCCCTCTTTGACTGATGGTTCTTGTTGCCTGTCCCTTCTGTTGTCATTTAACAGAACTATTTAGCCTGCTGAAAGGGGTTGTGTTTCGACCGCTGGTTGGTGGAGACATTTTGACTATATTCTGGACCTGCGTTGTCGCGTAATGCGTCATATGACGCGCCGCGTTAGCGCATCCGGAAGTCATCCGGGGCGCGCAGCGCGTAACGTAAGCATAACAAGTCATGTGACTTGTTAATAAAACTTTTCATTGGTTCATTTTACTTTTCTTATTCTAATGATGAAAGCCTTGGTCATATCACCTAAAAATTACGCTTTTAATTACTTCCGAACATTATTTTTTCTTAAATATATGTTATAATGTTCCAGGCTAATGTACTTTCCCGGAAATTTTACAACTGTCCTGCAAGTAAAATATATTCTTTTTTCGAGAAAAAGAGCGTTTCTTCGTCCCATGACGGAGCCGTTGAGCAAAAGAGGGTCGACCTGCTGTCTTAGTCGCCGATACGCCTGAATATGAGATTCTTATCGATCACTTTATGTTGCAGGAATAGAAAACACAACAGCCCTTGACCATTTATCTTTACTGCGTTCCTTCGTATTATACCTTTTACCCTTCATGTAATTGGTCTGCTTTATTTCACTTGCCTTTTAATGATTCTAAAACAGTGACTATTATTAAAAACTTTACCAATGTATATACTACTACCATGTTTTCTTTTAAAAACCTTTATTGTGAAAATTTCATTATACAAATACGAGCCTATAACCACGTGGGCCTGCCACGGAGCAAACTGTAATCGTATATGATGAATAGACATTTACACTGTAGAGGAACGTAACGGGCGGGCCATTAGGTTGCAAGAACTAAGGTGTCTAACAGTTACGGAATCGGTGGACGTACATTTTATAATTAAAATACGACAGGGCCAGTTACAATAAAATTATCTAGATATACATTTGCGGGCAAGTACCATGGGTGACGTTAATTCGAACTTTCAACAGTACAGTAATCAATAACACATCAGAACTTAATATCAATAGGGATGTCGAAATATTCAATCAATTCTCGTCCCCGCCCGCCATGTGCTTCAAAACTGCATACGTATCTCGTGATTTCAAGGTTCTGCAACCAGTACACAACAAGGAGTTACGAGTCCCATTTATTCCGGCGCCATTTTGGGCGAGGACGGGCAGGTCCAGGATATAGTCAAAATGTCTCTACCAACCATCGACTATGATGATGTTCATATGCTGTATTTATTAGAGTAACACTCATCTGTCCACATGAAATTAATTTACCACAATCTAAACATGTCATTTTAATCTTTCCAAAGTTCTTCTAAATATTTGGGACCGTTTCCCTTGCCTCTGAAGCTCTCAGTGCCACTTCTTTGATGAATGTACTAGCAGGTCAGGGGTTCTCCTCCAAATCTCTCTTTTATGCAGCACTATAATTAATTGGTGCCACCTCTCCATATGACGATGCATGGTATAGTTACCACAACTATATTTTTTTTCGGTTCCTCTGGAGAGTTCATCGTGGCAGATGAAGCGTGTAACGTACCGGGCATTTACCTTTTTTTGCATGTACAGGAAAGGAAAAAAAAATCGAGCGTCCAAGTTCTAAGGTGTCCCAGGGCCATTTTAGTGGACCAGGCCCAAATCCAAAGAACAGGCCGCCATTTTGAGAGTCCTCTTGCAGCCGCCTGTCGCTGTAGCATCAAGAGCAGCCGAAACTCAGCTGAATGGCAACTGAAACGGTAAATGGGCGCCCCACTACATTTCAGCATTGTAGGATGACCACACCAGTACAGCAACTTGCTAGACATCACCTCGGTGCCATCCGGATCTCGGCGCCCCACTGCAGATGAAGAGCCTCTCAACTATGAAACCACCACGGTGACATCCGGATCTTGGCGCGTTGTGCTGCCTTCGGCCTATTCGCACATCGGTCCGCTACTGACGCCATCTCACAGGCTAATGGGGTGACCCACGCCGAGTTTCAGCATTGTAGGATGACCACACCAACTTGCTAGACATCACCTCGGTGCCATCCGAATCTTGGCATCTCAACGCCTAGTGGTATCTTCCATACAGAAAATATTGTTACGCTGCCTTTGGCCCCATTCGCACATCAGTCCGCAACTTAGACATCACCTCGGTGCCATCCGGATCTTGGCATCTCAGCGCCTTGTGGTGTCAGTCAGAAAATATTGTTGCGCTGCCTTTGGCCCCATTCGCACATCAGTCCGCTACTGACACCATCTCACAGGCCAATAGGGCGCCCCACGCCGACTTTTACCATTGTACGATGGCCACACCAGTAGCACAACTTGCTAGACATCACCTCGGTGCCATCCGAATCTTGGCATCTCAACGCCTAGTGGTATCTTCCATACAGAAAATCTTGTTACGCTACCTTTGGCCCCATTCGCACATCGGTCCGCAACTTAGACATCACCTCGGTGCCATCCGGATCTTGGCATCTCAGCGCCTTGTGGTGTCTTCTACTCCGAAAATATTGTAGAAAATATTGTTGCGCTGCCTTTGGCCCCAATCACACATCAGTCCGCTACTGACACCATCTCACAGGCCAACAGGGCGCCCCACGCCGACTTTTACCATTGTACGATGGCCACACCAGTGCCACAACTTGCTAGACACCACCTCGGTGCCATCCGGATCTTGGCATCTCAGCGCCTTGTGGTGTCTTCAAATCAGAAAATATTGTTGCGCTGCCTTTGGCCCCATTCGCACATCGGTCCGCTACTGACGCAAACTCACAGGCCAACGGGGCGCCCCACGCCGACTTTCAGCATTGTAGGATGGCCACACCAGTGCTGCAACTTGCTGGACACCACCTCGGTGCCATCCGGATCTTGGCGCGTTGTGTTGCCTTCGGCCTATTCGCACATCGGTCCGCTACTGACGCCGCCTCACGTGCCAACGTATTTTCTCCGCATTTTACACCCTATGCCGCATAACAGGTCATGTGACTTGTTTATAAAACTTTTCATTGGTTCATTTTACTTTTGGTTTCCTAATGATGGAAGGCTTGATCATGTGACCTAAAAACAACACTTTTCATTGGATGAAAACTTTTTTTTTTTCCCAAACGATGAAAGCCCCACCTTGTTTCTGGATGTTTCAGACTGAAGCTGGCGTCAGCATGAGAGCACCACCATCTCGTAGCTCAGTCGTGGTCATTCCGCGAGCAATCATGGCAGCCGCTCCCCACCAGAAGCCTGCAGGAGTCGGAGCCCCCAAAACTTTTGATGAATTCTCAAGGCGGAGGGGACGCTTTCGAGAATGGGGTCCAAGACCTAGCAGACAAGCGTCCGATTTCCAAGGTGTCCCAGGGCCATTTCAGTGGACCAGGCCCAAAAAGGAAACAGCCTGCCGCCATTTTGAGAGTCCTGTGACAGCCGCCTATCGCTGCACCGCAAGAGTGGGCGCAACTCAGCTGAATTGCGGCTTTTGACACAGTGGACCAAAAACGGACGGAATGGCAACTGAAACGGTAAAGGGGCGCCCCACTACAACAGATGACACTCCACCTGGAGAGGCCCGTTCACCGCCTCCCCCGGGGCGCCCCGCGCCGTTATTCGGAGCAGCATTGTAGGATACCAAAACCAGTGCGGCAACTTCCTGGACATCACCTTGGTGCCATCGTTCTGCTGCCTTGGAACTATTCGCGCAACAGTTTGCTACTGATGACCCACCCCCCGCGACGCCCCATGCCGTTATTTGCTGGGTGGCAACTTACTAGACATCACTTTAGTGTCATCTAGATTTCAGCGCGTTCTGCTGCCTTGGAACTATTCGCACAACAGTTTGCTACTGATGACCCACCCCCCGCGACGCCCCACGCCGGAAATCTGGACGTTGTGCTGCGTTGGGACTATTCGCACAGCCGACCGCTACTTCGTTGTTTTTCCCTAAAAATGTTTATATGTTATTACTATTTTTGTTTTCTTGTATATATTTATAAATTATTAAAGTTTTATAATCTTACTACTTTGTCGGAGTGCTATATATTTTTAATGTGACACATAATTGTAAAAACTTTGATGTACAAAGAGTCATCCCTGGAATCTTCCGCTTCAGGCTCGGTCCCCTCCCCAATCACAATACAGGATGGTTTTCAGATAATAGCAACGCTTCTGCTGTGACGGATCTCATCGAGTGTGGGCCTTGATCTACTATAACTCCTTTGAAGAGGGGTGATTCTTTACAGCTGTGGCCATAAACTACATCTGCAGGGCTAGCTGATACCCTAGGACCAGCCTGGACAATCGGACACAGAGGAAAAGGAGTGTCAGAGGGTGCGGTAGTGAATAGGGCGAAAGGGAGGTGTCGGGCGGGCACAGGGTGTGATTCTCAGGGAAGAGCAGCGCAGATGGGGGGAGGTTTATTACCCATGCATAAGACAGAGAGCGGGGGTGACCACTGCCTGGGGGAGATGCTTGCGAGGGTGGGGAGCCATGCTAAGGATCGACAGCGTGCACAGAGTGGGTCTGGTCAAGGCATCTAAAATGGCTGCCGTGCACGACAAAAGTGTGGCATTTGAAAAAAGACAAGATGGCGCAGACAATGTTTTTCAACACTTCCTGATTTCCTTCGAATCGAACGTTAACAGACGTTGGGGCATATTACCAAAGTTAAGCGATATTTATCCCTAACGATGCTTAGCAACGATTTTTTTACCGTCAGAAATTATCGCAGATAAACCTTGCTATTATCAAGGTTTATCGGAAATACGATAAAAAACGACCGCAATGCATTAATATCGCTGAAAACTCAGCGATATTCATGCATTACCGAGCTAATGCTCTTAGCCATGTTATCCACCTCCCATTGGATAACATGGCTAAGAACTGCTCAGGGCAGGTGGTAGCTTTTGGAGATATTCGCGCTTATCTCGAATATTTCCAAAAGTTGATAATAGGAGATAGCGATGTTAGCGACTGTTTCCAGTCGCTAACATCTTGGCATGCCCACTTTGCATGTCATTAGTGATAAATATCACTCACATGCAAAGTGGGGCCCAAGATGGTCGCTATATTCTACTAGCCGTCGCTAACTGGTGTTAGCAACAGCTAGGTAATACACATATAATTTTATCTCCGCGAAGCGGAGCGCTGTTACAGATATATATCTTGTTTCTGAACATTAATTTCTCAAAATGCACTGAAGCACATATATTGAGACCTAGCAAAGGCACATCGGGCTACCAGTCCCTACAATTTTGCCAAGTTTCGTGCAAATCCATTCAGCTGTTCGATCCTACCGAGAGACAAGATGGCGGCCGCTACGGACTGTTTGGAATGTTTACAGACACCGGAGAGCCAATCAGCTTCGCTTCGCAAAGCTCCGTAACGCGAAAAGTACGCGAAGCGGTGCGCTGTTACAGATATATATCTTTTTTTGAACGTTAATTTCTCAAAATCCACTGGAGCACATATATTGAGATCTAGCAAAGGCACATCGGGCTACCAGTCCCTACAATTTTGCCAAGTTTCGTGCAAATCCATTCAGCTGTTCGATTATTATTATTTTTATTTTTTTTTGCCCCGCGGGGCCCTTTTAAAACCTCCACATCAAACCTAGGGGGTGAGCGACAATGTACTATGCCCCCTTATGGTCATTTGCCCCTTCGCTTTGGCCTCCTCTTGTCTCTCGATCCTACCGAGAGACAAGATGGCGGCTGCTACGGACTGTTTGGAATGTTGACAGACGCCGGAGAACCAATCAGCTTCGCTTCACAAAGCTCCGTTGCGCGTAAAGTACGCGTCCTGGGACGCTGCCAGGTCCGCTGTTACAGATATATATCTTTTTTTAAACGTTAATTTCTCAAAATCCACTGGAGCACATATATTGAGACCTACAAAAGGCACATCGGGCTACCAGTCCCTACAATTTTGCCAAGTTTCGTGCAAATCCATTCAGCCGTTCGGGCTAAAAGTGAGGCCAACCGCCCTATGGAAAACTCAATGTTAAAAACACGTTTTGGGACCCCCCTTTTTTCTCGGCCCCCCCTTGACGAACCCCCCCCCAAATTTTCAAGGGCTGCTCAGAAACAAAATGTGCCATTTTCCTGAAAATTTCAGCCAATTCCGTCCACAAACGCCAAAGTTATTAGACATAGAATTTTCAAAAAACCCATAGAGAAAAAATCCTAACTATATATACCTACTGGCGACCGCCAGTAGGTAATATATATATATATATATATATATATATATATATATATATATATATATATATATATATATATATATATATATATATATATATATATATCCAAACTTTCGCAGGCACTCAATTGAGGGAGACCACACGTGGAAAGGTAAGTTCAGGGTTTAATGGTCACACTGCCAGCACAGGGTAAAACGACAGCACCCCATCAGGATTAAAAGCCGGACGCGTTTCGGGACTTCCACGTCCCTTCATCTGCGGCATACTGGTTAATTACTGCAAGCGCTGTGGAGCTGAAGCGCACCTGCATTCATTGCCTGCCACGGGCGTGGCTGAATGCAAAGCCTCTTGGGAGTTGTGGTCCGCTACTCATCATCCCCAGTGGGTGCGCCTGCAATAATAAATACCAAAGTTCTTGCCCAAGTGGGATGATCGGGCAGCCGCCGTCATTCCGTGCCCCGCTTTGTGTGTGTTCCAGCCTGGTGAATTTGCACCGTCCTGCCTCGGTTTGCCAATTCACTTCCACGCTCCTTGAATTCCCGGCATCATGGGATGTCAGGAAGGACTGCTTGTAGCTGGGGCCTCACCTCGCGACCGTAGCTAGCCGCTAACATCCAAACTTTCGCAGGCACTCAATTGAGGGAGACCACACGTGGAAAGGTAAGTTCAGGATTTAATGGTCACACTGCCAGCACAGGGTAAAACGACAGCACCCCATCAGGATTAAAAGCCGGACGCGTTTCGGGACTTCCACGTCCCTTCATCTGCGGCATACTGGTTAATTACTGCAAGCGCTGTGGAGCTGAAGCGCACCTGCATTCATTGCCTGCCACGGGCGTGGCTGAATGCAAAGCCTCTTGGGAGTTGTGGTCCGCTACTCATCATCCCCAGTGGGTGCGCCTGCAATAATAAATACCAAAGTTCTTGCCCAAGTGGGATGATCGGGCAGCCGCCGTCATTCCGTGCCCCACTTTGTGTGTGTTCCAGCCTGGTGAATTTGCACCGTCCTGCCTCGGTTTGCCAATTCACTTCCACGCTCCTTGAATTCCCGGCATCATGGGATGTCAGGAAGGACTGCTTGTAGCTGGGGCCTCACCTCGCGACCGTAGCTAGCCGCTAACATCCAAACTTTCGCAGGCACTCAATTGAGGGAGACCACACGTGGAAAGGTAAGTTCAGGGTTTAATGGTCACACTGCCAGCACAGGGTAAAACGACAGCACCCCATCAGGATTAAAAGCCGGACGCGTTTCGGGACTTCCACGTCCCTTCATCTGCGGCATACTGGTTAATTACTGCAAGCGCTGTGGAGCTGAAGCGCACCTGCATTCATTGCCTGCCACGGGCGTGGCTGAATGCAAAGCCTCTTGGGAGTTGTGGTCCGCTACTCATCATCCCCAGTGGGTGCGCCTGCAATAATAAATACCAAAGTTCTTGCCCAAGTGGGATGATCGGGCAGCCGCCGTCATTCCGTGCCCCGCTTTGTGTGTGTTCCAGCCTGGTGAATTTGCACCGTCCTGCCTCGGTTTGCCAATTCACTTCCACGCTCCTTGAATTCCCGGCATCATGGGATGTCAGGAAGGACTGCTTGTAGCTGGGGCCTCACCTCGCGACCGTAGCTAGCCGCTAACATCCAAACTTTCGCAGGCACTCAATTGAGGGAGACCACACGTGGAAAGGTAAGTTCAGGGTTTAATGGTCACACTGCCAGCACAGGGTAAAACGACAGCACCCCATCAGGATTAAAAGCCGGACGCGTTTCGGGACTTCCACGTCCCTTCATCTGCGGCATACTGGTTAATTACTGCAAGCGCTGTGGAGCTGAAGCGCACCTGCATTCATTGCCTGCCACGGGCGTGGCTGAATGCAAAGCCTCTTGGGAGTTGTGGTCCGCTACTCATCATCCCCAGTGGGTGCGCCTGCAATAATAAATACCAAAGTTCTTGCCCAAGTGGGATGATCGGGCAGCCGCCGTCATTCCGTGCCCCGCTTTGTGTGTGTTCCAGCCTGGTGAATTTGCACCGTCCTGCCTCGGTTTGCCAATTCACTTCCACGCTCCTTGAATTCCCGGCATCATGGGATGTCAGGAAGGACTGCTTGTAGCTGGGGCCTCACCTCGCGACCGTAGCTAGCCGCTAACATCCAAACTTTCGCAGGCACTCAATTGAGGGAGACCACACGTGGAAAGGTAAGTTCAGGGTTTAATGGTCACACTGCCAGCACAGGGTAAAACGACAGCACCCCATCAGGATTAAAAGCCGGACGCGTTTCGGGACTTCCACGTCCCTTCATCTGCGGCATACTGGTTAATTACTGCAAGCGCTGTGGAGCTGAAGCGCACCTGCATTCATTGCCTGCCACGGGCGTGGCTGAATGCAAAGCCTCTTGGGAGTTGTGGTCCGCTACTCATCATCCCCAGTGGGTGCGCCTGCAATAATAAATACCAAAGTTCTTGCCCAAGTGGGATGATCGGGCAGCCGCCGTCATTCCGTGCCCCGCTTTGTGTGTGTTCCAGCCTGGTGAATTTGCACCGTCCTGCCTCGGTTTGCCAATTCACTTCCACGCTCCTTGAATTCCCGGCATCATGGGATGTCAGGAAGGACTGCTTGTAGCTGGGGCCTCACCTCGCGACCGTAGCTAGCCGCTAACGTCCAAACTTTCGCAGGCACTCAATTGAGGGAGACCACACGTGGAAAGGTAAGTTCAGGGTTTAATGGTCACACTGCCAGCACAGGGTAAAACGACAGCACCCCATCAGGATTAAAAGCCGGACGCGTTTCGGGACTTCCACGTCCCTTCATCTGCGGCATACTGGTTAATTACTGCAAGCGCTGTGGAGCTGAAGCGCACCTGCATTCATTGCCTGCCACGGGCGTGGCTGAATGCAAAGCCTCTTGGGAGTTGTGGTCCGCTACTCATCATCCCCAGTGGGTGCGCCTGCAATAATAAATACCAAAGTTCTTGCCCAAGTGGGATGATCGGGCAGCCGCCGTCATTCCGTGCCCCGCTTTGTGTGTGTTCCAGCCTGGTGAATTTGCACCGTCCTGCCTCGGTTTGCCAATTCACTTCCACGCTCCTTGAATTCCCGGCATCATGGGATGTCAGGAAGGACTGCTTGTAGCTGGGGCCTCACCTCGCGACCGTAGCTAGCCGCTAACATCCAAACTTTCGCAGGCACTCAATTGATATATATCATGCTGGTGCAATGGGGCTTCGTTCAGATCATTGAAAAAATATAAGAAATCTGCGAGTGATACGAACTCACCTGGCTGTCCCTACCAAAGGATTCCATACCAACATCAGTGCTATTGCCACAAAGGTAATAACTTTCAAGTTTAAAACTCAAAAATAATGAGGACTTCCACATCGTATTTTCTGAGACATTTGGCAGTGCACTGTGGGATTTGTATTTCAATATGCAGCCATGTGACCTAAGAACTCTCTAAAAGCATGCACGAGCGCACCTGGTGAGTTAATTATCCAACTTTCCACCTGTGAGCAAGGCCAGTGAGGCTGAAACGTTAGGTAACAGGAAGGATGTGGTGCTGCTGATACTGAAAAAAAGCGTCATCGCCAGTGATGGGCCTCATTCCTTTTTTCACATTTGCTGGTGTTTGGATGGACTGCTCCATGTCCATCATCTAATGAGGCCGCCCTGAAGGGTTGGGGGCTTCGGAACAAGAGAATGCTGTGTTAGGATACATATATATATATATATATATGTTCAAGCAAATGTCCCTTCTGGAGGAGGAGCGGCCATACAGCTGGTGCCGGTGCCGAGTCAAGGACACGACTCGTTACAATTTTCCAAAGCAAAATAGAAATAAAACACCGCACTCTTCTAGGTTTTGATTAAGCTTTTTTAATCCATCAAGGAAACGACTTCCTCACCTACGCGTTTCAAACAGATTACTGTTCTTGCTCACGGTAGTTACAAGTCCATTCTTTCTTTTTACTATTTATACCCTCCTGCCCATGTAGCAATTAGGATGCATTATGGGAGGGGTAGTTTTTCGTGAAAACACACCCTGTCAGGTCTCTTTTGCAAGATATAACAGTCTAATTATTTGACTTTCTATATATATATATATATATCCGACGAGTGGACCTCCCATGGTCCGAGCATGTTGTCTTCCAACAGAATCAATAGTCAATCAGGAATTGATTCGAAGGACTGCCACACAAATGATACTAGTTCACTTTAAGCTGGGAAGTAACTGGTTCACAGCAGGCAAACACTGTTACTGTCATAGCATGAAAACAATCAAAAATGGTTTCTCCCTCACCATGAGTCCATGAGGGGTGATCCTGCCAACGGAGTGCAGACCTGACTTATGACGAGTATTTTGTGCTTTGCACAGCAGGAGTATCGAAGTGTTGTACAGCAGGAGTATCAAAGTATTTCTCTCCGCATGAGCATTCACGGGAGAAGCTCACCAACGGAGAGAACAAAGGACAAGTCATAAAAAGAGAAACATGAAAAAGTGGCCAAAAGCAGAAGCTACAAGCACTATACTGATCAACGAATGGTGCGCAGGTACACTTACCCAACCAGGAATGAAGCGTCAAAGGATTACTGGAACTCGAGAAGGAATACACAATTTCAAACAGTGTTTCACAGGGAATCGTCCATTAAATATGTGGCTCCGCCCCTACGACATAAGTTGATTCACAGAAGAGGTTCATGGGATTTGTAGTTTCCTGTCTCTCTGGCGCTTGTTTCCGGGTCCGGGAAGACACTGCACTGACACCCGAGAAGAAGGAACTCGTCAAAGGTAATGTTGCCTAATTGCGCTACTAGATTTTCTGAGCGCTCAAATGTATGCACTTGTGACACACTGACAACAAAATCATTTTTTTCTATGGTCCTCCTACCCCATGTGCCTATGTACCACAAAATATCTAATGAAGGTGAGAATAATGCATAATGTGTGTCTAATGAATTTGAAAGAGACCCAGACTGCAGAGATATTTTAGACTCAGGCTTATTCCCTGAAGTAGAAGTGAGCTCTTCAAAGCTTGGGGTCCCATTTGGGGATCAACAGAGCCTCAAGAAAGATGCTAGGAACAGGTTCCCTGGAGAAGATGTAAAGCAAAGGCAATAAACTTAGGACTTTCTTAAAAAGGAAACTCAGTGATATCAAAGGGAATTAGGAGGGACCAGACAGGAAATGTCTATCTAGACTTTTCAAATGGGTCACTAAGGTGAGAGATGGGTTTGCTGTGGCTGAAACAAAATGTTATCAAGAAAGAAATAGGTTGACATTGTTTTTAAGAAAACTAAGGAGAAGAACAGAAGACCTGGAAAGCTGATCACACTACTACCATCAGTAATCTGTGAGTATTTCAGAACAGGAAGAGACTAATAGAGATTTGGAAGAAATGCAGCCTAAAATTTAAAATCAGATTTTACTGTTGAATTCAGGTTGAGGATCAATGAGACTCTTTTGACTCCTCAGAATGAGTTCAAGCGAACGGTTTGAGGACTAGTAAATATGTCATTTTTGATGAAGTGCCTCAAGGTCAGTGGTTCATTTTTGTAATGGTCTGGGGCCCTAGGCCCGCATGGCTAATGAGGAGTACACAGGACACTGTGGTGATGGGGTACAACTGGCCATGAGCACGTGCGCTCAGCCCCTTTTATTAGCAGGGTCATCTGACTGATGACGCCTGTGGTGGGTGGGTGTTCAGTGTGGGTTACACCATACTGCAACACTAGAATGCTGATTCTACGTCATTACAATTTTGAGAATCCGGGATCTCCTGAACTGAATTTTTCGCAGCGGTGATATGTCCACACTTTTCAACCATGATCCCAGGGAGCACCATCAAGCATATTCAAAGGATGAGAAGGTGAGAAATGAGCCAAGACCTCCGATGGGCCCTGGGACAGAGTGTTTGAGGTAAAGGGGCGAACGTTAGAGGGTAGAGTGGGAGAGGATGCATGGCTGAAAAGTATAAAAAGGGGGAAGCAAAGTGAGGGGTTTGTAAGTTTTAACCCAAACGAAAAATTATAGCAAGTGCAAAAATAGTTTCTCTGAACACTAATGGCTTGAACTTAATTAAGAAGAGAAATATGACAATGCAATTTCTGAAATTGAGTAAGACAGAGTAATGTTTATTTTAAGAGACCTGTTAGACCTGGCAGCCTTGGTCTGGGTTTCCCCTGCATTTCTTTGCCTTTACCTCCTGGATTTTTACAATGTGATGGATTTCGTTTTGTTGGTCTTGATGCTTTGTGCACTTTGCCACTGCTGTTCAGTGCCAACGTGCAAGTGCTCCCTGTAAATTGTTGTTATGGATTGGTGATTCCATAATTGGCATATTTGATTTACTAGTCAGTACCTAGTAAAGTGCACTGTGTGTGCCCAGGGCTGTAAATCAAATGCTGCTAGTGAGCCTGCAGATCTGATTGTGACACCCACATAAGCAGCCTGTAAATGTAACTCAGACCTGCCACTGCAGTGTCTGTATGCAGTTTGATACTGCCATGTCGACCTGGCAAGTGCCCCCACTTGCCAGGCCCTAGCCTTCCCTTTTCTTACACGTGAATCACCCCTAAGTTAGGCCCAAGGTACCCCTGTGGGCAGGGTGCAGTGTATGTAAAAGGTAGGACATGCCCTGATGTGTGTGGCATGTCCTAATAGTGAAATGCTGCCAATTTCTTTTTTCACCATTGTGAGGCTATCTTTCCCAGAGGATACAATGGGGAGTTTGCTCATAACATCTTATGAGCATTACTGCCCATGGGAATGAGATAGGAAAATACATTTGATATGCCTGAACTCAGATTGTTAAGATGCATCTTTTAGTGAGGGTGATTTTTACATTCTGGGTTTAAACATACCGCTTTGTAGAAAATAGGATTTTGTTTCCTAACCATCCGTGTGCCTCTGCTAGGTTTTGTATTGACTGTCTGGCTTTGGAGTGACAGGGGTTGGGGATGTGTATTCTGTTCAGACATCCACTTGGGGGAGTTGAGGTGTGTCCTGCCTTTCCAGGGTGAGTCAGGGCTGAGCTGAATAGACCTGGGCTGCATTCAGACTAGTGGGAGGAGATGTGTTTCATACCTAAATGGGCTTTGTCTGCCTTAGACAATGCTATCTTCACCTCCTGCCAGGAAGCTGCACCAGAGAGGACAGATCAGGTTTTGGCTGAGCAAAGAGCATCCCTGCCACAGAGAACAAATGATTTTGTATTATAAAAATAGGGGCCAGACCCCAGACTTTTAGATCACTTCTGGGAATCAAGAGGAACATTTGCCTAGGAGAAGAGCTGGAGAAACTGAGGAGAAATTCTGCCCCTGTGGTGTTTTCTGTCTGGGGTTGGCCATCAGTGGCTACATTTTGCCAAGGAAAGGAGAAGGACTTTGCTGTGTGCTGTGTCCCCTGCTTGAGGAAGATCTTCAAGGGCTTGAAATAGAGCTTGCCTCCTGTTCTGAAGTCTCAGGGAGATAAGAGACTTCACCACCAGTTCCCCTGAAGTTTCCTGCTGGGAGTTTTGAGCTGAGATGTGCCTACTGCTGTTTTGGACCTCTGGAGGCTGTTTGCTGCTGGGAGCTGGAAAAATAACTCAACTTCAAGAAGAGTGGCACATACGTACCAGTTTCTTTTCCATCGCTGAAGAAACCAATGCAAAGCCTGCCTGCGGCTGGAGAAATTGTTGCACGCCGCATCGACTGCACCGATCTACGAAGGCCGAGATCACAGCACCCTTTCCTATGCAGGCCCTGCTGTGAGGCTGCAAGAACCAGCGCATTATGATATCACGGCTGAAGAAATCAATGCAGCGCCGTTGCTGCCGCCACATTGAGATCCGATGGATCCCTGATCCTCACGCATCGCACCGGGGTGGCAAGTCTACAAAGATGTTGGGGCCGCAGTAAGAAACCGACGCATCACCTCTCCGCACAGTAAGAAACCGAAGTATCACCTCCACTTCAGTAAGGAACCAATCCATCACCTCCCCTTGAGTAAGGAACCGATGCATCATCTTCCTTGCACGTAAGGAACCAACGCATCACCTTCCCTGTGGCTGTTCTTGCTTTTGATTTTGACGCATCCAAGGCACTTAGTATTGAAAGTGTTGCATCTGCAATTTGGTTTGAACAGAACTATTTTTACCCTTTTAAAAGTCATATTTTGATTACTGCATTGTGGATGTTTGTCACTTTGGTCTTGATTGGTTTAGATAAAGAGTACTTATTTTTCTAAACTGGTGTGGTGTCCATTTGTACTGTTTTCACTGTATTACTGTATGTGTTCACAAATGCTTTACACACTGCCTCTGAGATAAGCCTGTCTGCTTCTGCCAAGCTACCATGGGGGTGAGCAGGAGTAATTTTAGAAGTGTATCCCCCTTACTCTGACTAGGAAGAAGAGTCCCTACTTGGACAAAGGTACCTACCTCTGCCAACTAGAGACCCCATTTCTAGCAAGACCCAACTAGCTAAATGCCATATGGATGTCCTATCAAAATATTTCAGGTACAAGAGGTGAAATATTTGGATGTCCCTGTATCTATTTTTGTGGTGGCAGTCATTGGCAGGAAAGACAGTGAATGGGAAATAAGGAGAACTAGATATAGATAGCAGACTGCTTTTTCACGCCCTACTAAAGGTAAGGAAACAGTTACTTAAGAGCAATTAACATTTTAACTATTAAGCTCTTCATCCCAGATAATTAAAGGACCAACTTCTAATCTGGTTTTTCAGGAATCAACTAAGAATAAGTTGGGAAATCTAAGACTCTGATGTACATTGGGCAAGGATGCAAATAACTTTAGGATATCCCTGCCCTCCAGAAAATTAAACTTTTCCCCAGTTTACATAATGGGCAATATTTCTCCCCATGACCTTAGTATTCAAGATGCACAGGCTTGAGGGAAAAAGAATGACAAGAGATCACTATTATCAAAAAAGTATATGATGGTAATATTAGTAATTTACTGCCTCCGAGAGTCCCTCTACCCCTCCTGGGTTGATTGGCAGGGCTTCATTAAAATGTGCAAATTTAGGCTTGTTAGAGCCATATGCCACATAGATATTCATACTGCATAAAAGAATTTAGAAAAAAGGAAGAGAAGGGATTCTGTGGAATAACCAGTCCTGCCTACAGATATTACTGGGAGGGTACAGATGTGGAAGGATGCAGGGTTTAGGGCAGATATTCAGCAAGAATGACTGTGACTCCTGTTCTGAGTTAGTAGATAGAATTGGGGTAGGGAGTTGAACACATTTTTACAAATATTTGTACATGAGAATTTATTTTAAAGAGAAGAAGAAAAACAAAGGAAAAATCTGTTTTGAGAATAATAATCAGAGGTTTATTTCCCTAATCTATAAAATGTTCCTCCATGCACATGCTAAAATCAGAGCCGTATGGGTGGAGCAACTGCGGGAAGCAGTTTGGTGACAGGAAACTCAATTATCTATCTGCTGCCCATTGCACCTGACTTGAGAAGAATTCCATACTTCTTCTTGCATGTAATGGCTGAGTAAATGAATTCACTTATGCTTGAGGTGTTATAAATCCATTGGCACTAGGCGTTATAGGATATAAGGAATGTCTAAAAATGTTAGAATTGTGTAGGGGTGTCTTTAAATGCTTGATGGTGATAACAAACCGGGCTTTAGAGAATGAGGCAGGCGTTGCATGATCAGATGTTGCCCTCTGGGGAATTTACACTGGGCCGGTGAATGTCTTTAGTAGGTCGAATAACAATTGATCAGAAGTGGAGTGCAGAAACTTCTTGGTAATTTCAGGAATGGAGACATTAAATGAAAAATATCATGAACTTGAAAAAACAATTGTATATGTAGCAAGGACTGGGTATACAGTTTAGAATGAAGTTCGATTCCTACTTGGTGGTGCAATCTAAAAATGAGTAAATCGGGTAACATGAAATAATTGTAAGATCAGCTCCATTTTCTTTTTATCTTCTTTCTTCTGTAAGCTCCAACCATTACCATGATCACTGAGATATGTTAAACCATGATGGATTATTTACGTTTTGTGATTTGAGGTAAAAGTTATCAATTTTCTAAATGTGACTTTACATGGCTCCAGTAAAAAACAAAAAATGTGCAGTCTGTAACGTCCCCAAATTGTACCCTTATTAAGTCAGAGAACAATAAATTTAATCATCTACTAGCTTCGGGTTGTAAAGCGTGGTTAGTAAGAATTGTAATAGTTTATACACTAAACAGCTGAACTGGGCCCTCTTCCTGCACCGGTGGAACAGGTATGAAATCTAGGCGTTGCAATTGAAAGGGACCTGACAATGCAATGCCAAGCCAACAAGGTTTCTTCCACATGTTTTACCATCATTCACTGGTTGAGAAAGATCCTGTGGATGCTGCCCGGTGACACCCAGAGGTCGGTGGTGAATGCCTTGGTCACCTCCCGATTGGACTTGAGGTTCCGTGAATTCTGAACCCACTTTATAAATGTCATGGTTTTGTTACGAATTTGATAGTAGCGAACCGTAACTAGTGAGTGCGACAAGTACGAGTGATTTCGTCATGTTAGATCGATGGATTCACTATGTATTTGGGGATTTCGTTCTGAACCCTGGGTTCCATTTTGTGTATGTCAGCCATTTTGTGGTTGCCCTCACATAGGCCGATGACTGCGGCCGAACGAGTCTTTAGTACACGTACACTTTAGCTGACTTCTGAATGACCTGAGTGAACTGACCCCGTTGCCTGAAGCTGACCATGTTAGGCCAGTTCCTTGCCCAGTAGCTGATCAAGATTGAGGATCAAAGCACAGGACATTGTAGAGTTTGGTATGCACACACACACACCCCTTATCCTGCTTCTTATCTGTTTTCTGTTCCTTCTTTTATGGTCTGTTTATGATATGGGTTATGGTCCTTTTATTATGGGTTTGTCCAGCTTGTGTAAGAAGGAATGTTGGGCTTTTCTGTATAATTAATGGTGGGCCGGACAACTGAAAAGTGGGTTTGTTGTCATGCAATACCTTGCGTAATAATACCTATGATTGGACAATTGTAAATAGTGGGTGTTTGTCCTATTGGCTAATGTTTGGCAGACCTTGCATGTCCATGTTAGGCATTTTGCATGCTTGCAAAAGCAAGGACTGCCCCTTACTTTTATGCTGAGTTTTGTAACCCTGAGCATATATAAGGCCTCTGTTCTCTGTACTCCTCAGACTACCTCATTCAGTTGCTGCGGCTTCTGTGTGACGTGGCCTCACTTATTAAATTTAATAAAGATGTCTTTTCATATTTTCAGCTTCTGTGCCAAGTTCTTTTTTCTATTAGTAAGTATTCCCTGAGATTGAAGACTACAGTTCTTCAAATGGCGCGGCCAACGTGGGCTTCATCAGAGAAGTGACTATCTGTGGGAGTGATCTTGTCAGAGGACTGAAATCTACTGAGGAGGACAGAACAGGATTCTACTAAGGAGGTACTCTGTGCACAGGGATTCTGGAGATTCTTTGTTTCTGCAGCCCAGTATATTTCTGATCTTCCTGATTTTGATCCTCCACATGATGTCACTCCTGACTGAGAACCTTTTTGGCATGAGTATTATAAAAAAGACCGTTAGGTCATGTAGAACTTGACAGTTAGAATTTGGATAACCTTTTGATTAGTAAGAATAAGAAGTACAAGTGGGTCGCTCCCACGACTTTGTTTGGTTTCTTGGTTTTGATTTGGTTATTGCAATTACCAAAGCCGAGGGGTTGGTTTCTTGGTTTTGATTTGGTTATTGCAATTACCAAAGCCAAGGGGCTCGTATATTTGCGAGTATATTGTTTTTGATAACCCCTTGAAGTTTGAAGCTAGATTAGTGAGCTATAAGATGCCTGGTCTTAGCAAATTTAGAACTGTAACTTTGGAATTTTGGAATTTGTGTTGGCCAACTTTAGATATGTTTTGGATTTTGGATATGCAAATTGCAATGTGTATAGGCAGGTAATGATGAGATTTTTCTCTATTTGGTTTTGTTGAACGGTGCACGTACGAAAAGTACATTAAGCACTACTTTGATTATAATATTTGCATAATTCTGCAAATATTTTTGGCATGCCTGTTTTCTAAGCTCACATGGAAAAATGTGTTGCTTTTTCTTGGCAGTACCATAGTGTGATGGGAAATTAATTAGCCGGATCTCCTAGAAGGAATGCTTAAATAGGTTTAAGTATGCAATCATATTTCTTCCTTGGTGATTTTGTATCCCCAGGGAATTAAAATATGACATAATACAAAACAAGGATCCTTTGTTCTGCGCAATTTTATAAATGAAGATATGCAGAGCGATTTTTTGGTGTTCTGCCAGCCAAAGCTAGTGAATTAAGTGTGTTTTGGCTTCTTGGATATGCAGCAGTCTGTTTTTGCAGTCTTTTGGAACACTATTGAGAAGCGTTTCTTGTAAATATGACTTACAACTAGTATTTGCAAATAGTTTGGTTTAAGTACAGTCTGTGGGCTGTCCTTTATTTTTGTTCTGAGTATTGATTTGTGGGTTAAATGTGTGTTTAAATGTCTATGTGGTTTTCCCATTAGTGCAACTTCTGTAAGTACATAGCGATGGCGCTATTTATGAAATTCATGGCTAAAGCGCGCCGTATTGTGTGTCCTGAGTGTTTCACCCCTTTCTGTTTATGTCTGAAATGAGCTCAAATGTGTGTTTGTGGTTTTTTTATGTTTTCAGTCTATTAAACAAAATGTCTAAATGCTTAAAAAAATAAAATTAAAATTCACATTCACTGGGAATAAAAAGGCCCCCAAAAACGATGGTGTGTTTTTGTAGAAAAACCAACTTATAGCATTTCTTCATTATTTTGTATTACAGGAAGACATTTCAATTAAGGGTTTCCTCTCTTTAAGCATTTTTGTACCCATATTCTTGGCTCTGTTGCTAAATTAAAATTGTCCTTTTTAGAAAGAAAAATGTGGCGCCAAATTTTGTCATGTTTTACGTTAGGCTTCTGTGCTTAGGTTTATAAATGAATGCGTCTAAAAATGATAGGCAAGGGATGCAGCTTGCTTTTATCTGTGGTATTATCACAAATGATTGGGTTTATTAAAAATAATTATTACATTATGAAAAATAATTATTAAAAATAAGTGCTACAAAATTAGTTTTTTACTATTCATGAAGCTTAATGCTCATACTGTGACCTCCTAGCATTATAATTTAACTTGAGTTGTGTTGCACTGCATAATGAGGACATTAGCATATGACATCTCACTTAGCGCAGGCGTAAAAAACTCATTTTTCTAAGGATTTACATGAGATATGTCTAATGTCTAATATCTGTAATGTGTAAAGAACATTCTGAGGATGATTAATATGTAAAATACTTATAGGATATTTATTTTTAAGTGCCCCAAATATCAAAGTCGAATTTGGGTATTTTTGCCATTTATAATAGCTTTTAAGTGCTTTAGGCTTCAGTAAATGCATACATTTAGGTATAATACAAATTTGCAGGCTGTCCCCATTTGGGGTTTGTTTTTAAATGACCCAGTGAGATCCATTTGAGGTTGATAAAATAAGTAATATTGCAACAAGCATTTGCTCTAAAAACTGGTATGTGTGTTATTAGGTTCTGTGAATTATTCACAGTAAATGTTGTTTAATAATCTGGAAACAGAGATCATTTTTAGCGCCTAAAAAGGAGACATTATTTTTCAAAATAGAGTGAATTATTGCAGGTTAGGAGGAATTAGGAAGGCCTTTTGCCTTTTTCAGCCTCAGAATGAGCAGAGGGTGGGGGCTAGTAGAGCTGCAGAGGCTTGCTCAAGTCGTGCTGAGGTGTTATCTTTAGTTTCCCTGTAAACAATGGAAGGAGGCTGTCATGTTGACATTTGTGACCTTTTAAATTAGGGCCTTGTCTCTTTGAAATGCAGAATGACCTTGCTAAACAGGCCTCTAAAAAGGGAGGGTTTCTGGTTTCTCCATAAGAACATCAATAAAATTAAAGAACTTAATTCCAAAAGGAAAATATGAAAAAAGGGTTTCTTTGAAAGTCCCAACATCATGCTAAATGCTGTGTAGAACTGATACATTTGTGTCTCTGCTCTAAAAAAATAATGTCTGCTAGTTGTTTTCATTTGACAGAAAACGAAGTATTGTATTAAGTCTTAGACAGAAAAATAAGATGAAGCCCTTTACTAAAATTTTGAAGGCTACATGCCTAAGTGAGAACGATTTGCCAATTAAGAATTCTTTTTTTTCACAGTGGAAATTGTAGGTGCCAAATTAATATGGAGTGTCAGTGAAACAATTCTACTTTTAGAAAGTTAAAATTAAGGTGACTTAATGTTGCAAGCTGACTGACAAGATGGTAACAGTTAGGTCATGGAAATTTATTTTTGTGTCTGTTAATTTGTATCATGTTTGGTCTTCTGATTACAAGTTTTACAGAATATTTGTTTGTTATGAGAAATGTTTTCTCTTTTGTGTGTTGTGTATGTTTTTTTTTCTTTTGTGCTTCTGCCCACAGATCATCCATGAATTGCTCTGGGTGATTTTAAGGCTGACAAGACACGTGAGTTTGGTTGGTTGAAATGAGATGTGTTTTTGCGTAACTCCTTTGGAAAGAAATGTCCATGCGTTTTTCATGTTTGTGTATTTGGTTCTATCATAAATTGTTCTTTCTGGTTCTGTGTGTCTGAAAGTTGTATTTGACAGCAGATATCCACTAACTGGTGATCTACTGTCAAAAAGGAGGGTAAGGATTTTAAACCTGAAACGGTGTTATGCGTCACCGCTCATTTATATATGCTATTGTTTTGTCTATGCTTTTTGTGCTTGATATACAGCAAGTATATCTGATGGCTTGACATGTGCGTTTTGTGCAGTTTTTTTGCATGTTTTTCTTGTTTTATGTTGCTGCTTTTGATACTATTACAAGTTTACCCGTGTTGTGAAGGGATATACATGACGATGTGTATCCTGCAAACAGTTGGGTAGATTTGCTTTGACACTAAATTTCACAGATAGACATACAACACTTCATCAGTGTATGTCAAATTTGGCCATAATGGTATTTGAAGAAAAGTAAAATAAAAGAAATATACAGGATCAAAGTGTGTCACTTGCTGTTAGTCACGCTACTGCTCCCCCTTCCCTTAAGGAACAGGCAGCCCTAAATTTATGTATCCTGATTGGACGTAAGGATAAATTATAGATTTGTGACTCTTGTACATGGTGACCTAATTTCTATATTACATTAGTCAGTTTTGTTCTGCTTCCTAAGTAGTGTATGGCTTTGTACCATAAAGGAAACAAGGTTTCATTTTTGTCCCTGAAGAAGGAACTGGAACATTAGCTGAGGTTACCGTATATGGTGTAGCGGCCAGCGGTATAGTTACATTTGTGAACTATTTTGACTTTTTGTGTATCATCCATACTCTTGGTATTGTGTCACATGCTTGACTATCACCCAAGTAATTTCTTGTTCTTCCTATAGATTTTTCTTTTGTCATTTCTCCCCTGATTGATGTCACATAGTGCCTAGTTATTGGGGATTTTAGTTGTGTCCTAGTTCCATTTCCCTTTCCATATTCCTTTCACCAGATAGCCCATTTTTTTATTGTTGGTGTATCATTCAGGTTCACACTTCCAGATTGCAGTAATTTACCATGGACCTCCATATTATGTATAATTCCCTTTTGTATAATCAGACTTTTTTTTTCCTTAGGGCTACTTTGATGTTTTCCAGTCTGACTGTCAGGGTAGTGATGGACTGGTTAACTGACTTGATACTATAGTAAGACAAGTTTTCCACTTCAATAGGAGACACCTTACGTTTTTTTGAATATGACAAATTCAATGTCTATTCTAATTTGGTTTTTAGTTCCTTTTTTCTGCTGCTTTAATTTTTGATGGACCAGATGTGTTTTAATATTGGAAATACCAGGACTCTCTAGTTCTTGTCTTTCGTTTCCACATTTGATCATTAGCCTTTGTATTGTATAGTGCACCTGATGCACAGTTATTAAAAGGGAGGTATCTACATGTCTTTGATAATATGTATTATGCGATTTCTCTTTTGAGGTGTTGTAGATAAGGAATTAGGGAACACCTATATGTAATCATTGAGAGAAAAAAAATGTGTTTGCCCCATTAGACAATGCCACCATATGTGAGGACATCCATTCAGATAGAATTTCCATGTCGCTATCTACCCTTAGATGGTATTGGATATGCTCTCACACGGAAACCCAATTGAAGAGGCTAGAGACACTGTTTTTCCTACTGCCTTTGTCTTTGTATTGCCTTTGAGAATGACAGTGTGTTCTAGACCAGAATTGTCCCATGGCGTATGGCCACTCCTTTGAAGATTGCAGGCCACCTGCTTGCAATCCCCTTGTTAAAACACTGAACTGTTTTTGTACTTAATTGAAGGAAACTGTGTCACATTTCCTACATCACTACGATCTGCGGGATTAAGTCATAATAACCTGCGGAACTCACCCACAATCCCATCAGTGACAGCTAACAGATGAAAAGTCCCAGCACCCAGACAGTGATCGCCAGTGTGTCATCAGTGGTATCTCCAACGTATTGTACTTGCTTCAGTAGATGGCGTTGAACATCAGAAAAGAAGGAGGAGCTGGTTTTGCCACAGAACCAGAGTTTCAGTGCAAAAGAGCGACCTGTCATGTGCTGGTAACCTCTGACAGTGTGCAGTCCCTTGAGCCCCTTGGCCTGAGTTTTGGCCACACCCCCCCTTTTCTTTGCTCCAACGGAAAGGCAGTGCACCGGAGGATCCAGGATTGGAAAAAGGCACTACATTGGGGTACCTATGATTAAATGGAAGAGCAGCCCGAGCAACCTCTGACACTGAAAAGCGAGTGTTGGAGCCTGAAAGTGTTGCTGAATGTGAAAGTCTGTTGCTCTTTCCTGATTAATAGTACTTGGGTCTGCATGAGATGATCTGTGGCCATGATCAATGAAGAGCACACTATCTGTAGTGCCTGCAGCACAGGAAATGTTGGTGCACTGCATTGAGACATTGAGACTTTCAAGTAAGCTGCGAGTATTTGCCAGGAGGGCACTCCAACGGATACTGAGAAGGATCATTTTCATGAAAGGCCTGAATGAAGGGGCCCATGCGGAAGAAAACAACAGAAACAGATTTTGATGGACAATAGAAGTCTGCCAGAGAGGCTTCGACGGACTCTGGGTATTTCCCGTGTGATTGCATAAAATGGGTTTTAGGAGACTGATTCTTATTGTTTTGCTGGCATTGTTTTAAAGTAGTATTCTGTTTAGTAAAAGCAGAATAAAATCCATTCTTTGTGGAAGAGTATCCCCTTTTCACCTCAGAGCATTGATGAGGATCACCACTGTTTCACTTGAACATATAATAAGTTACTGAAATGCATAGGAGCCATAAAAATGTAACTAGATAATTTTAGGATTTGCTTTCTGCTTAGGGTTGTGAAAAATGATAATTTTGTTTGTAATAGTGGTCATTACTTTCTCCTGTTGTCTATATGTTCCTAATAACGTGTTTTCTAGTATTTTTAAGCATGACGTTGTCTTTTGTGGGTTGGATTGTTTTTGCTACCCAATTGACATCTGTACCCACCTCCCAACCTATGTCTCTTCCTACTACTACTTCTTCGCATTCTTTCCATACTTTACCTGAACATGAACTGGTTAGGAGGTCAGAGTTTACTAATAATTCCTTTGTACAGCTTCTGCATCAACACCAGTTAGTAATGAACACCACTAATTGTTGGGTGTTTGGTCTTATGCCACATACTACAGATAGAGGTGTTCCCTATCTGATCTTACCGTTTAGTCAGAATGGGTCTTTATGGGCTTTTCAGACGATGTTCATTTATGCCTTCGAAGTTTATCCCTAGCGGTCCATGAAAGATAACTCGAGTAATAATGCCTTAGTGAAGGGAATAACGGATAATATTGATATCGATTCAGACACAGACTGAGTGATTGCCTATGTAAGGGCAAAAGGAGGGTCTGAGGTTCCGTGAATTCTGAACCCACTTTATAAATGTCAAGGTTTTGTTACGAATTTGATAGTAGCGAACCGTAACTAGTGAGTGCGACAAGTACGAGTGACTTCGTCATGTTAGATCGATGGATTCACTATGTATTTGGGGATTTCGTTCTGAACCCTGGGTTCCATTTTGTGTATGGCAGCCATTTTGTGGTTGCCCTCACATAGGCCGATGACTGCTGCCGAACGAGTCTTTAATACACGTACCCTTTAGCTGACTTCTGAATGACCTGAGTGAACTGACCCGTTGCCTGAAGCTGACCATGTTAGGCCAGTTCCTTGCCCAGTAGCTGATCAAGATTGAGGATCAAAACACAGGACATTGTAGAGTTTGGTATGCACACACACACCCCTTATCTTGCTTCTTATCTGTTTTCTGTTCCTTCTTTTATGGTCTGTTTATGATATGGGTTGTGATCCTTTTATTATGGGTTTGTCCGGCTTGTGTAAGAAGGAATGTTGGGCTTTTCTGTATAATTAATGGTGGGCCGGACAACTGAAAAGTGGGTTTGTCGTCATGCAATACCTTGCGTAATAATACCTATGATTGGACAATTGTAAATAGTGGGTGTTTGTCCTATTGGCTAATGTTTGGCAGACCTTGCATGTCCATGTTAGGCATTTTGCATGCTTGCAAAAGCAAGGACTGCTCCTTACTTTTATGCTGAGTTTTGTAACCCTGAGCATATATAAGGCCTCTGTTCCCTGTACTCCTCAGACTACCTCATTCAGTTGCTACGGCTTCTGTGTGACGTGGCCTCACTTATTAAATTTAATAAAGATGTCTTTTCATATTTTCAGCTTCTGTGCCAAGTTCTTTTTTCTATTAGTAAGTATTCCCTGAGATTGAAGACTACAGTTCTTCAGACTATGGCAACATACTCTACCTGGGGGCGGCCAAGGCAGTCACTCAACGCCTGCAGTGGGTGCAAAATGCTGCAGCACGTCTTCTCAGTGGTTGCCGCAAAACCGACCATATATCTAGTCGCCTTCGTGATCTTCACTGGTTAAAGGTGGAAAACCGAGTGAGGTTCAAGGCACTCAGCTATATGCACAAGATAAGGCATAAGGTGACACCTAGCTACCTACAGACCTTGGTGAAATGCTACTCCCCGACCCGGTCCCTTCGTTCCTCCTCCCAAATCCTCTTTTCTGTGCCAAAGATCAAACTCTCCAGAATGGGAGGCCGCTCCTTCGCCTATCTGGGAACTAAGCTATGGAATTCTCTTCCTCTGAACATCCGCTCCGGGACAGCTATATTCGCTTTCGTTAAGCAGTCAAGACCTGGCTTTTCGACCAATAACTGATTCGGCCTGACCATCCATGACTAACTACATTATCATAGCGCCGGGAAACCCTTTCGGGTAGCTGTCGCGCTCTAAAAGCTCAAATAATAAATAATTAAATAAATAAAAATCATTTATTAACTGACATGTAAATAGCAAACCTTACTAATAACCATTTATCAGTACTCACTTCATCATCCATGGAAGGATGAAAGGTTTAGTGGCTCTGTCAGGTTTCATAGTTGATTTAGGTGTCAATTTTCATGTATTCAAATGAAATGTAAATGAGATTAATTGTAAATATATATTACTAAAAATTCTAAATATATTACCTACTGGCGGTCAGCAGTGAGTAGTTATAGTCGGAATCTACTTTCCATAGGAAAGGCATTTTTTGATTTGCTAATAACTTTGACGTTGTTTGACGAATCTTCGTGTAATTAAAAACAAATAGTCTATCCAGGTCAGCTCCTATCCTAAAAGTTTGCGGGTGATTCGTCCAGCGGGGGCTGAGAAAAAAGGGGGGTCTCAAAACGTGATATCCCCATGTTATATTCTATAGGAAATTTTGTGACAGGCTACAGCCCAAACTGTTGAACGGAATTACCCCAAATTTGGCAAAAAGCTAGTGCTTGGTTCAGAAAGCGACCTTTTTTAAATGGTGTGAATCCGTTCAGTAGTTGCTGAGAAATTAAAAAAATGAGAGTCAAAAATTCAATTTCCCATAGGAAACGTTAGGCAAGGCTACAGCCCGAACTGCTGAAAGGATTTACCTCAAATTTGGTGAAAAGGTAATACTTGGTTTAGAAAGCGAACTTTTTTTGAAATGGTGTAAATCCGTTCATTAGTTGCTGAGAAAATCAAGAAAAATAAAAGTTACGATATCTAGGCCGATGAGGGTTCACAAAACCTCCAACCACAAGCTTTATTCAAATTGGCTGTCAACACACCAAACCGAGTCACAAGAAAACAGAAAAACAAAGGTGAAAAAAAGGTGAAAAAAAGGAAAAGGGGCAGGATAGAAACACCCTGACCCCCTAGGCCTGCTCAGGGGGTCCCACAAGGACCCCCAGGGCCAAAAAATGCATTACTTTTTTTTTTAATTATGGGGAAATTCGCACAGAGGTCGCGAATCCTGCCAAAATTTTTTAAAAATGAAGCGCGGCTCCCGCGCTTCATTTAATTTAGGCCCCCGCGTGGGCCAGGTTGCGGGGACATTTGCAACAAGTATATGCGGGAGCCCGCAGGGGCCCGCGGGTCCCTGGGGGCCGCCACCCCCGGGACTTGCTTAACATTAACATTACACCAGCATTGTGGCTAGGCCCTGCCCCCTCCCTGCAGCACTCAGCAAAGGCACCCCCTGGCACGTTGTAAGTTGGGGAAATAATTACCCTTGAATCCTGAGGGTCCCTGGGGGCCAACTAGCCCACTAGGTACCTCCAGTAAGCACCAGGGAGCTGCGCTGCAGAGAGGTGGTCCAAAGACACGCCCCCTTTTTAGACCACTCTGCAACGCAGCTCTGTGGCGCTTACTGGAGGTAGCAGGTGGGCTAGTTTGGTAGACTAGAGCTGATACCAGCATGGTGAAGGGGAGGACCTTTAGGGATCTGATCCCCATCAGAGAGCCTCAAAAGTTGCCAGAACAGCCAAAAGAAGTTGCCCTCCCAACAGTGGTTAATTTGTAAAATAAAAAGTGCTGGGACTCTCCTCAGGAGGCAGCGCTAACAGGAGAAATGTGCTGGTGCAAACTGTTTCCTGGCTAGAACCCCAGCATTTATTATTCTGGAAAGGACTTGGCCTAATGGCTAGAGTTGCCAATATCAGAGCTGGGGAATGGGGTTCAAGTCTTGGTGTGGCTCAACATCCTGTGATACTGGGGAAAATCACCTGCCTTCCAAATGAGAGTGTCCTTAATTGATGCTGGTGCTGAGGATTAGGTGCCGGTGCTGAGCCCTGGAAATCACTGGCTCAAATTAAGCACTGCCTCCCAATTCTCTTCACAATATGTGTGTGACTATTTCAAAGTCGATGAAAGCATTTTAACACTGGAGCCTGAAAATGTTGAGTATTGGATAGAAGTGGCGAGAAAAAAGCTGTGCCAATTCATTGACTAACACAGCTCCCCTGAGGCACCTGCCGCTCAGGCCAGGAAGTATTCATCCAATTCAACACTCACACCTCACATATGTAGGACTGAGCATCTGTTAGGGGTATGTTGGAACCTCAACTGCACCAGTGTCTGAGTGTTTTCATCTCCGCCATTATATCATTTTGATTGCTGTTTCTTGTGCATGATGTGATTTTGTTAATACAAATTACAAATAGATATGACCAAGGGCAGGAGCAACTATGAGAATATGAGTTTGCACGTCAATGTCCCACAGAGAACGGTAAGTGGCAACATTGTGAGCCAACTTTGGGTACTTTGACAAATATGTGGTCAAGCAAACATTTTCGATAAGTTTGATGACGCTGAAAGGTCAAGTGCTCGACAGCATTGTTTGAAGCCCCTATTCATCTTAAATGGTAACAGATATGCAGAAATGGAGGACATTTTTTGATATTATACATTTTTAAATAGCATTTTAGGAGTAGGATGGTTGTGTGTCTTACTTTAATAAACCTGTGCACACTATTCACAAATAAAGTAGTAAATCTGCACCCACAGATTCACTTCTATGTGCAGGGGAAGAGCTATGATTTTTGGAATTCATCAATGTTTAATTGGAACCAGCATGGAAAAGTTCACCTGGAATAATTAAGGTTTCTGTGCAAATTCCATTGGGAGAAATGGGATTCCTAACTTTGGCTTCTATTCACTCTGTAGGGAGTTATTCACTGCAGATAACTTTGCACAGAGGGAATAGGTGTCCTTTTGCAAATGCATTTTAATAAGATTTTTCTTCTTCACAAACAAAAATATTTTTCCCCATTGACAAAGTCCTTCCCCTGCTCTCCCACCAAACGTGGAGGAGATCCATTCTCCTCCTCACCATGGAAAGAGAGTTATACCAGCCCTCCACTGGAGTAACCTCCAGCCATTTGCAACATAGGAAAGGGGTCAGACTGTAGTTTAGGAATGCCAACAAACTTTGATGTTTGTGGGCATTCTCAAACTTTTAGGGCAAGCTACTCCGTGAAACGTCCATTGTTACTCTACCCCTTTAGTGGGAAATGTCTGCACTCGTGGCAGAGATCTCTGCCACTGTAAATGGGCTTAGTCATGCTAGACATCTCTTTCTGAAGACATGGGAGGTATAGAAAAGTTAAATCTGGTCAAAAACTAAAGCTTACAATCAGATTGCACAAAAAAATAATGATTTCCTATACATAGAAATATTATATATTTTCAAATCGTTTATTTTTTCATTTTTGTAGTATGTATTCAAGGAATAACCTACATTTGAAAGATCGCCAGTAAACTTGCTGGCAGAATTTGGTGACTCTATTGTTCTGCTTTAGCCTTTCAATTTGTTTAGAAAAAATTAAATCACAATAAAATGTCATTCCTCAATGCCTTCCCGATAAACATTCATATTTTCCCAAAATCTTTTTGAAAGTCTTACCTCATGGAAACTACTTCCAAGAGAGAGCTCTGTCATCTCGAGGTCAACCTTTTAACTTTAACTCTAATTCTACCACAACTCACACCATTAACAGTGAATGAAGAATAAAATTAAACCACTGGCTATGTACGTTGGACCTTGTTCCCGTAGAGCTTGACAGCACTTTTCAGGAATCTTACCTATTCCACCTGCGAAAAGAATACAGCAAATAAACCACTTCCAAGGAAAAAAGCTATATCTAGTGTGAACGTTGAAAAGTCCACACTGTACAGACTCTGGACCATTTGAGTTCCAAGCACCATCCTGCTCAATGACGCTTTATTCTAGATGCATGAGTTATTATAGTGTTGACTTGGATGTAAACTTTCTGTTACCTGTGCTGCCGGATCTGCAGGGTTGCTGCCCTACCCAATGGATGACTAGGACTTGGTTTCCTGGTTCAGCCTTTCATGGGGCAGGATACAGAGCATCTTTGAAACTAATACGCCAATGGATTAATGACAATAGAACCCCCTAGCCTTATCCTCAACTTGCAGATTAAATGAGAGAATAACTGTATAGTCAGAACTGCTGGGGCTGATACACTTACATTTCAGATGGCATCCAGTGAAAATCAAGTGTTTCCTTTGATACATCTCTCCATAGGAAGCAGTGAAGGAAACATCTGTGAGTCAGAATGGAAATCAGGCAAAATGTATATACGGCACTTGCAACCTGCTGGCAGGTTGGGACTACTTTTTAGAGCCCATGGAAGATGTGGGAAAGCATGAAGCCACTTCAGCACAAGTTGTACCTAGGTAGGTGAACTTGAATATTGTATAAAAAGAGACAGTTACCAGTTCTGATGAGTCACTGGTTTTGTGTTTTAGTGCAGCCAAATGTAAATAAGAGCAAAGCAAATGCAGAAGACGGAACAGGATCTCTGAAGCCCAAATACAGGAGCAGCACAAAGCAAAGACCTGAATAGAGACCAACAGCCTACTCCCACATTGTGCGTGCTCTATTTTGGATAGCATGCATGTTATTCATCAAAGGGACACTAGACATGTCTTTACGTCCATGCACACAAAAACACCACACTTGTCCGCTCTCCATGCATTCAGAAGTAAGAAATTATTTCAGTCCAATTCTGGTGAGCAGGTTCCTTGTGTTCAGCTACTAAGCTGCAGAAAACCGTAGTGTCTCATGTGCAGCCCTTGCGCATGTGCTCATGTGTGTGCACACATGTCCGAATGTAACTAGCTTGTTTCTTGTTTCTACAAGGATCACCCTGACATTTGTAACAAAATTAAAGAAAACGATTCATAAATGTGGTCTCTAAATGCTAAATATGATTACAACATATTTTGAGTCCTAGCTTTTTGGCGTATAGTGTGGTAAATTCTGGAAGCCGTACTTTCACATTCGACTTCAAAGGTTAGGGTTCCAACAGTATTACTGGCTCATTGTGTCACATATGAGAAGGGGCCACTTTGCAGTTCTGGAGTTGCAAACCACTGTGCAACTATTGTCAATGTAGAAAGGCCTGTTCCTGAGTTAACATGCTCTCTAGTTTTACATTGATCTGCTTAGTTCCACCTCTATCCTTTGCTGGCACTAGTTATTTTAATATATTTTATAATACCTTCATTACGATTGTTTCCTCGCCAACCCCACATGGAATACACGTTCCAAGCTGATTTTGATCTTACCTCATGCTGTCCCACAATTACAGATTCCAGTTTTAGGCATATAAACAAAGAGGCCCAATGTCATGTTTGACAGCATCAGACAGTCCTGGCTTTTAACCCAACATTGTTTTGTTTTTCTGGATTGTTGAACCCTTATTTCCATTGTTAAAAGAGAATCCCAGAATGTCTCATCTTCATGGGACACACGGCAGGTCTCCCTTTTAGTGTCAGAAATAAAAAAAAGAAATAACTTCCTTCACTTTTCAACCAAATGTCAAAATGTTTGGTGAAGATAGTTCTTCTGCACTTTTTGGTTCAACAAACAATACAATTAATGCAGTTTAGGGATGAGGCTATGTAAATTTACGCAGAGAAGAAAAAGGTTAAGCTACAGCAGTAATACAAAATAAACCATTCTAGTTTTGAAATCAAGTTATACAGTATCCTGCTGATTTGGGCTGGGCTGACCTTGAGTGAAGCTCAAAGGTTCCTGACTTGATCGAAGCCAGTTAGCATTTACTGCTGAATAAACTAGGGAATATTGAAGGCAGAACATTGAAGGTTCACAATATCGTGACAGTATAATGATGGACAAAATATAGAAAAGGTACAGAGGGAGGTACAGATTTACTATTCTCAACTCCACATCTTCATACCTTGCAAATATACATTTTCAACGCCCACACCCATGCTTGAATTATTCACATCCACTGGGAATCACTCGGGCTGCCTACCAAACCATAATTTTTTTTGTCTCATGCGTCATTCTAGACAGAGGCCCACCTTATGCAAATCAATATTGATCCTGCTTTAACAGGTTCAGTCCGGCTTGATCTGCCAGAAAACGTCCCCTTCAGATGGGAACCCAAGCAAACCCAGAACAGGAACAGGAGACCCACATTTGGGCATACCAGTTGCACTTAGTCCATCAACTGCAAAAACAACAAGGTGATGGAAGGAAGGATTGAATTAGTTTCAGCTACTGGTGATCACTCGGGACAGGAAAACGCCTGATTTGCTGTCTAATCTGGTGTGCCAAGGTGGGTAAATAATCAATAGGTTAGAATACTATTACAAGTGATTGGCAGTGGTCAGATTATATGCAAGTCTTAAGTAGCCAAAGAAATGCCCAGATGTGGGTCCCGTGCTCACTGTGCTACTAGAACCAAGCTGCACCTGAGCGAAGAGGCCCAATTAAGCCAAATCCAGGCGTGGGTTGCGTCAGTACTGCTACAGCAAGGACCCGGCTTGGTAGGTAGGTAAAAAATATGATGGGTTGGAATGCTCCCCCCGGCGATCACCAGTGGCTAGACTATTTGCAAGCATTCCTCCTATCAACGTTTGTCTGAGTGATTAAAAAAAATAGTTGGTACCTATATTTTTCAAACAAATATTATAGAAGCACTCTCCAGCAGTTTCCATCCTTGCTCATTGTCTAAATAGCACTGCTTTGCTTTTGCTAAACAGTTACAAGCAAAGACATGGGTTCTGGAGAGTTGAAATGTCTCTGAGGCTGTCAGCCCATAAATTACCTCAGCATCTACTTAGTTGTTCTCATTGTATAATATAATCAGAGTGCAAGAGCAAAGATAGAGCTGGGAATTCTATTGCATTGTAACAAGGAGGAAAATAAGCAGATGTTGCATTTCTGGTGGTTCTCTTTCTCTGTGTGTCTTCATCTCGCTCGAAAATTTGTTTTGACTATATATTCTTTCAACCTTTTTTTCGTGTTGAGCTGGCAAAAAGACTGTACTGTGGGTACCCAAATGTCTTAATGTGGAACTGGCGAAGATTTTTCAGTAGGGTGCTTCAAAGCAGTCTGGTCTTTTTAGTCTCTGGTAGTTAGTTAGTTGGCCTCATCCGGACAGACTATGCCATAGTATGAGTGGAGAAACTCTCTTCAAGAATCTTTCAGAGTTGGAATTCTACTTCGTACTTTGGAGAAGGAGCGCCTCTTGGTTCTCTCAGTTTCCCACTTCAAGATCTTAGGCAATTTCCCAGCAGGCAGGCTTAAATATGTCTCTCTCTCTCTCTCTCTCTCTCTCTCTCTCTCGCTCTCTCTGAGTGTATTCGAGAGATTCTTTTGGAGATTCCTTGAGTATACCCTATAATTGCCTACATACTGAATATGTAGCTCACGTTTCTGGACACGTTTTTTGGATCCCTGGGCTTGGGTGTTAAATATGTCAACTGATCTGTTGTCACTTTCCCTATTTTCCTATTATTTATCTGGTTCGGTGAAGATGTGAGAAGAAATATTTAAGGTGGATTGGGAGTTCGTTTTGGTGATGTAGGGCTGGCTCCATCTTGTCCCACACCTGGTAGTCACCCTAATTTGAAGGTTTGCTCTCTTACTGGTCAGTCTTTTTTTCTGGCAGTTTTCTACATCAAGCTTACCATTCCACATGTGAAGCTGAATACTGCATTGAAAGTATTTCCGGGGGCGGTTCTCTGACACTGATGTACTGCCATCCTTTTGTGACTTCCACATGGCTTTGCAGATTTTAAAGAATATATTTTCCCTTGCACTTTTTGTGGTCACCATTCACCACTAGTGGACAGGGATTAAAACCTCTGTAGAACCTTCATGGAAGGGGAAAGTTAGGCTACTAGATTACACAGGCATGTTTTATTTTTCACAGTGCAATATAAAGCAGCAGGTTCCTCCTTGGATTTTATAGCTAGTCTTGAGTTCACTCTAAAAGCATTGCTCAAAGCCTCTCAGTCTGTTGATTTGATGTTTTAGTCCATCATGATCCATCACAATGGTATTCGTAGTGGCTGTTATTCCGTCCTGTACACTGAGGAGTTGACATTCCTGCTCTCTAGAGCTATTTCTGGTGACATTAAACAAGGTTTTGGGCATCATTAGGATGGAGGGCAGACAGAGTCCGTCATCCTGACGTAAAAAGGGACCGCCCTCGGTCCCGTGGGGGTGATTAGGATGCGCCCGCCACACTGGCGGGCGTATCCTGCATTTTTAACATTGCGGCGGGCGATGCTTTCAGCATCACCCGCTGCAATGCCAAAAATGCATGTTGTACATATGCATGCACAACGTGGCAGGCACCGCGTGGTGTCTGCCATGTTGTGTATACACATGCAGGGGGTACCATAGGTACCCCCATGTGCTCCCCCAACATCCTGGGAGCCAGCAACGGGCCCCCAACTTCAAAATCTGGATGCCTTTCCTTGGCGGCCACGCCACCACGGACAGGCTGCCCCCCGCCTGCATCCTGATATGGATGGCGGTGTCTAGCAGACACCGCCACCATATTAAACCCTTTTCCGCACGGTCAACTTGTCGACCGGGTGGAAAAGCGGCAGGCGGCCGCGGTACTCCCCTGCCATACTAATATGGCGGGGGGAATGGGTGGTGGGCGGGGAAGAATGTAGTGCGAATCGTCACCGCCATGCGGGCGGTGGTGATCCGCCCCACATCCTAATGGGCCCCTTAGTGTTTGCAGTTCAATCCCATGTATTGCCCATAAATCTTGTCCTTAATGCATAGGACTCAGAATATGTTTTTTCCTTCTTATAATAGTCTCTCTGCTCTAGAAGAAAAGGGACATTGTTACCTGTTGCATGTCAGAATGGAGGAACATTTTCGAGGATAGGTCCAGCATTTTCAGGGAATATGACTATCACATTCGGAAAATGAGAACAGGGAAGTAAGGCATCCACAATCAGTGACTAAATATCGAGGGACACAATATCAAGTGTCCATAAAATAGAAGCAAATATATTGAGAGACATAATATCGAATACCAATCTACAAACAGGTAAGTACCAAAATATCGTTGTTAAAAATATAGGTACCTAAAATATCGATTTTTTAAAATATATTAAAACTAATAAAAAAGTAATTAAATAATAAACACAATTAAATAAAACATAGTTAAAATAATGTAAACAAGCTTTAAATGTAAAAATAATAAATGTAATGTAAACAAAAAATTAAGTATCTGTTAACATATATATATATTAACTTAATCGTATTAAAAAATAGTTAATATTCTTAATGATAAAATATTTAAAACATTATTAAAAATATAATTAAATATATATGAATAAACCTATTATATAAAATGTAAAAAGAAATTATATACAATAATTTAAGTAATAATAATAATATTTTTATGCAAATTAATATTGTGCGGCGAGAAAGCAAAAGAAACACAAGTGATGGACGGAATGCACAACAAATCAAAACATTCACCCCCAGACAAGGGATCTGGGTTAAATCCATCATTCTTTTGCTCACCATGCCACCCCAGTTTAGACCTGGCCATATGCAAATCAGTCTTGACCCTGTGCCTCATGGGAACAGTCCAGCCCGAACTGCCCAGCCAGGTCCTCCCTAGACCGCAAACAAGCATCCTAGAACCGGTTTCAGGACTCTTAAGCCAGGTAGCTTGATTTCAGTGGCATAGTGAGCCCAGGACCCATGTCTGGTCATACCTTGCGCACTTAGGGCGAGAAAGCAAAAGACACACAATTGATATACGGAATGCAGAACAAATCAAAACATTCACCCCCAGTCAAGAGATCTGGGTTAAATCCATCATTTTTTTGCTCACCATGCCACCCCATTTTAGACCTGGCCATATGCAAACCAGTCTTGACCCTGTGCCTCATGGGAACAGTCCAGCCCGAACTGCCCAGCCAGGTCCTCCCTGGACCGGAAGCAAGGATCCTAGGACCGGTTTCAGGGTTTCACCCCTCTCAGCCAGGATAGCTTGAATACAGTGGCACAGTGAGCCCAGGACCCACGTCTTGGCAGACCTCGCGCCCTTAGGGCGATAAAGCAAAAGACTCACAATTGATGGACGGAGTGCAGAACATCTGAAAACAATCACCCCAGTCAAGAGATCTGCGTTAAATCCATCATTCTTTTGCTCACCATGCCACCCCATTTTAGACCTGGCCATATGCAAATCAGTCTTGACCCTGTGCCTCATGGGAACAGTCCAGCCCAAACTGTCCAGCCAGGTCCTCCCTGGGCCGGAAACAATCATCCTAGGACTGGTTTCGGGGTTTCACCCCTCTTCAGCCAGGATAGCTTGATTTCAGTGGCACAGTGAGCCCAGGACCCACATCTGGGCATACCTGGCGCACTTAGGGCGAGAAAGGAAAAGACACACAATTGATGTACTGGGGTGAATGTATGACATTGTTCTGCATTCTGTCCATCAACTGTTGTTTTTGCATTTGTCACCCGAGTGGGACGGGTATGCTCAGACGTGAGTCCCGTGCTCTCCATGCACTGAATCAAGCTATCCTGGCTGATGAGGGCTGAAAGCCCGAAACCGGTGATAGAATGCTTGTTTCTAGTCCAGGGAGGACCTGGCTTGACAGTTCAGGCTGGACTGTTCCCATGGGGCACAGGGTCAAGACTGATTTGCATATGGCTGAGTTCAAACTGAAATGACATGGTGAGCAAAAAAACTATGGATTTAGGCCCAGGTCTCTGTACTGGGGTGAACGTATGACATTGTTCTACATTCTGTCCATCAACTGTTGTATTTGCATTCGTCACCCCACGTGGGATGGGTGTGCTCTGACGTGGGACCTGTGCTCTCCGTGCCACTGGAATCAAGCTATCCTGGCTGATGAGGGCTGAAAGCCCGAAACCGGTCCTAAGATGCTTGTTTCCAGTCCAGGGAGGACCTGGCTTGGCAGTTTGGGCTGGACTGTTCCCATGGGATCAGGGTCAAGACTGATTTGCATATGGCTGGGTTCAAACTGGAATGGCAGGGTGAGAAAAAAAACGATGGATTTAGGCCCAGATCTCTGTACTGGGGTGAATGTATGACATTGTTCTTCATTCTGTCCATCAACTGTTGTCTTTGCATTTGTCACCTCGAGTGGGACAGGTAAGCTCAGACATGAGTCCTGTGCTCTCCAGGCCACAGGAATAAAGCTATCCTGGCTGATGGGGGCTGAAAGCCTGAAACTGGTCCTAGGATGCTTGTTTCCATTCCAGGGAGGACCTGGCTTGGCAGTTCGGGATGAACTGTTCCCATGGCGCACAGAGTCAAGATTGATTTGCAAATGGCTGTGTTCAAACTGGAATGGCATGGTGAGCAAAATAATGATGGATTTAGGCCAGGATCTCTGTACTGGGGTGAATGTATGACATTGTTCTGCATTCTGTCCATCAACTGTTATTTTTGCAATTAATATTTTACACTACATCAAATGGAACAATAATAAAAAATGCTGCGTAGCGTAGTGAATAAAAATAGTATTCACACTACAACAAGTGCAAAGGTATTGAATATGTTGGATAGCAGGTGGGTACAAATTACTATTCCCACTCCTACGAGTGGAACAGTAGGGAAAGTGTTGGATACTGGGAGGGTAAAAATGACTATTCCCACTCCAGTGAGTGGAACAGTAGGGAAAGGGTTGGATAGCGGGAGGATAAAAATTACTATTTTCACTCCAATGAGAGGAACAGTAGGGAAAGTGTTGGATAGTGGGAGAATAAAAATGACTATTCCCACTCCAGTGAGTGTAACAGTAGAGAAAGTGTGAGATAGCAGGTGGGTAAAATTTACTATTCCCACTCTAGTGAGTGGAACAGTAGGGAAAGTGTTGGATAGTGGGAGGGTAACAATTACTATTCCCACTCCAGTGAGTGGAACAGTAGGGAAAGTGTTGGATAGCGGGAGGGTAAAAATTACTATTCCCACCCCAGTGAGTGGAACAGTAGGGAAAGTGTTGGATAGCGGGAGGATACAAATTACTATTCCCACTCCAGTGAGTGAAACAGTTGGGGAAAGTGTTGGATAGCGGGTGGGTAAAAATGACTATTCCCACTCCTACAAGTAGAACAGTTGGGAAATTGTTGGATAGTGGGAGAATAAAAATTACTATTCCCACTCCAGTGAGTGGAACAGTAGGAAAAATGTTGGATAGCGGGAGGGTAAAAATTACTATTCCCACTCCAATGAGTGGAACAGTAGGGAAAGTCTTGGGTAGCGGGAGGATAAAAATTACTATTGCCACTCCAGTGAGTGAGACAGTAGGGAAAGTGTAGGATAGCGGAGGATAAAAATTACTATTCCCACTCCAGGGAGTGGAACAGTAGGGAAAGTGTTGGATAGCTGGAGGGTAAAAATTGCTATTCCCACTCCAGTGAGTGAGACAGTAGGGAAAGTGGTGGATAGCGGGAGGATTAAAATTACTATTCCCACTACAATAAGTTGAACAGTAAGGAAAGTGTTGGATAGCGGGAGGATAAAAATTACCATTTCCACTCCAATGAGTGGAACAGTAGCGAAAGTGTTGGCTAGCGGGAGAATAAAAATGACTATTCCCACTCCAGTGAGTGTAACAGTAGAGAAAGTGTGGGATAGCAGGTGGGTAAAAATTCCTATTCCCACTCCAGTGAGTGGAACAGTAGGGAAAGTGTTGGATAGTGGGGGGGTAACAATTACTATTCCCACTCCAGTGAGTGGAACAGTAGGAAAAGTGTTGGATAGCGGGAGGGTAAAAATTACTATTCCCACTCCAGTGAGTGGAACAGTAGGGAAAGTGTTGGATAGCGGGAGGATAAAAATTACTATTCCCACTCCAGTGAGTGGAACAGTAGGAGAAATGTTGGATAGCGGGAGGGTAAAAATTACTATTCCCACTCCAATGAGTGGAACAGTAGGGAAAGTCTTGGATAGCGGGAGTATGTAAATTACTATTCCCATTCCAGTGAGTGAGACAGTAGGGAAAGTGTAGGATAGCGGGAGGGTAAAAATTACTATTCTCACTCCAGTGAGTGGAACAGTAGGGAAAGTGTTGGATAGCTGGAGGGTAAAAATTACTATTCCCACTCCAGTGAGTGAAACAGTGGGGAAAGTGTTGGATAGCATAGAGGAATAATTTAGTAGACCCAGTCTTACTATTTAATTAAAATGTATTAAAAAATAATTAATTATATAAATTAAATTTACCTCCCACTATTTTCCACTATAAACATCACCTCCAATAGTCTAAAATATTCATAATTTAACATAATTAATTAACATTTAATTAATTAGCTAATCACAATTAACACAAATTAATAACAATGATATCTAAATTAAATAACACAATCAACAGTATAAAATAACTCTTAAATATTATATACATCTTAATAAAAATGTATTTTCAATAAATTTAATACACAGGACTGAAATCAAAGGCTTCAGGAAAGAGAACAATTTTGTAACAGTCTGCAAAGCAAGGGAAAGATAAAGTGTGTCACACCAAGAAAGCAAAGTGCATCATGTCAAGAAAACAAAATGGATGCCAGAAAGTTTCAGATGCAACGCTCTACTCACACTCACAAGGCCAAGTGGCAACATCAGTTAGGCGAGTAGAAATCAAACAACATCAATTGTCATAAATGTCTTTGTCTAAAAGTTCATCACCGTCATTGTCAAGTGACAGTGATAAAGATAGGTGTGCAATGTCACAGTTGAGTGCTGGATGACGTGCACATGTAGGATTAGCTTCTTGGAAGGAAGAATGCCGCTTGAAGCCAGGCCGACAAGTGAAAGGACAAAATTCATTTGTACACTGTCCCAAGATCACACTGAAAGTGAATGTGTGCCCCATACCTTTCATCATAGACCGTGACACTACGATATATATTATGCCCGTGGAAAAGTACAATGAACTGTCTCCAGTGCCCTATTTAACTCTATCAAAAACCAAAGTGCATACTTTGGCTGCTTCTATGCCACTGCAAAGTCAAGGATCATTCAAAGCAACTGTGAAGCATAAAAATATGAACGTACAAGCGCCAATTCATGTCTTGGCAGGCACTTCATCGAGTGCATCTTTACTAAATCTGAATGCCTATCATGAGATGGTGAATCAGTTTTCATCTTTGTTTCATCGACTGGGTAGAGGCTGTTGAGAAAGAACGTGATACCTTATTAAAACACAACATCATTGAGCAATCTACAGGTCCCACGCCATGGGAATCACCCATAGTGGTAGTGCCAAAAAAGGAAAGTTAAGGAGCAATGAGCATCTGCATTGATATTCGCCAAACAAGACAACTGAAAGAGACCAACATCAATTACACACATTGCCAACATGATTACGCAGCTGAATGGAGCTAAAGAATTTTCCCGCCTTGATTTGAACAAATGGTGACCAGCTCAAACTAGAAGAGAATTGCAGGTACATTACTACCTTTTTGACTCATGTTGGTATATTTGAAACTAAAAGCTACGTTTCGGAGTGTCATCAGCTGCTGAATCTTTTCAAGATGTAATTCGTTGCATAATACAGCCAGTCACAAATACTTTCAATTACAGTGATGACATACTCGTTTTGGGGCCACACTAAAGAAACATGGTAAAGTTCTTACACAAGTGTGTTGTATACTTCCTGAAGCAGGTCTCACTTTTAATTGTATTGTAGATTTATATAGTGCAAAACTGTCACCCTGCGGGTATCCGGGTATCCTGGTGCTGCAACTTGTGGAGTTGACACTAGGCAGAACAGATATCCTATATGCTAATTTGGAGAGCTCATAGTACTCATTCCTGGGGAAGAGCTATATCTTTAAGCTCTTTCTGAATGGAAGCAATGATTTAGTTTGTCTGATATGCAGAGGTAGACTGTTCCAGATTCGTGAGGCTGCTATCCCAAATGCTCTACCGCCCAACCTGGTCTTCTTAAATCTGGCAATAGTTACCAGACTTGCACTGGAAGAATGAAGATTTCTCCCAGGGTTGTACCAGATGAGTTTCTCCTGCATGGACATAGGACCCAGACCATGCACTGCTTTGAACACAATGCAGAGGGATTTGAATTGAATACTCTCTTTGATGGGCAGCCAATGGAGGTCCATTAATGCTGCTGTCATTGAGGACCTACGCTGCCTATTTAGCGCCAGTTTAGCTGCAATGGACTGGATCCTCTGCAGCTTCAATAGCACTGATTGTGGTGCTCCCAAGTATAGAGAGTTGCAGTAGTCCAGTCTGCTTAAAATTATACTCCTCACTACCAAGGGTCTAGTAGCACTAGGCAGTAGTGGGAGTGTGGTAAATAAATAAATAATACCCTATTTTTGAATATATAAATGAATAACAGATAGCTCAATAAAATAAGAGTCAAGATTCGAGGTAGTAGGAGTTTGCAGGTTTATTACAGCATAAAGGACAGGAACAGGACAACCTGCACAGGAATAGGATGACAGGGCCCAGCAGCGCTGCTGGTGTCAGGATCGGGGCAAAGGCAGGAAAGGATCACTTTTTAATAACAGTACATCAGCATATATACATAACGTAAACACATAGCATTACATTGCAGTAGGCGTAACAGTGGGTGGAGCAGAAGGCATGACGCGTAGCAGTCGCGAAAGATAAGGGGGAAAAGAGGTGTAACAGGGCGTATACATAGACATGTGATGCAAACGTAACAGAATATGTCATGAATGGGGCGGAAACCATGGAGGGGGCTACCTAAGGAGCCGGGACCTCTAACCTGATGGTGCGCGCAAACTGACAATGACGTGTTACTAGGAGAAGCTGGGGGCTATGAACTCTGTGCTAGGAGCAGAGACTGAAGTCTGGAAAGTCAGGGCGACATGTACCTAAACAGTATCTAGTATCTGATGTTTAGAGAACATATTGATATAAACTAGAAGTCAAGAGGGGAAAGGCTGACTTGTTTCTAAGACTGGACCATGCATTATTCTACATGTAGTGCGTGATGAAGAATACTAAATGACCATTAAATACAGTATTTCTCTAACGCGGAGACGGAAAGGCTAGACAATGACGGAAACTATTGATGTAGTTCAGTAGCTTAGGAATGCAGAGAAGGAGGACTGAACTGATAACTGGAATCATAACATATTCTTGGCAGACTCAAAGGCAGAGCCAGCCTGAACCGGGCACTGTGAGGCAGAAAGTAAGTGAAGGGTCGAGGATACAGGTGGGGGCTGTATTGCTCCTCAGCGAGGCTGCAGGAGACAGGAGCTGAATCTGGAGTCCAGGCCCTTTTGAGGCCTAGAGACGGGGACTTTATAATGGAATAACGTGCACACTGAGAAACGTGGCAACGTAGCTTTACATAGGCCTGATATTCGTAGTATTCACGAGAACTGGAAACTGGCATACTAGAGGTGGACACAACTATAATTGCGTCAGGAATCGAACATGGGGAGTACATATGCATATTTAATCATGCACACATAACATATGATGGAGGAGGCGTAGGGACACAGAACATGGCAAAATTTACTTTTCCACATTCCCTCCTTGTCACTACGTTTCCATCAGGAAACATCAATATTCATGATACCATCTATCATTTCATACAGTATCATTTGCTCGTCTCGAATTATCCTGGAACGGGATTTAGAACGGGGCTTGGGACTAGGAATACAAGAGGTAGCACAAATGCCGCAAATCGCAGGGCCACATTGTATACAGAGACAGCAGCTGAATATGATTGCTACTGCAATACCTAGGAAGGACAATATTTTCCATCCCCATGCAGAAATTATATTCCAGAACCAACCGGACCATGTCCAGGTGCCTGGGTCTTGGTGTATCAGATGGGCAATCTTATGAAGTCTGGTTATAGCTGAATAAACAGATGGCGCGTTATTTGGAATGAAAATGCAGCAACTGGATCCGATGACTCTACAGGCCCCGCCCCTATCGGCCAGTATGACGTCAAGGACGAGACGATTCTGCAAAACGACAAATCTCATAGCAGATTGCTCTTCGGTTAAGTTACCTAGAGCAGAGGCAGTCTCATTTACTACAGCTTCAAGGGTTCTTGTTAACCTACGGATCAGTTTACTATTCTGGATAGGTCCTATAAAGAAGAAGAAACCTCTATTGAAATCTGTATACTGTTCTAGAGCAGTTTCAGTATAATCGACAATTTGGGACTCCCTTCTATGTCTAATGTGTACTAGATGTGTGTTTCTATGGTAATCAGATGGGGCTAGAAAAACAGGTGGCAGTAGGAAGGCAATGTAACAGGTTCCCTCCCAATCGAGGGGCAGACGGACATATGCAGTTTGACCACAAATAAAATAAGAATGACGTGAAGCTTTGAAGATAGATTTCCCACTGTCACTATACTTGACAATAGTAGTACAATCACTATGTCCTACATGTACGGAACCATTATTTCGGACACATAATTCGCCTTTGACTGGTAGTACTGAAATAGCAGGTAAGTCTGGAGTAGAATCAGACTGGACATTCAGGACCATGAAATTCGACGAATAATTTCCTAAATTATACACTTCATTTTCTAGATCTAACCCGGTTCTGTGAGGGAGACCTTGCTTGTCTGGAAAACATGTACTGTTAAGAAAAGACATATCTGTTGAGGATGACGTTAACGTGGACCATGCTCCACACGAACCATTATGTGAAAATGGATAAGGAAAGAGTGGCAGAACTCCCTTCGGGGTCTGGAAAGGGGGGAGTCGACCACACACCCAACAATTAGTGGCATTGCTGGTCTGGTGTGAGTAATGTAACATGCGGATGAATGAGTTGTTTCGCATAGCGAGGCGGTAAGAGAGTTCATGAGGAGGTAGGTCACTAAACGTGTGCTCTATAGTAGCATTAGAAGACTTATTTACATGAGAAATTGGAAGATACAGGTAAAATGCATAACTGGTGCAGGAAGTCATAATGCTGAGAAATAATATGAAACATAGAAAAATGATACATCAAATTGAGTTTTGACTAACTCTCTCACTATGGGGGTCTGTTTTATACATGTCAGAAACAGTCTAACCGTTTCACCTAGGGGAGGACTTAGACAATCAAACTGGCTGACTTATTTTACTAGACCGGAGTTTGAGTTTATACTCCTGTTGCGGAGTTTTCTCTAACAGGGGAGGGTTTGTAGCAATGTCTTTTGCGGGACAGTCCTTGAGAACAATATTTTGGCAATCCTTCAAATCCTGGGAAATGTTCTTTAAGACGGGTTTCAATCCATTAAATTGTTTTATATGAGAAAGGTGCACCCAGCCTTTGCGACCTTCCAACTTCACGGCTGTACGGGTGGTGAGGAGGACCTGTCGGGGCTCTTTCCAGCGAGGCTCCAGCGGACTTGTTCTGTCAAAATTGCGGACCATCACCATGGATCCTGGAACGATTTCATGCGGTGCCACCTCGGTATTGTCTGGAAATGCGGCGGCAACCTGTGAACGACATGAGTTGAGGGCAGACATCAAGGAAGCTAGGTAATCTGTCAGCATATTACTTGAAACATCGGTAATACTTCGGGGTCTAGGAGTACCCCACATGTTAGGGGGGCGGCCGAAAACGACCTCATACGGGGACAGACCTGATCTGGAATGTGCGACCATGCGCATATAAAATAAAGCGACTGGCAGAGCTACTAGCCAGTCCACACCTTTCTCTTTACACACTTTGGCGATTCGGATTTTCAGAGTCTGATTATGTCTCTCTACGAGACCGGCTGCTTCAGGATGGCGTACACAATGGAACTTCCACTGGTACCCTAACAGAAGGGAAACATGCTTCATGAGTTCAGATGAGAATGGCTGGCCGTTGTCAGAATATACGACTCTAGGGAGTCCATAACGGGGGAAGAACTCACGAACCAACTGCTTGGCAGTGGTCGCGGCTGTGTAATCTGGGACTGGATATGCTTCTGTCCACCTGGACAAAGCGCATACAACTACAAGGACATATTTGAAACCTCGACATCGCTCCATCTGAATATAATCCATCTGGAGGACTTCAAAAGGGTGGTCAGGAGGCTGGAATCCCCCTTGTTCCACCGGGACACTTTTACCTGGATTAAACTGACAACATATCATACAGGTACGGACTTTCTGCTTGGCTGCAGCTCGTAAATGCTTGTTGAACCAAATGTTCTGGATACTGTCTAACATGGCTTTTTCTCCTAAATGTGCTGGACTATGTGCGGTATTAATAATGACTTGAACCATAGAGTCGGGGAGAAACCATGTGGCTCTACCCTTCGTTAACCATCCTTGATCTGTCTGGACCCCTCCTTGTTCGGACCATTTCTTGATTTCTTCGGGAGTAGCATGTAACTGGATATCTATGACATCTTGTGTAGGGTCCTTAACTGTCATACATGTAGTCGGATCTGGAGTATGTGTCTGATTAACTGGAATGTCTGGAGTCTGTGCTGTAAGCTTGGCTGTGCGGTCTGCTAGATCATTACCTTGGGAAATAATGTCAGTAACTTTCGTATGTGCTTTACATTTCATAATAGCAATAGATGTCGGTAAATGTATGGCATCTAACAGAGCTTGAATAAGGAGACCATGCTGAATCTTGGTTCCATGAGAAGTCATGAAACCTCTCTCATGCCAGAGCACTCCGAAGTCGTGTACAACTCCAAATGCGTAGCGTGAATCTGTGTAAACATTAACTTTCAAATTCTTGGCGTGTATGCAGGCTTGTGTCAGAGCAACTAGCTCTGCTGCTTGAGCGGACAGGGTGTCAATACGGTGTGTCTCAATAACTTCAGTGTCAGTAGTCACTGCATACGCGGCGACTAGTTCTCCTGTACTGGTTCTCATACATGAACCATCCACATAAAGTGTCAGGTCGGGATCTAATAACGGAATATCTGTCAGATCTTGTCTTGGTTTTGTCGTAATGTTAACCACTTCCACACAATCATGTGTGACGGAATTTGAATTAACTGATGGTAACAGTGTAGCAGGATTAAGGATGTTGCAGCGTCTGATGTCTATGTGTGGCTGGAACAGTGTCAATTCATAACCAGTTAAACGTGCAATTGTCAAGTGCTGAGTCTGTGTTCGGTTTAAAAGAACTTCCACGGAATGTGGAACTTGTACTGTCAAGGTATGTCCTAAGACTATGGAATCACTTTGTCTGATAGCTAGGGCTGCGGCTGCAACTGACTTGAGGCACGCAGGCAGAGCCTGGGCTACAGGATCTAATGTGCTCGAAAAATAAGCACAGGGCTTGTATTGTCCTGCTTGATCTTGTGTGAGAACAGATAATGCTGTACCTTCGCGTTCAGTAACGAAAAGTGTAAAAGGCTTACTGTAGTTCGGTGTCGCTAGAACTGGAGCTTGGCATAGGGCTTTCTTTAACTCATTGAAACTAAGTGTATGTTCAGATGTCCAAGGGAGAACAGTCGATACGGCTGCCTCCTGTGTCGTTAACTGTATCAGTGGCTTGGCTAGAAATGCATACTGAGGAATCCATTGTCTGCAGTAAGAAGTGAGGCCAATAAAAACACGTACCTCCTTCTGGGTCTTGGGCTGAGGAAGACTCGCTATTAACTGGATACGGTCTGGTGTCAACTGCCTACCCCTCTTGGACAGTAAGTGTCCTAAGTATACCACTTGCTGGACACAGAATTGAAGCTTAGAAGGGGACACCTTGTGCCCCATCTCGGCTAGGAAATACAAGACTGTAAGGGATGCTCGCTCGCAAGCACGTTCAGAACGGGCTGTGATCAGTAGATCATCGACATACTGGAGCAGGGCAGTGTCAGTTGGCATGTGAATGTTGTCTAGTTGTCTCTTAAGTGCTTGACTGTAAATACTAGGACTTTCTGTGAAACCTTGAGGAGCTCGTGTAAACATATAGCTCCTTCCATTTAAACAAAATCCGAAAAGGAACTGGCTGTCTGGATGAATAGGAACGCTGAAAAACGCATTCTTGAGGTCTATGACTGTGAAAAATGAGGCTTCGGAATCAATGGCTGTTAATAGGGAAGAGATATCTGGGACAACTGGGTACTGAGGAACAATACATTTATTAAGCTCTCTTAGGTCAATCACTAATCGATATACTGGGGGTGCATTTGGATCAGTACGTTTCATGACTGGAATGATCGGAGAATTACATACATTGGAGTCAGTTTCTACAACTACTCCTTGAGCCATGAGCTCGTCAATAATTTTGGATAAGGCTGCTACAGCCTCAGGTGGCAATCTGTACTGTCTGATTCGTGGTAACACTACACCTGGCTTGAGAGTCACACGATAGGGTGTGATTTGCATATAACCAACATCAGTTGGACCTTGCGCCCATAGATGCTGTGGAACATTAGACAGTCTTGAATCAAAATCTCGTAATACATAGTGACCCTTAAAGTCACGTAGGAACAATCGTATTCCCTCTGGGGAACAGCATATAACTGCACCTAACTCTTTCAGTGTCTTAATGCCTAGTAGATTTTCTGGACATGACTTAGTAAGTAACAGATCAGTAGTGCGAGACAATGGACCTACTTCTAGAGAAACTGGCTTTGAAATCTCATTTACGATAGGTTTTCCTGAAAATCCAAGGGAAACATTTCTTGAGCCTGAGAGCGGAGCCCCTGGAACTTCGGCATGACTAATTGTGGTCCTACTTGCCCCTGTATCAATCAAAAACTTTCTGTCTTTCCCTAAGACTTGACTATGAACATAGGGACCTTCTTGATCTACAGGTATCTCGATGAGAGGCAAGCCTACCTCCCTCTCTAGGCTGTTTCATGAATACTGCTGGTACTCTGGATACTCAGACTGTGCATACTGGTACATCTGCGATGTGACCTGCTGTGTTGCAGCAATAGGCTGCGGTGCTGTAACTGTCTGTGGTGCATTCTGTGGCTGAGGAATCTGTGAAACTTGTTCTTGTCTAGGCGGACGTGGTCTTTCTTTAGTCTTACCGGTAGCTATGTTATGTTTCAGAACTGCACACTCGTTTATAAAATGGCCTGGCTGTTTACAATAATTGCAATTCCCTTTAGCAGGAGCTGCTGGATGACTGGCTTGATTCGGACCCCTCTTCTGACTGTCTTGAGGAACAGATTGTGCAACTAGTACTTTCATTTTCGTGTCTTTCATACGTTTCCTTTCATGTTCTTGCTCTTCTCTAATCCTATTCTGGTGGTATTGAAGCATCTGCAACATCTGGGACGGGGTATTAGCTTGCCAGGTACTTTCGACTTTCAAAACTCGATTTTTAATCGATGGACTTGAATTCTCGACTAATTTAGTAACAAAAAGGTGAGGGTATGACTCACTACTTGTCTTGAGGCCACTGTTGATGCTGAAACATTTTTCAAATCTAGAATAAAAATCACTAATATCTTCGTCTTGTTTCTGTTTACAGGCTGAGATTGCATCCCAGTCTTCTTTTCTAGTTGTCAATAATCTGGGTAAAACTTGTATTAATAATTCCGGTAATTCTTTACATTTATCTCCAAGACCGGTACCTGGTACTCGTGCCTTGTCTTCAGCTTCTAGAACTGCCCAATCGATCTTTTTCTCTCCCACCTCCCATTCTTTTTCCTTGAGCTTTTCATACACCCCTGCGGGCAGCAGAACTTTTAACATTTTAATTATATCTGGATACGTGTATTCTCCCATACGGAGCATGTCTTTTAATTCTCTATGGAACCCTGCTGGATCTTTGTCATGACAGGGAATTAATTTCTTCATCTCAAGAAGTTCCATCTTTGTGATCGGAGTGTATACAAACACTCGTTGCATTTCGCCACCCGTTCCTCTAACTGGGTGGACTTCTCGTAACGGATTCTGTCTGTCTATGTAAAATGGTTTACTTTCTGGGGGTGAGACATGAACAAAATGCGGGTTCAGAAACGTTCTATATTTGTAGCGCTGTTCTAGAATGACACTAATTAAATCGGTACCTAGACCTCTCCACCTATACTGGAGTAACTCGTTCAGGATATCATGTAACGGACCTGGATCAGAATGTTGACCCTCATACAGAGTAATGAGGTGCTGGATCATATACATACCCACCAGTCGTTGCTCGGCTGGGGGCATTTTCAGAAACATTTGTGCCACTATTTCGTCTGGAAAAGTGGTAGAATCAGTAATCCATCGGACTGCTGATCGGGCTAATTCTTGTTCATGCATGGTGCTTAACTCACTGTAACCGATTCGTGATTTCAGAATGTGATCGGTAGCTTGAAACACTTGTTCTAGAGAACCTTGTTCTGGTGCTGGATGATGAAAAATAGACTTGTGTTCTAGGCGTAAATGGCGATCTGGAAATCTGGGTTTTCCTACATACGCTATTCTGGCGGGATCCTCGTCCTCTACCTCTTCGGTATCAGAGTTACTTTCTTTCTCGCTTACTTGTGCTGCTTTACGTTGATCGTGTAATTTTATTATTTCTTTACGGATTTTCTTGTACATACTCTCCATAGCACCGACGGTCTTGTGCTTACCCTCGGCTATATTATCACTCCACCTTGTCAGGGTTCTCATTTTGGCCTGATCTTTAGACGGGTAATCTTGTTCTCTTATTAGGCAGTTAATCAGAAACTTTAATATCATTAGTTGGATCTCGGCTTTCCTTTGAGACATGGCCTCGCTAATGCTTTCTGGATCATCCCCTGTACGGATGAAACGATATATTCTGTCTAGATCTTCTTTCATATTCGGTAGGGTGACTAGATACTCGGCCACCTTTCCTACGCGGAATGAATATAAAACCATATTATCCTCGCCTGGGACTGGATCATAGCCGCATTCGGCAAGGGATTTTCTTATTTCTGCTACAGACTGATGTCTTGGCGTACGCTGTGACGCTTGTGCATGTAATTCGGCTGTCGTTAAACGCTTGTGTGGCGGCGGGGTTCGAGGATGACCTTCCCCTGCGGCCCCTAAACTAGAGTCGTCTACTGAGGCTCTTCGTCCTGGCAGAGTGGGAAATGGAAATGTAGGCTGGACTTGTATGGCGGGCTGGACCGGGGGTACCGTAACAGGTACTCCGGTGTCTGGAGGAGCGGGAAGTGCCTGATTTACAGGGACTGGCGGAGCGCGAACAGGATTTGCATATTCTGGGACTGTGTCGTCCAAATAGGACGAAATAAAAATATCAGCTGCGGTCTGTTTGTGACGTAGCTTGGTCGGAACTAATGGTGGCGGGAAATTACTGGATGCCTCTGGGGTCGCTTTCGGCAAGCCCTCGGCAAGAAGAGGATACATACCCCTATTAAGGGCATGCCTCTGTCTGTCTGACTGTTCGGCTTTGACTTGTTCACCTATCTCGATTAATTCTTTTTCTTGTGCTCGTTCTAAGGATTCTCTACTTAATTCTGACTTTCTGATTTCTTTTTCGGTTCTTTTATGAGATTCTTTGCGCCATAACTCAATGGCATCTTTCTGTGACTGTCTGGCTTTCTTTTTCCATAATGCTTCTTCTACTCGCATGATGCACTCGGCATCCCATGTACCCGATACGGGCCATCTGTACTTTTCTTCTAACTGTTTGGTATACTCTACCCATAAATCTAGATACAATATGGCGCTTATGCCATGCTTCTGATACATAAAGTGACCTGGACTGTCCCTCGGCGGAACAGGAACTGCTTCTTCTAACAAACCCTTTCTAGTTTTTAGCTGACGTAATCTCGAAAAGAGAGACATTGTAAACTTGAATCGGAACACAATACAATACACGAGGAACAATAACAATTGGGAGAACAATTCAGGCATACCACGACATTGGAAATACATTGAACAACATCATAACATAACAGTTCGGACAGAATATTACCTGGAATACTGAGAACAGAAACACAAGAATTTCTCGAGAACGGAACAGACTAGAGTTACTGGATGCACTGCTGAAACAGTACGGAACATACCGGTCCCATAAAGGGACGCATCAAGACCCGTATCCACCTAGGTGAACACTTCGTTTGTGAGTCTGTGTACCACCAACCCACGGACCAGAGTCAATTTAGATTGACCCTGTCTAGATACTACCCCAGTAATGGTACTCACCGGGCAGCAAGAACGGAAAGCCTCGGATCAGACTGGACTGCTACGACGACGGACGACGAACTTCGGACTTCAGTTACGGGTGGACCTCCGGATACCTCGTACCTTGGACTCTTGGCTTGGGCTCTGGTCGGGACTCGCCGCGTTCCTCCACCGTCTCGTTTGGATGCTGGACCGCCTCCTCCGTCTCCTCCGTGGGCCTGAGGGTTACTTGAAGCAGAAATATCTGCCGGTGCGCAGAAGAGTTCCGTCACGACTGCAGAGGGTCAGGGGGTCGGCGTGGCTTCACCGACGCGTGGGGAAAGGGCAAGTCCCTAATCGGGCGCCATTATGTGGTAAATAAATAAATAATACCCTATTTTTGAATATATAAATGAATAACAGATAGCTCAATAAAATAAGAGTCAAGATTCGAGGTAGTAGGAGTTTGCAGGTTTATTACAGCATAAAGGACAGGAACAGGACAACCTGCACAGGAATAGGATGACAGGGCCCAGCAGCGCTGCTGGTGTCAGGATCGGGGCAAAGGCAGGAAAGGATCACTTTTTAATAACAGTACATCAGCATATATACATAACGTAAACACATAGCATTACATTGCAGTAGGCGTAACAGTGGGTGGAGCAGAAGGCATGACGCGTAGCAGTCGCGAAAGATAAGGGGGAAAAGAGGTGTAACAGGGCGTATACATAGACATGTGATGCAAACGTAACAGAATATGTCATGAATGGGGCGGAAACCATGGAGGGGGCTACCTAAGGAGCCGGGACCTCTAACCTGATGGTGCGCGCAAACTGACAATGACGTGTTACTAGGAGAAGCTGGGGGCTATGAACTCTGTGCTAGGAGCAGAGACTGAAGTCTGGAAAGTCAGGGCGACATGTACCTAAACAGTATCTAGTATCTGATGTTTAGAGAACATATTGATATAAACTAGAAGTCAAGAGGGGAAAGGCTGACTTGTTTCTAAGACTGGACCATGCATTATTCTACATGTAGTGCGTGATGAAGAATACTAAATGACCATTAAATACAGTATTTCTCTAACGCGGAGACGGAAAGGCTAGACAATGACGGAAACTATTGATGTAGTTCAGTAGCTTAGGAATGCAGAGAAGGAGGACTGAACTGATAACTGGAATCATAACATATTCTTGGCAGACTCAAAGGCAGAGCCAGCCTGAACCGGGCACTGTGAGGCAGAAAGTAAGTGAAGGGTCGAGGATACAGGTGGGGGCTGTATCGCTCCTCAGCGAGGCTGCAGGAGACAGGAGCTGAATCTGGAGTCCAGGCCCTTTTGAGGCCTAGAGACGGGGACTTTATAATGGAATAACGTGCACACTGAGAAACGTGGCAACGTAGCTTTACATAGGCCTGATATTCGTAGTATTCACGAGAACTGGAAACTGGCATACTAGAGGTGGACACAACTATAATTGCGTCAGGAATCGAACATGGGGAGTACATATGCCTATTTAATCATGCACACATAACATATGATGGAGGAGGCGTAGGGACACAGAACATGGCAAAATTTACTTTTCCACAGGAGAATATGGCGTAGTGCTCTTAACAATAAAAAGTAGGTGCTAACTGTTTTATTGGCTTGTGACTCCATTTGAAGATTGTCATCTATTAAAACCCCCAGGTTACCTACCGTTCTGACTGGAACCAGTGATTCGTCCTTAGGGGTGAATCTGAACTCAGACGGCAGTGGCCGCATCACTTTGGCTGTGAAGCAGTATACAACCTCCGTTTTCCCACAATTAAATTGTAAGGAGTTTATCCTAAGCCAATTGGAGGTCTGGTGCATACACTCCTGGAATGTCTCTATGAACACTGCTTGATTTCCTTCCATGGAGAACACCAATTGTGTGTCGTCCGCGTAACTGACTAGGTCTATTCCAAAAGATTTAATGATAGGAATCAGAGGGCGTAGGTAGTTGTTGAATAAGATGGGGCTTATTGCTGAGCCATGTGGCACCCCGTAATACCTCAAAGTTTGAGTTTCATCAAACCAAGCTGGCATTGCTCGTAACAAAAACAGCACATTTCCGGTGGCCATCTTTGTGAAGGGTAGCATTCTAGTTGTTTCACGATATAACAGCATGCATATACAGGTGGATTTAGGATTATACAAAGGGAATTACACTGATTTGCTAAAAGTTTTCCTTTTAACTAAACATCACTGATAATATCGTATCCTGGACATGTTGAGCCAGCACTCAAACAGGAAGTGTGAAATTTCTCGCAATGCAAACAGCACATTACCAGTGGCCATCTTTGGGATGTAACACTCTAGTGTTTCAATCCTGTTTTAGGGGGCTTCTAAGATGCTGGGAATACAAATAGGAGCTCCGAACATTCAGATTACTTTCCACGGAGTCACGAGAAGGTATTTACCGGAGAGTGTGCACCCTTGACAATGGGAGTAAGACCCGGGCGGGTCTTTAAATATAGCCCCCCTCTGGTTGGCAAACCTAAATGAACACTTGAACTAACCTAACATTATATTCTCTGCCGTCTTTTCCTGCAGTGTTTGACTACAGGCGCCCTCCCCTTCCGTGACAGCTCATGAGGCCTTAAGTTTCTATAAATCGTGTATGTATAAACGTATGATTGCAAATACACTAGCGTAAGAGTGAAGTGAAATACAATTGATAAATGCAGTTTAAAACTCTGAGAATTTTGTCTGTGCCATGTATATAAGTGTGTGTTTTTAACTGTGTGGAGAGTGACTTTACATTATCATTGGGCAACACAGCACCCACTCTAGAGAATGAGTACAGCACACCTCAATCAGTTTGAGAGAAAAATATATCACAGTGGTATTTACTGTCAACTTTCCTGTTCCTCATGGTGGTGATATGTTACATACAGTGTATCACTGTGTCATTTTTTTTTCTTTTAAAGGTTATAAAAGATACCATATTTTTGTTGCATGCTTCAATTGAGCATGAACCATGGCTGAATATTATTTAGGCAAACTAATTACACATAATCAATGTGTGAGCAAAGTAGGGATCACGCACGGTCCTGAAGAAGAAAGCCAAGGGGATGGCTTTTGTAACATGTCAAGTAGGAGGCAACTCATTATAGTATACCCCCTATGTCTCCCCAAATTTTAATGTTTCCAGCTAGGGAAGCAAATAAATTTAATTTTTTTCCACTAGATAGGTAATTTTAATTTGCACCACTATCTTTCCTGACCCTACCACTCCTACCTCCGCACAGTTTTTTCACTGAATTGAGTGCTCCCGCATCTTCGTAGGTTGCAGCATGCCCCACCCTGCCCCGTAGAGGGACAGCAAGACCCCCATGATGAAGATTGACACTGAGGAATTGTTAGTGTGTGAGTTGTATTTTAAAAACACATAGTGTTTCCCATAACAAATTCTTGGGTTAAAACAATTTCCCACCACCATCATATTATCTCTCCAAACAAGGAAGTATATATTTTAAAGTGGTAGAATCTTCTTGTTGACTTAATACTTCTCATGTGTGCCAATAATCATGTCACTACTTATAAAGTGGCTGATGCCTTTGTTAACTTTATTGTGAAGTCAAGTACCCCTGCTGCCATCTCAGTAGAACAAATTATTGCTGCCACAAGAACTGACAGGGATTTGCTATTACTTAAAGACATTAATACACACCAATCGTGGCTAAAACATACTCGACTGCTTCATGATGACGTTAAATACCAGAAATAAGAAAATGTGCAAGGAGAACTTTTAGTTACCACAGCGGGCTTCATCTTATAAGGGTTGAGTATTGTCATACTAGAGAGTCTGAGACAACAAGTTATTGAACTTGCCCATGAGGGAGTTGTTGCTATGAAATGTGCTTTATGGGACCGAGTGTGGTTCCCTCATCTTGATGAAAGAGTTGAAAAAGTGGTAAAAGCATGTCATTTGTACAGCTGTCTGTCATCTAAGGCAGCCCAATATCAGTTAAACATGTCTGATCTCCCAAAGCATTCATGGGAGAATATTGCAATTGATTTCTATGGGCTCCTTGACAATGGACATCACCTATTAGTAATTGTTGATGAATATTCCCGTTTTCCCCTGGTGGAAGATCTGTTGTCAACTACTCATAACAGAGCCATTGAGAGACTAGAAAGTATTATTGCAACATGGGGTGTTTCTATGATTTTAAAATTGACCCGCCTTTCAATAGTTGTGAATCGAAGATTTTCTCACTCATTTAAATGTCAAGCATCAGAAAAGCACAACTCTCTGCACACAGACGAATTATGTGGTTGAGAGATTTATAAGTGCCCTCGAAAGACTGTGCTGTGCTGGAAAATTTTGACCTCAAATCAGTTCTTCAGTCTACGCTTCATGCATAGTGGGCAGCTCCCTGTTCTAGCACTGGTCAGAGCCCAGCCACCTTAATGTTTGGAAGAACCATGGGAACCAAATTGCAGCAATGGACCACTGAAGGATCTATTGACATTAATACATTTTAAACCACTGATTCACCTCACAAATGCAAAATGAAAACCTATGCAGACAGACGCCTCTGTGATCTATGTTCAACAGAGACCAAGTTATCATCAGGCAGAAATGGAAACGCAAGTCTGATGTTCCTTTTGATGCTCACCCATTGAGGGGTGTGACTAGTAAAAGACCCATGGTGACTGCTCACCATCCTGGAAAGTTCTTTACGCCATATTTTTTACATTACAGGCACCTGCCTCAACCTTCGCCAACTCCAAATGTCAGGAGTGAGACTTGTCGACCTGAGAATCCAGATAGCCCAATGGCTGTCCCTATGTCTTTGTCACCAGTGACAGTCATGGATACTTCTCTGGTACCACCACAGCCTCACATGACCAGATCGGTGATTGATTCGAACACCAAAACAACTTATTGAAGTGTTGTAATGTACATATGTATTATTAGTACCTTTTATTTAACAAAGGGGGAGATGTAGTGTCTTGTGAGTCAGAGATGATGGGACACTTTTTGGTTTCTGAGTGACTCCATAGAAGAGTGACATAAGTGCGTAGGTGTGGGTGATGGAATTCATGATGTAGAATGTGCAGTTAACGATTACACACTGAAGAATAAAGACATGTAATACCAAGCTCTGTGTGTGGCGTGGTCATTTGCATCTAACCAGGCTGGGAAGGACGTACAGGCATCAAAAAACTAAAAGTGCAGCTATGTTTGCCACTGTCTGCTTTATAATCTACCCTACTATCAAATTGTGCTTAGAGTTAGAATAGTAAATACACACTTTGTTACAGTCATGGCCAGTCCTCATAATGATAAGTGTGTTGTGTTTTTGTGGGTGCGCATGTGTGCGTTTGTGTGGTATTAAAAGTAAAATCTCTTGGCAAATGACAGACCAAAAAACTACACTCGATAAGTGCTCTGCAATCAAGCACTTTATAATTATGTCTGTCAGTCAGTCAGTCATTAATTATCAAGAAAGGATTTTGATTCAGTGCATAAGGAGAAGCATCTGTCTTTCACTGAATGGACATGAAATTAAACACACATTGAAAGGCTTCCAACACAAAAGGGTAAATTGGAGCAGGATCAGTCCTTATGGTGTCAAACAAATTATGACGCTTTTCCAGCAGCATGGATATTGAATGGAATTATTATGCGATAATAAAGGGCTATTTCCTTGCTCTCTATTGGGGATTCCTCCTTTGTAAGACGTGGAAGTAAAAGGGGCATGGAAGAATTGCCTAGATTTCTTCTTATTAATCCTTACTATTCCTAGTCTTGTTCTTCCTTATCACAGCCCTTCGTGCCATCCAGCGGTCCAATGTGTACTTGTAGCTTTGTGCCACATACACGTTTGTAAATCCTCAAAATGGCCGTACGAGTAGGGAATTTCAGAAAGTAAACAAATTAGTATCCTGTGTTACTGTCAAGAAACTGGAAACCATTCCATTAGGTGCAGAACTGGGAACAATGAAGATTACCAAAAAGTAAGCAAGGATTCATTCAAAAAGTATGACTAATTCATAACTCACAAATGCCACAAACATTGTGTCCATGGTGGCAGAAACTCTTTGAGCAATAAATCAGTCATTGTCATAGAAAAAAATCTATCTTTTTAAGCAGACTTTCTATGTTGAATAATCTGAGGTAAAGACTGTGTGATATATGTACAGGAATTTATATAGCGCAAAATCACCAAGCAGTTTCTAAGCGCTTGCTTAGGGAACCCGTCCTGGTATTCCCCTGTGAGATAACCCCGGCAGGGTATCCGCAAGGTGAAAGCCAGGCATCCCGCCGCGAGGGGCCGATGTGGAGATTAAGCAAGCTATTGCCCAGAGTCGCAGAGTGTGAACCCGTGAATTGAGTAGGCACCGGAGCGAGAATTGTCGAGTCCATGGACATTTTAGGACTCAAGACCCCGCCGAGCCAGGAATTGAACCCTGGTCCCGGGCTGACCTCTGCTTCCAGGTCTGCCTCCTCTAACCAGTGAGCCACACTTCTCCACTACCAGTGAGCCACACTTCTCCACTTGTCCACTTGCTGCATGCAAAGAGGATGACTTTCAGACAGTCAAGGAGCTGCATGAAAAATGTGTACATTCACAAAGGGCACACCTCTGCTGCTATTTTTAAAGAATTCAGTAGCGGTGGTAATTTTAGGAGGGATTGGGGCAGAAGGGACACACATGCACACACACACATAAACACTCACAGCCGTACATTCAGACACACGCACAAACACATCCATTAACAACACCCACTATCAAACATTCATACATACCCGCTCCCACCAAACATTAACTTAAAAAAAAACTCACCTACCTGCAGCTCTGCCTTGGAGGTCCCACGAGGCTTGGGACCCGAGGTCAGCCAATGAGGGAAGGCAGCAGTCCCAACGTCATCACAGAGTGGGATGGGATAGTGGGATGGAATCAATGAGAATGATGACCCCATCCCACTCTGTGATGAAGTGTCACTGATTGACACTTGAACCTACGTGCTCAGGGCCTAGAATTGAAGCACCCACAAGTGAGGCAATCAGTAATGCTACCCCTCGTTACTGAGAGGTGGGCCTCAGAGACCTTTGCTGAGCTGAGGAGGCCACGCCCACATGAGCTGTGACTTCCTCAGCTCACGAAATTTCAGCTCAGGTAGGCAGGAGCCTCTATATTTAGCACATGTCTGGCTCCTGGTTGTCTGACCTGAAAATGAACAGTGTCTGACAGGCTGTATTTACAAAAGATTAGGGTCAGAGCTTTTAAACGATCCAGCACCAGACGTCACTATGAAGTGGTCCTATTAAATTAGTACTAAACCTTGGTGCAGCAGGTTTTGGATGTGACCCACATACATCCCACTTTAGTGGTTGAACACCACCGTTATCCAATGCTCCAAACTGACCCTGCACCCAAGAAACATATTCTATTTATATAGCTAGCATAAAACAATCCTATTTAAATAATTAGAAAAAAATATCACAAACAGAAAGGCTTCCCAGACAGAATAGTCATATGTCTTGATTGTAGTTGTAGTAAGTCCTTCATTGTAGATCAATGTTCCTCTTTTTTTAAAAACACCTCACAATTGCTTTGACAACTCATTTCATCCCTCTTGGGACTTCTTCAGGGCTTATTAAAGTGCTGTTTCTGATGTTGTTGATAAGTATGGCTCAAAGCCAACCTTAGCAGCAACGTTGGTAAACAATGTATATTGATGTTGATGTTAAGTTGGTACTCTTACGATTCAAAAGTCGTCGATCTAGACTGAAGTGATTTAGAAAATGATCTATTATCATTTCATTTTGGTGGTCCTGTATACAAAACCAAATCAATCTTATGAGCTCACAATTTATGAAGAAGTAGAAAAGTTGATCCCAGTTACTTTTGATGAATCCATGCGGTGGGTAGATTGTCCCAGATAGTAATATCGCCCGGTGGCCAATACTGTTCCTTTTTCTATCAAGTTTTAATAATGTAATGTCGCCTCCTCTGTATGCTAGCAATCCACCTGTATCTCCGCAATGCTCAGCCTGATAGACACTGTTCATGAGAGGCATAATGTGGGGGGGGCTGTGGCCCCTCAGCCCCAAAGGACGGCTGCAACTAATGGAATTGCACTGACAAGGAAGATAATTCCTATTTGTAAATGGTTTCAAGACACGGGGGACCATTGTGGAGATTAAGTGAGTATTGCCCAGAGTCACATGATGCTGAGCTGAGCTAAGCTACCCCTGGCGATCAAACCACTGCCCAACACTCTGGAGTCAGCTGCTTTGCCCACTGCGCCACACCTTTACACTCAAATGTGTACATACTTAACTGAGAGTTCCTCCAGGTTAGTGTGTGAACTAGAAACAGCGTAGTTTGGGAACAGAGATAGACCACCTCTACTTTCTGAGAAATACCAAGTTTAAATGTATGCACCTTAGACAGTGAGGGCCTCATCCATGACATTTTGAGGTAGGGCAGTACAGCAAGGCACCTTGCTGCGCTTCCCTATGCCAACGTGAAAGGGTAGGAATGCACAGTATTTAAGCAATATGGTGCATTCCTGTCCTTTCTGTCTGTGCTGGTGCTTTTTTGGCAGACTAGCGCCAACGTAGGCACCCAGGCACCGTGGTGCAAGGGTGTCTCCGCTGCAAAAAGTACGTCACCCGCTGTAATTCAAATGAATTAATGTGCGGTTCAATTGGATCAGCCAAATCCTGCAACTGAATTATCAAGCACCATTTCTTCATGAACCAACAAAACGTGCATTGTGTATGTTCTTTTGAAATTGCATTAAGGAGCGCAGGTTTTAAAATTAAATCATGTGTTGATGTCACACATAATCAATCTACGGACAAGCAGTCACAGAACCCCTGCATAATAAAGCAACTTCTTCTTCTCTATCAGTGTTCAACTCATTGTTTTGCGAGTTCACATTCTAGTCTCATTATTTCATTTTTAAAATGTGAACCTTGCAACCAATGGATGTGGATCATAAAGCAGGTGCAATGTAAGTATTTTAAAATCATCACGTAAAATCCTCAGAACCATTACTAATAACTTTCTTCTATGAAATACGCCCATTCCTACAATGTCAATGTTGCTCACCACTTCAACTGAGAGGTACAAAGGGACATTTATGGGTGAGTGGAGGTTTTCCTGTACCAATATTAACACTGCAACAAGCGAATAGAATGAGATGCTTAGACTTTGAAAGACGTCAAAATGAGGCCTGGAAAGAAAAATGAATATAAACTCACCAGTGTATCCTCCATCTATTTTTGAACTGTCCAGTTCATCAATGATACATTTTGGCAACCCAGAGAAAGTAAATTTAAATAGTTTGTTGGCTAACCAGATGGAAGGTAACCAGATGTGTTGAAGGAAAGAGTCAATGGCAGAGGAAGGTGACTCCTGGAAATATCAGTTGTCGACACTTGAGGCACTGTAAATGATTCCATTTTATTAAACTGCATCTTTGGATAGATTTCAGTCACGGCTCTCATGACTCACGGGAGGGGGGCGGGTGGGGGGATTTTGCGTGGGTTCACACAGGGGGATTAATTAAAAAAAACTCACCTCACTGGGTCCCTTGCTGCCTCAGCCGCTGGCTGAGTCTCACATTTTCCTGCTGCTTCAGGATAAAAGGAAGCAGGCATCCTCCCTCCACTATTCTAAGCCGATCACAACGCTGCAATGGCAGCGTTGTGAGTGGTGTGGACGGCGCCAAGCCGGGCGCCTTTATGGAGGCCATTTTCTCTATGTAGGCTGCATGCAGCCAACATAGAGAAAATGTAGAGTGTGCATGACTGGTTTGGTCGGCTCCAGAAGGCCGACCAAAGTCACGGCCCACAACAGTGGGCAAGCTACAACTTCCCAACCTGCCACTTGCCTTCCCCCAACCAGGCATTCCATTCTGCTTTCTCGCAGCGCTAGAAGCAGACATATAAAATGGTATTTAAAATACACGTTTCTGCTTTTCGCACTGCGAGAAAGCTGTAGAACGACGCTCCTCCACCCTAATGGAGGAGCCGCCCCTGGTAGATTTTCTGCAAATGCCAGCTTTGCACTAAATGGTCTGTTTGAATCAGATCAGCCTATGTCCTGCACTAATCTTTCTCTAAACTATGCTGGACCACCTTTTGTCTCACGGCAGTAATTTCCGTACATACTCAATTTCTTCATCTTTAAACATTGTGAAAGTGCCCTTCACCCCCAAATATTTGGCATAGGAAATGTCATTACAGTCCTGGATGCACCCTCACCATCTAAGTTTCAGAGTAGAGTAAATGGATTAGAACAGGTGGAATAAATTTGCTTCTGACTTATATGATGCCTGGAGAAACACCCCAGGCATCATATATGTCAGAAGCAAACTCACTCCACGTAATGAGGAAGACACATTTCAAGTGTCATTAAAAGAAATGTAACATTATTTGTGAGTGAGAAGGACTGATCAAATATTTTTTTATCAGAACCTGAATCCTATTAAAACCAAACTACCAAAAAGGCAGACAAAGTCGGCCCTCAAAATATCATATGATCATCTAAGTTGCTCAGAGAAGAAAAGTCAATGGAGTACGGAAATTAGACTATTGATTAAATCATCCAATGGAGATTCAAGCTTTAAAGGTGAGAGAGCTAGGACTAAAGCTTAAAAGCAGTGTGAGTAGCCTAAAGGGTATTGGGAGGAAGAGAACTGAAATTAACCTTTTAAACCCTGCTCTTGCAGAAATCACATAAAATTCTGGGCTTCTTAAGACAACTGAAACAATCTCTTCATAAAAATGGTAGCAATGTTGATAGTGATGCCTGGTCATATTGCATTAAGAGCTTGTACGTAAATGAACCTCCACCCACCCCCTTCCCATTCCTCTAGTTTTGCTGAGGGAAATAATGATTGTATTTTGTTTCATGATAATTCACATGGTAAATATAGTATTTGTAAGAGCGGGTCAGATGGTGCCCTGGACCAAATGATGTGCAGTCAGTATTGTTTAGGTATGGTGGTGAATTCTGGACAAAAACTTTTTTTCATTATATTCCCACGTTTTGCAAATAAGGGTTATCCCAGAGCGCTAGAAAGCCTCCATATTGCACCCTTCATATAAGACGAGGCCTGCGGATCACCTTCCCATTTGTATGTAGACTGATTATGCTACTGTATGTCTAGGGAAAGGACATTGCCAAAATCGTATTGAAGGAACTGGAAAACAAGTCTCCTGGACCCAATCTTACTTCATTTAATCAGACTAGTTTTCAACAAACCAAAGTAACTTTTAACCTTTTTAGTTGAAAAAGCTGAACAAATGTTTGGTGGCTTTTAAACGTGTTCAATTGCATTGAACAGAGAACGTTCGTGGTTGCAACTAAATCCATCCCCCTTATTACAAGTCATACAAATAATACATTCAAATAATTGGGAAAAATTCCAAATCTGTGAAAACTGTGCTACGTACTTTAAAATCTGTGTAGCTGTAGATTGAAAAAAGTGACACAGTTCTCCCGTTGATATTTAATTTATACATAGAGGATTTGAACAGAGAAGTTGTGGCATAACTTCACATTCTCCGAAAATTAGACACTAGCATTTAACATTTTTTAAATATGTGCACAATATTGACGTATCAAGCAACACCGCCATTGGTTTACAAAGGCACATAGGAAACCTTAGATGTCTTTTGAAAATCTAATTGCATGACTGTAAACCAGGACAAAATCAAGGTAGTCACCTTTGAACGCAAACAAAAACTTAGGTTAATGGTATTTAAAAACCAGCAGGATTGAAAGAGTTGCCCATTGTATATTGGGTGTTTAGTTTAATGAAAGAGGTGCCTATCAGCCACAAGTCTCGTCACTTAAACTAAAGGCAAACTCCATCTGCTTAGCGTCAGCACCCTAGCAAAGAGGACCTGCAATCCTATACTTCACCCTTAATAATATTAGTGAAAATTAAGTTAATGCCATTGTTGACTTGCGGCTCTCAAGCTTTTAAAGAGAAGTTAGGAAAGCAATTTGTCCATGTTCAATGCAACACTTATAGATCAATAGTCAGACTCCCATGGTCCACTTCCCAGGCTCAAATTAGGCGGGAATACAGCCTAAAGAATCGATCACAATCAATCAAAGCTCTATTTATTAAAAAATGGCACACGTTAAGGAGTGCTGATAAGACTCCCTTGAAACATCATATATGGAATGACATTACAAATGATAACGCTGAAAACCGGATCTCTGGAGGGAGTTATTTACATAAATGTTTTAACTTTTGGGAGTTTATGTGATCTGGAATACTTTAGATCAAGTAAATTAGGGTTTCATATAAATTTTGTTCTAGCATGAAAAACTTGCATTAAGCAAAAGTGCAAATGTTTAGTTGGTGCTGTCTCTGATAAACACACCGGATCACAGAAGTATTTTAATTACATTTATTCAATATAATGGAAACAAAAGTTATTGTGTTGACCTGATCCCTACTTTTGATATTTTACCCAAATGGCTCAAATTATTCCTAAATAAAAAAAGTGTTTATTTACAATATAGAAACCTTTTGTCTTTTTTTCGGTCTCATTTACAAACTACATTTTGTCCTACTACTGTACTACTGTTCACACTACTGTATTAATGCTCTCATACTACAAAGCCTTTGGCCAAAGACTTCTGCCATCACCTCTTCTTTCTACGGGTACAGTGATGTCCTTTAAGGTGGTAGAGATCCCTGCACACATATGTATAAGTTTACTTAGTAAATGTGGAAGGGACAAGGGGAGATTGTGCATTGCTAAATGGGAGAAATTTAAGAAAATGTAAGGATGTGCACACACACTCACATATCAATACAAAAAGAGGAAAGGAGGGTCATAGGGAAAATTTGAGAGACCAGCCCAGGTTCACTTCCCCAATCACTATATGTAAACAACACAACAAACCAGGGGTCTAGAAGCCACAAATTGTGGCTGGCTAATCACACTCTCTCTAAGGTAAAGTGTTGCCATGGTCCAGGTGAGGTGTAGTCCAGTCCCCGGTCAAGCTGGATGCCATCTGCATACTTTGACGCAGAGGATCAGTTTTCTACTGGTTGTATTTTTCAATTTATTAATGTTATTAATGTTATTATATTCATTATATTCATGAATAACAGTAAGAACTTTTTGTTACATATATTTCCCACTATTTGATCACTTGCATATGCAGTAGCAATTTAGTAGAGCAGAAACCCTATCAGTATGGTGTTCTCTATGATCAAGAGATACACCGCCCTTTGAGCTGGTTGACCAAATGATAAAACTGATCATCATGAAGAGTTGATGGTTATCCGGACATCGCGAAAAGGCTGTTTCCTACCACATATCACATGTAATGTCTTTTTTGTCGTTTTTTAGTACCTTAGGTTCGTGGCTTTTTCTGTGAGTTACAGGCAACACTTTACCTTAGAGAGAGTGTGATTAGCCAGCCACAATTTGTGGCTTCTAGACCCCCGGTTTGTTGTGTTGTTTACACACACACTCACACCCACAAGTCTAAGACCATTGCTATTCATAAGCGCACAACTGCACTTCCACTACAGCCTTAAATGGACTCCAGCCCATCCTTCGAGAAAGTCACGTAACATGCATGGCCACTCACAGGTACTGCAACACATTCCCAGAAAACAATGAAGGCAGGGAAATACAGTAACACCTCCTTGGAACTAATGTTAAATTAATTATATCATTTAAACATTGAAAAATTATGCTTTTGAACCTTTATCACAAAATCTAAAAGCAATTTAAATTAACTTTAAACAACATTTACCACATATAAAATAAAAATAATAATGTTAGTGAGGATGGAATTTTTCAACAGTGGTTTCCAAATTACTTATGCATTAAATGATTGCCCTTACGTTAATTATTTAATACACATTTAATTTGATTAGTTAATGTGCTGTATATATTATTAAATTACTTCAGGTTAATTACAAATATTTAAAATTAATTTGCATTTAGATTATACATGAAAATATATTTTATGTTTTTTAAACAATAATAAAGTTTATTAATTATATTTTATTAGAGATTCGAAAATGTTTTGTAGTCTAAATAACCAACCTCTATGCTGTGTACTATTGTTTCTTAAGTCTGCATTGTCTTAACTTGTTTACTTTCCCAAAGTATGGGCAATGTCCTAACAACTGTAAAACATGCACTGCTCTGTACTGATGCTAATATAACCTATATTCAAGATATAGCAACCACGAATACCTAACACATCAGTGCTGTCCATTGATTATCATCAGACTTGCAATCCACTCAACATTACCCATCACACAGCACCTTTCCAATAACATCTAAAATGTGTCTTTGCAAATTACTAGACAGGATTGATTTGGCTCTGACTGATTCATGTTCACAACATAGCAACAAAGCCATGTAGTGTGTAAAGTGCTTCCCAGTCTGCGGCCCTTTTTCATCACCACATTCACTTACTCACCAAAACCATGCATATAAAGTCAACTTAAACATACCGCACTCTTTTAACAAATGCATACCAGTTTAGAAAACAATCATCATTCGCACAGCAATGTTCAACCAACTATCCAGCTAAAGTAAAATGTCCAAGACCTTTGTCACACCCAAACAAACACTAGTGAAATGGCCAATAATGCATTCACTTATTGTTATCCAATGCTTTGTAATACCAAAGTGAGCTCCATCTAATACATGCATCTAGGCTATAATACAGTCGTGGTAAGTCACAGTTACAATTCTTCCAATTGCATAGTTCACCAAGATATGCCACTAACAAGCATTTGACAGAACACATTTGGTAGATGTATGATCTCACTAGTTTGCAAACTCATACAGGCTGGATATATCACAAAGGTACAGCATCATACAGAAAACATTGTGCAAAATCATCTATTTTGCAGCTAGTGCCGCCCATATGTACAATATAGATATTTATAATAGAGTCATAAATTGACCTGCCTCCAAAACGTGCCACATGCTAATATACAAGGTATATATGTGTGTTCTCCCCTGAAGGGCCTGGCCAGACAGCTCTTGTTGGACTATTTAGGAAGATGAAATCGAGCTCCTTCAAGAAATGATACATAGATATTCACAAATTGTGACAATCAGCATCTGCTTTTCTGTCGTTTTTGCAGATGAATAGCTTTGACCTGAGTTTGTGGCTGTAGCGTGCAGTTTCTTGGCCTTGTCAGATGCGCAAGCATCTCTTCAGGGCGAGAGGGGTACTAAGCTAGGTAGACACTTTTATGTAATCACTTAAGGCCAGTCCTTTTAGAAGGCAGTTGGGGTGAGACAGAGTCAGTCACATTTAAAGTTTCTGCTTGTAACTCACTCCACCCCAGTACTAAAAGTCAAAATACTTTGTTCACAGTGTAAATGCAACGTGTCGCCAGTGGATACGTGCACTTGTGTTACCAGTAATGTGTGTGTTCTTGGAATTGCCCTATTTAAATCATGTTAGAGCAGATTAACCACTGTCATAGTTCCACGTCTTCACATCTCCCTATTTTCAGCAACAACATCCCTTTCTGGAAATATGTCAGTGGTTAATCTGCTGTAATAAGATTTAAATCAGACGATGCTGAGAACACTCATCAATCACTAGGAACCACTAAACATTGGCTCAAGACACGTAGTTTGGGAAATGCTGGTCTAAAATGATATAGTGGCAAAAAGCAATGAAGTGCAATGCAGCCCTCAGTAATTCAGTGTTTTAGACAGTGTTTAGTTTGTGAAAAAAGAGCTGCCAGGAGCCTTGTCAGAAAGTCACTGCAGCTCGCACCACCCATTGCTCCCACAAGCGCTGCCAATGACAGTACTACCACAACTAGCTTTCACACTCATTCAAATGTGACAGTTCAGAATTGAAATATGTATTAAAATGACTAATACATGCTTGCCAAGTAATTCTTATAGCTTTGGGTGGCAGGTAATAGTGATGTTAATGTATATATTAATTTTTAAACAACAGCTGTTGTGCTCCTCAAAAATTAAGACAAACAGAACCACCACATGGCAGGTTGTTATAAGAGCCAATGTTGTCAATACAGTATTGGTCAGAACAAATTAAGCACTGGTCTGAGAATAATTTATTTTTTCCACCTTTTTGTTTTCCTCGCTGCAACAACCTATGTGAGAAGTGCATGCCCGGATGTGGTTATTGAGCTCATTCGGCTATAGGAAACTAGATGCGTCTTGCTGAGGAGGCCTAAATAGGTCTGGGGTTGCTTGTGTTTTCATCTGGAGATGAGCTGGCCTTTTCATTCAAGTTGGGCTGTTTCTTTTAACAGGACCAAGTGTAAGTTGCGTTTGACTTATCTCTGTCTAGAGGGGCATAGTGGGCACAAAAGTATTGGACTGGTACTTGGCCCTGAGCAATTACCAGTAGCTGAGAATAACTTAAACATTTCACCCACCACCTTTTTGTCTTTAGCATGAAACACCAATATCCAGCATAACACACTCTGCACAACACAAAACATATTATATTCTAATTTACACCAACTCACTCTTCAAAGAGCTGTTCACCTACCATGTCAGTTGTTCAATGCTTTACCCTAAATTACTGAACTGCAATTTATGTATTTATGTATTTATGTACCTATGAATGTAAAACTAGCTGTCATGAGCTATGCACTGTTGGTTCTTACATCTATACTATTTTACACTGTTTGGTTTCCATATTATGAGGCATGCACTAATGATTAAAAAGCATGGAATATCCTTTACTATTTGCCTTGTCTTTCTTCTCGTAGCCCGAAACGCGTCGGACAGGAAGAAGGGAGAAAGTATGTCCAGGGCAGCTGCTTTCATTCAAGAAGCATATACATACCTGTGAGGGTGATGGGGAGACGATGTGGCCTAGCGGTTAGGGCTGTCAACTTCAAATTTTGGGGAACTAGTGTTCGGGTCTCGGCAATGACGCTCAACATCCTATGATTCTGGGCAAATCACTTAATCTCCCCATGCCTAATAAAAATGACTGTGTCCTCTTGTTACGCAACTGGTGCTCATGTAAAGCGCTCTGATACCTGATTTCTTGTCAAGTTCGTGCTATTTAAAACTTTGATAAATATATATTTTGCTCAAGTTCAAATACATTTGGCCCAAGAAAGGGAAGACAATGTATTAGAGATCTTTGCTCTGGATCTAATTTCCATGGCTTCATCTATAGCAATTTTCTGCATGCCACCTCCTCTCCTGCCATTGCAGCCACAGCCCAACACAAACCGAACAATGTATATGAAACATATTGTGCCAAAAGCTCTATATGTCCAAAATACCTGGTGGCCCCCCGCCCTGGGCAGCGCACCCAAACCAACTGACCACGCACGCAACCTGGGCTTCATCCTGGACTCCTCCCTCTCCATGACCAGACAAGTCAACGCCGTCTCCTCGTCGTGCTTCAACATCCTGCGAATGCTACGCAAGATCTTCCGATGGATCCCCACCGAAACCAGGAAGACGGTCACCCAGGCCCTCGTCACCAGCCGGCTGGACTACGGCAACTCCCTCTACGCCGGCACCACCGCCAAACTCCAGAAGAGACTCCAGCGGATCCAGAACACCTCAGCACGACTCATCCTGGACATCCCCCGCCGCAGCCACATCTCCGGACACCTGAGAGACCTGCACTGGCTCCCGGTCAACAAGAGAATCACCTTCCGGCTCCTCACCCACGCACACAAAGCCCTACACAACCAAGGACCAGGATACCTCAACAGCCGCCTCAACTTCTACGCTCCCACGCGCCAGCTTCGATCGACCAGCCACGCCCTCGCCGCCGTCCCCCGCATCCGAAGAGCCACCACAGGAGGAAGGGCCTTCTCCTACCTGGCCGCCAAGACTTGGAACTCCCTCCCGACCCACCTCCGCCTGACCCAGGACCACCTCGCCTTCAGGAAGCAGCTCAAGACCTGGCTGTTCGAGCAGTAGCGGACCCCCCCCCATCGCCTTGAGACCCTCCGGGTGAGTAGTGCGCTATACAAATGTTCTGATTGATTGATTGAATAGGGACTGGATTCCCTTTTCCTGTATGATATCAAAAAGGGTTTTGAAATCCTTTAGCAGAACTAACCTTTGTATGCTAGTTCTTATTATGGAATTTGCTGCTGCATAGACCTTTTGAAGGCATTATCCACTTCTCATTCCACTACATCTGGCAGAGTGTACTCCCCTGAGGCTAATAATGAGGTTGAGGCCAAGGAAGAGTATAGAGTTCCATTTTGGGTTTTGTGGTAACTCATCCTCACAATTTTCAACAGACTATGTTTTAGATAAAAATCGGGAAATGCTTGTTTCAGCGACACCTTTCTACTCTTTCATTAAGATGTTCTTGATTACAACATGTAGTTATAAATCATGTACTTTACATCCATTGTACTGATCGTAGAAGTTATCCCCTTGTTGTTATCTTATTCTTGTGGTCCTTGTTTAATCCCCTCGATTTCCCTAATATGAGCCAAAGGTTCAGGCAAATGTGTATCTTGAGCATATTTGTCTTTGGGACCACTATCCTGTTTCTCATCGTTATTAATCAGGCACTAGTTCTTTGATGCTCATTTAAGGCTGTGCCTACTCCCTCTTTAACAACTGCAGCAATGTCAGCCCTGGAAATATTTTGTATTTCCTTCTCCTCCAGGGCTGCATAATCATGGTTGCATTTTGAGTGGGGAAATTGACTACACTAGTGCAGCAGTATTTCTTTTTATACCTATTTCTCGAAAAACATTCATACCGTGAGATGCCTGGTCTCTAAATAACTGTCTGCAGCCTTCCCTTTACGCATGCACCTCAGCTCTTGCAAGTGGCTCAGCATACAATCAGAAACGGCTTCCTCCTGGTCCACAAAGAGCATTTGATGGTATTCCCTGCCCCAACCTAGCACATGAACAGGGAGAAGGCTTAAGCATGACATCACTCATTATTCTGCCCACCCAGCGACTTCCTAAATACACAATGACATTTATAGCAGGGTATTCACAGTCCGGGCTGGCATTTGCTCAAAATGCACCCTGGGCAAAACCATATTTTGCGCCCCTTCTAAACTCACCCCATCAATCCCACCCCCCTTGCCTTTACACTTGCGCCTTTTGGGGCACACCAGTAGGTGAGGGGGGGGGGGGGGGGGGAAAGCATTGACACAGACAGCAAAATTGTGTGGTAAAGGCCGCTTTATTGGAATCAGGTGCACCTACAATACAATCCCCCTTGGCCTGTGCCGAACAAAACTACTGCTCACTAATTAACAACTGCCTGACATCTCCCCACCCCCACCCCTAAAGTTAAACCCCAACATTGCAACTGAAATACAACACATCCGCTCAGCCACCTACCCCTCTACTGAATTCCACAGTGACCTCCATGACCTCACCCCCGTCTACCATGCAGCCCCAGGCCTCCAGCAAACCACCCTATCTCCTTAGGAAAGCGCCCCCCAGCAACTGCACCTGTTCCAGCGACAACACAAATGTACCCTTATCAGTGCACCATCAACCAACAAAACCCCTCAAGCCAGGACCAACCCCCCCATCACCCCAGAACCAAAGGAAAGTACTTTCAAAGGGGGGGAGGGCGGGCCACGAAAATTGCTAAGCCCCTGGCTGCTGTGTCACTGCACCATGAAACAGTGTGCAGTGACATAAAATGGCCGGTTAAGTACAGCAGCCAGCCCAAAATCTCCCAACCAGCCCAACCAGCCCAAAACCAGCCCAAAAACGCCGCCTAAGGAGAGCCCCGAGGGACAAGCTTCTTCCCCCCCCCTCCCCTGGTGCCCCAAACTTTCCCGGGGGGGAGAGCCTCCCGCTGGTCGGCCACCCCCCCAAATCCCCATTCTAAGTGCAGTAGATGATTGCGTTTAGTATGAAACAACTAGAGTGCTGCTTTTGTGCTATGCTTTGTGCGGGAATGAGAAAACCCTATTCTGCTGTCTGATGCTGTAGTATATGGTACCTATTATGTCTGCATAGCGCCAGACACCCTCCTAGGGGTAACTGTGCACTTTATTAATATCATCCATCCATTAATGCATGAATAAAATACTTATTGCTGCTATTCTAGTTGTAACCACTACCTTCTTCGGAAAACCCCTTGTAGTCGACGTAGTGGAGCAAACCAGGGGAGGGGGGGTGGAACTGTGCAATGTTGAGAGTTGTTAAAGGTCTGTGCCATGCCAGCCTCACTGCTCTTGACCATAGCGAAGCGCCTTTCGTGTTCACAGGTCAGTCAGGTCCTGGGTGATTACCATAACAGCAGTGACCCACCTGTGAACGCAAATTTCCTTCTCCTTCCCTCCACCTGAATCACCTATTCAGGGGCTAAAATAGAGATGAGATGGAAACAAACAAAGAGAGTGGGAAGATTATTGAGAAAATGAATAGCGCTCATGCCCCAGTTCGACCCTGTTCACAGCACTTACCCAAAAGGAACTTATACCACTGTCACTATCATAAAAACAGAACAGTTATTTCTTCATGGGTTATTCACAGAGTGTGCATGGTGATAACAGGCTGGGAGGCCGGCCAACTCAATGTGTAACGGCTGGGTTGAGGAGGACTGACAAAGATGTAAAGTTTCCTGTTCCTGACTATTTTATTTCTTTAGGAGATTCCTGCATCCTGCTATAGCTTGATACGCAGAACTTTCTTCTGACTCTTTTCCAGTTTTGTCCGTGGAGACCTATTTATGTTTCTGTTTCAATATGCTCCTCTTCTACTCCTATCAGCCATCAGGATACAAGATATCGGGATGGAGAAGTCACCATTATCTTCAGAACAAGACCTCCTGCCGCCTGTCACATCACAATCATTAGATAAATGTATTGAATAGGCAGAGGTAACAGGAAAAGACTGTCCACGGAGCAATCGGGTAAATGCATTGGATAGGTCGAAGGGGAAAGTCCTTCTAGTCTTCAGGTAAAAGTAATAATTAGGTAGTAATAGTAAGAAGGCCTATCCCTGTAACCTGTTCAGGCAGACTTCTGTGGTACCAGCCAGCTCCTATACAGGGAATCAAGATAGGAAAGGACATGTAATACAAATAATTGGTGGCAAGAACCATGCAAACTCTTCGACAATGTATGTACACACACTTGTGGCCAGGGAGTCCAACCCACTAGAATAGACTTTGTAGCGTGAGAGACACACAGGTCATAAAGGGACACTGAGCCAGAGATACAAGAGTCCTAGAAAGGCATCAGTAGACACTGACAAGCTTACAAAAAGCCTAACATACCACTCACTGACCACACTTTTAAGAGTATGTTGAATGACTGAAATAATTAACAGAGCCCTCTAGAGAGCCGTGCTACTGTCATACCAATGATCAACAGACAATAGGCTACATATTGCATACCAATGCACCCAGCAGTGCCAATCAGCTATGGTGTCACTGATGCTAACATGTCTGTTACATATTGATTTGACATCGACACTCTGTATAGTTTACATAGGTATTACAGCTACACTCTTGTGTTTATATGGGACAGAAGAATTGTGGACCTGTCATTCTCTTACAACTAGTTTTCTGGTCCACGATATTCATTAAGCTGTTACAGGAAAAAAAAACATTCAATTGCAGATATAACATCAGATAGTTCAAACAAAATCTGCTACAATATTTTCTTCCCTCTCCAATTGGTTTAAAATATCTAGACCCAAATGCCTTAATTATAGTCTTAAATAAACTATATGCATATCCCTCCTCTTTTTTGTAAATTCTTTGTCAACTTTTTAGAAAATTCCATTTGGTGCCTGCCTGAGGATTGAATATTGGCTTGCAATCCTTTTTCAAAGATTTTGAACATGTATCTTCCTTTTAAAAAAATATATATATATTTGTCAGAACCAGTAAAGACAGGAGTCAAAATACAATAATACTGTACGATAAACAAATACTTTCATATATGAAACATTCTCATAACGCGAAGAGAGGAAAAATAAGAAGAAAAAAAGAGAAGATTGAAGAATTCATAAAAAATAATATAATGGGAGAGAAGAAAAGAAAGAGGGCAGAAATTAATCGTAAGAGAAGGCAGATTACAATGGTTCATCATTACACTGAGCAAAGCCCCCTCCTCCAGTTAGTGATGGGCTGCCAAATCGCCTTGCCGCACATTGCGGATTTTAGCCCTCTAGTGGCATAGATGGCGCTTTCCTGATTGAAGACACCAAGAAGGCGGGCTAACCACATTTGAAAGCTCGGTGGATCTGAGTCTTTCCACCGTGCTGCTAGTATTACCCTGAGGACTGCAGAGCCTATTGATATTGATATTGATATGTATTTATTAAGCGCTCGTACGCCCGGGGGCTTCATGGCGCTATAGACAGGAACACAACGCGTCAGTTAAAAGTAGCAGAGAGCGGCTCAGCAGAACGCTTGGGAAAAAAGCCATGTTTTGAGGGAGTGTCTGAAACTAAAAATATTATCGCATGTTTTGAGATAAAGGGGAAGAGAGTTCCAAAAGGTGGCTGCAAGGTGGTCAAAGCAGCAACCTCCGAGACGTTTCCTCTTGTAAGAAGGGACAATCAGAAGGGATTTATGCATGGAACGGAGATTGCGGGAAGGATCGTATCTATTGAACAGATCTCTAATAAATAGAGGGCCAGAGTCATGTAGAGACTTGAATAAAATACACCCGGTTTTAAAAGCTACCCGTTGCTCAACAGGCAGCCAGTGTAGCTGTTTTAGCCCCAATCTAACAGACTGCCTTTTAGGTAGATTGAGAATAAGTCTGGCTGCCTGGTTCTGAATCAGCTGGAGGCGCTTTAGCTCTCCAGCCTGGAGCCCGAGGTAGAGCCTGTTGGAAAAATCCAGTCTGGACAGAACCAGGGAAATGACAATCTGTGTGAGGGCCTCCAAGGAGAAAAAGCAGGCAATTTTCTTGATTTTCTTCAGCTGAAAAAAGCTAGAGGACACCACTGCGCCAACCTGCCTTTTCAGGGAGAGATCCTCACTAAGAAAAACTCCTAAGCTCTTAACTGAGGATGACTTAGATGGTGGGGCTCCCATGCTGGCTGGCCAGAAGCTAGGATTCCAACTAAGTGCACTCTGCCCAGGCAGGACCAATTCAGTCTTGCCTGGGTTGAGTTTCAGATGACTGCAGCTCATCCAACTCAGGATGTGAGACATGGTGTTTTGAAACTCTGCCACTGAGTCCTTGGTGTTTAAAGGGAAGATGAGCTGCAAGTCATCTGCATAGTTGAAGATGGTTACTCTGGCTTTTCTGAGAGAGTACAAAAGGGGGCGTAAATATAAATTGAAAAGCAGAGGTGATAGGGATGAGCCCTGAGGGACTCCGCAGATGGTAGGAATGGTAGGGGCTGTAAAAGAACCCAGTCTGACAGATTGAGTGCGGCCAGTAATAAATGAGCGAATCCAGCTCAGCGCAAGGCCCCTGAGACCTGCCTGCTCGACACGGTTGACCAAGATGGTATAGTCAACCGTGTCGAACGCAGCCGAAAGGTCCAGTAGCACCAGAGCCTGGTGGATCCCCTCATCGGCATTCCGCCTCAAAGTATTCTGCACCGAAACAGTAACTGCTTCAGTTGAATGACAAGGGCGGAAGCCAGCCTGATTAGGCGCAAGAAACTGTGATTCTTCCAAGAATTGGGAGATACTGTCACAGACATGGGCCTCCAATAGTTTGGCGCAATAAGGCAACAGGGATATGGGCCTATAGTTAAGTGGGTCCAATGGGTTAGCCCCAACTTTTTTAACAGAGGAATAAGGAGGGCTTTTTTAAAGTTGTCAGGGACTTGACCCTGTAAAAGAGATCCATTCATCATGGAGAGCATGCCCTCGGGGATGGTGGTTCCCACTTCTCTCAAAATGTATGGGGGACAGATGTCATCAGGGGAGCCAGATTTGACCTTGACAAGAAGTTTAGATAAGCAGGCAACATCAATAGGGGGGAAAGATTCCAAAGTTGAAGGATTGTAGTAGGTGTCGACCAGAAGGGAGGGAAACGGAGTGGTAGGGATACTTTGCTTTATGGTGCAAATTTTATTAAAGAAAAAAGTGTTTAATGTATTGCAGAGATCCTGGGTGGGAGCCACAGCTAGAGAGGTTCTGTCACTGCCACTAAGACTCTCCACAATGTTAAACAATTCTCTAGATTTGTTGCGTGAGTGAAGAATTTTTTCTGAAAAGTGGTCAATTTTGTGTTTCTGAATGAGTTTCTGGTACTCCTTTCGCGCCATGCAATAATTGGCTTTGTCCAGTTCTGAGTACGCTGATCGCCACTTCCGCTCCTTTTGACGAACTTGAAGCTTTAAAGCTTTCAGATGAGGTGTAAACCACCTGTGAGCGTCATGGGTGCGGGAACGGGGAAAGTTAGAGCAGGGGGCGTGTGCATCGGCTGCCTGAAGTAGCCAGCTGGAAAAGGCTTCTTCAGTCCCTTCGATATCCTGATCTAAAAGGGGAAGGGATGAGGTTAAAGTGTCAAGAAAGGCAGGGATGTCAACATTCTTCCAAGTTCTGACTTTCCCTCCTTTCTGAAACAGCTGTTTCCTGCTCTTAGTGATAGTAATAGAAAAATCGATCAGAAAGTGATCCGACCAAATGCAGGGGGTGATGGAATTAATAACAAGGGGAACATTCTGTGACCAAATTTGGTCAAGGCTGTGCCCTTTTTCATGGGTAGGGAGGTATATCTGTTGGATGCGATTCATATCTAAAAGAGTTTCCTTCAGTGCAGCTGCCTGCCCAACCAGCTCAGTAGAGTTCAGCCAAAGATTAAAATCGCCCAGCAGCACGATTTTCTTATGACTAATTATTAGAGGGGCAAGATGTTCTGCTAAAGATACAGCGAATGTGGGCATAATATGAGGAGGACGGTAAATAAGGACCATAAGTAGAGATCCGCTATTAGTGTCCATTCTAAAAATCATACTATCAGATCCTGTGAGATCGAAAGACGGTAGAAGAGAAAATTTATGAGTTTTAAGAATGATCGCAGCAACTCCCCCGCCCCTTTTATCAGCGGGTCTGTTCACGTACAGAATATAATAATTGGAAGGAACCGCTGCCAAAATATCGGGCAAGGAGTCTGCGTTAAGCCAGGTCTCTGTAAGGAGTAAAATATCCGGTTGTTCAGCCTGAAGTAAGAGGAATATGTCCATATGATTTATATGCCTATAAAGAGCATGGCCTCTTTGTCCCTATTCAGGTTGAGTGTATTATCAGTACCTAGCAGATATAGAGTGGGGGAGTAGGGTATTTTATGGCCAAACACTTCTTCCCAGAATTAGCAAACCATTTTTTTAATTAGTGTTAGTTGGTCACAATCACTAAACATGTGTATTAATGTTGCGGGGCCTTTAAGACATCTAGGGCAGTGATCGTTCTCTCTTTTGCCCCAGGCATGTAGTTTAGCCGGGGTAAAATATAAATTATATATAGTTTTATAAGTCTGGGCTTTTAAACTAGCTGACATAAGTAATAGTGATGATAGGCAAAGACTCATATCAATATCTACGTTTGGGTTGTGGAGTTTGTCTGCCCAGACAGTTTCTGTATGTTCTATATCATCTTGTAATTTATCCAGCAGTTGGCCATAGATTGTACCTATTTTTGTAGTCTTTTTAACTATGGTTTCGATAATTTAATTCTCCCCAAGTTGATGTTGGGGGCCTTATGTTTAAGCATAGTGTGAATTTGTATAAATTTGAGGTAGTACCCATTTAGAAGGTGACATTTTTGTTGTAAGTGTGCAAAGGTAGAAGCATGGTTCGCCCCCCAAAAGTCACCTACTGAGGTATTCCTGCAGATTGTAATTTCTTTGAGATGACGTCATTCCCTAGCTCGGGAAATAGGTTAGAGTGCCATAAGGGAGAATATCTATTAAGCTTTGGAATATGCATATATTTGGCTGTTCTTAGCCAAATTTTCCAAGCGCTGGTGATGACTTTGAACGTATTCTTTTTGTAATAGTTTCTCTCCACTTGCCTCCGAAAGAGACCTTTAGCTTTTTCACCTAGGGACAGCTCATAGATAGATAGGAGTGGTGCAGCCTCGAGATTCTCTGGACTGGGATTCAGATTAGCATATAGAAGCGGGGCCATCTGTTGGAGAAATGAAGCCCAGAGGTAAAACAGAATGTTTGAAATTGCTAACCCTCCTCTGTTCTGAGGTAGTGACAGAAGCTTCAGGGATCTTCTAATTTTACCCTGTTGCCACATAAATTTAGAAATAAAAGATTCTAGTATTTTGAGGACCTTCTCATCAGGAATCAATGGAATAGCTCGAAACAAATACAGCACCCTAGGGAGGATGTTCATCTTTAAAAAATTACCTCTGCCGATTATTGATAACTGTAAGCTATTTCCAATGTAATTTTGGCAATTATCTCTTGTTAAGGATTGTTTGATTTGCACAGCAACTTATTTACAAGCCCCTTGTACCACCAGCGCGTCACTGTTAATATGGGAAAAAGTAACCTACCGGTAACGCATGGGGTTTGTAAATAAGCCCCACAGTGTCTTGCCTCATAGAAAGAAGCATTAATATTTTCGTTGACAAAGCTATTTCAAAAGCACATAAGAAGTGAAGAGCTGTCCGTGTGAAGGTGCATCCTTTTGCTTTTCAGTCCACAGTTGGGGGTCGATTCCGATTCGGGAAACGAATCCGTACGACGATTTGTATTCGTAGCCATTTCCGTATGAATCGTACGGATCCATCCGAATCGCGTAGTACGATCCGTTGTGAGAAAATACGTCCGAATCATTGCGAACCGTACAAAAATAAAGTGTAAATCCGTACGAATCATATGACCCGGACAGTGAACCGTACAAATCGTAAAAATGCTGTACGACCCACCAAGTACGATCCGGACCGGGGAATAAGTACGTGATTCGTATGTTAAACGTCGCATATGAGCAATTCGTACGGAGGGCAACACTATCACATACGCACCATACCCCTAAAATCAATGGGTGTATACACGGTGTGTACACACCGTACACCTACGACCTTGGGGTGTACAAACCGTACCCCTATGGTCCGTACACCTACAATCATGGGGTGTACGCACGGGGACATACCCACCGTACCCCTGAAATCCGGGGGTGTACGCACCGTACCCCAATGCACCGTACCCCTGCAATCATTGGGTGTACGCACCACACCCGGGGGTCCGTTTCATACGCATTTCGAGGTGAAATCTGCTTTTATAGCCGTTTCCCTCTCCTCCTGGTACAACGTAGCACAAATAACTTTTGTTTGGTTTAAAATCAACCTGGAAGTATCCGTGTGTTTTCAGGCAGAAAGAAAGAGCCTTCAAATAAATGTTTGCCTCTTAAGTTACAATGAATATTTATTTGTACCTATAATGTGAATAACTTTTGATGATGAAAGGAAGAGCATATCACCAAACTAATGCTGAAAACAAAGGATCTGTGAGCCCACAAGGCTCTGGTTCTTTTTGGGATTCTCTCGATTTGGCAAGTGTCAACTAAGTGCTGGGCCTCTGCATGAAGGATCCAGTCAATGGGTACAAAATCAATAAAAAAGTAATGCACAGTGGTAGAGTATTTACCAGGCAGAGGGATCACCTAATTCACCTTCTCATGTATATGTAAGTTTTTGATATATCACTTCTCGCTTAGCGTTAGAGAGGGCTTATTGGTGCAGTGACCGAATTTGTGGTATATTTGGGCTAGGCTGAGGGGGTATCCTCGCAGGTATATTGACAGCACAAACTGGAGAGCCATGTAGAACTTCATGAAGAGCGTAAAAGCTATTTATGATCTCCTGAATCGAAGCCCAGGTGACAGCACAAAGCAAGGGTAAAGCATTCAGCGCCCAGGACACCGATAACCACAGTATGGCAGACTGTGGGAAGTCCAGAAAGTTTTGCAATAACACCCGCCATGCTCCTGTAGGAGCGTGGCCTTAGCAGGTGCCAAGAAGGGTACGTGCTTGGCAGAAAAGGGGGAGGCAGACCAGGGAAGAAGGAGGGTGTTCTGGGAAAAACTAATTAACTTGAACATGTTCAAAGCTAATAGCAGTGAGTCCCGAGAGAGCAAAGCACATTTTAATTTTTTTTTATTAAAACTCGTCTCTGTAAGTAGTCACTGAAAAGTTATGAAGATAATGGAGACTGAGTGCTATATGTACAAGAAGTTAACGCTGCCGAAACGTAAATCTTTTTACGTTATGGCTTCTTTTTATTTATCGCTATAGTTACACGTTGCTGGTAACTGCAGTTAGCGGCTGTTTTCTGGCTTAAACATGCATTTTTAGGATCGCCACTTCTGTTAGCGTGACTTAACAAAAATGATATGCAAGGTGGGGGTTCCCGTGCAAAACGTGCCGCAGTTAGGGACTGATTTTTAAGACCAGTAAAAAGCTGGCCTAAGCAATGGTGTAAACACACCTATACATAAGGGAGACTAACCTACACCCTCATTTGCTTACCTAACGGCGTCATGGAGGTACTACTCTTGAAGCTTGAAGCTCTAAGAAGATCACAACCACCACTGCCACTGTCACCAGGACCACCACAGAGGCAGCGCCTCAGAAGAGAGCTGGTCTACCACCAACGCATCACCCTGATAGACCTCCTGCCAGAGTATGTGATAACCCACTACAGACTCATAAGGATCTCGATCCTATGCATACTCACCCAGATAGCGCCAAGGCTGCACGCACCATTACAGCACTGTACAAACATCACTCAAGAGACAAAGCTACTTGCAGTTCTGCGCATGTTGGGCTCTGGCCTCACCCAACCACTGCCTGAGTGGGTGGAGCCTCACAGTCAGCCTTCTCCAGGTTCCTCCCAACTGTCTTGGATGCCATTATAAGCCTAACACTGCACAGGAACAACTTGACAACAAGCAAGGCTTCTATGACATTGCTGGGTTTCCGCTTTTGTTGGGGGCAATTGACTGCACCCATGTTCTACTTGTGCCTCCTGCAGACACTGCACATATATACAGGAACAGGAAGCACACACTCAATGAATGTTCAGGCAATTGTGGACAACCTGGGCCTGTTCATCAATGTTGTCGCTAAGTTTTCTGGGAGTGTGAATGACTCCTACATCTTTCGCCAATCGATCATCAACAAGCAGTTTGAGAATGGAGCATGTGGAAATGGACTGCTTGTTGGTAAGTAGAAACTGAACACACCATACACCTCAAGTACACAAGCAGGTAGATCAAATATGTGAAAATGCACATGTACCCAATGCAATACGACATACCTTGGAACAAGTACAAACAATAGGCACAAGCACCCAATGCAAAATATACAAGACATATGTTAGACAGGCCTGTAAAGAGAAACCCAAATTTCTTTTTAGTGACCCATACATCCTGACAGTCACAACATGGAGGTAATACACAGGACCCGGACGATGACAACATGGTGATGTGCAGGCTGTTAAGTATTGGCAAGTTAATTTCAGTGATGCAGTTAGATTGTCTGAAGCTCCACATGACAAACCAGAAAGTACAAAATTGCCCAATGCACACACTCCAAAAAAGTCACTCTGCAAACACATTAGGTACATACACTAATGGACACATCTCTCCATTGGTGAACACCCTAAATATCGATTCCAAAATATCAAATGGACAGAATATCGAATCAAAAATATTGAATGAACAGAGTATCGAATTATCAAAATATAGATAGGACAGAATATCGAAATTGGGGTAGGAAATATCGAATTCCACAATATCGAATTTTATAATATAGATTTCCACAATATCGAATTTTATAATATAGATTAACATAATATCGAAAAAAAAATAGTCTTATGTATGGTAGTATATGTGGTAAAATTATGTATTCTTTTTCTAATGTATGTTTAATTTTTTTTAAATAATGAATGTTATGTAATTACATTTTTGCGTAATTTATTTCCGTAGCGGGTTGTGGGTTTATAGGGGAATAGGGTGGGAAGTCATTTAATTATATTACATTAAATATTAATTTTAATTTATATGTATTGATAACTAATTGATTGATAATTAATTATTAATTGGTAATTGCATTTTATAAATTTGTAATTATTTTTTATTAATTGATTAATTGATAATTCTGTTAATCGTATTTTTTATTATTAAGAGCGGGTTGTGGGTTTATAGGGGAATAGGGTGGGAAGTAATGTAATTATAGTAAATTAAATATTACATTTTATTTATATGTATTGATAATTAATTAATTGATAATTAATTATTTATTGGTAATGAATTTATTAATTGGTAATACATTTGTTTAATTGTTATTAATTGGTCATTATGTTTAATAAATTTTTTATTGGAATTGATAATTAATTTAATCTTATTTTAATATTAAATATTTTCTTTCCCTACTGTTGCACTCTCTGGAGTGGGAATAGTAATTTTTACCCCTACGCTATCCAATGTTATCCCTACTGTTGCACTCTCTGGAGTGGGAATAGTAATTTTTACCTCTACGCTATCCAACGCTTTCCCTACTGTTGCACTCTCTGGAGTGGTAATAGTAATTTTTACCCCCCGCTATCCAATGCTTTCCCTACTGTTGCACTTTTTGGAGTGGGAATAGTAATTTTTACCCCTCCACTATCCAACGCTTTCCCTACTGTTGCATTCTCTGGAGTGGGAATAGTAATTTTTGCCCCTACGCTATCCAACGCTTTCTCTACTGTTGCACTCACTGGAGTGGGAATAGTAATGTTTACCCCTACGGTATCCAACGCTTTCCCTAATGTTGCAATCTCTGGAGTGGGAATAGTAATTTTTACCCCTACGCTATTTAACGCTTTCCCTACTGTTGCACTCTCTGGAGTGGGAATAGTAATTTTTAACCCAACGCTATCCAACGCTTTCCCTACTGTTGCACTCACTGGAGTGGGAATAGTAATTTTTGCCCCTACGCTATCCAACGCTTTCCCTACTGCTGTACTCACTGGAGTGGGAATAGTAATTTTTACCCCTATGGTATCCAACGCTTTCCCTACTGTTGCACTCTTTGGAGTGGGAATAGTAATTTTTACCCCTACGCTATCCAAGGTTTTCACTACTGTTGCACTCATTATTAATTACCATAAAAAATGTATTTTAATTAATTTAATTATTATATTTTATTTATTTTTATATTTATATAATATGTTTATTTATATATTTATGTCAATATATTTGTATTAATGTTCTAAATGTTTTATAATTAAAATTAATAATTATTTTATAATATTAGGTAATTGTATATTAAAAAAATGTTTTACATTTCATTTATTATTTTTACATTTTAAGCTTTTTTACATTATTTTAATTATGTTTTATTTAATTAAGTTCATTATTTAATTACATGTTTAGTATTTTAATACATTTAAAAAATTCAATATTTTAGTTAACTATATTTTAACATTCTATATTTTGGAATCGATATTTTAGTACCTACCTGTTTGTAGATAGGCATTCTATATTCTGTCCCTCAATATTGTGGCGTTGATATTTTGATAATTTGATATTTTGTCCCTCGATATTTCGATACTGATCGCTCTCCATTATATGTTTCAGGTGATCAAGGATATGCACTCTAGCCGTGGCTGATGACACCCATCAAAGTGACCCACACATAGTTCTGTGAATACCTCAAACACCAGGCACACACAGTAAAACAACAACTGAAATTGTGAACAACTCACAAGCTGACACATGTGCCATTGTAATAATCAATAGTCACATGACATGCATTTTTCACTGTGCATGTATCATTCTACAACGCGAGTGTCACAGAAGCACAAACAAGGGCACATATGCCAGATATGGGACAAATGCCAAGACAGCAGCACACAACAATGTGTGTGTAGGACCATGTACCTACCAAAGAAATGTCACTGAATTGTCTATGTCACATGCACCACAACAAGATTGCCTCATGGCAATGAAGGGGTAGAACGGGCTACATCCTCATCCAATAACTCTAGCTGTGTGTTCTCACACCCAAACGGAGAACCGATGTTCATATGCGTGAAGTGCTACACGGAATACACTCGGTACAGCACTAACATCTCAACATGCAACATATGACAACAGGAATGGATATTGTTTTGGGCCATACGGTGATGAAATGATTCATCTTAGCCCCCAGAAGGTGCACCACCTGGATCTGGATTATGACTAGACGTTCACACATGTCAATTGTATGATGTGTGTACGTTTGCTCTTCAGCACAACTACAACAAATTAAATAGCCTCGCAGCTTCAGCACCCTAGCAAACAGGACCTGCTATCCCCCCTAATAATATTGGTCAAAACTAAGTAAATGCTATTGTTGACTTGTGGCTCTCAAGCTTTTCAAGAGAAGTTAGGAAAGCATTTTGTCCATGTTCAATGCAACACATATAGATCAATATTCAGACTCCCATGGTCCACTTCCCAGGCTCAAATTAGGCGGGAATACAGCCTAAAGAATCGATCACAATCAATCGAAGCTCTATTTATTAAAAAATTGCACAAGTTAAGGAGTGCTGATAAGACTCCCTTAAAGCATCATATATGGAATGATATAACAAATGACAATGCTAAAAACTGAATCTCTGGAGGGAGTTATTTACATACATTTTAGAACTTTTGGGTGTTTATGTGATCTGGAATACAGTAGATCAAGTAAATTAAGCTTTCATATCAATTTAGTTCTTGCCTGAAAAACTTGAATTAAGCAAAACTGCAAATATTTAGTTAGTGCTAGCTCAGATAAATACACCTGATCACAGAAGTATTGTAATTACATTTATTCAATATAATGGAAACAAAAGTTACTGTGTTGACCTGATCCCTCCTTTTGATATTTTACCCAAATGGTTCAAATTATCCCTAAATACAAAAGTGTTTATTTGCAATATAGAAACCTTTTGTCTTTTTTCTGTCTCATTTACAAACTACATTTTGTACTACTAATCTACTACTGCTCACATACTACAAAGCCAATGGCCAGAGACTTCTGCCATCGCCTCCCCTTTCTACGTGTACAGTGATCTCCTTTAAAGTGGTAGAGATCTCTGCACACATATTATAAATTAACTTAGTTAATGTGGAAGGGACAAGGGGAGATTGTGCATTGCTAAATGGGAGAAATGTAAGAAAATTTAAGGAGGGGCACATACACACACTCACACCCAAAAGTCTAAGACCATTGCTATTCACAAGCGCACAAACTGCACTTCCACTACAGCCTTACATGTACACATTCTCATCATGAAATGGGGTTGTGCAAACTGGCCAGCTATCATGTATGGTTCATGTAACAGTATTATGTGGATACTAATACACTCCACCACAGTCTGGGATATGCCAGACAAAAATATTGGTCTCAATTGCATCCATGGAGAACCAACATACACAAAGTGCTCCCTAACATGTGTTGAAGATAGGCTGTACCACATGTTTGCCTCGTGAATGGCAACAGTGGCAAGCAGATCACATGCCCCATATTGTCCATGGAAAACTGCTACGTACAAGCAGTATTTTTACGGATAATGTGCAGATACAACCCATGGGCCTCCTCTGCTTCACACACAACCATCTTCAAAACATCAATACTACAGCAGATGTCACATCAGAACCCCCTCTCTGAGTCACTGACTCAGCCAGCATAATCAGTGTTGAGTCCAGATAATACAATCCAAGGTACAGCATGGTACGCAAACTATGCATTTTAAACTACTGATACATGGGATGCAAGTAAACACTCTTATTTGCCTACTCACATTTCCCCTGCATCCAAAGTCTTGTAGAATAGATGGGCCTCATCCTCACCAGTGACTGACAGTGCATTCTACTCGTGCTTAATGTAGTTGAGAGGCCATTCAAAGAGATAGGATGTCTACTCTGTAACACCAGTGTCCTCTTGGTGTGTGTCCTGCAATGCATACTAACCATTGTACATTAACAGTAGTACCTTCAATGATCACCACAAGTTGCACCATGCATAATTCACATGTCAGCAATATTAAAACAATAAGATGACAATCCTTGCCATCAGGTAATGTTCATTGCTCACGCAACAATGGCAAGAAACTGGGCCCACCATATCACGCACAATGCAGGCATTGTCATCCATTTCATTCTACTGTAACTCAGCAGTATCTGTGTCTAGACATCTGGGTCTCATACAAAGGCACAGCATGATCTAAAGGCTTGTGCTTACAGGCATCGCTATTTTTGATGTTGCAAGGATTGTGACATGCAAAGTACAGCGTTGCTGTTCCAAAGTAACACTAGCATGTTCACATGGGAATCTGGGTCTTCAATATGCTTGTATATGGCTGAGTGGGGACTGGTGAGCTATGCATAATTAGGAAGTTTCCACTTCATTCTGCTATCACACACATTTAACTATGCATTATCTGAGCTGTCCCTGTAGGATCTTGTAGCCCATAGGGTATTAATAATATATGAAGACACAATACCATAATTTACTTACAATGGTATCTGTCCAGCCATAACATAAGTGTCCATACAAGGTCATAGACCATGTAATACATAGCACTGCATGAAATGCATAGAAATATCTTTAGAAAAGGAAGTCATGGGTGCATTAGCACAGACTGTCATCAATGTGCCCCTGGGTGCCTCCAGCTATTCATAAACTCAAATGTGAATGTGCAGTCATAGCAGCGCATTGCAGGCTGCATTGCAAATATCATAGACAAGTATTGACAGCCAGTTGGTCAAGTACATTTGTGTAGCATGACCATCTAACTGGCACAGACATCACAGCAATGTGTGACGTAAGAGGCTCACATGTAGTGACACATACCACCAATGCTAAGCCTAATGTGTGACACTGTGGCATATGTTTACGTCCACACATGACCAGTCATGAACAGACATCAATGTGAGTAACTAGTGCCTCCTATTAGCTCAGGACCACTCATACCCGTACAGTTGAGATAGACTACACAAAGGTACAACACAAAGATCACATCACAAATATATATTGTTGTTAGTCCAGACACATCAGATAAAATGGTACATATATTGATCAAGTATCAATAAGTGGGAAAAAACAACGCAAATCCATGTTTGTGGTAATATTTTTCAATTCTGGCACAGGAAATACTTGCAAAATACATGTATACCCATGAAATCTTCCTGCTTACCCCTAGGTGTGTTTAATTTTGCCACAAAGCATGTAAACGGGCCGCAAACTGCCAGGAAATGATGTCAGTCTGCATCCTGTTCCACTCACACTTTCACTCTATCTTTCAACCACACTGTTAGTGTCTTTTGTGAGTTGTGGAGGTGTTGGAAGTTGTCTACTGGTGTTGGTGTTGTAGAGAGAGTTTTGTGTGTAGTGTCCATACTGTGCTTGTTGAGTCCTGTGTCTCTATCCATATGTGTTTTGTGTGACTGTCTGATTGTTTCATCGGATGTACGTCTCAGGGGTATCTTTGTAATTTTCCATAGTTATTAGGGGTTATTTGTGGGTATTCCTTGGTTTGCCCGGGGTCAACAGTGTATTAGGAAATTTTGAGTCAGGGTAGGGAGATCGGGATGTCCCAGGGGGACTTGGGGGCCTCCTCTGGCTGGTAACATTTTACCTGCCCAGAGTTACCTGCAGAGACTGGGGGACGTATCCTACAGGGATACAATGTGAAAGTATGGAAAGTTATGATGGAGCACATCCAGGAGAAAATGCTCAATGCGTTTAGTGTCGACAGGACTGTCCAGCAGTGGAAGCACCGGTGGCAGGATTGCGTGGGTTGTGAGGCGATCTAATGGATCACCTTGCACTCATTGTCGGCAGGCAATGTTGTGGAAACTAGCTGAAATAGCTGATAGCATCAGCTGAAGCAATTTTGTTTGTGGCAGCCATTTTAGTTAGCCATGTGCTCGCCATGTACTATCTCCCTCTTCACTGTTGCCTGCCCTTGTATTCTGCTTGAGTCATCAGTTACAGCTAACTCCTTCAGTATTGAGCCAGAGCACTGCACATGCTCAGAAAGGCCTGCAGCTGGGAGAATGCACCTACCCTTGAAGTAACTGGCAGGCTATTTTAACTGATGTCAGCAGTTTTGTTACTCCTCTTACTTTGTTGACTAAGTATGTTCTGTTAGTCCATATATGTAAAATAACTATTCTTGTGTATACTTGTACCTCTTCTTTTTGAGTCTTCAGGCTTACTCAGCTATAATTTGGCCATTAAAGGCCCATGGTTTCTGTACTCCGGGGACTGCCTCATATAGTGGCTTGAGGGTACCATATTGACGCAGTCTCCCTCATGTGAGGTTAATACATTTATTCTCTTTAATATTACAGCTTCCATGCCACTTTCTTCTTTGTTGGTTTAAGGACCGGTGCATCAGTGAGCCCCTAAAAAGGCTTTTTATTCCACAAATTGGCGCCCAAGTGTGGGACTCATTGGAGAAGCGGCCATCCAAGAGTGCGGTTGTGACGGAAGGCAGGAATCCACTGTGGAAGGTGCCCTGCATGAGGAGGCCCTTTGTCTTTGCAGACCGATCTGACACTCTAGGTGATGGCCGGTCCCGACTGAGATCTTCTTTGGCATGAGTATTTCCAAACGAACGTTAGGTCACTCAGAACTTGGCAGTTGGAAGCTGGAGACTGGCAGTTGGAAGCTGGAGACTTTTGTTTGGTAAGGTCGCGATGCAACACTTTTGTATAGCTTGGCCAAGATTTTGGTTTGTTTGTTCGTTTGGTGCAGCAAATAAAGGCAGGCAATGTGGAGATTTTTCTCTAATTTTTTAATTCTTGAACAGTACACTATTTGAGTTAAGTACTACTTTGTTATAATATTATATATACTATAATATTTTTGACATGCCTGTTTCAAGCACACTTCGTAGAAAATGTTGCTGTCTTTGAGGTACCATTATGGATTTAGAAAGTACTGAGCTGACTCCCCTATGAGGGGATACCTAAATAGGTTTATGTACAATAAGTAGGGTATTTCTTCCATAATGTATAGTACACTGTGGAACAAATATATGTAAAAATAAGGATCCTGATCTATGCACTTAGTAAAACTCATAAGTGGTGAACGGAGCGCTTTTAAGTGTTCTGCCAGCCCAACTGGTAATTTGGTGTATTTTGGAAAAGGTCTGAGGTTAGAGCCGGTCTTTTTGAACAAGGCAGTCTTTTGGCTTTCTATTTGTCTTGGTGTAATCTCTGTACTTTTTTTAGAGTCCTTTTGTTTGTAAATATGACTTGCTATTGGTATTTACAAATGGGTTGGTTTGAGTACAGTCTCTGGGCTGTCTCTTGCTTTTGTCCTAAGTGTTGATTTGTGGGTAATTGTTTTTTTGTGTGTCTATGTGGTTGGTGGACTGACACCGGTGGTGATGCTTGTGAAGAACTTGTTTCAGTGTGTAGTGACTATGTTTTATGTGTGAAAATGGCTTGCCTTAACAAGCAGTATTGTGTGTTCTGAGTGTGGGCCCCCTTCTTGAAAATTTCTGGAATTAACTCAATTTGTTTTGTTGTCGTAATTCTGTTCTGCAAATGTCATTGAAAGAATTACATTTTAAAATTCAAGGAACTAATTATATAACATATGCTAAACAGCTGCATGCTACCATTAGAAGTAAAACAGTAACAAAGTATAGATGTGTGAATATTGCCACAATTGTAAAGAAACATTAGAATTAACACTCAATAGGAAAAAATAGGCCTCATAGAAAGAAAAAAAACAAATTTCTCTGCTGTACACACTAGGACTCAATACAAAATGTTACAGCATTATCCTTAGATACATTAAATTAAATTAAATTAAAAGGTATTCACATCAGCTGAGTAATTGGTTGCTTCTGAAATAAAAGCACATTGCAAAATGATAGATTTGTACTGGCTTGGAATGCCTGGGTTTTAAATAGACTGAAATGTGCTCAATTCCCGGAGCTAGAAAAAGAGCTTTTAAACAGCTGTTCAAAGCTGTCTGTCCGAAGGAAGCTGTCTGTCAGAATAAACAGAGGTAATGAGTGGGTTGTCATCTTTTTGGGGTTTCTGTGCGGACATTACAATGTACCAAGGCCTTTTTCTCCTGAAAAAGCTTAAGAAGTTAACGCCTGCTGGTCGTAAAGTACAGCTGAGTAAACAACACATGGCTATGCCCGGCCACAAGCTATAGAGCAAGCTGTGGGAACTGGGTTTTAAGTTAGTACAGCATGGTATGAAGGCACGTCTATTAAAGATTACTGATTTTAAAAGTTAGAAATACAGCTTCATTATTTTGGATAAAAGAGAAAGGATTAAAAGTAAGGACTTTCTTTCTTGTTGCTTTTCTAAAAAAGCACATCTTTGGTTCTGATGGTAAAATGTTACTGCCCTTTAAAAAGTGACACAAACTTTTTATGTTTCAGTAAAGCTTCTGTGCTTAGGTTATAAATAAATTTAGAGGCAAAAGGAAAGGAATAAAGCTTGCTTTTCATATGTGGGAACATCAAAAGAGCTAGTGATCATTATTAAAAAACAAATGACTACATGAAAAATATTTATTAAAAATAGTTCCATTAAAATCGTTTTTACTTTTTTATGATCTTTATAATGTCTAATAATCCTACGGTGAAATATATATAAGCTCCTAGCATCAAAGTCGAATTTGAGCAGCACTTTACCACAATGTGGAGAGTGAAATGTGAAATTTCACTTTACCCAGGCAAATAAAAACTCATTTTATAAGGGTGTACCATATACATTTCTGACCCTCCACCCCTGGGATACCTAGGGGAGACCCTGGGGGTCCCTATTATGCCACAAAATTGTAGGTTATCCATTTTTAAGTGCCCCTACCAGCAAAGTCGAGATTGAACACAATTTACTTTTTAAAAACAGTCCTTGCACCCAGGGCTGTTTTCAAATTGACCTCAGGCTTCAGCAGTGCACACACGCAAGTGCAGAAAAAGCTACTGGCCTCTAAACTGCTAGAGGGCACACACCACACTGCACACAAATAAAACTAAGTATAAAAAAACAGCAGAAGTTAGATCCTACCTTTCAAATATAAGGACGGACGCCCCTCAGTAATTCTTCTCGAGAGATACTTTCAAATGTGATTGCCAGCCTTTCTCAGACGGGGGACCACAGATTTAAGGGTCAGAAGCCAAGTTCTGTATTTAGAACTGACCAGTACTACTGAACGTGAAATGTCCACGCAGAGAGTCACTGTCAGTGTGTGATTTCCACATTACACTATGGGAGGTTGTAATGTTACAGAATAGTTTAACAACTTAATTCCTTTATATTAATTACATTTCCTGATTCTAACATTGTAGGGTAAAACACTACAGGTAATGTAAATGTTGCTCTAATGATGTCTGAGGCTATAATATGCTCAGGGAAATTAAGGTCAAAATTACTTCTCAAATTCATATTAATCATATTTAGGATATCGCCATTAGTAATTTAACCACATTTAAGAAATGGAAGAATTTACTTAGTTGTTTCAATAAAGTTATGGCCTTGATTAAGCCTTCCTGGAACAAGATTGGACACTACAGATCTGTTTTAGGTAACATTAGCTAAATGAAATATTGCATATTCTGTTAGGAGCACATGGGGATATCACTGTTTTCTTGAGACATAATAAAAGGGGAGGAGATATGCAGGTGGGGTTTATACTATTGAATAACATTATCAAGGGATAGTAGTGTCTGTAAACCATATGCAGAGAATAGCTCTGCCATGCATACAGAAATTATGGGGTTTCACTCAAAATTGTTGTGCTAGGGCCAGATCAAAAGGCTATGAAATAAAGTTTGCATTAATGTGCTATTGTGTTACACAGCTTGTGCCCAGCTGCCAAAAAGGAGGGTAAATATTGTCGACAGGAGGGCACCTGTTTCAATTACCTACTGTCAAATGGGAGAGGAGACTCGCTCCTGCGCAAATTAAGGGTAACCAAAATTAAGTGACACATTGTCATTTTTTTTTATTCGTGTGCTCTCTCTCTCTCTCTCTCTCTCTCTCTCTCTTTCTCTCTCTTTTTTTTTCTCACTCAAGTTTGAGCCTGTCTAAGCTGTCTGAGAATGGCCATGAAACATCTAATTGGCTATTCAGTAATGCTGTTTTAAAATTGTTAAGATTAATAAAAAATGAATACAAAAATATGTAATGTTACTGTTCATCCTGTCTAATGAAATTATGAAAGGATGAGTAGTCTAGATTGATGTTCCCTTATTTGACCTTTAATGGGGACCATATGTGGGTAGATTTTGTTCTAAAATTCTCAGGTGATAACACCATTATTGTTTATGTTATTCTCATGCTATATACAGTTTTGCAAGGGCATTGCTAGTCTCTTATTAGTTAGTCCGTGTAATTGAGCTGACAGCCCTTATTAGAGCTGGTGAATAGGGTTTTTTTTCTTTGAAAAAGATGTTACATAATCCAGATCATGAAAAGTAGAATGCACAAGGGTTCACAATATTAGGAAAGATGCCCCTGTGATCCTCAGCAAACATTTTGAAGGAAAATATTGCTTTATAGGAGTTTGATTGCCACAACAGGTACTGCTGGAGAAATTCATGTACCCACTATGTTGAGGTTTTGTTAGTTATTTATGGAATAAGAATCCCTGTTAAATTAGCAGTTTTTAGATTTTCCTGCTGCGCCTATAACATGAGAGCATGGTCCTAAGCGTAAAATCTAGGAGTTTTTAAGTAAGGAAAATAATTTTAGAAGTGTCTGCAGTCCTGTACAAGTAGTGGAAGGTTCATAAGTAGAAGTGTATTGAACTATATGTTTTACTCTGGTCAGTTCACCAAAACGTTCCTTTTATACCCGCTAATAGGTCCAGGTTGTTTTTTTTACTCTCAGATAGAGGAAGTGGTTCTTGGGTGCCTTGCTAATGTATGGGGCGCCCCAAGACTAAAGAAGTATTCTGAAATAGAGTATCCTCTCTGCTGATAGATTATTTATATGCCTTGTCTAAAGATCTTTTGTTCTGTCCATCAATAGATATCTGCTGCCCTACAACCAGGGGCCCGGACATCAGATTCAGCCTGGGGAGTCAGCGCTGATCCAGCTGGAGTCGATGTAATGGGAACCAGCACAGCCATTGCTGGGAACTAGGATCACAGTGAAGGTAGAACACCGGAAGCACTGGGGCCTGTAATAAAACCGTGAAGTGTGTACACCTATTTCTGTCTTGGACGAAAGATGGGGTCATAAATCAGGATGGAGAATTCTTTGCGTGGATCCAGTTTTTGATGCCCAGCTGAGAGAGTCACAGACCGACAAGGACGGCAAGGAGGCTTTTGCTTGAGGTGACCCCCTTTGAAACAAGGGTTGCTTCAGATACTTCAGCATCAGGCCTCTGAGACCTGGTCCTCAAGTGAATGCAAGTCTGCACCTCTGTTTGTTGATCAAGAGGTGCCTGGACATACTGGGTACAGCCTGAGGCCCCGACAAAAGAGCAGTGCGCCAGCGGAGCAACACTGGAGTTAGGGAAGGACTTGAGTTCAGGGTATAGGTGCTGTGCCTTTGGTGCTGTTAGATTAAAGTGAGGAATACAGGTGCACTGCCTGAGACACTGGACAGGATCGCTGAGGGCATTTGCCCTGGAGGGTGGGTGCCCTATCCTGAAAGAAAGAAAATAAACTTTGGGCCCTGATTGTCTGTTTGAGTTACAAGCTGGGTAGCTCCACCGTTGAAAAATAACTTTTGATGAACGATAGGAGCCTGGCTGTGAGGCTCAGACGGACACAGGGAGAAGACTCCCCTCTGGCTGGTTGTACAGCTGCTTCTATTCTTCAAGTACTTTTTAGCAATGTACCCCTTTGGTTGTCCCATTTTTGAGGAGGAGCAGCCCTTTGCTGCTCCTCAGCCTAATTCCCATGACCCTGTTTGGTCCTCCTGGTCCCCCAACACATTGATTGTTTTTGTGATCTTTAATACCCTAGCCCTCATAAAAAGAACACTGACAAGGTCTATTAAAAAATGTTTTTATTAAGATATTATATTAGACATGTGCTGTTGGCTATTCTGAAGTTGAAATAGATGGTCACTGAAATACATCGGAGCCCTGAAACTTAGAATTGGACAGGATGGTTTTGGGATTTACTCTCTGCTTGCGGTTGGAAAATATTGATAGTTCTGTTTATAATAATAGCCATTATTTTCTCCTGCTATTTGTGTGTTCATTATGACCTAAATGCTCTGTTCCCTTTGTGCTCCTGACTATACCTTATATATATATATATATATACCCGCTCAACAAAATGTTTAGGATGTAAATGCCCACCTAGCAATGGATCAGGATATTAATGGATTTATGAGGATAGATGTGCGGGATAACTTCCATGCTTCTATTAATTCATTCCGGATGTCTTCAGCTAATGCTAAAATGGCCATCAGTGGAAACTACCTGAAATCGTTGTTAGCATCAGCTGAAGCCATTTTGTTTGTAGCAGCCATTTTAGTTAGCCATGTACTCCCCTTGTACTTTCTCCCTCTTCACTGTTGCCTGTTCTTGTATTCTGTTTGAGTCATCAGTTATAGTTAACTCCTTCAGCTTTGAGCCAGAGCACTGCACATGCTCAGAAAGGCCTGTAGCTGGGAGAATGCACCTGCTCTTGAAGTAACTGTCAGGCTATTTTAACTGATGTCAGCAGTTTTTTTACTCCTCCTACTTTGTTGACTAAGTATTTTCTGTTAGTCCATATATGTAAAATAACTATTCGCATGTATGCTTGTACCGCCTCTTTTTGAGTCTTTATGCTTACTCAGCGATAAACTGGCCATAAAAGGCCCATGGTTTCTGTACTCCAGGGACCGTCTCATACAGTGGCCTGAGGGTACCGTATTGATGCAGTCTCCCTCATGTGAGGTTAATAAATGTATTCTCTTCAATATTACAGCTTCTGTGACAATTTATTCTTTGTTGGTTTAAGGACCGGTGCATCAGTGAGCCCCTAAAAAGGCTTTTTATTCCACAATGTGGTAAATACATGACCAACTTTGTATCACATCAGAGGAAGAATCCACAGGACACTAATTAGGTTGAGCACAACATATATGCACCCTTCATGGAATTTGTCATATGGCAAAAATACATGCCTGTTATGATATACTGTGCCACCCCTACATGATTTGATATTGGTACACTTCACATGATCAATTGGCTGTCAATCTCAGTGAGATACACAATGTAGGTCACCAACATGTCAAAGGTCGTGAAACACCTGTGTGTAGTGGAAAGAGCAGATTTGACCTACAAACGTCACGTATATTGAGGCTTGAGATCCAAATCATCAATCATGAAGCTGTGGAACAAGTTGTAGTATGATATGTTACTCAGATCATGGCAGGGATGTCCATTAGGCCACCAGGGTGAAATTGACACGTGTTGTGGGTAAAATAGGCTAAGCAGATTGTAACATGTATTTAATGTGGCACCACACCTGACTATTGCAGTGAATGAAATTGTATCAATTATGCTTGTGAGTCTTGTAAAATGTGATGTCAATGACATTAATTCCACTTTCTATACATTTTCTACAGCTGGAAGACTCTTGATCACACAAGGAGATGTGGATGCATTCATGGACAGACACACCACTGGTGAGTGCATCGCCTCTACCTTTGGATTGTATGTGTTGGCATTTTCAAGTCATGCCACAGGCCCTGTATGTCATTATACATAGTCTGGATGTGCATCACATGAACCTCACCTCTGGTGTGATGATGCTGCATCAAGTCAAGAGTTATGCACATCAGCATCATGTGATGCTGGGGGACAGCATTGCCCTTCCTGACTTGATGTGGCAACTCCTAATATGATTCACAACACCCTAGCTATGTACAAGCAAAGAATCCATGATTTTGATTATGTCATTGCCATCTCTTAGAGACGATCACGCAGCATCACAAACATCTATACGCCCTGACATGATTGTGCAAGAGTGCCAGATATGCTGCTGGCAATTACAATTGTAGACTGTTGTACATGATGATAAGTGAGTTCCACTGACCATGTCACGTCAGTTGTTGGTTATCATTTGCAAAGTGATGTGGCATGCTGACATGAACTAGTGACAAAAAGACAATACAAACTTATTGTAAAGTAAATAGAATGTACTACAATCACCATATGATGTTTGCCCCCATGGTAGCAACTATGTCACCATAAATCAATAATTTGACGGAAGCTGTGTCTGTGTGTACTCCCAACATGTTCAATTTGATATGTCATTTAGAAACAATGGACAGACACATATGTGATGTATTGTGTATGATCTGATCCAAAACTCAAAATTATCATGGCTCCTTGACATGGTATAATGTGTACAGGTCAGCTTGTGAACATGTTACATGTCCAGTGTTACTTCGAGTTAAAGTTTTCCTCAGCATAGAATAATTTGTCACATGAATATAGTATAGTTTAAGCTACTGAATTATTAGCCCGTTAATACAAACGTTGTACATTACTCCAGCCATTGTAGGCACATCCCAGATTGTACACACTTCAGAAGATACATTTGAGTAATGATGATGATGTGTATTAACAGACCTGTAATATGTTGACACCCAGCACTGATATGCATGTTGGTAATTGTCATGTCTAATAGCAGTTCCAGTTGACATTGACAGTTAGTTGCCCAAAGAGCAGGTCACATAACCACAATGGCAATGTGAGCATGTCTCACAAAGGGCTGACCGACATGATGAAACCTCAAGTTTGCCAGGAAAACTCTTCCAATGTAGCACAGATTGTTGGTACATAAATCTGTCCCATACAATACTTTTATATTTGATGAGGAATCCTGTGTTTCATTTCCATGCTAATGTAAGTAAGCAGACCTCTTTTGCCAAAGCAAAGTTTGGTGTTACAACATTGTCTTGGACAGACTGTCTCAGACTCAGTGCCAAAGCAGGAATAATAAATTCAACTTAGGACAACGATAACTCATGCATCAGACATCTTTTCACACTACATTTAGATGTTGAGAGTTTGACATTGTTACACTGCTAAGCCCCTTCGTCGTCAAACCGAACCATTATCACAGAGGCACCTTGAATATTGTGGCGAGTCTAAATTTTAGGCTGTGTCTAAAATATTTTTGAAATATGCTCTTTACGGTGACATGCTCAACAGTTCTCCAATTCATATTTTGCAAGTTGGTCATCAGAGTGTGTCACACATGAAAAACACAATAGTTCAATAATGGATTAAGTGCATGATAGTGATCCTTGCATCACATCCACTAACATGTGTTTAAGTCAGACGACATAGCACTGTTGGACGAAGGTGCATTCCTTAGCACTAGCATGAATGTGTTCACATTGCCACTGTTTGAAAAGTAATGCAACCCAATTTGTGAATGACATGCAGCAGCTTTGCTGTCCCATTGGGTCATTGCACAAAAATGTGCAGAGCAGGTTAATACTGCTACACAATGCTTCATGCAACATATGCCCTCTTTATTTCATGCATGTCAAATTATTTGCAGTGTTCCACAGATTTGCAAATACATGTGTGCATGATCTAATATGGTTGTGTAGCTGTGTTGACACATCCAAAGGGTCCCTAATAGAATGAATTTCCATTTCCTCAAATGTACTACATGACTACCACTGTTGTGATGAGTCATCTGACATGTTTGCAGACTGTGCAGCCTACTGTCTTTGTGTAGTTGGATTGGCAGGGTCTGCTATAGGCCTGTTAAACTTCGTACTTACTGAACTCCCCCTGTTGGACTCAATCGTTGTTCATTTACACAGCCAAATTGCAAACAGCAATTCTACAACTGTTGTCACTCACTGCATGCCTGTTTTGTCCAAGGCAATGAATAACCATATTGTTATGAACATCTTATTCTGATTCTGGCTATTATGTGTTTATGATTTGTCAGATCATGTGTGTTGTGTGTTTTGTAGGATGATGTTCATAGAACATATGGCTTATTAGTTTTGGTGTGGCAATTATGCATAATGCCATCATGTTTTTGGAGTCAGGAAACATGGCATGTATTTGTTTTTTTCAGACAAAAGGTCACCCGAGGAGCACCGGCTGTTCCTCCAGCGTAAGGAACGTTACCTTCACATTAGGCGTGTGGGAAAGGGATATAATGCAAGAGCAAAGAGGTACCGTGAGGAGAGGGCTTTTAGCAGGTGGAAGTCCATATCAGACAGCACAAAGAAAGGTGGACAACGACACGCTACCCTGCCTGCTTCCACAACACACCAGTGCCAGTCCCAGCCAATCCCTGGCCCATCAGGATGACATTGTGGCACACAAAAGAAAAAGTCAACTGTACCAGGACCATCTAGAGGTGCTCCACGTGCTCCACGTGCTGCACCCACCTCTTCAACACAAAGACTACCCCCCTCACAGAGTGCTCAACCGAGAACATCCTCAAGAGCTGAAGGACACATAGAGATTAGGCTGCTGTTCAATATTAACGTTCGGGTGGCCCGACTGGAACGGGACAATCATGATGTTAAGGGTCACCTCATGGACACTAAAGGGACCCTGAGGTTGCCCTATTGATATGCAATTGATTTTTGTTTCCCACCATGTACAGGCCGACATTTCCCCTCACCTATGTACCATCCTTTCGTAGAATAGTTTGTTATTTAGTGTTAAGTGTACTTTTAGTGTAGGGCTAGTACTGTGTTAGATGTAGTTAGTTCTTGATTAAGTTTCCTTTTCCTTAGGGTGGGCGGTTGATGTGTTTTGGACTTGTTATATATATATATATATATACACACACACACACACATATATATAAGGAAACTCAAACTACAAAAACATTTCATGAAGTTTCCACACAAAAAGCAGACACCTCCCACATCCTCGGGCTCTAACATCCAGGAATCTACAGATACAGCTAGTGAAATCATGACAAATGAAATTCCATGTCTACGCACAGCGTATGAACTAGCTAATGAAACAGAAGCCTCCGAAATAACAGATACGCAATTACTACAGGAAATGGATGTGACAACTGGCAAGAGAATACCAACTGAGTTCAATAACAAGTCCAAATTCTGCCCTATCATGAACCCTGGCAACAAAATCGACACCTTTTATGAACTAGTGCTGGCAGATCTGGAACAAATGAAACAAACGGCAGATACCAAAAAAGAAAACCTATCAAAATCAGAACGTCAAGCAATAAAAAGTTTGAAGGAAAACCCTACGATAGAGATAAAACCTGCCGACAAGGGCGGAAACATAGTAATCATGGAAAAAGTGGATTATGTTGAAGAAGCCATGCGACAACTAGGGAACACCAAAAACTACTTATGTGTAAACTCAGACCCGACGCCTAGATTCAAGAACGAGCTGGGAATGAGACTACAAACTTGGCAAGATAATGGACTAATAACGGAGGAAGAAAAGAAATTTCTCATGGTGGAACATCCCACCACACCAACGATATATTTTCTTCCCAAAATTCACAAAACATTGAACAAACCCCCGGGGAGACAGATTATCTCCAGTTGCGGTAGTTTATATGAACACTTGTCACAATATGTTGATCATTTTCTGTCCCCTATTGTACCTACTTTAAGTTCGTACATTAAAGACACCGGGGATTTTTTGCGTATACTAATGGACACCCAGTGGCAACCCACATACATGCTAGTAACCATCGATGTCATCTCACTTTATACATCCATAGAACATGAGATAGGCATACAAGCAGTACAATATTTCCTCATGCAGTGACCAATCAAAGAACGAGATCATTCAAAAATGTTGATTGAGATGATCAAACTTTGCTTATACAATAATGTATTCCTCTTTAAAAAAAAAAGGTGTATATGCCAAAGTGTGGTACGGCGATGGGAGTTTCCTTCTCTCCAAGCTATGCTAATCTCATGAAGGGGTGGTGGGAGAGGAGCATAGCCTGGAGAGAGGAAAATGACCAACACATGGCTAATGTGGCATTGTGGTTACGTTACATCGATGACCTTTTTCTGTTGTGGAAAGGAACAAAATCTGAGTTTCTAACTTTCTTTGATGAACTGAACAACAACACAGTTGGTCTCAAATTCACCTATAACATCAGCAACAAAGAAGTGGAATTCCTGGATACCAAAGTCTATGTATGTAATAACAAAATACAAACAACGACTTTCAGGAAGAAAACTGCCACTAATAGTATATTGCACGGAAAAAGCTTCCATCCCGAAAAATTGAAAAAAAGCATTCCGTATGGTGAACTATTAAGAATGCGGAGAAACTGCTCTGATGACAAAGAAATGGAAAAGAACTTTGAGGAGACCAAAGAAAGATTCTCACAACGGGGATACAAACACCAAGATATTATCCAGGGAGAAAGAAAAGCTAGAAACAAAACAAGAGCCGACACACTGTTACCCAAATTACTGGGAGTCAATATCAATGGGAAACAAACAAAAACGGAACCCCCCAGGATGATCATCACATACAACAAAGAATGCTACAAAATACGAAAGATACTCAACAAATACTGGCATTTGATCCAAAAAGACCCAGATATAGGCAAGAATGTGGGAGAAAGACCGTTAATGACCTATAGAAGGGCTCCGAACCTCTCAGATCATCTAGTACATAGCCATTATGAGGACAAGAAAACAAACAATTGGCTAACGGAAAAGAAGAAAGGATTTGTCAAATGCAGTGTTTGCAAGGCCTGTAAGATAGGAAAAAATACCAAGACAATAACCGATCCAAAAGGCAAAACTTACAGCATCAGAGAGTACATAACATGTGAAACCAGCTTCGTAGTCTACATGCTACAATGTTACTGCGGGAAGCAGTACATTGGTAGCACCACCTGTGCTCTAAAGAAAAGGATTTTGGAGCACATACGTGCCATACAAAGCAAAGACCTAACTTATGCTATGGCCAAACATCTGATAACACACAACAACAAAACATGGAAGGACATTCAATTCTTTGGTCTAGCCATGATTCAACAACACGAACGAGGTGGCAACAGAAAATTAAACCTAAGAAGATTGGAATCGAAACTGATAATGCGCTTCAAAACAAAACAACCGATAGGACTAAACGGGGACGAAGGACTTTACTTTCATCTCTGAATTTATGTACTTTGCAATGGGCGGAAGAAGGAAAAGAAAAACATGCAAAAACATTCAAAAAATATTGGAAGACCAAAAATGATGTAAAAACCACCTGCTCTCTTATCTTCAGTACACAAATACATTTTGGTGTCCAAACTAAGGCAGTGGCAAGGGCACTCAGCCCGAGAAATATAAACTGAAAGCATAGCAAAACCAACGCCTGATAAACAGCAGCTTGAATGGAGGCACAAACTCCACCCATATGCACAGTCATGAACACTGCCGAGACACCTAATCTTAGTGCTAATTGGACTGTAAGACACTGAGCCATGAACATAATGCAAAAACGTGACATTGATATTAATGTTATGCTTCTGAATAATAAGTCTTAAAACTGCATGTCCCATAATGCACTATGAGATGCACTAATATACAAATAACTGAAAGTAAAGTTGGACAACTGTGTAACACTGCCGTGAGAAGGAACCATCTGGTTCGAAACGCGTAGGCTGCAACAGTGTTCTGAATAAATCTTAACTGCATCCAACGAGCGGAGTGCTGGTTTTCCTTTTTCGTGATAAATATATATATATATATATATATATATATATATATATATATATATATATATATATATATATATATTACCTACTGGCGGTCGCCAGTAGGTATATATAGTTAGGATTTTTTCTCTATGGGATTTTTGAAAATTCTATGTCGAATAACTTTGGTGTTTGAGGACGGAATTGGCTGGAATTTTCAGGAAAATGGAACATTTTGTTTCTGAGCAGCCCCTGACAATTTGGGGGGGTTTCGTCAAGGGGGGGCCGAGAAAAAAGGGGGGTCCCAAAACACGTTTTTTCCATGCAATTTTCCATAGGGCGGTTGGACTCACTTTTAGCTCGAACGGCTGAATGGATTTCCACGAAACTTGGAAAAACTGTAGATATTGTTTGCCCAATGTGCCTTTGCTAGGTCTCAATATATGTGCTCCAGTGGATTTTGATAAATTAACGTTAAAAAAAAAATATATATATCTGTAACAGCCCTCTGGTTAGCGCCCCGGTTCGCGTACTTGACGCGTAACGGAACTTCCGGCCAGCGCCCCGGTTCGCGTACCTGACGCGTAACGGAACTTCGCGAAGCGAAGCTGATTGGCTCTCCGGTGTCTGTCAACATTCTAAACAGTCCGGAGCGGCCGCCATCTTGTCTCTCGGTAGGATCGAGAGACAAGAGGTGAAGAAAAACGAAGGGGGAAATTAATGAAAGGGGGCAAGGTAGACCCCTCCTGACCCCCTAGGATTGATGATGGGGCTATTAAAGGGTCCCGCGGGGCAAAAAATAAAAAAATAAAAAATTCGTTTTTCCGCGGTAGAGGCGCTACCCGGTACGCGAACCGGGTAGCTAACCGGTAGCGTAACGGGAGTCCGCCATCTTGTGTTTCGGTCGAATTTAATCACAAGATGGAGGAAAAACAATGTGGGTAATGGGTATAAGGGGGCACGGGAGACGTATCCTGACCCCCTAGGTTTTCTAAGGGTGGCTGAGGAGGCTCATATATGTGGAAAAAGAAAAACAAATTTGAATTTTTCGCGAGGTTAGCTGCCGGGAAGCGAACAAAAGTGAAAATTAGTGAAAAAAGGTACATTTGAAATTTTCAAAGAGTAATCATAGTTAAGGTAGTTCTGAAAAGAGCTTTTGGGTTCTGTGTAAGGTCTAGGTACTTATAAGTAGGTACCAATACATAGTCTTAAATTCAGGATGAAAATTCTGTTCCCCTCATCTGAGAAGTGAACTCCATCTCCTCTGTAGATATCTTGCATGTAGTAACGCAAGTTATTGTTGTAGATGGAGCCCATTTCATGGTCTCTCATGTAAGCTGAAACAGACTTATTTACATGCTTCCTCGATTTCTCAATTTGTGGACAAAATTGGTTGGACCACCTCCATTTCTGTCTTTGGCATATATTTGAATATACCAAGGCAGTTTGAGGAAAAAGTGCCATCAATTGCTCAAAGGTGTCCTTTAAAAGCATTTCCAGACCTACCCCAGTCAAAGTGCCCAAGTCATTTCCTCCACAGTGCACAATTAACAGGTCAGGTTTTGGCAAATGCAAAAAGGTTTTCACCAATGGTATCAATTGGTGACATCTTAATCCTCTGTGACCAATCCAGTTGATTTCCACATTTTGTAAATTGAGGTTGTGTAAATTTCTGTTATCATCATACCTTTGAGTCCAGTGGATGTAACTATGTCCAACAATCCAGACAGAAAACATGGTGAGAGGAGGTTCTGCTGCAGTCAGATAAAGTGGGGGAATGAAATGGCAGTTGAAACAGTAGGAGTTTGTAATGAAAAAAACTGTGGAGTTTCTGTGCTAATGATTCAGTAGCAGTGATTGGTGGATTTTGATTGCTGAAAACAGAAAGTTAGGGTGCATGGATGAGTTCTTTGAAAGATGTAATTTGAATGGTCAAGAAAAAATCATTTTATGAAAGATTGCACTGGATACGCAGGTGTACTGAGAGTTCAGAGTTCAATTGAAACATTGTTGTGTGAACTTGTAAACATGACAGGTCTTTCAGGAGGTGGTTGCTATGGAAAAAAGGCAGAAAGGGCAGAGGGGGGAAGGGTGTTGATTTGAAAAAAGTGAGGGAAGAGTTTTGATTGGGTGACATGAGAGATATGTGTGATGAATTACAGCATTTCTGTGCCTTTGTTGGTTGCAGCCTCTGGAGTGCATACCCTTTGCTCTGCTAAAGAAAAATTGGTGTGTGTCTGAGACTGTTTTGAAACTCAAAAAGTATTTGCTAAGGTGAGAAAAGATTCATTTAATTTAGATAGAGAATAGTATGCTTTAGGGAGAAAATTATGAAGAAAGTTGTGTATTTAAAATGTTGCTTTGTGTCAAGTGTTTTACAAATAGATTTAGTTTCTTTGAGTTTCATAGCCATGTTAAAAGTGACGCAAAAGTGGTGCAAGGGCCTTAAAAAAACGCTTTCATGTGTGTTAGGGCATTTTAAGTCACTTCCCCATGAATCTGGGTGAATAATTTGCTTACTTGATGTGTTTAAAAACGTTTCTAGAAGTCAATTAGGTTTCTTGATATGTGCTGCTAGAGTTTCATAGCCAGCATGGGTTATGTGTGTCTGAGACTGTTTTGAAACTCAAAAAGTATTTGCTAAGGTGAGAAAAGATTCATTTAATTTAGATAGAGAATAGTATGCTTTAGGGAGAAAATTATGAAGAAAGTTGTGTATTTAAAATGTTGCTTTGTGTCAAGTGTTTTACAAATAGATTTAGTTTCTTTGAGTTTCATAGCCATGTTAAAAGTGACGCAAAAGTGGTGCAAGGGCCTTAAAAAAACGCTTTCATGTGTGTTAGGGCATTTTAAGTCACTTCCCCATGAATCTGGGTGAATAATTTGCTTACTTGATGTGTTTAAAAACGTTTCTAGAAGTCAATTAGGTTTCTTGATATGTGCTGCTAGAGTTTCATAGCCAGCATGGGTCATATTTAGAAGGACTTTGAGCCACTTTCAACTTATTTTCCCTATGTTAAAGGTGACGCTAAAGTGATGAAAGGGCCTTGTAAATACACTCTCATGTTTGAGCCACTTTCATGTTATTTTCCCTATGTTAAAAGTGACGCAAAAGTGGTGCAAGGGCCTTGTAAAATATGCCCTCATGTGTGTTAGGACATTTTAAGTCACTTCACCATGAATCTGGGTGAATAATTTGCTTACTTGATGTGTTTAAGAACGTTTCTTGAAATCATTTAGGTTACTTGATATGTACTGATAGAGTTTCATAGTCAGCATGGACCATATTTACAAGGCCTTTGAGCCACGTTCACGTTATTTTCCCCACGTTAAAAGTGACTTTAAAGGTGGTGCAAGGTCCTTGTAAATTTGCCCTCATGAGTGCTTTGCAAATTTAAGTCATTTCCCCGTGGTGCAAGGTCCTTGTAAATACACCCCCATGTGTGCTTGGCAAATTTAAGTACTGACAGGGTGTGCTTGTACATAGGAGCTGTGTTGTGTTTTCAAATTATGACCAGAAAATCGTTTTTTTTTAAAAAAGAAATGCTTTTTACATTTATGAGAAGGTCAAAATGGTGTCTGCTTCTTTAAATAAATATTTCACTTTCCACCATGAATATGGGAGAATAATTTCCTTGTTTGCCGGTTTAAAAACACGTTTCTTGAAGTCATTAAGGTTTCACAATATGTTCTGCAAGAGTTTCATAGTCAACATGGGGGCAGATTTACAAAGCTTATGAGCCACATTCACGTTATTTTCCCCACGTTAAAAGTGACTTTAAAGGTGGTGCAAGGTCCTTGTAAATAAGCCCTCATGAGTGCTTGGTACATTTAAGTCATTTCTCTGTGGTGCAAGGCTCTTGTAAATACGCCAGCATGTGTGCTTGGCAAATTTAAGTACTGACAGGGTGTACTTGTACATAGGAGTTGTGCTGTGTTTTCAAATTATGACATGAAAATGGTTCATAAAGAAAAGGAATGGTTTTTACATTTATGACAATGACAAAAAGGTGTCTGCTTCTTTAAATAAATATCAAGGGAGGTGAGTAATGTACATTGCTCTGTTGCATACAGTCCTCATCTTCTGCGTACTCTTGGATATGCTAGACTACATCTGCACAATGAGATACCTAAGCTGAGGAAATACAGGTGATGTGATTGTGAAATGAGCAAAAATATTTGCACGTTTTTCAATTATATCACCTGTGTTTTCTAACATTACGAATCACATTGTGCAGATGAGGTTTAGGCCTGTCCAGGGAGACAGAGGAGGTCTGGCCTTTGTTCAAGAGTGCAGTGGACATGACTCACTTCATTGGTAGGCCTGCACATGTATTATCTCCTCTGTACTCTTCAACAAGCCTAAATTTCATCTGCAACCTTGAGTAGGCCTCACCTCAAACAAACCTCTGAATAGGCCACACCTTATCGGCATCCTGAACCAATCATTTAAAATGTTTGGGGCAGATTTATGATGGCCGTGCGCCTCTTTTGCGCCGCCGTTGCGTCACTTTTGTGACGCAGCGGCTGCGCAAAAGATGCGCTATGTTACGACATATTTACAACTTGATGCCTCTAGGCAGATGCGTTACGCTGTAAAGTCCTGTGCCACATGAAACCTGCGTCAGGTTTCATGTGGGCGTTTTGTGGCAGGGTGGGCGTTCACTTGCATGAAAGCCCTGTAAAACTAACACAGTAAAATTTACAAGATTTCACTGAGTCAGCTTTATGGCATTGCTGAATCAAATCCTTACGCCTGTTTGAAACAGGCATAAGGAGTGATGCACCATGCAATGTGTGGCTTACCACTGTGCATTGCAGTAGTCATGTCGCGCTTGCGACGTGATTTCTACAATGCGCCGCTTTTGCGGACAGATGCGTGACGCATCTGTGCTGTTTTTGCCCCATGGTGCTCCGCATTGTAAATGCGGCACACCATGGGTGGCAGAGCAGCGGCACACGTTAACTGGTGCATCCCTGGGGATGTGCCAGTTAACATAAATCTGCCCCTTTACATTTAAGTATGAGCAGGGGACACAGAGTCGGTTAGGCTTATCCAAGGTTAAGAAGAGATGAGTCCTGTTCACTGAAAACTTGGACATAGGCCTCACCTCCTCAGCATCGCTGGACATGGCTAAATAATATCTGCAAAATGTTACTCTTGTTAAACAATTTTACTATTATAGTCTCTGAGATTTGTCTCTTACTCTGCAACATCTCATTGTTGTTCTCTTTCTTTAAAGATAACGACAACATCAACCATGAGTGATAATGAGCAATCTGTTGATCTTGATCTTATCATTGAACTTGTCATTGAAACGTCAGTGGAAGTAGATCCCTTGGATGATTTATATCCTGTGGATGATGAAGAATATGATGAGGATGCCGATTTGTCAGAATTGTATGACATAGGGTGGAAGCTGACCTGCTCGAGCCTATGGAACTATAAAGACTTATTTTTAAAAGTTACTGGAAATGAAAAGTAACCATGTTAACCGTTTTATTTAAAATTAAATACAACTTCAAAAACAGCTTGTGTGAAGTGTCTTTAATAAAATAGTGAAATATGCTAATAAAATTAGTTCAGATTCACATATAAAAGAGCACAGGTCAAATGTAGAAGCATTCCATTTCTTTGCTACTATTTGTGAGTTTTAAATTTGTCAATGCACTAAAAATTATTCTATGTAGAATTGACAACTAGTGTGTTAATTTTTTGACGACTGTTATTGATTTACTGTTTGGTAATAGTGGTTAATACCTTTTTTTAAAAATATTTACCACAGATTCAACTGAAGATCTTTTGAAAAATTCAAAAATGCCCTCAAGGCAAAGAAAAAGAAAAGAAGCAAAGCGAATTACACCCCACCTTGGTAAACCTTTGCAGCAGTCCTCTACAATAAAAACTTGTCAAGTCACCAGAAAAACTCCGGGTAAGACAACAAAATCTTTTTTAAGAAACATTTGCAGACGAAAAAGTATCACTACAGAACATGTTTTAGTCCAGAAGAAGAGAGCCAATTTAAATGGGAAGGAAAGGCCACTCAAAAATGTTACTGCTAGAGCAGGAGATAACTCTGTGCATGGTAGTAGAAGGAAAAATCTGTTTAGGGACATTCGTAGACGAATGTTCCGCAACAGGATAATTGGCAATTTGTTAAAAAATATTAAGAAAGGTCAACAGAAAGTGGCTTTTTATAGGAGAAAAAAAAATGTAGAGAAAATTATTGATCAGGCTTTCGAAATTAAGCGAAAGTTATTAATTTTGATAATCAATAGAATTAGGAAACTAAGCAAGGCAATTTATGATTTCAAATCAAATAGTAGATGGAAGAGAACAGTTAATCGTAGTAATTTTTGTGAAGTTTTTTCTGGAGAATGGATGCATAGTTCAAATTGTGAGGCATTTTTTAATGAGGAGAGTTATTTTCAGGATAATGATTTGGTGCATGCAGTTGACACCAGTGGTCGAGCATATGAGGTGAAAGATGGTTGTCCGGTTGAAAAAGAAAAACTTGTGTCAACAGAGGCAGAAGAGGTGTTAGGTGATGAAGTTTTAGGGAGACGTGCTAAGGGTCCAGTGTACACCTGGAAGTGTAGTAGTATTTGCAGTGTGCGACAGGATTCCATCAATTTGCTTTGTGATTTTGTACGGACATTTAATAAGAAAAGTTTACAACAGAAAATGAAGTTGTTGCAGGAATTAGATCCATGCAGAGTGAGAGAAGTGACAGGTTTGCATGGTCATTCACTGGCTTGTCTTTCCAGGAGAGTATGCCAGAGTGTTTTTCATCATTTCAGGATGCTAGCAGTCCATCATAATAAAGTGAGGAAATTAGTGAGAATGTTGTATTTTGCTAAGAGTCCAGCAATTAAGCTTAAACAATTAAGCAGTGCTCTTTTGCATGGTTCTGGTGTAGATGTGAAGAATATTTGTGAAGAAATTGAGTTTTGTTACTTTGCAAGTAAAGAGGAGAATGTTGAAATTGACCCAGAAGAAGAAGGTAATGTGGAAGAGCTGTACAGGTTTCTAGTACAGATAATTTTCAGAAGGAAATTGCCACGTTTCAGGTGAAATCAAGTGAGAGGCCTAATTTCACTTGTGTGTGTTGTCGACGCACTTACTATAAGAATCAGACTAAGTTAGTGGATTTATATGCAAAAAGTGAAAGGGAAAATAATAGTGAATGGAAGGATTTTGCAACATACTTGATGGTAGAAAATTGTTTTGATTTGGGATCGGATCAACGTGTGTGTACTTATTCTTGTAACAAATTAAATCAAAACCGGATGCCTGCTAGAGCGGTTCATAATAATCTGGAATTGGTTGACATTCCTTCTGAATTGAAGGATTTAAATACTTATGAATCTATTTTGATTCAAAGTGTCCATCCCTTTCAGGCTATTGTACGAATGGAGCCAAAGACAGGGAAATTGCCTCCATCAGATTTACAGAGAGGATTAAAGGGAAGAGTTGTTTATTTGCCTCTAGATTTGAAGAAAAACATTAATACAATTGGAGTAGAGAAAGTGGAAGAGGAACCTCTGGTTATCTTAGTTAATGGGGTTCCGACAAAGAGTAAGAAAATCTGGCAAGATTTAGTGGATGTTAGGAAAGTCAAAAAGGCAACGTTGTATTTGATGAAAAACAATGAGTACTACAAGAATGTATGTGTTGCAGAAGAGGAAGTAAGTGAAGAAGAGGACAGCGATTTGTGTGCTGGACAAATTGAGAAAGTAGAAGCCTCTAAAAATGAAGAAATATATGAACATTATAGTGTTCATCCTTTGCATTCCAAGGAAGTCATGGGGAATGCTATTGAGTTGTTTCAAATGAAACAAGCCAAAGGGAGTCCCATTAGTGTTTGGGAGGAAAGTTTGGAAGCTCGGTGTTTCCCACATTCCCACAGCTATTTCCAACAGGTCAAGGAGGAAGATATGATGAGCGACCTGATCAAATTCCTGCTTCTGAATACCGGACTTTACGATTGTATGCAGAAGATCCTAGGTTTCGTCAATGCATTCCCTATTTGTTCCATCTACTGTTTGAAAGTGATCTGTCTGGAGTGTCATATGCAGTGAACCACATCTTGAAAAGTGGTGTACAGATGCAAAATATCTCGGCAAGGGACTTTATGGATAAAGTCAATGTGCAAGACAGTATTTTGGATTCTCACCTGATTAATCTCATGGCATGTCAGCGTGGTACTAATGAGTACTGGTACCGTCGTCATGGTGATTTAAAATGTATGCTGAGGAACTTAGGAACTCCTACATGGTTCCTCACTCTCAGCTGTGCCGAGTATGGCTGGAAAGACTTACTTGAATTTCTACGAGAGGCAAATAGAAACATTGAAAATATCGAATTCAAGACACCCGGAGAACTGTGCTCTTCGGATCCAGTGAATGTATGCAGGTACTTCAATCATAGATTTGAAGCTATGATGTCTTTCATCATGAACAAGAAAAATCCACCTCTTGGAGAGGTGTTGGATTTCTTCTGGAGAAAGGAGTATCAAGCAAGAGGTGCTCCTCATATACATATGTTGCTATGGATCAAAGATGCACCCAAATTTGGAACAGATCCGGATGACTTAGTGATGAGTTTCATAGAACAGTATTCTACATGTGCTGTTCCAAAGACAAAGGAAGACAAAAGCCTAAGAGAACAAGTTTTACGCTTTCAAAGCCATCGTTGTGGAAAGTATTGTCGTCGTAAATTCAGAAACAAGGACAAGTTCTACACAAAATGTCGTTTCAGCTTTCCACGACCGGTGATTTCTAAAGGAAGAGTGAACAGTTTGATGTCTTCGCTGCGACATAATGTGACGAGGAAATCACCCAAAAATACATACAATTTGAAAAGAAACGAAGAGTCCAAGTACATCAACGACTACAACCCAGTGATTTTGTCCATGTGGAATGCTAACATGGATATACAGTTTGTGGCTGATACTGATAACTGTATGGCTGTGGCTCTGTATGTGACATCTTACATCACAAAAAAAGAAAAGACAGAATTGAAGGATATGTGGGAGGACATTTCCCATGAAAAGAGCCTCAGTAAGAAGTTGTACAGTTTCAGTCTGAAGATGTTGTCGCATCGAGAAATCGGAGCTTACGAATGTTCTGACCGGTTATCTTCAGCAAGTCTCTATGCCAAATCTAGGAGTATCATTTGGGCGAGTCTTGGTCTTGCTGCAACGCGTAATCGAGTTCAATCAATCAATCAATCAGGAGTTTGTTAAAGCGCGACTACTCACCCGTAAGGGTCTCAAGGCACTAGGGGTGGGGGGGGTTGGGGGGGTGCAGGTTCCATTCCATCAAGGAGGGGGTCTGTCGAAGAGCCAGGTTTTGAGGTTTCTTGCGAAGATGGGGAGCGATGTTGTCTGTCTGAGGTGGAGCGGAAGGGCGTTCCATGCTTTGGCCGCGAGGAAGGAGAAGGAGCGGCCTCCCGATCTGGTCTTTCTGGTGCGGGGGACCACAGCGTAGGAAAGCTGGGCTGATCGTAGGGTCCTTTGGGGTGCGTGGAATTTGAGTCGGCTGTTCAGGTATGCTGGTCCGGTGCCGTGGAGGGCCTTGTGTGCGTGGGTGAGCATCTTAAAGGTGATTCTCGCCTCGACGGGGAGCCAGTGGAGTGTGCGCAGGTGCTGGGAGATGTGGCAGTGTTTTGGCAGGTTGAGGACCAGTCTTGCGGCGGCGTTCTGGATGTTCTGTAGCTTGCGGATGAGGTTTTTGTTTATTCCGGCGTAGAGTGCGTTGCCGTAGTCGAGTCTGCTGGTGACCAGGGCGTGAGTGACTGTCTTTCGGTGTTCGAGGGGGATCCATTTGAAGGTCTTACGAAGGAGGCGGAGGGTGTGGAAGCAGGAAGATGAGACAGAGTTGATCTGGCGGTCCATTTTGAGCTCGGAGTCCAGGATGATTCCCAGGTTGCGTGCGTGGTCTGTGGGGGTTGGCGGGTTTCCGAGGGCGGTGGGCCACCAGGTGTCACTCCAGGCGCCGGGGTTTGGGCCCATGATGAGTACTTCTGTTTTGTTGGTGTTTAGTTGTAGGCAGCTGTTTTTCACCCATTTGGCGACGGCTTCCATGCCTTCTTGAAAGTTGCGTCTGGCGGTGTTGGGCTCGTTGGATAGGAAGAGGATGAGCTGGGTGTCGTCTGCATATGACACGATGTTGAGTCCGTAGGTTCTGACGATGGGGGCAAGTGGAGCCATGTAGACGTTGAAGAGCGTCGGGCTGAGGGAGGAGCCCTGGGGGACTCCGCAGGTGATAGGTGTGGGGTCCGAGAGGAAAGGGGGGAGTCTGACCCGCTGCGTCCTGCTGGAGAGGAAGGAGCAGATCCAGTCGAGGGCCTTGTCCTGGATTCCTTCATCGTAGAGTCTGCGTATTAGGGTGCGGTGGGAGACTGTGTCAAACGCCGCTGATAGGTCGAGGAGGATGAGGGCTACTGTTTCTCCTTTGTCCAGTAAGGTGCGGATGTCGTCTGTTGCGGCGAGGAGGGCGGTTTCCGTACTGTGTTTTTTTCTGAAGCCGGATTGGGTTGTACGGGAAATTGAGTATTTGGTGGAAAAGGAGCCAAACAGTACAGATATTTTGAAGACCAACATGTTGGATACATATTATCCAAATAGAAGCAGTCACCTCGAGATTGTTTGTCTGTATGAGGTTCTACAAAATTACATATTCAAGAGGAACATCAAAGAAGATATTGATAAAGAAGTGTATGCTGTAATTGGAAGTGAGGGATGTCTGGTCAAGCAAAGAAAATGCCAATTGGTAAATCATCGAAAATTGAGTGGCGAATCTCCTGAAAGAAAAGAGTTTTTCTATTTAGCTCTTTTGCAACTTTTCAAGCCTTGGCGTGCAGAAGAGGAACTGCTTGGAGATTTCCTCTGTTACGAAGACTCTTTCAATGCAGCCAAGGAGTCCATAGAATGTCCTGTTTTTCCAAAATATCTAGAAATGTTGAATGCGGAAATCAAGCAGGAAGCAACAATTGCAGCCGAGATTGCTAGAGACAGTTCTCAGGACAGTCAGAGTTCTGTTTCATTGAGTCAGGATCCACTAGGAGGACCAGTTATCAAAAATGAAGCTGCCACTGCCATGATTGAAGTGGAAAGAGCCATGGCACATGCTCAGGAGGATGCGGTTAACTTAGAAGATTTGGAAAGACAACTCAATGTTGAGCAGAGGAAAATATATGACGAAGTTACCAACCAAATTGATCATGGATTAAGTCATGAGAAGAAAGAGTGCTCATGCACGTCGTTGAAGCCTGTCCGACTGTACGTGAGTGGAGAAGCAGGAACTGGAAAAAGTTTCCTCATTAAAGCAATTTCATGTTAGTTGCAGAAAAGGACTGAGTCATCGCTGTCTTGTGTTGTCACCGCTCCAACTGGACTGGCAGCACATAACATTAAAGGTATTACTTTGCATCGTCTACTGATGCTGCCAGTGGAGCATGATAACAAATTACAATACCACAAGTTATCTGGAGATGCTTGTTGTGAAGTTTCAAGAGTCTTGAGGAAAATGAAACTTCTTATCATTGACGAAGTAAGCATGGTTTCCAATGTCATGCTTGCCTTTGTACATTTGAGAATGCAAGAAGTTCTTAAAACAGAGTATGATGTGTTATTTGGTGGCAAATACATCATTGTTTTTGGTGATCTTCTGCAGCTAACACCAGTGAAAGGACAACCAATGTTTAAACTACTTACACATGAAGACACCAGGAAGTGCCTAGGGAGCATTGGCAATGTTAATATATGGTTAAACTTTAATTATGCTGAACTGCGTGAAAATATGCGTCAAGCGAAGGATGAAGATTACAAGAATATTCTACAAGAAGTTAGAATCGGAAAAGTGACCGAGCATGGGAAAGAAGCTTTACATGCATGATTACTGTCAAATTTGTATCCAGAAGAAGACGTTCTGCCAGAGAATATTTTTCGGAAAATTACTGAGAAGAAATCTGGAATATGTTTGATGCCAACTCTTGCAGAATGTGCCATCTTCAACAACAAAATGTTGAATTTAGAAAACCAAGAGATTGTGAAACTGGAAGCTATTGACAGAATAGAACATATGGGAGCAACAATTATTTTGTCTGAGAATTTGAAATCTAAATTGGATTCATTAGAGAAGACTATATCTAAAACTGCTGGTTTTGAAAAGACTCTGAATGTGTGCTTAAATTGCCGTATCATTTTGAGAAGGAATTTACATGTTGAAAGAGGTCTGGTAAATGGTTCAATGGGTAATGTTGTTGATTTTGAGAAATACAGAAATAGAGATGGAATTGAATTTTTAAAAATTAAATTTGATGGCATTGAGGAAGTACAGCTAATTGGTCGTTGCTCTGCTAGGTTTTTGCTTGTAAAAGACTTATATGTTCGCCGTAAGCAGTTTCCTGTTTGCTTGGCATATGCGGTGACAATCCATAAATCGCAAGGTTTAAGTGTAGACAGTGCATTGGTGAACATTGGCAGTTCTGTGTTCAAGGAGGGTATGGCATATGTGGCATTGTCACGAGTCAGAACTTTATCGGGATTGTACTTGATTGAGTGTGATGTCACAAACATTTGTGCGGATCTAGATTGTGTTAAGGAATACAATAGGTTAAGAAGAGAGTATGCGCCACATTTGCCTCAATATCCTTTGTTTGAGAAACGTGTGGTAGGCCGGAAACGAAGAAATGTGACCAGTAGTAGGGAGGTTGTAGCAAAAAGACGAAAAGTCGATGAACCCGAAATTATGAGCAGAAAGAAAATGGATTCTGTTGAAGATGTTGTTGGTTTTCAATTTGAAAATAGTTCTGGTGTCAACTGCTATGCTAATGTAGTGGTTAATGTTGTCTTTTCTCTAGAAACTTTAAAAGAAGAGATTGTGATCAATTCAGATCAAAGTTTTTGCTGTTTATTGAATTCTGTGTTAGAGAAATGTAGCTCTGATAGAACAAAAATAGAAAGTGTGTCTGAAATTCGAAATCAGTTAGACAAATGTTCAGGTCAAACGCAATTCTCTCAAAATATTCAGCAAGATTGTCAGGAGTTTTTAATGTATATGCTTGATGTATTGCAAGATGAAGGTGTAGATGTAGATCATCTGTTTGGCCTTTCTTATAAATGGCAGCATGACTGCGAGAACTGTAGGGTATCAAGTACTACTAGTGTAGACTCAGAAAGATTTATATATTTAACTTTGCCAGACAGTAAATCAGTGTCCTTTAATAGGCTCGTAAAAGCAGCCGATCACAACATGGAGTGTAGCCAATGTAAGGCTGCAATGCTGTCCACATTATTTATACGTAGATATGGCCAGTATGTCATTTTAATGTTCCAACGATGTAGGCCTGATGGAACAAAATTGACAACTTTAATTAAAAATTTTGTGGCTTCGCAGTTGTCAATATCAGGAAGGACTTTTGTAACTGCAGCAATTATATATCATGACGGTCCTTCAACAACATCAGGACATTACACAGCTTATTTGAAGTCTAGAAACGGCTGGTCATTCTGCAATGATTCTGTTTTAACTTTCAAAAAAAAAATTCCTTTTGACCTTAAAAATTCTTACCTGGTGTTTTTACAACCAAAATTTTAGGGAAAGAATCTCGGGATTTGTTCTGAGGAATTTCAAGAGGTTCTAATGGCTCCTACACTATTTGGCCTTGAGGATAAGTGTAGTACAGAGTGAAAAGTTATTTTTGAGTTTTAAGTAGTTCCTGAAAAAAAAGAAGGTTTTCTTACAGAAAGTGGTGGGCACGGATTAGTTAAAGGACAACAGAGTATTTCCCAAAGCAAACAGTGTTCTTACCATAACACTTGACGTCATGGAAAAATAACTGCACTTTGAATGAGTTCAGAAAAACTGTTTCTTTTAATAAGCTAATTCAAGCAGCCAATCAAAACATGGAGTAGAGGTAATGTAAGTCTGCAATGCTGTCCACATTATTTGTACAAACTTTTGGTTATAATGTCATTTTAAAATTCCAACTATATAAACCTGATGAAAGTAAGTTTCCAACTTTAATTACAAATGTTGTGGCTACACAGTCGTTCATTTTAGGAAGAACATTTGTAACTGCAGCTATTATATGACATGATGGTCCTTTGACAACATCCGCTTATTACACAGCTTATTTAAAATGTAAAAAAAGCTGGTGTTTCGGAAATGATTCCCATTGGACTATGAAACAATGTTGCCTTTTAACTTAAAATATTCTTACTTTGTGTTTTCAGAAGAGAGAATTTAGGGTAGGTAACTGGCCTATAATGATTCTAGGAATTGATATAATTTTATGTACTGTTTTAAAGTGCTTTGTGATTAACAGTGATCAAGAGAATTAAATAATTGTAGTAGTCATAGAGGTAGTGTAATGTGCCTCATAGTAAGCAGTATCAGTGTCATAGGAAATGTGGAACATGAGTGAGCAAGAAGGGTGAGATATTACTAGTACAGGATTGTGAAAGTGATCTTGAACGTTTTCTTTCTGAAAGTTGTGGAAAAAGAAAATGACGGGATTTGCTTAGAAGAATTCCAAGAGTTATAAATGGCTCTTACACTATTTGGCCTTGAGGAGAAGTGCGGTAGAGAGCGAGAAGTCATTTATTGTATGTAACATATTTGTCAAAACGATGGAGCTTTTCTTTCAGAAAGTGGCGGGCAGAAAATAATAACAGCACAACAGAGTATAAGCTGTTCATAGGACATCCTTCGACGTCATGGAAAGTAAGGTACTTTTGAGGAGTTCTGATTTCTGATTGGTTATGTTTTATGGGTTTTTTAAACACAATCATTTTGATTGTGTTTTTTTCCCCGCTGTTATATGATGAATACCTTCAACTCACTGTTTTTAGTGAAATTTGATATATTCTGAGAACAGCAAAAATAAACCATTTAACATGTATAATTAATTCTGTACTTTGTATAGTGAATTTTAATTTGTACTCCTCTTGTCTCATGCTCACTCGTCTTTTACTACCTTCTATCAATCCTCTTTACATACTCACATTGCCTTTTGTTTTATTCTCTTTCACCCTTGTTCTCTAACTCAACTTATCTTTCAACCTTTGTTTCCCTATTCCAACTCTGCTTTTTTCTTTTCTCCCTTGCACCATTTTCCAGCTTTTAGACCTTCTGCTTCGCTTGTCTTTTCCATCTTTCCTCCCTTTGTTTTCTAAATTAAATATTTTTGGGTTCTCCTTTTTTGGTGCAATCAGTTAGTATAACTCACCCTCACTCATTTATCTTTCTTTGTTGCCTCACTCAGTCTATATCTGACACTCTTTCCTTCACTTCCTCTGTCTCCTCTCTCCCTCACTCTCTTTTCCTTATTCACCCTTTCCTTATATAGTTTACCTTACTCACTTTCTTTTAGTAGCTTACACAACTTCAATTTAGTTTTCTCTTCTATCCTTCTTTTCTGTCACTGAAAGTATCTTCCTTTTTTTTCTATTAGTAATTTACTCAATTACAATTTCTTTTTGTCTCTGACTGTCTATCACCGTTTCTTTGTCTTTTTTTCTGCATGTTTATCTCTAACTTTATTTCTTTGTAAAATTGGATGATTTTCAATCTTTTCCCTTGTCTTTTCTAATTTTTAAATACATGTTTTAATATTTTTCAAATTTTTGTTCTTTCTTTCACAGATTGAAAGTATAAAAATAACAAGTGACTAAGTTAACGACAATTATAAGGTAAGTGTTTTGTACTCTTTTCGTTACATTTCTATCACATTTAACTTCTATTAGTTCCACTGCTTCATTTCTTTAACCCTCAGTTTCCTGCCTTTGCTACTTCCCTCATTCCTTTTTCTATTACTTACTTACTCTACTCCTTCCACTCCTTTTCTCAGTCCCTCTGTTCTCATAGTTCCTCACTCCTGTTCACTCACTCCGTCTCTATTACTGTCACTGTCTCTCGCTCATCACTCTTTCACTACTTCTTCATTATGCTTTCTCCCTGTAGTTCAAGCACACTATGTTATTTACATTTCTTTGCTGTTTCAATTATTCCTTTTCTGTCACTTCTTCTTTTCTGCTTTCTGTTTTTTCTCTCTGTTATTCCACATGTTTTAACCTTAGTCACTGTCATACATCTTGTTTTATTCCTATTTACTTTCGCTCACTGTTTTCTTAACACTTTCCCTCAGGGTTGTTCTTTTACTCCGGTTCTATCCCTACCTCTCATTCCACATCCTTTACTGTTTTTCTTCTTAATTTGAACATTCACTCACATTCTCTAAGAAACTCTTGTTTATTATTCTTCTACTCTCCTTTTTTTCTTTCACTTCCTTATCTATGTTGTTTTTCTCAATTATACACTCTTACATCTTTTCTTTGGTAAATAGATCTATTAAATAGTATCTCTGTGTTACTCCCTCTAGCTGTCTTTCTTTTCACATTACTCTCTGTTTCCTTCCCTTATACTCACTCTTCCTTTTTTTTTTTTTTTTTTTTTGTTTCGCTTCCGGTTCGCGTACCGGGTAGCGAACCGGGAAGCGAATCAAAAGAAATAGAGGTTGCCAGAGTGCTAAACATTCTAGCAATTTTTCATAAATGGGAGGTAGTTCTGAAAAGAACTTTTTTTTTAATTGTTTTTGTTGTTTTATATTTTTTTTATTTTTCTGAACAATTTTTTTACTTTTTTTGTATTTTTTGAACGGTTTTATATTTTTTTTGTTTTTTTTGGGGGGGGGAACGAAAACCATTCGTTATAAAGGGCTCAACAGGAGCAACAAAAAAAAAGATAATTTAGTTTCTGGGGCGTTTTGGACATTTATGATTGTCAATAGCTCTGTTGATTAAAGTGATGCTACTGTCCCAATAGCAAATTAATTTGCCACAAAAAATGCACACTTGCTTCACGACCCCGAACTTCATCTGAATGTTTGGGACCGTCTCCCTCGCCTCTGGTCCCGTCACTGCCTCTTCTGTTGATGTACTGGCCAGTCCCTCTGGACAGAGATTCGTCACAGATGAGACATGTGACGTATCGGGCATTTACTTTTTTTTGGCCCCGGGGAAATGTAAAGAATTGCCAGATGTAACTATCCTTTACATGGGACCTCCTTGGCTCCTCAGGTAAAAACTGTCTCCTCCCTTGCTCCTTTTCCTCTTCTTCCTCTTCTTCCTCCTCTTCATTAAGGATGACCTGAGGAGGTGGTCCTCTCTTCCTAGGAGGTGGTGGTGGTGGTGGGGGTGCACCAGCTGCAGCTACTAATGAAGCCATTTCTTATCAATCAAAAATTTGAAAGTCAGAGTGAGAAAAAAGGTGGGGGCTTTCATCATTTGGGAAAAAAAATGTTCTAAACCAATGAAAGTGTTATTTTTAGGTCACATGACCTATCCTTACATCATTAGGAAACCAAAAGTGAAATTAACCAATGAAAAGTTTTATTAACAAGTCACATGACCTGTTACGCTTACGTTACGCGCTCCGCGCCGCACCCCGGATCGCTTCCGGGGCGCTGCGCTTCACGCCTCGGTTCGCGCACTGGAGCACTTCCGGGTGCGCTAACGCGACGCGTCATAAGACGCATTACGCGACAACGCGATACGTCGCCCTTACGCGACGCGTCACGATGTTGTTTTCTAACGCGCCAGTTGCGCAAACAGAACGTTTACCGGTTCGCGGACCGGGTCGCGGCACCAAATTGAGCTAACGGGAAGCTACCCGGTGCGCGGACCGGTAGCGAAACAAAAAAAAATATATACATAAAAAAATTGTATTAAAAACATATAAAATATATTTTTCAATTTAAAGAAAAATACATTTTAAAGCTTTTGATAGTTGCTATTAAAAAACCATTGAAATTCACTGAAAAAACCATAGGTTATAGACCATATATAGTTAGGAATTAGCATTTACAAAACCTTGAAAATTCACTGAAAAAAACCATAGGTTATACACCATATATAGTTAGGAATTAGCATTTACAAAACCTTATTTTACTCACACAAAACCATTGAAATTCGCATATATAGTTAGTTGCACTAACTATATATCGCGCACCCGCAATCCACTGCTGATCATGTCACATATTACATCATTCATGACATGGTCAGTGACATCACTGATGACATCACTGATGACATCTCAAATGACATCACTGATGACATCACTGATGACATCTCAAATGACATCACTGATGACATCACTGATAACATCTCATTTGACATTACTGATCACATCACTGATGACATCATTCATGTGATAATACGATGAACCTCTTCAGACTCTAATATAACCTTAGATACACTCAGTGTAAACAGACACTCACAGACTGTCACTCATCCATGGAGTTACACACACACCTAGTCAGTCATGCAAAGAATCAATCACACCTCCATTTTCTCAACTATACAGTTATACACACCTTACTTATTCAAACATATACTAACACATATTTACTCTCTTATACAATCCCGGATACAAGTTCACAATGATCCATACAGCCACTCACACATTCACTGGCTCTTATGCACAGTTATTTATATATGTCAACTCTCAAATGTACTGTGTTTTACATATGTACTTTGACATGTAGCACTGAGATATCCATTCACTCACCAATACACTCATGCACACAGTCAACCGCCCATGTAGCTGTTTCCACATGCACTCTTGAACTCATACATCTAGTGAATCAACTGCTCACACATCTATGCACAGAGTCATACACCTCCCAGCCACCCACACACACACTCAGTCTCCCATACAAATACTTGGGCAACCAATCAATAACCCATATAGTTACTCATATAGCTACTGATCAACACATGCAGCAGTTTACAGAACAACAGATATAATGATGCACAAATTAAGACAGTTTAGTCACTAACCCATGCACTCAGTGAGACACATTTAATCACTCACTCATACAGTCAGTCATGCACCTACTAAATCCTTCATCCAGACACTTATAAATCCACTCATTCTTCAATATGTAAGACATATTTTAACTTTACAGAAACATACAGTCACTGGATGTTGTCATCAGTGATGTCATCAGTGATGTCATTTGAGATGTCATCAGTGATGTCATCAGTGATGTCATTTGAGATGTCATCAGTGATGTCATCAGTGATGTCACTGACCATGTCATGAATGATGTAATATGTGACATGATCAGCAGTGGATTGCGGGTGCGCGATATATAGTTAGTGCAACTAACTATATATGCGAATTTCAATGGTTTTGTGTGAGTAAAATAAGGTTTTGTAAATGCTAATTCCTAACTATATATGGTGTATAACCTATGTTTTTTTCAGTGAATATATATATATATATATATATATATATATATATATATATATATATGTATATATAATTGTTTAGTATGTATATTTAGTTAGTTGATGTATAGGTTAAGCTGTCCTTGTGCCGTCCCTGGATGTGCCGTAAGGGGAAGGTGGGTTGATATATAATGTATGTTGTTATGTATATTGTCCTAGGTAAGGTAGTTAGTTTAGTATAGTTTAACATTAGTACACATTAGGTAATTGTAGTTTAGGATTAGTCAGTATTATTAGTTTAGTTTGTTAAGATTGTATTTTGTAAGAATAAATTGCTAATGGTAGATGGTTTGTGCTGCATTGATTTTTGCTGTGTGGACATATCCTGTTGAATTGATAGTTGATTACGACAGATTCATCCCCCGCACAACCAATTTGAATGTCTACAAATGTAATTACACCATCTTCAAGGGACAGGCTACCTTCAATCTTAATTTAAAATGTTTTTGAGCCAAATAGATTGATCTTTAGGGTAAGAAAGTTCACTTAGGAAAAAGTTTTGGAGTGGTCTGAGAAATATTTATCTATATGTGACTATTAAGCAAGTACAGAATTAGACAGGATGCACTGTGGGCATTGTGCTCACACAGCATTGGTTGAATGCTGTAGGTATGGTGTAGGATACTTTGGGTCAGCTTTGATTACACTGGTCCCCACACCAGCTTCACTTTCCATGTGGGTGTGACGGGGATGACTGCTTTGCATTATCTACAAGTCATCCTAACGAATAGCACTCGTTACTTATCATGCGTTTAGTACGCATGCCATTACAATGCGCTCGTTAGTACGACCGCGTTGATAGTTCACATACCTTTACTACGCAATTCGGAACAACGAATTGCATTAGGGGGCGCTGGATGTTGGAATAGTATAATTTACTATTCCAACTCCAGTCTGTGTGGACACTAGGGAAGTTGTTGGATTTTAAATCCAACACCTTCTCCCCCCAACACAAGTTGTTGTTCCGACTTGCGTAGTAAAGGTATGCGAACTAACAACGCGGTTGTTATTACAACCACGTTGTAATGGCATGCGAAGTAATGCATGCAAAGTAAACGCTGTTCACCCATCCTAACACCTCTGGACATGTTTCAATACAGCCTTGTACATTGTGGAGAACACTGTGAACAAATTGGCATACAAGTGTTGGGCAAGTGATGTTGTGATAGGCGTTATAGCAAAGATCTGCATGGATGTGTACTAGTAACAATTTTTGACATATGCTTTCCTACACCATTCCTCTTCTTTTTGCTAGATACATTTTTTGGCACATGTGTCATGTTGAGGGAACTGTCTTTACATGTGTCGTGCCATGACACACATCTATTCAAATATTGTCCACCACAATGACTATGAGTACTTGTTCTAATTATTTTTTGTAAATACTTTTTTGAGATCTGAGCATTGGTAGAGTCACAAGTGTCCAGCCCTCACAATGCCTATCATGGACACAGAGTAAGCATATTCCCTTTGCCAAATGTTCCTTAATTTGTAGTGATGGCTAAGCTGACCAGGCAGTGTTGGCACATTTAAACACACATCTTAATGACTCAATTATTTTTATTTACATGTGCATTAACTGAGCTAGCAGACTGACCCAGTTCTCTGTGCAACAACATCCCAATGTTTAAATGCCCAGTGAAGGGCCAGAAAGAGTCATTGGGGGGACAACATATCCGGAGCCATGTTGAGGAAGAGACAGAGTTCAGTCAGAAGGCTGTCATTGGGAGCAATGCCAAAATTGGCAGCCCATATTAAGTCCAATGTGAGTGCAGCAGAGTCATTCAGAGGACAGTGGAAGCTGATGTTCCGAGGCATGATGGTAGGGATAGGTCCAAGCAGAAACAGTCCATTTGACAGAGATGAATGCTACCGCTGACTTTTTCGTAACTATGTTGATTCATCCACATCTTCCTCCTCTGATGTGTCATTTGCCTCCTGTGTGCGTGATGGAGGATTGGCTAGAGCACTGTGAGGCTGTTACACATCAGGGGGGTAAGATGTGGATTTTGAAGGTGCAGCAGCATTTATCTGTGCCAAAGGATGAGGCAGCACTGCAGTGACGATAAGCTGCAGGGCTTGCAAGACTCCGGCACCGTCTCTGTGGTATGCAGCCATGGCTAGCAAATGTGATGCCTGCATCCACTTCATGTTCTCCATGATCATTCTCATTTTACGCATCTCCTTGGTGACATCGCTGGAGCCACTTTGACTGGACAGTTGTTCTTGCCTCTGAGTATGTATTCCAGCGATGTCAGGCATGGGATTCTGGAGAGCATGGAGCGGACTGTGGGTGCCTCTGATGGACTCCCTAATGGGACTGAGACACCCATGGACCCCATCTAGTTTGGTCGTCAGGCTGTCAGCCAAGCTGTCAAACCTCACCCTCACCTGACCAGACATCTCCTGCTGGAACTCTACCTCACAGCATTGACATGTTAGAAGTGGGTCCTCAAGGCCATGGGAGACAGCTGTGGTGGTAGGTACTTGCTGCTGGGTGTTTTGTGCAGGAGGTGGAGCTTCCATGACGCTGCTGGATGTCCCTGCTTCCTGAGATGGGCTGCCAATTGATTTGAGCAGCTCTTAGAGGGTGTCCTGGTTGATGGTTGAGATGTCTTCCTCTTCATTATTGAAGAGTGGAACAGGCTGCTGTACAGGAAGTGATGTTTCTACCTCTGCAATGTAAAGGGGAGATGCTGTTGTAAGGGTATATCAAGTATGGTCATGCATTTAAGCAGATTGCAAGCAGACTGTATGACAATGTCCAATACCTATTTTAAGAAAACTACACCTATTACATGTAGGGTAGTAAATCATTGTACTACATCACTGATGTGAAATTTGAGTTGTAAATAAGCATGGGCGTAAAATCCGCTCCGATCGCGGTTTTTTCGGATTTTCGGCAAATTCGCAATCCGCGAACTCTCGCGAATTTGTCGAAAATCCGTGAATCCGCTCGCGGCGGATTTTTTGCTTGGTTGCGGCGCGCGGCGTGGTGCACGGTGTTTACTTTCCGTCATTTAGCGTTTGCCGAGTTGTTTTTCTTTGCGAGTGACGCGCCATTTTGGATCTTGCTGCGTGATCCCGCGGGAGTTTGGCGCCCGCGAATACGTAATCGCGGCTTGCCACCTTGCACAGCACACCTCGCGAGAGTTCGCAATTGCGAACACGTAGTTGCGGCGGAAAGGAACAATCTCGCACTCGCGAAATAGAGCTTTTGCAATTCTGCACAAGAAAATCACCAGCAAACAGGATAAACCTTCAGAAAATTATGATTTTTATCAGAATCACTCCTCAGATTGACATTTGCATGGCCTTTTTTTTTGCAAGGAGTCCATTTTTGGGGGGGGGGGGGAGGAAGGGAGTGCCCCACAGTCTCCAACTTCCTGTTCCTGTCCAGCAGGCTCCTCCCAGTGCTTTGTCCATCTCCTGGTCACTTTCATTTGGATCTGGAGCTGGAAGGATTACTTTTTGTGGGTGCTGCTGGATATTTGGATTTGAGGCCTTTTTGACTGTCTTTGGATCACTTTTGGATTAGAAATCAACTTTCACAAGTAAGTTTGTTTGGGGCATTACAGTTGCTGCAAGTAAAATTTTGGAACTTTTTCAGAACATTAAATAAATTATATTGTGGGTAGCCACAGTATCCAGTAGGACCAGGGTTGGTTAGGGGTGCATGATACAACTGTTTTGTTGAATTTAAACACCATTGAGGCCATGGATGGGCTGGGATTGTGCTGATTTTTGTCGTTTTTTTGGGCCTGCTGGTGGGGCCCTTTGCCCAGGTGTGGTGAGTGTTGCATGGGCCTAGTCTTTCTGTGGGGTGTATTCTTGAATTTAAACATAATTGAGGCCATGGATGGGCTGGGATTGTGCTTATTTTATTGTTTTTTGTCGTTTTTTGGGGGCTGCTGGTGTGGCCTTTTGCCCAGGGGTGGTGGTGCATGGACTGAGTGTGCCTGTGGTGTGGTCTCACTCTCTTTAATGTAAACATCATGGATGGCATTGGATTGTGGTGATTTCTGGCTGTTTTTCTGTTTTTTGGGGGTGTACTGTTGATGTGGACTGGCCATGTGGGTGGTGGTGGTGGCCATCTTGAGTGCTGGCTGGTCCAGGCAACATGTGCTTGGGGTGTAAGGGGCCATTTTGAGGAGAGGCAGTGTCTGAGGCCTGCACTTATTTTGCCTACTTTTCATCCTTTATGCCCAGGGGTAGTGAGTGTTGCATGGGCCTAGTGTTTCTGAGGGGTGTCTTCTTGAATTTAAACACCATTGAGGCCATGGATGGGCTGGGATTGTGCTGATTTGATAGTTTTTTGTCGTTTTTTTGGGCCTGCTGGTGGGGCCCTTTGCCCAGGGGGGGTGAGTGTTGCATGGGCCTAGTCTTTCTGTGGGGTGTCTTCTTGAATTTAAACATAATTGAGGCCATGGATGGGCTGGGATTGTGCTTATTTTATTGTTTTTTGTCGTTTTTTGGGGGCTGCTGGTGTGGCCTTTTGCCCAGGGGTGGTGGTGCATGGACTGAGTGTGCCTGTGGTGTGGTCTCACTCTCTTTAATGTAATCATCATGGATGGCATTGGATTGTGGTGATTTCTGGCTGTTTTTCTGTTTTTTGGGGGTGTACTGTTGATGTGGACTGGCCATGTGGGTGGTGGTGGTGGCCATCTTGAGTGCTGGCTGGTCCAGGCAACATGTGCTTGGGGTGTAAGGGGCCATTTTGAGGAGAGGCAGTGTCTGAGGCCTGCACTTATTTTGCCTACTTTTCATCCATTATGCCCAGGGGTAGTGAGTGTTGCATGGGCCTAGTGTTTCTGAGGGGTGTCTTCTTGAATGTAAACATAATTGAGGCCATGGATGGGCTGGGATTGGGCTTATTTTATTGTTTTTTGTCGTTTTTTGGGGGCTGCTGGTGTGGCCTTTTGCCCAGGGGTGGTGGTGCATGGACTGAGTGTGCCTGTGGTGTGGTCTGGTCTCACTCTCTTTAATGTAAACATCATGGATGGCAATGGATTGTGGTGATTTCTGGCTGTTTTTCTGTTTTTTGGGGGTGTACTGTTGATGTGGACTGGCCATGTGGGTGGTGGTGGTGGCCATCTTGAGTGCTGGCTGGTCCAGGCAACATGTGCTTGGGGTGTAAGGGGCCATTTTGAGGAGAGGCAGTGTCTGAGGCCTGCACTTATTTTGCCTACGTTTCATCCATTATGCCCAGGGGTAGTGAGTGTTGCATGGGCCTAGTGTTTCTGAGGGGTGTCTTCTTGAATGTAAACATAATTGAGGCCATGGATGGGCTGGGATTGTGCTTATTTTATTGTTTTTTGTCGTTTTTTGGGGGCTGCTGGTGTGGCCTTTTGCCCAGGGGTGGTGGTGCATGGACTGAGTGTGCCTGTGGTGTGGTCTGGTCTCACTCTCTTTAATGTAAACATCATGGATGGCATTGGATTGTGGTGATTTCTGGCTGTTTTTCTGTTTTTTGGGGGTGTACTGTTGATGTGGACTGGCCATGTGGGTGGTGGTGGTGGCCATCTTAAGTGCTGGCTGGTACAGGCAACATGTGCTTGGGGTGTAAGGGGCCATTTTGAAGAGAGGCAGTGTCTGAGGCATGCACTTATTTTGCCTACTTTTCATCCATTATGCCCAGGGGTAGTGAGTGTTGCATACTTGCATGTCCCTAGTCTTTCTGGGGGGTGTCTTCAATGTAAACATCATGGATGGCATGGGATTGTGCTCATTTTTCTGTGTTTTGTCCATTTTTTGGGGTGTATAACTGAACTGATGCTCCTCTGTCTTCCATTGCTTTTAGGTGCACAAGAAGACTCAAGAGAACCACCAGTGCCAGGAAGAAGTCCTGCAGCGGTGTGTGTGTGCAGCATAACGTCACGCGACGTCACGTCTGGACACAGAACCCTCTGCAACTCGTGCAACTGCTGCCTGCTGACCTGCTCTGAAGAAGATAACCCCAAAAAAAGTAACCCGTAGCTCCTCCAGCAAGAAAGGTGCCAGTAAGGAGCAGAAGAAGCAAGTTACCAAGGACACTGGTGTGCCGCCCGCCCCTTTTTTTGGGAGTAAAAAAAAAAGTATGCCTGCAGCGGGATCTGCTGGGGACCAAGCTGGCAGCAGCACCCCCGCTCCATTGGGCTCAGTGCCACCACCACCACCACTCCAACTTAAGTCCAAGCCCTTGAGTGCTGCAGAGGCAGCCAGTATAGTTCTTCAATCACCATCGACCAATGATGTTGGCTCATCGCAAGAAAGCAGCAGCAATGTCCCTCAATCAACACAGGTTGTTGTAGCTCATCTGACGAGTGTTGAACAACCACAGCCGCAACAACAATCACATGTGCAAGTACAAGCCCAAGTACATGTGGAAGGAGAGGCAGCGCAAGGAGATGCGCAAGCAGAGGTGCATGGAGGGTCACAAGTGGCCACAATAGTTGTTCCTCCCGAAGTAGGGGCACATCAGGAAATCGACAATCAAGGCGAGGTATCATTTGAGGAAGCCACTCCTCCTGATGATCCTTCATTGTCTTCCACACCCCTAGCAAGGAAGAGATCAAGGGTGGTGTCTACATCTTCTTCAAGCACACCTCCTTCTGATGATACGGATCAAACTTGGGAACCAGCACCACAGCCGTCTGAGAGTGAGGCACACCATGATCCGACAAAAGTAGTTAAGCGTAAAAGGAAGCTCGTCCAAAGTCTCAGAGTTATGGAGTGTGATGAGGCTCAACAAGAAGTGGCGGATACTGCTGCTGATGAAGACTCTGCCAACGACGACCCAGTCATCATAAAGGTCACTGCAGCCCCAGCGGGCATGCAGCAAACAGACATTTTGACCCTAGCCCGAAGAGCTGCTGAGCGTGATGATGATGATGATGTTGTCGATGAGGAGGCAGTGGAAACACCACAATCATTGGAGTTAAGTAGTACACCAACTCGTCCCGCTTCCATATTTCTTTCTGGCAAGAAGAGACCTCCGTCAACCTCGACCTTAATTAGTGGCGGTGAAAGTGCAAAACGTACAAAAGTTGGGCAATCCAGATCCTCCACTTCATCTGGCATTAGCTTCATGACCACCACCACCAGTATCGCCGGCGCCGCCTCCTCCATGTCCCACAGACACTTCAAGTCCCCAGTTTGGGACTTCTTTACTGTTTGTCCAAAAAATCCAAAGTTTGCCATTTGTACCATTTGTAAGCAAGCAGTTAGTCGTGGTAAGCCAGGTACCAACTATGGTACCGGAGGCCAGAGAGGTCATCTTAGGAGACAGCACACTGTCAAATGGTTTGCGCACCTAGATGCAATCAAGAAAGGCCGAATTCAAGGAAACGTTGATGTTTCATCTGATGATGACGAGGAGGAAGAAGACGTGTCAAACACTTCCCTTACACCCAGTACCCCTGTCAGCAGCACACCCAATGTGAGGCACACTAAGAGTGTTGGAGCGACTGAGACACCAACGCACAAAAGTTCACCAGCGAGCAAAATTGGGTCAACGAAGTCATTATCAGCCCGTAAATGCTTGGTCCAGGGCAACATTAGAACAATGCTTACTTCAGACGTGCCATATGAACGCAACCACCCACTGACGCGTCTGTATAACACTAAGCTGGCTAAAATGCAAGCTGTGGACCTTCTCCCTTTTTCTTTTGTAAAAGCGGTAGGTTTTCTAGAATTAGTGGCAACGCTCTGCCCTAAATGGAAGGTTCCTAGCCGGTTCTATTTTGCCAGAGTTGCGGTTCCAGCACTACATGAAGATGTGCTGGAGGCGATTGGGGCAGCTTTGCAGAAGAGTGCTGTTCACACAATACATCTGACAACAGACATGTGGACCAGTGGCGCAGGCGCTGATTACATGTGCATCACTGCACACTGGGTCTCTTTTTCAGGTGTTAAAGCAAAGCTAAACGCAGGTGTTGACCCGGACCAAGTTTTTAAAGCTGCTCGGAAACATGCAACACTAGCCATGTTTGGCTTGGAGAAAAGTCACACAGCAGAAAACCTTTTGGAAGAGTTTAACAAAAAGGTCTTGAAAATGCTATCCCCCCAAAAACGCATGATTGGTTATGTTTCCACGGATAATGGCGCCAATGTAGTTAAGGCCATGTTTCAGGGTGACTATTTTAGAGTGCCGTGTTTGGCGCACTGTATCAACCTGGTAGTTCAAAAATTCTTGAGTGATAAACACAGTCCAGCGTTCGAGGTAATGGCCACCTGCCGCAAAATGTGCAACCATTTCAGCCATTCTTTTAAGGCCCGGAAGCATCTGAGGAGACTGCTACTTGAACGTCAAATGCCAGTGAAAGCACCATCCAGGAGGTGGCAACACGTTGGAACTCAACCTTCTACATGCTTGAGCGTCTGTATGAGCAGTATACGGTACTCGATCACTATTTCTTCACAGAGGGTACATCTCAGAAGGAGGACATGCGGTTGGGTGCGGCGCAATGGGACATAGTTAAAAGCCTGACAGACATGCTTCGTCCTTTTGAGTTCTTCACGCGTGCAGTCAGCCAGGAGGACTGTAATTTGGGAAAAGCTATCCCATTGTTGTGCATGCTGGAGCACCAACTGATGGCGGTGTCTTCTGAGTTTGAAAAAGATAAAAAAAAAAGACCATTTTATTTTGTCTGAGAAATTATTAGAGCGCCTACGTGGTGATGAACGTCTTAAAAACATCAAGTCAGAACAGCATTACATTTGTGCTACTATTCTGGATCCATGCTACAAAAAGGCACTGGCAGGCGAAGCATTCTTTCCTTTTGCTGATGCAGATGTTCAAAAGTACAAAAATTGGTTAGCCTTGTCAGCCAAGAGGTTTGAAAAAGAACGGCAGGTTATTGAAGGAGAAGACAGTACATCAGCATCAGCATCAGCATCAGCAGGCCATCCCCAGTCACAAGAATCCACTTCTGCACCTGTGGCTGGGGCACAAGTGACCTCTCAGCCGTTAAAGGCAACTGGATCATCTGCACCACACACAACAGTATCAGTGGCTGTTGTAGAGGATTGGCTAAGTTTGCTTGGGTATGGTTCTCGAAAAAATGTCAAAGGCACAGCAAAAAGTAAGCAAAGTGGAGGAACCGTTGATGACCTTGAGTCGATGGTGCAGGACTATATGAATGACTCAACAGAGGTCTTTCTTAATGATGAGCCATTGCAGTATTGGCATGGCAAAAAACAATTGTGGCCACAGCTCTCCAACCTGGCTATAAACTATTTGTCTTGCCCACTCGCAAGTGTGTCTTCTGAACGTGTTTTCAGTGCTGCTGGTGGCATTGTAACTCCCAAACGGAGCCGCCTCTCGCCCAAAAATGTGGAGCGGCTGACAATGATCAAGATGAATCAGCACCTCATACCACCAGATTACAAAGTACGAGAAAGCACGCCGCATGAAGACGAGGAGGACGGCAACGTAGATGAGGGGATTTGTTCTCTGTTCGGTGGCACTGACCTCATCCTGCCTGAATTCGCAGAGTATGATGACGAAATCTTCTTCTTATTCCCTGACACCGAGCCCTGAAAATGAGAAAATGAGTCAAGAACTTTCTTTTTCGTCCTTATTCACTTTTATTCCTGTTTGTCTCTCTTTCTTTGGTTTGCACAGTTAATTTAATTCAAACTTTAATCACCTAATCCCAAAAACAAGACCATCAGCAGAACTGTCTTCACTTGTTTGCTTATTGATTTGAAGGTGCCGCAGTCTACATTCCTCAGGTTCACAAGTTCTGAAGAACATGTTCCTCTATCCTCCTCCTCCAGACTGCGATTTCCCTCAAAGCAGAGTGCTGGATTACGCCCAATGAAGAAAGACTCAGCACTTGTGGGGGTGTTGTACTTCTTTGCGGGTGAGTTGACGGATTTGGGCCCATTGCTGTGAAGCTCTAATAATGGACAAAAGTGTTTTGGACCAAATATGAGGTGGAAATTTCTTGCCGTTTTTGCTGACTTGCTTGCCTTTGGGGTGCTCTTTGGCGGGGTTCCGGGTGTTTGTGGGTGATTTTTGGTGTCTGGGAGCACTGCTGCGACAGTCTAATCTTGATTGCATTTGCTTTTCAGGAAATCCGTGGTGGAAAACAGGAGTTATGATGATTGATGATGATGACCTAGCTGCACAGCGCCGCGATTGGACCGAAGGCCGAGAGATATTGTAAGTATGAGATTTAGCTTTTTCGCTGTTTGGGGGTGTTGTCGGGTGTTTTTTTCCGGGTGGGTTGGCGGCTCTTGCCTGGGGCATTCCTGGGAAGGTCTAATACCGGATAGAAGTGTTTTGGACAAAATCCTTAAGGAACAGCCTTTTTTTTGCTATTTCTTCTGTCATCTTGCTCAATGTAGCGTTTTGGGGGGCTTCCTGCTGTTCGTGGGTGGGTTGCGGCCGGGGTCTCTGTCGAAGCACTGCTGCGACAATCTAATCTTGATTGCATTTGCTTTTCAGGAAATCCGTGGTGGAAAACAGGAGTTATGATGATTGATGATGATGACCTAGCTGCACAGCGCCGCGATTGGACCGAAGGCCGAGAGATATTGTAAGTATGAGATTTAGCTTTTTCGCTGTTTGGGGGTGTTGTCGGGTGGTTTTTTCGGGGTGGGTTGGCGGGTCTTGCCTGGGGCATTCCTGGGAAGGTCTAATACCGGATAGAAGTGTTTTGGACAAAATCCTTAAGGAACAGCCTTTTTTTTGCTATTTCTTCTGTCATCTTGCTCAATGTAGCGTTTTGGGGGGCTTCCTGCTGTTCGTGGGTGGGTTGCGGCCGGGGTCTCTGTCGAAGCACTGCTGCGACAATCTAATCTTGATTGCATTTGCTTTTCAGGAAATCCGTGGTGGAAAACAGGAGTTATGATGATTGATGATGATGATGACCTAGCTGCACAGCGCCGCGTTTGGACCGAAGGCCGAGAGATATTGTAAGTATGAGATTTAGCTTTTTCGCTGTTTGGGGGTGTTGTCGGCTGTTTTTTTCCGGGTGGGTTGGCGGGTCTTGCCTGGGGCATTCCTGGGAAGGTCTAATACCGGATAGAAGTGTTTTGGACAAAATCCATAAGGAAACACCAGTTTTGGCACTTTTTGTAAGTTAGGGTTCGTTAGGGTTAGCCCTAGCAGCAGGATTGCATGTGTTTCGGGGGGTTCTATTGCAACGCAGTTCTGGTGTTGTAGAGCACTGTTGGAGCGATGCTGGCTATGGATACTTTTGCTTGCTTGCAAGTGGTTTGAATACAATGCACGGTCTGTATTTGGGCCTACTGTTACTTTCAAAGTACGTTTTGTAACCATTTTTCTGCTAGGCATCGTTTTTGGAGATCTGATTGGGGTTCTTCTACATTTTTGCGACTGGCTTTAGTAAGGGTCTTGGTGGGAGCATTGCTGGGAAGGTCAAATTTTGTTCTAAAACACAGTTTACAGTACACCTACCTTGAGGGGAAAGATCCGCTATAATATTTTGGCCATACTTATTTATCCTTAAAAAGGTGACTCAGACAGAGCACGCAATTTCAAAAATATTGTACTGTCTATTAGGGAAATCAAAGTGTCACTTTTTGAACCACACAGCGTACATACCTTTTATTTATTTATCAGTGGTATTGTAATAGCACTTCCTGTTTTCCGTTCAATAATTACAGGCCGGGTTTCAGTCAACATCCGCCAGGCAGGCAGTGGACAGGGTGTCTTCTGTCAGTGGTCACCAACATTGATGGACGAAGCGTCAGCTGGAATGGAGGAGTGCCGCCAATAAGAGGAATTGTTTGCTGCATGCAACTTACTTACCAAATTCAACAGGACAACTCCAACAACATACGCAATACAGATACAGTATCCATTGTTTTATTCTATGAGTGTGACTGCATGTGCTTAGCTTTAGTTTGTAACCAAAGATTGTCTTTATCTTCAATTATTGTTTGTCCATGCTCTGCTTTTTTTTTCTTCTCTCAACAAAACCTACCCAAAAAGAAACCCCCATTCCCATCCATTTTACAAACCCTAACCCTCTTCCCCCGGGCTGTGTTGTTTTGCTTGATGTCTGACTAAAATGACATCAATAATTCCACACACTTGCTGGGGAGGATAAGGTCATAGCAACAGGCTGGTGAAGGAATACGAGGATATCTTCTAGACTTACTCAGCTTCAGTGCTATATCTTCTAGTAGTAGTAGCCAATGTCAAATAAATTCAACGCAAGTACTAGTTACTTATACTTGCAAGCAAATACTTTACCATTTGTTAGGCTACATTATGGCACTGTTCTAGTGTACTGTCACCTGCTATATTCTCGATCGTACCGTAACCATTGTAATGCTACAGTAAGGACAAACAAGGTTTCGTTTTCTTTTTTTCCATAGGCATGCAACTGCCACTGTGTCACACCACTAGTACCACCGCAATGAGGAAATGTCACCCGCCCAGGATTGACAACGTTAATCCCCATTTCACGTGGAGCCAGCCCTGGGCCTAGCCCTAATTTCTAACACTAATTACAGGTAAGATAAGCGTTTGGTGGGAGGTAGTATAATGGAGTATTATTTCGGAGTAGACAAGAGATTGACGGTTGTACTACTAAAGTCCTACGACTGTTCAGGAAAACAAAGTTACTGTTACACCCCCGTCCCCCACCCACCAGACTGAAAAGCAGTAAAAAACAGGTATGGTCAGATAAAGTTTAAAAATGTATATTTATGTAGCCCTAACAAAATAATCTCCCTCAAGACCCACCCTAACCCCAACGATTGTCTTTGAAACGTCCCAAAACGATCCCAACTCCCAAATCCCACCCCCCAAAAGTCTATAAAAAAAGGGCAAGGGACACTCCACTACTGGAGGGTGCTGGTGCTGGTGCATTTTGCCGCATGGGCATCATACACCTTGCGGAGGGTGGCAAGCTCGGAGCGGAGGCCCTTCACCAAGTTCTTATACTTCTGGACCTCCTGCTCCAGGTTGGACATTCGGACTCGTAGGTGGCGTTGGCGTTCCTTGCAGCTCCTGTGGGGGGCAGCTGGTTTTTCTGTTGCTTGGCGGTGGCGGTTGGCTTTGTTAGCCCGGCTCGGTCCCGCTGGAGCACTGCGGGACCTGGAGGAGGATGCAGCGGTCCCAGCCGAGGATGTTGTTGTTGCACCGCTCGACTGCGTGTCCTCCTCCTCCTCCAGGGCCACCAGCCGCCGATATTCGGCGACAGTGGCCTCCAGCCTCCGTTGCCGGGCCATTCTAGCCTGCTCCCTCCGTGTTGTTGATTTGGAAGGAGCAACTATATGAAGAAAGAAAGACATAGTCTGTAACCAATGCTCCTTAGCATTAATAACACAAAGTGATTGAGCCGAAAGTTGGGTCACAGTACAAGTAGCAAATTGAAAGCACAGTACATAACTATTGAGGACAGTATCTATGTAACCTCCCACTCCTGCATCCTTGCTCTAACATTAGTGGTACTTTAATGAACAAATTCTACGACCACTATGGACTTCCATTACAGTCGACTATGACAGTACACCAGTCTTATTCTTCTTCTTCTCTCTTGTTTAGGAAAATTGGTACGTTATCTTAGGCAAGCCGGCAGAATGACATGGACAGCACAGTGAACTTGCACCCGAGAAAAAAAGTTGCACACCATGATGAGTGAGACAGACTTGCGTTACTGTACCGGTCCAGTACATGCAGGTGGTGAAGCTATTACTTTTCTATTACGGGTGGCACTGAGAATACTCTGTTACAAGGGCTACTGCTTAATTAATTTACCTTTCACCCTACAGTGCAAATGAGTACTAGAAAAGGACAATGAAGAAGCTAACTAATTTGATTATCTATCACTTCACATGGGACGTATTTGATGACATATGGGATGACTTTAGGTGCTTTGCTTAATATTGAGTGAACAGTGATACACCCACACATGAATGACGTACTACAAGCAAACTAAAGTTATTAAGAGAGGTACGGAGTGTCCACCGTAATAACCAGATATATGCTGTGATTGCAGACGCAATACAAAGTACTGCTACTATTCATGGTAGTATTGGACACATTTACAATTCCTTTTCCTTTCCTTCCCTGCACTGGAACGGACGTGCGGGTGCGGTGGTACATGCTCTTCAAGGTAACACTTAGTACATCTGGCGACCATCTACTCTCTCTAGATACACATGTGCTATCTAAGAGTCAGAGAATACCATGCTCCAGGCATCCATTCAGTCAAAGTATACGCACACATACAGTTTCTGTTTCACCCACCCAGGCTGCTGTCCTTCCACCCATCCTTGCTTCATCATTGACCCAGCCATGCACCATACCATATTCTTTCCTTCCAAGCCACCTCGGGGGCCAAGCAAACACATATCGTTCTTCTTTGCCAGCCATCATACAATTTCGTGTCCCACTTACTTACACCCTTCTTTCGCTTTTCGTTCATCCCATCCATCACGTTCGTCTAAGAACTTATTGGGATTCTTCTCACTAAAAACTTCACAGCTAAGTCGAAGTACATTTCGAGGAGGCTACTACCTGGTTGATTTGTAATACACCCGTGCAGAAAGCACACTATGCAGTCTTCAATCTCAATAAGTAAGGAATATATAGCTTACCTGTTTCCGCCACCACCGTTTGAACCCCCACAGGACCGTCCGCCGGCTCTTGCACCGCCTCCTCCCCAGAGTCCTCCGAGTCCTCGCCCAACACAGCCACCTCCGCGCTGGCCCCGTCACCAGATGTTACACCTACAAAGTACATTTAAGAATGTTAGAATACACCACTCACTACTATATAATATTTGGTCTAGGAGAAATGTTAAAAAAACTCAATACAATGTAATAATTTGTGACTGTCTACTCCAAAGTAAAAATGTCCCTTTTTCCAGGGAAGGCTGTTGTCTTGCTGCACTTTTATGCACAACTGATGAATGCTTGCTTTTTATTTTTAACACGCACCACTTTTTCTCCTAACAGACAGAAGCTTGACTCCTAAGAACACGACCAGGATCAAGTTCAAACCAGGTGAGAGCTCGGCTCGACCACAAGAAATGTGTCCAATTAATCGTCAGCACTAACCACTTTTCCGTTTTCAGTTAAATAGTTTTATGACAAAGTAGATTTTAATAAATGTGTTTACTTTTAATAAAGCTTTTAAACTTAAATAGACTCTGTGGTTTTTGGTCCTCCAGACTAGAGTGGATGAGCTAAAGGTTTTGGAATTTTTGCAAGCATGAGTGCCTCTGACACTTCTTGACTGTGCTGTGACTCCGTACTCTCTTGTCCTGCGTACGATAATCTAGAGATCATTGGGGATCAATAATCGGTGACTACAGAGCTGAATGACTCTGCCACACTATCTAGTCAGTAAGGAGACAGTGCATAGAGCTATTGCTGAATAGAATGGGAGTCCAATGGAATTGCCAAATGTCCAATCTTAGTTAGCTACACAGACAGACTAATAAGAATAATCTAGTAATACCACAGGGAGTCATATTAGAGCCAGGATAAGAATTTATATCCAGTGTACAAGAAGATCAATGACGATTTAGAAAAAATCGAATGAGGAACGCTAGGAAAAAATAGGTACTCTTTATTACAATTAAAACTTACTGGGGCCAGCAAAGGAGCCCTCGCCTGCCCGATCCTGGCCTGCATCCTGAGCACCCTCCTCCTCCTGTGTCCTCTTGCCCTTGGGGGGAGCTGATGTACAACATGAAAGAAAGAAAGACCACAAAACATGGATGAGATTTGTCAACCAAATCAACCATTTCAAAAGAACAATAACAAATTTTTTTGGAGAAATAGCAAATAGATAGACAACTATTCCACGGGATCTATCTCATGTGGTATACTACGTTATTCGTATTGCCTGATTTGCGGAACGTTGACTTAGAAAGTTCCTATGTAACTCAATAAACAGACTACTAAAGAGGTTTGCCTAGGCCTGGCACTGCAGGCAGCAGTCCGCAGCACGCGAAGTGACAGACAAAGTCCATCCTGCTTGCAGATCAGTGAATACTCAAACTATCAATCCACCCACCACCACCACTATTTCTTCTTATAGCCATGTGTCTAAAGGAAGGAGTGGACTTCAGTCTGTTGGGGCTGATTTAGAAGTCCCTTGCGGCTCATTTTCCTCCATTGTTGCGTGACTTTTGTGACGCTGCGGCAGAACAAAAGACTCGCCATGGTGTTGGTGCGGCGTATATATTAAAAAAAAAGAAATTATGGGCGATGCATCACGTTGTAAAGCCCTGCGCCATCAGGGGGCGTTCTGGCGCAAGGGAGGGCGTACCTGCGCAGGGACGGATCCTAAAAGTGGCTGAGGGAAATCTACAAGATGTCAATCAGTCACTTTTAAGACAATGATGCATGAGTCAAACCCTGCGCGCTTGAAGCCGACGTACGGCTTGATGCAGCATTGGGGAGATAGGGTACCCCAGAGCATTGCTGGAGCTGCGCCATCGTTGGCACGCAACTCCAGCAATGCGCCGCCTTTACGGCACAGATGCGTAAGGCTTCTGTGACGTTTTGGGCCAATGGGTGGTGATGGTGGCATGGCACACAATTACTGCCGCATCCCTGCTACTTTGCAGGGATGCGCCGTTAATTGAAAATATGACCCTTAGTGTCTAGCATTACGCAGTTCTTATCTTTACACTACACTCATACATAATTTCTCAGGCCAATGAAATGAACACAATGTACAAAACAAATAAGCATAGTAGCAAGCAAGGCTACTGAGAAGGAGAGCAGTGCACCTGAAATGCATAGAAGATTTTGAAATATAATTTACCTACAATGTAATCGGCAGCATTATTGCTCTTGGTAAAGAACAAAGATTTGCAAATAACAGAGCCGGATAAAACAGAGTAGTGATGAATAGCTACTACTACTCACCAAGCCCGGGGACCTCTACGCCGAGCGCGTCCAGCAAGTCCCGTTCCCGGTCCATGACATCGGTCCAGCGGTGGGTGGCCTGGTTATATGTGCGCCGGACCCCAGAGAGCTGAAACATGGCCCGGCACACCTTCTCCCACCGCTTCCGGCGCTCCCGGATGCCATAGCCAGTCGCGATCTTGCCGCCTCCCAGGATCGTCTTGGGGAGGCGGCGCTGGACGTGGAAGATGAGTGCCGCCACTTCCTCCGCGCTGAAGATCTCCCGCGGCACCACTTGCTCCCCCCTCAAACGCCCGCACGGGAGCCGGGCACGGGGTGCGGGACCCTTCCCCTTCTCAGGGTGCTTCCCGGCTCCCTTTACCATGGTCTGGGCAGAAATAAACTTAAATGATAAAGAAGAAATAGAATAGTGAAGAAGAAAAGAAAAGAGTTTAAAAAAGTAGTTTAAAAGTAACTAAAAGTAGCAGAAAACACAAAAATATACAGCTAGAAAAATAGAGGGATAGATAATAAGTAAAATAGATTAAATAAACTTCAAACAAGCAAAGGATGGCAGAGATTCAGAGAGGATACAGAAAGCATGCCCAGAACCATAGCAATGAATGAGAAACAAGATGGCCGCGCCCGTTCACAACCGCGTGGGTAACTTCGTGCGAGATTTTCCTCGCGAGCACGCGCGAAATTGTACTAGCGAGCAGCACAGTTTGCGAGATTACACATAGCGGCCGGAAACGGAATTACGTCACGCAAACAAGATGGCCGCGCCCGTGTACGACCGCTAGGGTAACTTGGCAAACGTATAGCTACAAGCGCCTCGCGAACACGCGCAAAAGCCCGCGAACATACACGTCGCAAAAAAAAAAAGTGTATTCGCAAGCATTCGCGGCTCCCGAAATCGATCTCGCACGGATTCGCGCCCCAAAAAACGCGCGAAATTGCAGAAAAAACGGTTTTTGCTAAACTGAAAGCAATGAGCAGGTGCAAAAGTTCAAACTTAACATTTGTAACATTCACTGTAGTGCTTCCTGAGGGGCCCCTCCAGAGTTTGCAACTATTCTATGACCCTGCTATGACCCAAACAGCAGGCTCATAGAATAGCTACAAGTAGACCATAAAGGTCCTGTGAAAAAAATTTTCACTGCAACAGAAAGCAAATTACAGATAAGGAAGGAAGCAGGTGCCAGCCAGACTGGAACTTTCTAAATAACTGACACATTAATCAACCCCCAATTAATTCATGGCAGTTGAAGTAGGGGAGGTGTGCTTGCTTTTTTCACCCCCCATAAACTACAGTGATAAACAAACCTAATGGGTGGCAGTGAGGATGTACCAGAGGGTGGCATGGGTGTCCCAGAGGGTGGCAGTGGTGAAGCAGAGGGTGCTGTGAACCTGTGATGATAAACCAGACGTAGAAACAACATAGTCGCGGCCGTTGCGTGCCGAAAAGTAAGTTCGCAATTGCGAAATTGTCCCAAAATCGTCGCGAACGCGCGCCAACACAAAAAACGGGAAAATCCGCAAATCCGCTAGAGTTCGCGTATCTTCGCGGATTGCGAATCCGTAAATCCGCAATTTCGCGTACGCGAGATCCGCTAGATCCGCCCATGCTTAGTTGTAAATGATTTTTTACAGTTTCCCAGTATGCCAAATGTGGGGGGCCAGTTTCTACACGCATGCTGCACCGGTTGTATCCTCTGTTCAATAGTGACAGGGGTTCAAGTTGTAACACATTCTTGTCAATGCAGGTTTGATCTGATTTATGTGTATTTGTGTTTGAGTCACCCCTAATCATTCAAGTTTACATGTTTTTTTTATTATCTAGTTTTAGAGGTGTAAGTTGCATGGCACCCCACCTTGCTGTTGGCAATGCCACATGACTGTTATTGTGGCATGAGCAGTGCAATCATGCAGTTGAGATCAGGTTTGATGTGATGTACCCCATGATATGACAGGTAGATGTGCTTGATTTGCCATGCTCCAACCAGTGTATATGTACTTTACGGTGGCAAAATCACATTGACAAATGACATTCTCATTGATGTATGTTGATATGCAGGGATGGTTCAGCTTCTGGTTTATTCCCTTTACTCATTTCACCCAGTCACCCTTGTAGTTTTGTGCATTTTCAATAGTTATATATTGCAAGCCGGTGGGCTTATGGCTCTTAGTCAGGATTTTGAAACTTGTGCATTGTTGGACTGCAGATGTTTTTCTTGCATCACGGGGGCATAGATACAATGAAGTGACAGAGTGAGGCCTTCTCCTTACAGGATTGACTCTGCACTCCTCCACTTCAGTAACACAGGCCTGCACCATAGTTACAAGTTTATGGTGCAGTCATGCATTTCATTCTGCTCTGGCACTTAACTTCTCAGCATGGCGCAAAGATAGGTACCTTAGCAAGATAGTGCAAGTGTGTCTGTGTTCAGGGTAAGAATGTTTATGTGCAGGGAAGGACCCCTTCAGGCACATTATCAATGATTGACAATATGCTGTTTCTATGTGTGCTGCACAATGCAGTATACATGGAAACTGCAAAAGTGTTGGAAAATGAAGATTTTCTATATATTTGCATGTTAGAGATCATGTTTTTTCTTGTCTAAATTTATTACTAAGTAATCTACAGCAGATGCTGTCGTGTCAAGCAATTGCTTTGTTTGTGATGCCGGAATAACATTTTAAACCAGTTATTTAAACCATCATGATTGTCGGAGGAAAAAGAATCATCAGTAACTCTCCGTCATGTAAATTGACAAGTTTGTCATGAAAGAGTGAAACGGGACCTACCTTGCATGTAGGTAGCAACTCTGCAAAAAGTAGGAGTCCTGGAGAAGGATACATTCTCACTTGATGGCGCAGGGGGTCATAAACTAGAGTACACCCTCCGGTCTGAATCTATAAGCAATAAAATCATCAATGCACGTAAAGAGGGCACTTGGTCACTAAGGAGTTAAAGTATGCAATGCGCAGATATGTGCCCAAGCGTCTTACCTATTTAGCGACACATCTTATTAATTCAACTGGTGTGTATTATGCAGCATTCAATGGACACTAATTGCTGTGAGTTAAAAAAGAAAGAAATAAAGTACAGTCACACGGGGTGCTCTATTAAGTATGGTCGATTTAATTCTGAATAAACGTGCACGCAAAAATAGAGGCGTGGCCCGCTAAGTTTTGCCCCAGAGCCGGATGATTCACAGGGCTGCATCATGTTTTTGTCAACGAGATACAGCCTTGTGTTGCCAATTTGGCTGAGCGTGGTGTTGATTCAAGGAGGCCAATGAGACACTTTGCCACCTTTACAGCCAAAATGCCCCTTTGCTTGTTCATGATGTCCTTATTTTGTAGACTAATGTATGTTAATTGTGCTCTAAATTTGAATATTTATATGTGCTGAATTCAAAGTTAGTGACACCACGATTATGAGTCTTTATATGGATTCAACAACTAAAGTGACATGTGTCTATACCCGAGGTACCTATGTATCTGGAAATAGATCTGCAGACAGTGTGGGTGTGCACTGAAAAATATTTAGTTGGACATGGGAAACATTAGTCCTCACCCCCCACTCACCTCAGTCCCTGGTTGTTACTTACCCTGTTGCTCATGTAGCTGGTCATGTTCAGCATTAGCCTGTCCCTGGACTCCACCCACCGACTCCTTGCAGATGACCGTGGACACTTGCTCCTCCAAGGCATCCAGCTCCTCCTGTGGTGCTGGACTCCCACCTCTGGTCTGCAGTGCTGCCTGACGATTGTTGAACAGCTTCTGCCTGGTCTTGCGCTTAGCATCATGCCAGCGCTTCTTGCAGTCGGTCACTGTCATCTTGACCTCTACTACAGCATTCACCTTGACCACGATGGACTGCCATATTGCATTTTTTGTTCCCAATGACACCGTGGAGCTGACAAAGAGCTTGTGTTGTTTGTCTGTCACCTCTGCAATCAGGATCTCATTTTCCTGCTGGCTGAACCTGGTTTTCCTCTTCCTCTTCCTCTTCCCCTAGGTCTGTGGCTAGTCTTCTTGGATGTTTGAGGGGTTTGGGGGGTTGTTCCCTCTTGCATTACTAGTTCCAGCTTGCTCCATGTTTCTTCAGGGATTGTTTTTTTTGGGGTTCTTCGCTGGCTTTTTGTAGGTTATTTTTCCTGCGAAACGTGAAAAAAGTGGCATCACGCTGATTAACATGCATTTCCTGTCTGCTGACAGGCCGGCTGGCACTTTTTTCACGTTAGTGGCAAGATTTTTATTGCTGTAACGCTGGTCTTAATGACGGCAATTCCTGCCAAGGTGAGAAACTATCGTAATGTAGCTATGTATTGTAAATACGTCGGTAACATGGCGATTGTTTTCAGTGGTACGCAGCAGTAAGAAAATTGCTGCTAACTAACATTAGTATTAGTTAGCAGCAATTCTTGTACATATACCCCTGAATGTTTTAACATTTAAAATATTATCAACATGTTTATTTTACAGTTTTAATTTCCTTGATAATAATTTATTAGTATAATAGGGTGTGTCCCAAAAGACGGATTGAGATGCACGACACTCTGGGCCAGCGGATTAGACAGCACTATGGGAAAATGGAGTGAGGAAACAAAAGTGGCTGGAAAAAAAAGATAATATAGAGTAGTGAAGTAACCTACAAAGTAGAAGACAGAAAATAAATGCAGTAAGAAAACCACAGAAAAATGATAACGTTTCAAGAACAAAAACTTACCTGATGGCTCTTCTCTCTCCAAGGGTGCCAGCAGGGAAAGAGTTACTACCAGACCTAGGAGAGAGAGAGCAGAAACATGAACTAAATGGGACCAAAGATTAAAGACACTTCGATAAGGCAAAATACTGTAAATGTAAAACTCTAAATTGAGAACTATATATATATCTTCTGCTACTAAATATCCTTACGTATAAATAAAAGAAATACGTACTACACAAAAGAGTCTGGACCAAGTAACTTGTGCCAAGTAACAGGCTTGATCCTCAACTCAAAGAAATGAGCATCACTTAGTGCATATAATTCCAAACAGGATGAGGTAGAGTTTTTCTCCTGAAGAAGATTGTCAGAATGGTACCCTTGCGCCCTTTCCGGAGTATCCTGGAGTTGTAAAAAAAACTAACCATCATCATCATCTGGGCTGTAGATTACATTTGAGTAAACCCTGATAATGGTGATCCATGTTTCTTCATTCTGTTTGACCTGTTAGTGGTCTTGATACAGTAGACGCTGTCATCGCACCCCACCTGCGAGACATCATCAACACATCCTTCGACACCACCATCTTCCCTGAGAGCTGGAAACACGCCGAACTCAGCGCCCTACTCAAGAAACCAACAGCGGACCCCACCGACCTCAAGAACTACCGCCCCATCTCGCTTCTCCCGTTTCCAGCCAAAGTCATCGAGAAGACCGTCAACAAGCAGATGGCCGCCTTCCTCGAGATGAACGGATCCCTCGACCCCTCACAGTCCGGCTTCCGAGCCAATCACAGCACCGAGACCGCCCTCATCGCCGCCACCGATGACATCCGAGCCCTGATGGACAATGGAGAAACAGCGGCCCTCATCCTCCTAGACCTCTCCGCGGCATTCAACACTGTCTGCCACCGCACCCTAGTGCAGCGCCTCAGCGACGTCGGAATTCAGGAGAAGGCACTGGAATGGATCATCTCCTTCCTCGACGGAAGAACACAGAGAGTCCGCCTGCCACCCTACAAGTCAGAGGCCTCCGAAGTCATCTGCGGCGTCCCCCAAGGATCATCTCTGAGCCCCACCCTCTTCAACGTCTACATGAGCCCCCTCGCGGCCATCGTACGCAAACACAACCTCAGCATAATCTCCTACGCCGACGACACCCAGCTGATCCTCTCCCTGACCAACGACCCCGCCGCCGCCAGAGCCAACCTGCACGAAGGGATGAAAGAGGTAGCCGAGTGGATGACGACCAGCCGCCTGAAACTGAACTCAGACAAGACGGAGGTCCTCATCCTGGGCTCTTCACCCTCCGCCTGGGACGACTCCTGGTGGCCACCCGCCCTGGGCACCGCACCCAAACCGACAGACCACGCACGCAACCTAGGCTTCATCCTGGACTCCTCCCTCTCCATGACCAGACAAGTCAACGCCGTCTCCTCGTCGTGCTTCAACATCCTGCGCATGCTACGAAAGATCTTCTGGTGGATCCCCACCGAGACCAGGAAGACCGTCACCCAGGCCCTCGTCACCAGCCGTCTGGACTACGGCAACGCCCTATACGCCGGTACCATCGCCAAGCTCCAGAAGAGACTCCAGCGGATCCAGAACGCCTCAGCCAGACTCATCTTCGACATCCCACGAACCAGCCACATCTCCGGACATCTGAGAGACCTTCACTGGCTCCCCGTCAACAAAAGAATCACCTTCCGCCTCCTCACCCACGCACACAAAGCCATACACGACCGAGGCCCGAGCTACCTCAACAGCCGAGTCAACTTCTACGCTCCCAAACGCCACCTCCGATCAGCCAACCACGCCCTCGCCGCCGTCCCCCGCATCCGAAGAGCGACTACAGGAGGAAGGTCCTTCTCCTACCTGGCCGCCAAGACCTGGAACTCCCGACCGACCGACCTGCGCCTGACCCAAGACCACCTCCCCTTCAGGAAGAAGCTGAAGACCTGGCTGTTCGAGCAGTAGCGGCACCCCCCCCCCCCCCCAGCGCCTTGAGACCCTACGGGTATGTAGCGCGCTTTATAAGTGTCACTGATTGATTGATTGACAACCAGGTCTTACTTGAAACCATCCAGTAATACACTGGTGTTACCAACATTGTTTTGAAATGGCTCACCTCCTAGCAGAAAAATCTTGTAGAGATGTAATCCTCCACATCTCCACCAAGCCATGGCTGGGGGGTTGTACATGATTCTAGTATTGCTCCCATAATTTCTATACCCTAGATGAAGCCATATAACTGCTTCTTAGAAGTAAAGCATTGTTTTCTACCAATACTCTGACAAACAGCAAACTATACCTTACAACATCATCAGCCAAATACATCTTTATTTTCAGATTCTGCCTTGTCTTCTTTGAAATCTGGCTGTCTACGGTAGATCTAAAACTCCATCCAACAAAGAGTGAGTTTCTCATTATAAGTGGAGGAACCATTGAGCCTTTCTTTTTTGGATTGGCTCTGCATCGAAAGAGGTAGGACCCTACTCACCAGTCTCTCGAAATTCATCATTGGTTCCAACCAAAGTCGTTTTTCTTTTAGAAGCTCTTTGCTTACTAATCAAAGCACATTTTCCCTACCCTGAACGGTCCACATTGGCTCCACTCCTTACCAGAATTGCTATTAAAATGTAATGCTTTATCTATGCAGTAGTTGACCTGAGACAGCCTGACTACCTGGCTTCTAAGTTCAATACATTTAGAAGCAGTCATACTAGTAGAACCACTTCCTTTTCCAAGTTGCATGCAGACGACTTAGAAAGAAGCTGCATGTGTTTATAGCAAATGGACCAAGACTCTGTAATGACCTCCCTCTGCACCTCAGGCTTTGTTCCTCATTCGTGAAATTCATAAATGATATCAAAACCCACCTCCTGTCCTGCAATGCCATGTCCACACTTTATAAACACTCCCAACGAAATAAAATAACAAACTGCACTGCAGCACCTGATTCCTATGTGTTATCAGATGTATGTAAATGCCTAATTTCTTGGGAAAACTGGATATTTTCATCAAACATGGCAAGTTCATGAAGCAAGCAAGAAAGCAAGACAGTCAGTAAATGTGGGGTACGCCCATTCTTGTTGTTTCTGTGTGGGCAGCAGCCATTCTCAAACATGCACACACCATTTCATGCAAAAAGATATAGCAGATCATCTAAGGGAAACCCTGACCATAGATACCCCAAGGGTGATTGTGAACACTCTTCCGTACACATACATTCCAATGTTCACATTCACTTTAGCAAAAGCAAGCACATAACTTGTATAAAATTCACATTAAATTAAAGCAATAAGTCTGTAGAGCTCTGATCTCAAACAGGTCGCTGTGATTAATTAAGCAGGTTATGAAAGCAGGCATCATCGCTCATGGATTCAGCAAGTTCTACACAGGAACATTAGGGAAGAAGGCACATACATGCTGTGTGAACTGCAACAAGTTCAAAATGTTACCTCATGATCCTTACATCTGAGAATCCGAACACGAATTCAAGCGCCTCACACATCAAAATATAAGGCTATACAGCATTAGTAAATTAAACCCATAAAATCACTTTACAGAACACACTTAAATTATGTTTCCAGTGATATTCAGTGCTGCAGTTAACACATTGCATTGCAGAAGGAGTAATGCATTTGCATGTCTATATCTCTGACAAATACTTAAGGGATAAATTAATTTCACAATGAAAGAACTGGAAGTTAACAATGTGTAGCATCCTCCCCAACCCGGGACATGCAAATGATCATGCTACACACGGAGCTTGTTATTATACATCTTTATTACTCAGTGTGCCAACGTTTACTGAATGTTCTACATCATGAACTTACGTCACTATTCTACGGAGTCAGTCAGCACCCAAAAGGATCTCGTCATTGCTAACTCACAAGATACTAGACTATGGAATCCACTTGGATTTCAATTTCAATCCTCTAACAATGGGATGGGTGAATTCTGGGAGACATTGAAGGGAGGAAAACTAGGCGTTGGTCAATTCAAAAATATTTTAGGAGATTCAAATTTACCAGTCATAAATTTAAAATAATGCAATCTATGGATGCCATTGACTTCTTAGCCTCCTCAAAGAATTTGTTATCTGAGTCTGGCCTTATACATGTGTGTCTTAAGAACTTATGGATGCACAAGTGTATGGCTACTTTAATTGCGCCTTTGTGATATCATACTTCATACCCACTCCTAATGTAGCAGATACTTCACTCCTGATCATCATTCACATTGGCCTCCTCCAAGATTCATTACAACCACAAAATACAATTCTCAGATTTTTTTCAGATAGCACTGTGACTGCCCTGTCTATTTTATAATCTCTTTCCAGAAGATTCAATGGCATTGTCGGATCTGCATCGATTCTAAATTTCCCAAAACTAATAATACATTCCAAGTTTCCCAAAAAGAATTATCAGTATTGTTCTGTTCATTCAAAAACCTGTAAAATAGAAAAAAACTGAAAAATAAGTGGTATATTATCTCACACAGAGATACATTCTCCAATAATTATAAGATTAGGAATAATGATTATGATGATGATAATGAAAACAAATATGAGACGTGCATTCTAAGTCTTGCAACATATTACTTATTTTACTTTACTTTACTTTAGGAACTGCATCCAAATCAGAATGATAGCTATTCAGGTCAACCATACCATGCTTTTCATATCGATCATAAAGTAAGACATTTTGCAATGAGTCATAGGGCCCCATTAGGATGGCGGGCGGATCGCCCCCGCCAGGCTGGCGGTAGCCACCGCCGGCCTGCCGGGGGCGATCAGCCCGCCATCCTTGCTGCAAAGACCCCCGCCATATTAACATGGCTGGGGGGTCCGCGGCAGACGGAAAGACCGTCCACCTCTTTTCCGCCCCAGTCGCCTTGCGACCGGGACGGAAAAGGGTTTATATGGTGGCGATGTCTATCAGACACCACCAGTCATATTACAATGGGCATTTACAAATGCCTTTCGAAAGGTATGCAGAGTCTGCTTTGGGGGCCCGTTGCAGGCCCCCATGGACTCCGAGGGGTGTGGAGGGTGTACATGGGGGGTACCTATGGTACCTCCCTGCATTTCAAGGTACAACGTGGCAGGCACTGCGTGGTGCCTGTCACGTTGCGCATTGAAATGCACTACATGTATTTTTAGCATTATGGCGGGCGGTGCTGCAGCAATGCTAAAAATACGGGATGCGCCCGCCACTGTGGCGGGCACATCCTAATATCAACCACGGGACCCCTGCCCTTATGGCGGGCGGTCCCTTTCACCGGTAGGATGACGGGCATCCTAATGACCCCCTTAGACTCGGAAACTTGCCCTTCGAACTCTCATAGTAAGATGGGAGGGTGATTATTCGAATTCCTCTATAGGTAATTTGTGACAGATAGGAATCAAAGATCTGTTCCAAGTGCTACATATTTGTTGGGCATTAAATGATGTCAGAAAACTTTAACTCCAATAATGTAAAACTGTAATATCTCAACACAAAATGAGTTACTGCACTTTATTATGCGCCCAGCAAATGAGGAAGTTTTTTTAAGGTGTTTAGAATTTGTAAGAGTTTTTTTATCAATATTTTGAAGGTATTTTGTAGGTGAGCATTTCCAATTGTCGTTTGTTTTATAAATGACATTTTATAAATGTTTTAGTAGTTCAGAAATTAAATATATAACCATGTACAATCATTATGTTAATTTTAAAGATGCTCTAAGTCACTGAGTGTTCTGTACCTGTGTAAAGCCTTCTCTCCACAGTTGTTGCCTAATACGACACCTAACCTATGGTTGACTCATCATATCCTTTTGATGTCTGGTTGGCATGCAGTAATACATGTATCAACTAGGATTCCACTCACTTTCCACGGTGCTAAATATTCATTAACATATGCAGTGCACTATATGATTATGAAATAGGAATATTGCAGGGGGGTCTCTTTAGCTATAACATCACATAAGTTTAAACACGCGATATTTGAAAGAAATGGTCTACAGCTAAGATCATATGAGTTCCTACAAATCAAACATTTCTCTTTGAGTTGAAGAAAGATCCTGCTGTTCAGCTCCCGGCTGCACACTGGTGCACGCTGAATATCCCATTAGGAGGAAATGCAGGGCCTGGCAGGAGACCGACATCTTCTGTTCTCTGCTTTTATTTCTTATTGACTAATTGGTGTAGTATATACTTTATGAGCAAAAACAGAGCTATTCCCATTGACGAAAGAAGCGGGAAATGTTTTGGCTCGCTTTCTCCAGCAGTACCTTTGTCTCTCTGCTAATACCCTAGAGAAATTCATCAGAAAAACAAAAGCTCTGCTGTCCCCGGGAGAGGAGCACAAATAGAAGAGGCTGTGAAACACAGCGCAACCCGCAATGCACTCTGGAAATTTGAGAAGAATATGGCAGTACATTGCAACAATTAATGGCTCCATCTTTCACCTGGTGGCAAGTCCGCACTCCCCTAGTATGAACTCCCAACTCCTGACACAGGCTCTTCATATCTCTCGGAATTATATAATTCATTGTTTAGGATATTAAAAGTTGATACTTAAAAAAAATTATAAATGCACAACCGGGGTTAGAAGTACGAAAATAGGAATAGCAATTGCCTATTTGCAATTTTTTGCGAATCACAATCAGGAAATCGCTTTTTCTAATGTATGAAACTCTTTTTAGTTTCATTAGAAAATCCTAGTGGGTTGCATATAGACCCACCTCATGAATATTAATAAGTCAGGTTGCAATTTGTGATCTACTGCGATTCACTGCCATCACAGGGATGGTGGCCTGCTCGGGTCAGCAGACAACCATGTCTGTGATTACATTTAAATAAAGCAATTTAAAAAAAAAATAAACACAGCCATTTTTCCTAAAACCAAACAGGATGCGTTTACAAAAAAAATGAAACGTTGAAGTTTGCTTTTTTAAGAGTAGGCAGTGGTCCCCTGGACCACTGCCTAGTCTCTATTAAAAAACTCTCTCTTAAAAAATATTTTTTCAACTAATCTCATAGGAGTCTCCCCTTCCCATTTGCGAAAGGGTTACCACCAGGTATGAGTTGGCGCTAAAGTGCAAATGTTTTGTGACCGCATTTTGGTTACAAACATTCATCCATACTAATACAAATCAGTATTTGGAAGAGAAACAATGCCCTTTCCAAATACCAATTTGCAAACCCAAATTTTAATTTGGTAATAGGATACAGAATTTCAATATGGGCTATCTACATCAGCAAAGGCATATTCCGTTCTGTGAATACTGCTGCTTGCAAATGCAAAAAAGCTTCCTACATCTAGCTCCAGAATCGGTATGATAGCATCAGTATACAGAGTGAATGTAGTCATCCGTGGCCCACAATGACTAGTAGCATGCAGGGGTAGAATCTAATGTAGAACTGTGGTGTGCAAAAGTGTTGGACTGGTATGTCAGGCACTCTGGCATTTCCAGATGGCCTGCTTGAAAGGGAAAATGCACTGGCTGTCCACAAATTATACCTTTCAAGCTGGCCCACCTAGCAGTGCCAGAGTGCCAAAGTACCTGACTACACGTGGCTTTTGGGCAGACCACGCCATGGGCTGCACGCAAACAAGTTTAAAATGGCAAACTGTGAAAGATACAGAAGCAGGTGTGCACTTGGACATCCCCATTTTGTAAAGTACCTGACGGGCCATTTCAGCACTGGCGTCAAACATACATCCATGCGTGTCGAACCAATGCCATCATTTTCAAAATATTCATGTGTGATAATGCACACATAATTAATCTAAATGAGCTTATTTACACAGGCAGTGGGTATCCTGAAAATATGGCGTGGATCTGGTTCTCCTACTAGATTAAACATCCTTGATATAAAACCTTTCAGGAGGTCAGGAGTCTGTGCTGTGAAAACCATTTAGCAAAGTGCATTATTAAGTGGGATCTTTATTTTATTATTAGGTTTAAGCAAAATTTGAAAATCATAAACGTAAGGCCATATGTATTATGCATTTGTGCGGTCACAAACGGCCCAATCTGGCCATTTACAACCTCAAAAATCAATTTTGGTATGTATGAATTCCAATTTGCAATTCGATAACATATTACCGAATTGCAATTTGGAATTGCAAATACATACCGATTCGGTATCAGGAAGAGGCGTGTTCAAGGCGTCCCTTCCAAATACAGAATCACACTGCCATGTAGGAATGTTTTGTGACTAAAATGCGGTCGTAATACGTTCACATTTTACCACCTACTTCAAGTAGGTAGTAACCCATTCACAAATAGGAAGGGGTCCCAATTGACACCTTCCACCTTGTGATTGGTAACGGAAATGTTTTTTCATAGCAGGCAGGTATCCCACGGACCAGTGCCTACTCTTAAAACATGAAAAGAATACTTTTCATTTTCCTTTAAAGAAAATGGGCTGCATATTTAAAAAAAAACTTTATTTGAAAGCAATAATTGACATAGTGGTCTGCTGACCCAAGCAGGCCACCATCCTTGTGATTTTTGCCTTTCCTAATGGGTCATAATTTGTGTCCTACCTCATTAATATTAATGAGGTAGGTTGATTTGCGACCTATTAGAGAATGCTAAATAAAACTCATGGAGTTTCATGAATTCAAATAGCGATTACCTAATTGTGATTGTCAGAATATGGAAATCAGGTAATCGGTATGGCTAATAATTATAGATATGGCCCATAGACCAGTGGTGGCTGCTGTGATAGCCAGAGGCAGGTCCTGGGATGCTTGATTTGGGTCCAGGTAAGACATGGCTTGGCAATTCGGGCTGGGCTGTTCCCATGAGGCACAGGGTCAGGACTGATTTGCATATGGCCATGTCTGAACTGGGGTGGCGTGGTGAGCAAAATAACGATGGACTAAACCCAGATCTGTGACTGGGGGTGAATGTTTTTGCCAATGTGCAACATTCCTTCCATCACCTTGTGTGTTTTGCCCCTGAGTAGCAAAGCACAGGTGAGACAGGGGGAGATTGAAAAATAAATTAAAATAGACCTACCTTACTGCCGAACCGCCCGACCACTGCCTCGCGGCACCCTCTGAAGCAGGAAGCACAGGCTCCCTCCTCTAAAAAATCACAACACTGAAATGCAGCGTTGTGATTGGTCTGAGCACCGCGGATCTTTGCTCATACAGGGAATGGGAGCCTGTGCATGCTTCCTCGCCAGGCTGTGCAGCCTGGTGGGGAACATGCAAAGTGCGCATGATTGTTTGGCCGACCCAAGAGGACCAGCCAAACCGTCATGCTCACTTAAGTGCCCACCATTCCTCCCCTTGATGGCTGTGACAACAGCCAAGCCATGTCCTGCCCCTTAAAGCTGCACGACAAAGGGAAAATAAAATGATATTAACATAGTGTCATTATCAATTTATTTTTCAATCGTCCACTGCAAAAAATATCACAAGAATGATATAAAAGACATATATATACCTACACATTTTAAATATGGATGGCTTGAAACATTCATCCCTAAGAAAAACTAAACATTAAAAGTACATTAAAAGTAACTGTACACACAAACACACACACACCCACACACACACACACACACTGACACACTCACACACTGACACACTCACACACACACTCACATACTTACACACTCACAGCCTCACACACTCACACACACACACTCACGCACTCACACACACACTCATACAATCACACACTCACACAACACTCACAGACACACACTCACACACTCACACACTCTGTCTGTCTCCTTTGTCTCACTCACTCTGTCTGTCTCCCTCCCTTTCTCTCCCTCTGTCTCCCTCCCTCTACATCTGTCTCCCTCTGTCTGTCCCTCCCTCTCTGTCTCCCTCCCACTCTGTCTCCCTCCCCCTCTATCTCCCTCCCCCACTGTCTCCCTCCCTCTGTCATCCTCCCCCTCGGTCTTCCTCTCCCTCTGTCTCCCTCTGCCTGTCTCCCTACCTCTGTCTCCCCACCTCTCTGTCTCGCTCCCTCTCTGTCTCCCTCCCTCTCTGCCTCCCTCTATCTCTGTCTCCCTCCATCTATGCTCTCCCTGTCTCTGTCTCCCTCTTTCTGTCTCACTCTGTCTCCCTCTCTCTGTCTCCCTCTCCCTCTGCCTCCCTCTGTCTCTGCCTCCCTCTGTCTCTCTCCCTCTGCCTCTCTCCCTCTGCCTGTTTCCCTCTGCCTGTCTCCCTCTCTCTGTCTCCCTACCTCTCTGTCTCCCTACCTCTCTGTCTCCCTCCCTCTCTGTCTCCCTCCCTCTCTTCTGTCTCCCTCTCTGTCTCCCTGCCTCTCTGTCTCTCCCTCTCTCTGTCTCCCTCTCTCTCTCACTCTGTCTCCTGCTCTCTCTGTCTCCCGCTCTCTCTTTCTCTCTCTCTGCCTCCCTCTCTCTCTGCCTCCCTCTCTCCCTGCCTCCCTCTCTCTCTGTGTTCCTCTCTCTCCCTCTCTCTGTCTCCTTCACTCTCTGTCTCCCTCCCTCTCTGTCTCCCTCCCTCTCTGTCTCCCTCTCTCTCTCTCTGTCTCCTCTCTCTCTGTCTCCCTCTCTCTCTCTCTGTCTCCTCTCTCTCTGTCTCCCTCTCTCCCCGTCTCCCTCCCTGTCTTCCTCCCTCCCTCCCTCCCTCTCTGTCTCCCTCCCTCTCTGTCTCCTTCCCTCTGCCTCCCTTCCTCTGTCTCCCTCCCTTTGTCTCCCTCCCTCTCTGTCTCCCCTCTCTGTCTCTCTCTGTCTCCCTCTCTACCTCTCTGTCTCCTTCTCTCCCCCCTCTGTCTCTCTCTATTGCTCTGTCTCCCTCTCTCTCTGTGTCTCCCTCTCTATCTGTCTCCCTCTCCCTCTCTCTGTCTCCGTCTCCCTCTCTCTGTCTCCGTCTCCCTCTCTCTGTCTCCATCTCCCTCTCTCTCTCCGTCTCCCTCCGTCTGTCTCCCTCCGTCTGACGCCCTCCATCTGTCTCCTCTGTCTGTCTCCCTCTGTCTGTCTCCCTCTCCCTCCCCCGACTCCCTCCCTCTGCCTCCCTCTGTCTCCCTCCCTCCCTCTCCCTTCCTCTCTCTGTCTCCCTCTCTCTGTCTCCCTCCCTCTGTCTCCCTCCCTCTGTCTTCCTCCCTCTCTGTCTCCCTCCCTCTGTCTCCCTCCCTCAGTCTCCCTCCCTCTGTCTTCCTCTCTCTCTGTCTCCCTCCCTCTCTTTCTCCCTCTCGCTCCCTCCCTCTCTGTCTCCCTCTCTCAACCTCTGTCTCCCTCGCTCTCCCTCTCTCTCCCTCTCTGTCTCCCTCTCTCTCCCTCTCTGTCTCCCTCTCATCTCTCTCCCTCTCTGTCTCCCTCAATGTCTCCCTCTCTCTGTCTCCCTCTCTCTTTCTCCCTCTTCCTCTCCCTCTCTCTTTCTCCGTCTCCCTCTCTCTGTCTCCATCTCCCTCTCTCTGTCTCCGTCTCCCTCTCTCTCTCTCTGTCTCGCTCCCTCTCTGTCTCCATCCCTCTGTCTCCCTCCCTCTCTGTCTACCTCTCTCTGTATCTCTCAGTCTCCCTCTCTCTGTCTCCCGCTCTCTCCCTCTCTCTCTCTGTCTCCCTCTTCCTCCCTCTCTGTCTCCCTCTCTCTCCCTCTCTGTCCCCCTATCTCTACCTCTCTGTCTCTCTCTGCCTCTCTCTGTCTCTCTCTCTTTCTCCCTCTCCCTCTCCCTCTGTCTCCCTCTCTCTGTCTCTCTGTCTCTCTGTCTCCATCTCCATCTCCATCTCCCTCTCTCTGTCTCCATCTCCCTCTCTCTGTCTCACTCTCTCTCTGTCTCCCTCTCTGTCTCCCTCTTCCTCTGCCTCGTCTGCCTGTCTCCCTCTGCCTGTCTCCCTCTGCCTGTAAAAGCGCATGTTGCATAGATTGCTGTTTGTCCTGTAATTTGTGCTAACAGCCTTGAAGAAAGAAAAGAGGCCAACAGATAATTTGATCAGGGATATACATAATTTTAAACCCCTTCCCGGTGTTTTCTAAAGGTGTCAAATGTTGCATTTTCGAAAGGTTGCTAAGTGTGTCTACTTTGCAAACCTTTATCAAAAAAGTTTGCACGCAAAATATTGATGCAATACATTTTTTAGAACAGACGTCTCACTAAAGTAATTTTTCTGTGATTTTTTTTCCACTGAAAGTCTATTTCTGTAGGATTTTTTGCATATTTGTTTTTAATTTCCCAATCTTTGCGAAAGTACAATGTTTCGAAATTGACGACGTCAGTTTCCTATCCTCTCTCGCCCCGACTGCGATCTATGAAAGCACAGCAAGTGGCGTTTTGTATTCAAACACCAGGGAGATTCCACTTCTCAAGCAGATAAAGAATGGACACTCCAGTTGGCATATTATAGGTAAACAGCATATCTATATGCACCGACTTTGTTTCTTTTGTGCTGCGGAATGGAACAAGCAGTATTTGCCGCAAATTAACCTTTTGAGTCAGGGAAAACATGCAGCGAAATGGTTTTACACTATTGTTGCTGGGTTCAGATAATAAGAAATGGATAAAATACATTTTTCAAATATGATAGAACTAAGACATCTGTTTATTCTGTTTGGCTGCAAACAGCTTCAGCATTCTGCCACAGACCTGTTGTCACTCTCCTACAAGGGGGTTTAATAGGGGTGCTCCTCTCTCATCACTTTTTAGGCGCATTATTCCGCTTGGAGTGCTTTCACAAGGCATTATTTTACATCTCATAGCTACAATGATTCATCACACTTTTTTTCATATTCAATCCACTATAGAATGAATGCATCCTACAGGATTACCAGCGATAGAATGGCATTACGAGTCTATCATTGCACTAATGCCCAATGCCACGCCACTACCACCTCCTTACCGCTGGTCGATCTTAGTTGAACCACCTCAGCCCTACTGCACTACTATCCTTCTCCTGCTCTTCCCACAGCCCCAAAACCCCCACACAACCACTCTATTGCTGCACTACTTGTTCATCAATACAAATATATTTCACAGTAACACACTACCACCCAGCATCAATACTGTCCAATCCATGATTAAACTAGAGTAGTCACACTAAAGAACACAGTAAGGATGCTACTACCTCATAGCACTACGCTTTCACCCCAGTACCACTCTAATCCCACAGTGCTGCACTCGTAACTCATGCCACTTAATTACTACGGTCCACAAGCAAGCTACCAATCTCAAGGTCACTACTATGACATATTCTCGGCATTTAACCAAGGTGAAGATCTAAGGATCGGGAAAACAAATACTTCCCCTCCAAGCAACACCCTTTCATGCTTTGCACAGGTAACAGATGCCAATATCCAAGACATCGTGAAAACAATTAAATCTGGATCAGCCTTGGACCCCTGCCCTTTAAACACCCTTCGGTCATTAATAGATACTATAATTCCAGTCATCACTCAAATGACTAATCTCATGTTTCACACAGGAATCTTCCCTAGTCAGCTGAAGAAAACACTACTTAAACCACTCCTGAAGAAACCTGGCTTGGACAAAGCAGAATTAAAAAATTATAGACCTATAGCCAACCTACCTTTTATCGCGAAAGTAATTGAGAAAGCTATGAACGTTCAACTTGCGGGATTCATCGAGCAATACCATCTGCTCGATGAAACACAATTCGGATTCCGCAAATATCACGGGACGGAAACAGCCCTCATAAAGGCAGCAGACGACATCCGATTAATTAGAGACCAAGGTGGAACCGCACTATTGGTGCTCTTAGACTTATCAGCTGCCTTCGACATGGTTGACCATAAGATCCTAGTCAACCGTGTCGAAAGGATGGGCGTGCAAGGCACAGCGAAAGACCTAATAGCGTCTTTTCTAGCAGAAAGATCCCAGGCAGTCATACTGGGCCAGTATGAGTCTGCTGAACTATCACTGCCGTGTGGGGTACCACAAGGTTCATCCCTTAGTCCGACACTATTCAACATCTATGTGTCGGACCTCGCAAATACCATCAAAGCGCACGGGATGAACCTTACCTCATACGCAGATGACACTCAGCTGATACTGGCTGTCAGAAATGACGGGGAAACAGTGGCGGAAAATTTCAAGACAGGTATACTGGCCATTGGGAAATGGATGTCCGAAAACTGCTTGAAATTAAATTCCGACAAAACCGAGGTGGTCATTTTTGGCCACCTCAGCCCAAGCTGGTCCCCCACTTGGTGGCCATCATCTTTCGGAATTGTGCCTGAACCAGCTACGAAAGTGAGAAACTTGGGTATCATCTTTGATGACAACCTAAATTTCATGGCTCACGCAAACCAGACAGCCTCCAATGCCTTCTACAAGCTGCGATTGGTAAGGAAGATACTTCCGTTTCTCCCTACCATCGTGGGAAAGACATTGGTTAGCGCAATGGTCCTTTCAGCGCTGGATTATTGCAATGGCTTGTTTGCAAATGCTCAAGCGAAAACTATCAAGAAGTTGCAGACAATCCAGAATGCAGCAGCCAGGCTTCTCCTCAACATTCCTAAATTCAAACCTATATCCGAATCCTTGAGGAGTCTCCACTGGCTACCTGTTAGGAACCGAATTAAGTTTAAGACGCTATGTATCGTCTATAAAGCACGGCACCATCAAGCGCCTCAGTTCCTATGCGACCATCTCGTCCCGTACATTCCCACTCGAATGCTACGATCTGCAGGACAGAATGACCTGATAGTGCCTCGAACCAGACTGGTCAACTGGGGAGACAGACGTTTTTTAGTCGCCGCCCCAAGATTGTGGAACATGCTTCCACAAAACATAAGATCAAGTCCAAATTTATTGTCCTTCAGAAAGAAATTGAAAACCTGGCTATTTAATCTCTGAAAACTATACAGACCATATAGGAGGGTAAAACAGTACAGCGCCGAGACGCCTGCGGGCAATTGTTCGCGCTTAATAAATGCCAAAAATAAATAAATAAATAAAATACTACCCCCACCAGTATACAACATCCCAAAAAAGCACACTCCTACGCACCAGCCCATCCACATGTCCATACTTACACAAGGCATAGCAGCACACTATGAAACTCACCATGTCAATACCATTGGAACCACAACGCACTATTAGTTCATCCATCACTATCTCATTTCATTCATGAATTGTAAATCCAAAACTGTGCTCCTGACAGACCACATTACCTGCCACCATCACTACTTTGCGGAAAAAAGCACCACTATTTTAACACCTTGCTCCAAAATACTAAACCCACCCCCACTGTACTTGCATCATGTGCTACCTCATGTTGAAGTCAAGGCATCAGCCATGCCTCCTCATTATGCCTGTTTCTGCTTACCACCTCTAAAATCACATTGCAACCCCCACACTGTACTACAAACTTACACTTCAGATGGACTGTAGTTGTGGTGCAGCAATAGCAAAACAGAATAAAAGCTTATTATAACACCATAACACCATGATAAGCAATACACAATGCTACAATAAAATCTAAAATACAACATCCACGACAACAAAAGAGCAATAAAGTGCATCACTACTCACAAAACAACAGCTAACACAACAAAATAATGCAGACATAAATCTCAACATTATATGACAAAAACAGAATAAAACAACAGCAGATCACACAACACAGCACACAGAAAAAGGGAAGCAACAGGCAACGCAAAACAATAACGGCAGAACAAGAATGCATACGAGCTACACATAAGCATACATCACAATAAGGGCGACATGCAAACACAAAAGCATAACAACTCACACACCATACTAACGAAAACTATAATGTTGGACCTGGCCCTCTTTGAAGTCACCCCCAAACCTTTTGCTTTCACCCCTCCTATTTTCGGAATCCATTTTTGTTCGCCTTTAGGATTCAGTGGACTTTACCAATGGTAACCAGCGCTAAAGTGCTTGGGCTTTCTCTTTTAAACATGGCAAAATTGGCTTACACCCAATTGGCACATTTAATGTATTTATAAGTCCCTGGTAAAGTGCTACCACAGGTACCCAGGGCCTGTAAATTACATGATGCTAGTGGGCCTGCAGCACTCATTATGCCACCCACTTAACTACACCTTGAAACAGGCCTGCCATGGCAGCCTGTGTGTGCAGTTTTTAAACTGCCAATTCGACTTGCCAAAAACAACCCATTTGCCAAGCCTACAATTCCCTTTTTAATACATATAAGTCACCCCTAGAGTAGGCTTTGAACAGCACATATGGCAGGGTACATCATATTTAAAAAGTTGGACAAGTGGTTTTCAGTTTAACCTGTCCTGATAGTGGAAAACCTGCACATTTGTTTTTCACTACTGTGAGGCCTGCCTCTTTACCATAGGATAACATTGCTTTCTCTTCTTACTTTTAATAAGTGGTAACTTTTGCTTGGGAACAGGTAGGAGTTGTCATATCTGGTGTCTATAGAATTGTAATCTAAAATTATCTTTAATGGTAAAGCTGGATTTTAAGTCACAATTTGTAAAATGCCACTTTTAGAAAGTCAGCATTTTTTCCCTAACTATTTGGTGCCCCTAGCCTGTTTCCTGTATCACATGACTAGGTGTAGTTGGTAGTTGGCCTTTTTGTATTCCTCCCAGAGAGCGACACAATAGAAACTAGGGCCCCCATTAGGATGGAGGGCGGACTTTGCCCGCCCGCCACCCTTGCGGAAAACGGGACCGCCCGCGAGCTGAGCGGCGGTCCCGCACTGCATAGTAGGATGAGCCCGCCATAGTGGCGGGCGCATCATGCATTTTTAACATTGTGGCGGGTGGTGCTCTCAGCACCGCCCGCCACAATGCTAAAAATGCATGTATGCATTTGCAGACACAAAGTGGCAGGCACCGCGCGGTACCCCCCATGTGCACCCCCCACCCCCTTCACCATGGGTGCCCGCAGGGGGCCCTCTAAGTGAAAACCGCATGCCTTTCATCTGTTTAAGCCCATCATAATATGGCTGGCGGTGTCTAATAGACACCACCACCATATTAAACGTTTTCCTCCCCGGTCGCCTTGTGACCGGGGCGGAAAAGCGGCAGACGGTCTTTCCGTCTGCCGCGGTCCCCCCGCCATCATAATATGGTGGGGGGAATTTAGGTGCGGATGGCGGGGCAATCCGCCCCCCATCCTAATGGGCCCCTAGGTGTTGTCAGGATGGATGGGCAGAGGTGTGCATAGCCCTACTTGCATTACAAAGACACTGCCTCAGCTCGCACACAAATAACTTTACACTAGCCTATTGTGACTGCAGATAAACTAGGACCAGGACTGTGAGGCAGAAAATCCCAAACACCTTTGTGGGGAGATAATCCAGAAGCTTCTCCCATTTCAAAGCTAGCACCAGGTATAAACATTAGACCCTCATACCCACTTTTTATTTAACTCCTAGACCTGTGGACACTACAGAGGGAAGCACTACCCTGCAGCCTGAGGACTGTCCTGAAGTCTGAGAAAGAAAATTGGCCCCGCTTCCTTCATCCAAACTTACCTGAATGACTTCAAGGGCAAATTATCTTGCCTCCTGTTCTGAGGTGCAGGGAGACAACAATCTCCAGAGGACTCTGCAACTGCCCAGCTGACCTGCTGCACTGGTGTTGTGTGGCGTTTTAGGCTCCGAGTGAATTTTCCCGATTCATGCCCTTATATAGGTACAATTCACATTGCCCTTATATAGGCATAGAAATAAATCCCTTCTTTAGACATAGCCCATGCAGACCAAATACAGGCATGGCTACTTCCACCCATACCAAACGTCACAACGATTTCTTGGAAAATCGGCTTAAGCAGTTAGGGAACTTCCCCATGCTTGAATATTGATTTGTCTAAGAACTCATGTACTTTGCAAAGAACAACTAATCCCTAGGGGTTCTTTCCTGACGTTATTATGCCCGACTTTACGTCAATCTATGACATTCTTAAACACCTTCAAGGTATAAATATGCCTTCACTTGCAATGGCAAACTACGGTGGTTCGGAGCAGTTCGACTATCTACTTGCCTGACGCAGCTCGCTACAGCAAGTGCCGAAAGAAGCTGACCCTCCAGCTGACGTACTGATCAAGAGGCTGCCCTTGTCTCGCCGAGAATCCAGCTCCAGTGTTTCCAAGCTCCCCTTGTGGGGTGTTGAGAAATCGAGTCCTGAGACAGAGATACCAGACCTCCTTCATTCTAACTAAGGTATGGAGATGATTAGAACCTAGAGAAAGTTAGATTCTTGGCAAAAACAACTAAACCTATGCTACACAATACTTACTTCTTCCAGCGTACTATTCTTAGGTTAGGTACATTGGGGTAGGCGTATTTAGAATCACCAGAAGAGTATTTTAGTCAATGTTATTTATGTATGTATTTATATATGGCTTAGAAACCATACGATGCTTTTACGGTATTATTTTATAATACTATTCTCGCTGTACGCATTATACTTTGCAGTCTGATTAACGATTGTAGCAGTTCACTTCTGTTGCATGAGAAAGAAGACTGTTCAATAAACCTTTTTTATTGAAAACGCCGTCTCTCTATTTCTCTGCAACTCTGTTGAAACGAAGCATGGACGATCGACTAAGTGAAACACTTATCTATTGTTTCCATGACTCTAGAGATATATTTCTTATTCTTCGGAAACAAAGTGAAACACTTATCTATTGTTTCCACGACTCTAGAGATATATTTCTTATTCTTGGGAAACAAAGTTGTCATGTTTATGCGGTTGTCAGAAACTAACCCTTTTTGTGAATTCGAGAAAGTTTCTAGTGGCATCTGAGCTAGCTGGCACTCACTATTAGGTTTAGTATATTCGATAGAGACCTAGTCGACCTCAGTCCTAAGTCTAATCTATAGGATATATTATTCCAATGCGCAGAGCCTATTGGGAATATAGGAACTACACAACACTGGACCTGCAACGGGACCTACCTGAGTCCTGCTGGACTCTACTAGAGTGAATACATGATACCCAAGAGGTGCCTCCCAGGTCCTGGACCCTTGGTGTGGCATTAGTTCAGCTCCTCCTAAAAGAAAAAGAGAAATACTGAGGTTTTGGACATTTTGTGGCCACAAATGGGGGAGCTAGTGCCAAGATATTGCCACCAGCGTGACCCTCCAACATGAAGCTACATTGAACCTGGATCTTCATGCTACAGCGACCGTCAGCGATGATCAGCAATGTGAGATCGGCCCTTCGCACTTGAGCATTGACTGCCCACAGTCACAGCCACCGTGAAGCACCAGCAACGACCATCCATGACATCCAATAAGATATTTGCCCTAAAGGTAAGACCATCCGCGATGCTTAGCCGGCTCTTCACGCTGCAATGACAACCATCTGCAACATTCTCCCTGCTCCTCCCGGACTCCTCGAATGCGAACTGGACTGTTCGGACTGGACTTTGAGAAGGTAACTTCTTCAGGGGTACTAACCTGGTCCCTGTATCTAGCCCGTGCTCCATCGCAGTCCTGACTTTGTGACTTTCACCCCATCTCATACAACCATATAACCACAAGTGCTGCTTTGAGCTTTTAGGTGCTATACTTACCGTAAATCTTTGAAATTGCATATCTCCATTCTACTGATTGGATTTTGGGATTTTTTGTCTCAAATAATTAATTAAAATGTACTCTCTTTTGATAAGTAGGTGTGGGATTATTCTTGTGTTGGGTTTTCACTTTATTACAGTTTAAGTGCTACATAAATATTTTACATTAAGCCTCTATGTTAAGTATGACAGATTTTTTTGTCAAGCTACCAGAGGGTTAGTCACAGGTTCAAATAGTGACTTTTTGTGGTTCACCATGAAAAGAATTGTGGTTGTTGCTTGAGTACCACCCTCAACAAAAAATCCCCATTTCTTACACATAACAACACACAATAGCACAACAATATTAACACAATGCTACTGCACACAGCAACAATACAACACAACAACAATAACTTAACAAAAGAAAACAACACAGAGCACAACCACAATAACTGCAAAGCTCAACAAGGCAACAATCATGACAAACAAATATCAAAAACACAATACAACAATTACAACACATCACAGTAGCAAAACAAAGCCAATAAAATACAACCCTGGAACAATCCAATAATACATCACAGCAACAAACAACACATTAATACAACACATAACGTAATTGTAACACAAGGCAATGCAACACAACACCACAACAAAACAACAACAGCACAAATGTGTTGTCTTCTTGTGTGTTTTATCTTTTGTTGTGGGTTCTTTTGTTTCGTTATTGTATATGAGTTTTTTTAAATGTTTCAGTGTATTGATATTGTGAGATGCTGATGTTTCAATGTGTTGTAGTATATTGGTAGTATATCACCATCTTGTATTGGGGCTTCAGCTCGGGTTTCCTGGGTATATTTAATAGGCATAGTAATTGAGGGCACATCTGTTGGCAGGAAGTAACTTGAGTCTATAACGTGTGAGTTGTTAGGAAGCAGGAGCGCTAGCAATGAGAATGCATTTGTGCCATAAAAACCTAACATTATTGTGTCTTGTGCTGATGTGTGTTTTTGATAGCGTGCAAATCATTGTTTGCATGCATATCTAGTTGAATATGGCAGACAAGACAAGCATAAGATATCCATTATAGGTATCATGTGTGGATCTGTGACATAATGATGACACCGAATAATAATGGTGGTCATTGTTTTCATACTTTCTGCTGAGTCCTCAGTGAATAAGATAAGTGTATCTTTCCTTACCCATCCGTGCACTCACATATTTAACCATTAATGTGTTCACTCTCATATTAATTGTCCATGCAATGAGTCACTCACCAGTGGCGGTGCATCCATTGGGGCTTTTGGGGCGTTGCCCCACCGACCGTCACCGTCACCACCACCAACTACCTTAAGTAAATATAAATTAAAAACAAAGTCTCGGATTGACGCCCGACTCGAGGCAAGCAGTCAGGCGCGGACGGCCGAGGTGGTGGGGCTGCAGCAGCTTGAGTGACAGACTCAACGTTGCAGCGCGGCATCACTAGTGTGCATGTCTGTTTTTGGGCTGGTCATTTTTATGACCAGCCCGAACATGCGCAGCACACCACCTTCCCCGCAGAGCAACTGGCGAAGGAGGGACCCAAGGGTGCTTCATACAGCAGCCCACGGGTCTCATAATGGGCGGTGACTCACCCTGCTCCTAGCCAATCCTGACCCTGCAAGCAGTGCCAGGATTGGCTGATACACCGCTAGCCTGAGCCTGAGGGCAGGTCCAGGAATAACTGAGTAGTGGCTTGGGTGCCCACGAGGGTGGTGGCACTTCATAACACCCACACCTCTTACACACCATCCAGGAGTGGAGGCCACACGGTACCCAGTACTCCGGGAGTAAGGTAGGTGGTAAAGTTTTATTTCTATTCCCTACCTGGCACCCATGAACACCTTCCCCCCCACCTCATCTCTCTCCCAGAGCATGCCGGCCGTGGCTGATAGCATGCACAATCAAATAGCACAGCGGTAGCTTGAATATGCAAATCCGTGCACCTGCACCCTTCTGTTCCACAGAGCTAAGTTAGGACCTGTGAAGTGAAGTCCCGTTTGAAATTTGGTGCACTGCATAAGCTTGGAGATTTTCTATAGCCCAACTTCTCATTTGCACGAGTAGTAGCATTAAAGCACTGAAAAGGAACATGTCCAACAAGGTGCAACTCGTGCTGCATCACTAATGTCCTACGTTAGGAGGGCTGTGTTATTAACGCCGAAGCATGTTTTGTAATAAAACAAATAAGGAATCCTACCGGTTTTTTTCTTTCTTTATATTAGTGTTGTATCTGCTTGAATCATAGTACAGGGGCGGGGCGAACAGAAAAACACTCAATGCGAGTTTACCTTCTTGAAAAAGAGAGCGGTAAAGACTGAAGAGGGAGATAACTCAAAATTAATGTATTACATAAATGCCAATATTTTAGTCACGCAAGTATGCACAGAGCACTCGTTTTCTTACAGCCGTCTGCTGAAGGCGGGACACTTGGCAGGCGCCCGGCACAGCAGCAGAGCCAGGCCCGGACTGGCCATAGCGGCACCGGGCAATCTCCCGGTGCGCCGCAAGGGTGGGGGCCGGTTTTGAGCCCCTGGGGGGTGATTTTGTTAGAGGGCCGTTTTTGCAGCTTAGCTGCAAAATCGGCCCTGCAACAAAATCGGCCGAAAACCGGCCCTAGCAAAGCGCTCGGCGGCACCTTCAACCCCCCCCCCCCCCACCCACCACCCCCCAGAGTGGGGGGGGGGCTGGCAGAGCACTTTTCCAGGGCTGGTTTTGTTTCCCAGTCCGGCCCTGAGCAGAGCCCATGTTTTTGGACCCACAGGAAGGACCCAGAATCGTGTTCTTTCTCACAATCTGACAGGACTAACCCCAGCACCGTCTCTGCCTCAAGCTGCACTGTTGCCTAGTCTCCAGCCAGGCCCTCACTTAAAGACTGCAAGGCCGGTTGCAGTGCTAACAGGCACACCTTTTCTGTGCAGATATGTGGTGTTACTTTATACTCTGATATAGTAATATCACTCTTAACTAAATTCAAATATTTGTGTTCAATTATCATGGAAATTGACCTTCGTCACATGCAGCACTGTTTTTACTCCTCGAGACAATCATACATTGAGGCAAAGACTAGAAAGAATTTGGAAATCACAGGCCTGACTAGCCTAACTTTATTAATTTCAGAACAAAATAAACGTGTTTATTAATATCAAAGCTCTCTGAAGAAAATGAATACCTTAAAAGAGTTTATTTGAATGAAGCATTTGGGTGCAGTGCACAATGCAACGCTTTCCTTTAATGCAGTTTCTTCAGTAGAACACTTTGAACAATTTAATATGGGCCTTGTTCAAACAACAACATACCTGTTCATGATCTAATATTCGTGCTTTTTCAGGTTTTATTTTTTAAATGTTAAAGTACAGTGCATGGGGTGTTCTCATCCTCCCCTCCTGTCAGCATTAGGCTGGCACTTGACATCAGATGCTCTATTGGTTTATTGCACTGAATGTGTAGCTTTAATGTTCTCTTGGTGTGGCACGTTATATGACCTGCTGGGTGCATGGATTGGGTGTGCTCTTTGCGCTTTGCATGGTATGCTCCGTGGTGCTTTGCTCTATTGTTGCAGTAAAGAGCCCCTTTCCCCCGAACTCCCCATGGGTGGTCCGGGCTCGCTCACTACACTCTATCGCCGCAGTGCAGTACGACAATTGTTTTACGGCTCACCACTTTCAACTGTCACCATCCACCACTGTCACTCACTCATCCATACAAATATTTATAAATTCTTACATATCCATTTATGCACTTAATTGCACAAAAAACTCCCTCTTGATTGAAGAAGAATTTTCACTTAGCAATTAGACAGATCTATAGGCTTTACCAAAGCTTGACAGCCATCGGAGTCTGGCTCTGGAGCTTCCCAAAGTTTGCAACCTGTTCAGGAGCAGAGCATGTTAAACATAACAATTTGCATGGCCCACTCTCTGAAACACTTTCCCTCCCAGAAAGAGGGAGGCACAGGGTGACCCGAATTTCAGAACCAAAATCCAAACATGCTACCAGAGACATAGATATAGAACTACAAATTGGCATCTACAATCGACACAAAAATACTCTAATGACAGCAACTACTGACATAGAAAAGGAACTACAGTGGCAGGATGCACAAAGCTAGAAGGCCTTCTAGAAATGTAAAAGACAGATGTTTCAGTGGTTATCTATTTTTAATTAATGTCAGCACATTCACCAGCTCAGAATTTTAAAGTTGTCTTGTCAGGAATGAGTATGTATTTTAGTAGTGTATGTATAGCACAAGTATTGTGAGCACAGTATATTCTATTTAGGATCAGGAAACATGGGTTAAAACTGTCTACGGTGGTACTCAATCTTACCAATATTATTTCTGGTTACACCAGACACAGTTTAAAAATTCAGAGTTAGATGGTCTTGGAGTATTATCACAATATCATTTATACAACGTCAACATGTTACCTATCTGTCGATCTGCAGAGAGTTTCACAGGGCAATTTGGGGGCATTCATCTCTGAAGACTGTTTGACTACAGGGAGATGCACGTGTGCAAACCCAGTAACCTTTTAAAAACCTGTAAAAAAACAGAGGCTTAACGAAAAGCGAGTAACAACTCTCTTATGTCATTTATAAGAGTTTCTTCTCTTGACTTAACCTTATCCTGCCAACTGGCTGATCACAGGTATAGTAAGGTCAATAGAGTTTAAGGGATCTAATAGTCCTAAAGAAGGCAGTTGACCCAATATAGGTACGAAGGATTGACGAAAACATGTTGAGATTGAATTGATGATAGGGTGATAATACTCCAAGGCCATCTCACGTTGAATTAATGAAATTAATAAACCTGTCGGGGGAACCCAGAAATAAAATCGATACGGTTCAGTATCCAGTCTAGACAGTTTTAACCCAGATTCCCTAATCCCGAATTATAATACCTCGTTCTCCCGACTACTGGTTGAGCCCACACAAATCGAAGCCAATATTTTAGGTGTGAAAAGTGCCCTGCGATGAATCATGCTACAAAATATCGGCCAGAACAATATGTCACAACTAGATGGATCCTTGATTATGTGAGCCATTATCTTACTCATTAATCCAGATGTATTCTGTGATATTGATTGGGAAATAGAATCAGTGGGTGTTCCCTTCGCTCCATCCCTCAGTGTATATGAATATGTACAGCACATATCTAGTCATAAAGGCAGCATAGCATTGTACAGCATACAGTCAATGATGAGGTAACTAGTTGTTGGATTGTTACTGGATTGTGATGTACTTTTCTTTAAAGAGGTGTCTCTTCAGGGGCTGTATTACATAAAGTGCCCTGGGGGCAAAACAGGCATTTGCACCCACTTTGTGCGCCTCCAGGGCCCTTTGGTATTACAGAAGGGGCTGCAGATGCTTTTGCTTATGATACCTGTAATGAAGGAAAAAGCTTTCCCTTGATGTTAATTTGGATGAAATACAGATAATCACTCTATTATAAAGAAGGAGAAACATTTCAAAATGTGTACAAGAGGATGGGATATGGGGTAAGACACATATTTAACTCCCAAGTGTCCTGCGTTACACTTTCAGTCAGTCTTAGCAAACATTCCTTATGAGAAATCACCTCGAGCTTCCAGAAGTGAACAACCAAATCCTGGTGCTTTCTGCTTGTCAAGGTCATAAATCAATGCCATCCAATTCACTACCATTTGTCTATCGTATAAACCTTGGAATCCCATCTTACACATCACCAAAAGAAAGGAACATGGTGATTCATTTGGATGCCAAAACTTCATTCTCGCACAAGCCAACACCTTGCCAAAGGATGTAAACGTACACCCACACTCCTTGATATTGACCACATCGTCATGATGATGTAATATGTCATCCTGTGCCTCTTCCTATCTGAATGTCATCTATTCTGACTTCTTTAAATAACTCCTTGCCAGCTTCCAAAGGCTTTGCCAGACTTTGCCTTAAACTTTGTAAGTGGACCCATACAAGTCATTGTTTTAAAGCACTCTATTGGCTTCCGTCAATACCAGGATCAAGTATAAGGTTTTGTGGAAAGTCCGTTAAGCACACTTGGGCAAAGGCCAATATACCTGCAAAAACAGACACCAAACTACAGCCCAACTAGAGCCATTCCTCATATTTGGCCCATCAGATTATTTAACAATCTGTTGAAAATGAAAGTATCCAGAGTTTCTGTTAAGTGCATTAAACATAGAACATGATTTGCGTTCAGAGAATTTCAGCAACTCTGAATCACTCGTCTATCTGGGCACTAAATCTCACATCCTCCCAAATTTGTTTATTCACTATTCTGACAATCTCTCTGAAGGAACCAAAAGGAGACACCTATCAAACTTCTCCATAGATAAGTAAAGCAATTGTCAGGAGTTAATTTACCTCTAGAAGTGTGACAGTTCTCCTGTAAAGGGGCTGGAATTCAGATAAATGTGGGCCTAAAAGTCACACTCTTATGTGTTCTTGCGGTTTGATGCTGTTTTCTTAAATATTTAGCCTTTTTTTCATTTCAATGATGGGTCTGTACTTTTGAATACTGACAAGGTGCAGTGTGTGGTTACTGGGTAGTTTTAAGAGAATTTATGATAATGTTTGAGCAGTTTATTATCTAGCGCCCAAAAGACTACGGTATTAACGAAATAATTGGTAGTTTTTGTCGCACACAAATCACAGCGATATCCAAAACATGAATTCACCTGAGTGCTAAAGCTAGTTTATTACCCGCCCATATCAATAGATAGTGATAAGAATGCACGTGTTTACAATTCTACCAAATGGTGCAAAGTTATCAATAAAAATACATTACATAGTGTTTTCTTTCAATTTAATTAACAAATCTTATGCATTCGTCACCTGTTTACAGGATAATGCTATGCGACTGTCTCACTTTATTATTCAGTACACCTGTCCTCGTCTATCAGCTTAATTTAAATAAATATGTCAGACCTCCTGGTGGTATTTTCATATAAGAACTGTCAGAGCTATATATCATTCACTGCACAGCTAAATCTTGCCTCTAAAACTGTCAACTGGCCTCATGCAACGAGGGTGACTTTTAGTCTGAGTGGTTTTTAGCCGTTTTTGTCGGTATATGCTGATAACAGTCAAATTTGATACTGTTACAAAAAATACTAATTTCAGCACAAATTATAGCTCTGGAATCGCGACAATATCTTCGGTGGAGTTTGAGAAGAATGTAAGGAATTGTGAGTTTTGCAGCTTCTACCTGGAGAAACCATTTAGCATTTATCACCAATTCTGAAGTGCAGAGCTCCGAACTGGTAGGTAATAACGCAACTAGTCTATTCCGCACAGAGTGGTACCTGTATTTTAAGACTTTTTTTTTTTTTTTTGCAGATTTATACAGCACGAACTCGACCCGAAGGTATTGGAGCGCTTTTACGAGAACCTGTTACGTTACACAAGGACACATTCATTTCTTGGTAGGCGCGGGGAGATTTGGGGGCATATGTATGCACAGAATTTTTACTCGCAAACGCTGCAAATCGCAATAAAGCAGCGTTTGCAAGTAAAAATTCGCAAAACGGGATGTAGTAGGGAAATCGCATCGGAAAATTTGTGATTCCTTAATTTTGCGTAAGCATTTAAGGAATCGCAATGCTATGTATCAAGCACCCAAGTTATGCGAGTTCAAGTTGGTGGTAATTTGCGATTTCTTTCATAAATGCACTTTTTGGCATTTGTAAAGGTGCCATGTGGCACACATACATGTACATTTCAGGGGTGCATTAGGGTGTCCTTATGACACCCTTGCACCCTTGAAAATATTCTCAATTTTGCGATTTTCAAATTGCGAATCGCAAATTGAGAATGACTTCCCAATCATTCCTATGGGCCTCCTGGCCCATAGGAATGCGATTTCGCAATTTGCTAATCGCAATTAAGAAATATTAAAAATTCGCAAAAGAATTGCGAATTTTTAAGTACATCCCATTTTGCAATTCTCAAATAGCGATTCTCAAAAAATCGCTATTTGAGAATCGCAAACACGGATGTTGATACATCTGCCCCTTTCACACAAAGCTATGCCCACGCAGAGACTAGAACCTGGTTCCGCAGCTGCAAAGTCAGCAGTTTTGGCCGTAAGTTGCAAGCTTAACTTTCAAAATAAAGGCAATTTGTATTGAGGTTCTTACTGCTCACCCTCATGACTTAGAGCCAGTTGACAGCTGTGTGTTGGTGGATATGTGACCTTCAAGCAGCACAACTTTTCTCTCCAAGCCGGCAACATTTGTGCCAACTTTGCTCCAAGCATCTTATCCTTTGTCCTCATTTCTCCCCGCCTACCAGAAACCATCTGGTACACGTAGCCAAGGGATGTATTATTTTGTTAATTAAACATGCTCCCTTTTCATTTTATGAATCTTTACGGATAAAATATGATTTCCATTTTGAAGGTACATGTAAGTAAGTGGATAATGCTACAAGACAGAGCTGCAGTACATTGCACTGAAGCAAGAAAGATCAATCAGCAGCCCTGATCCAGCCATCAGCCTGAATGCTATGCTGTGTCAGAATGGAAATTGGATTTATGATAAACTGTGCTATTTTCAATAAAGTGCAATGTAATAAGCTGCCGAGGGGTTTTATGTGGGAACAGCACAAACACTCGTTACTCACAAGGCTGCACTTTAGATGTTCCGCCTCCAAATAATCGCTTGCTTTTAAGCCTATCTTGCATCTTTTTTTATCTTTGCAAATACGTGAGCTTTGCGAAGAAAAGAAAACATTATATTTTATGCACAACTCACTGCTCTGTGTTATACACTGGGAATTGTGGGCGTACCTTATTTATGAGTCATGTCTGCAACACCAGGAACAGTGACAGGACGATTTGCATGCTGTTGGGACTCCTGTATCAAGATAATTATATATATATATATATATATATATATATATATATATATATATATATATATATATATATATATATCGCTGAAAGGTTATAGTTAGCTGAAAATGACAGTTTACACAAAACCTTTTCAACTAAAAAACATTTAAATTCATCAGTTATAGATATTTCAAGTAACTATAACTCACGCCCTCACCATGCACAGTGATGTCATCAATTATGTAATTTCATATGTCGTACTGATGCTATCAATAATGTGATAGAATATATCATGAGTGATGTAATACGTGAGGTCATAAGCGGTGCACAGCGAGGGTGCGAGTCACAGCTACTTGAAATAACTATATCTGATAAATCACAGTGCTTTTCTTTAGTTTAACATGGAATGTTTAAACTGACATTTTCACGTACCTAAAACGTCACTTGAACCATTGTTTTTTTTCTGGGAATTTCTACATGAAGTAATGTTTTATCACCATACATAACTATGGCTCTACATGATATTAGGTTGGTCGCAAGGCATTGCCTGTGGCCAGGCCCCGTGCCCAACCCCGTGGGCAAACACCCCTGCCACACACAGACAATAATCTGTGAGCAGCGCAGGTTGGTCGCAGGGCCTGTACCCAGCCCGCTGTGGTTGACACCCCTGTAGCACACAGACCTTAGGCAACTTCGGGGTGGCCGCAGGGCCTGGCTTTTGGCCTGGTCTTGCGCCATCCCCTGTGGGTGCCCACACCCACCACACACGGAGGTGCTCGGCATGTATTAGCTGTAGGGCCAACCCACCACAGGCACTCATGCCCCCCTCTTTTAAATGGTTTCCCCATTTTGCAGGATTTTCGCAGGAATCATCGGGCCTCTGCGCTCATGTGTGACGCCTGCTGAAGAACAAGAGTCCCACTGGTTCCCACAATAGTCCTCTGGATCACAGCAACCCAAAACATTTCTCTTAAAAAATTGGCTCTAGGGAGGCTCCCTTTGGGACAGCTCCCCCCTCCCCCCCCAAGGTCTAGGGAGTTAGGGTTTTAACTTTAAAAAAAAAAATATTTAGGACCAGCCAGGGTCAGTGCAGGTAACAGCGGTGGAGCGTTGGGGCTGCAGGGATGCGTTGGGGGTGATTTTGAGGGACGATGCAGAGGGAAAATTAAATAAATAATTAATTTTCCCTCTGCATCATCCTTCGAAATCCCCCCAATGCAGCCCCACTGCTCCAACGCTGTTACCTGCACGGCCCGTGGCTGTTTAGGAAACAGGGACCCTGTGTCCTGAAATGGTGGCTGTAACATTTATCTTCCTGTTGCGGCCAGCCAATCACAGTGCAATCTCCATTCAAATAAGCGGGTTACTTTCACCTACAGCACTGCTCCAGTGCCAGTTATATGGGTGCAAGTACTGTACTCAACACAGGGAAAAGGTGCCTCATTCCTCATTGAAAGAAGATCACAGTAGCATTCTTGGTCGGATTTATGCAGATTTTTGGGTTGGCTGGTAACATATGAAAGTTTTTTCCCTTTGTTAAAACCATCACAAAGTGGGTGTCCAATCACCTACAAAAACAATTTGCATAATCGCAGAAATGGACATCAGTCTCAACATATTGTGTAGACTATACAGAAAAATGTGTTTCGCAATTTGCATTTTGATTAATCGACAACAGTATCAATGGTTGTCACAGATACAATATAATAATTTGTCTCCTCAATCATTCCTTTGTTGTCCAATTATTCATAATAATATTAATGGATTATAGAGAGGTGGGCCAAAAATATGTAGTAAAATTATTTAGTATGCATCTCATATTGATGATACGGATGGGGAGAAAATAATTAGTTTGCGTTCCTAATGTTGGTTTTCTGCTATACAGACATTTTTTTGCCAGAATATCCATCAGAATGTGCCCCCAAGACAAAGTTAGCAGACTATTGGTAGTTCTCGCCTTAAGGAGGAAAATATATGGGAATGGACAATAGCTAATAGACATGGCTGACTAACAGGCTGGCCACCTACTTAATAAAAGACTTGTGTCAGCCAACTGGAAGGCCATGAACAAAAACATTCTAATGGAGCCATTACATGAGTGCAGTGCCCCTTTGGAAATTGTTCTGTGTGGTACACATGCTGCCTATTAAACATCTGGCTTAACTGTCATTCTTTCCGACTATAGAATGTGTGGACCTATGCCGTGCTCACCTGTGCAAAGTGCCCAAGTGTTACAGTATTGTTACTGAGAAATGCAATGCTTTGAAAATACCGAACATATATACTTTGAATGAGCTTTTTAGTAAAATGACCAGTCCATTGCTTTTCTTATACAGTGTAGTATACAGTGTAGTATACCTGGATACTGCACTGGGACATTACTGTAAACAGGAAGGTAAAAGCTTTTTTGTTAGTTAGTACAATTTTAAAGAATTTCTTTAGGTTTTCCAACGTCACACTTAGAAACTTTTCATAGAAAAAGAGTCAATGTTATGCTATGGAGGAAAATAGTGTTATTGGGCTTAAAGGTAAGTACTTTGTTGTGGGAGTTGGTGTTCTGGGGTTAGACTCAGGGGTCCCCCAGGGTCAAGGATGTACTGTTGTTACACCCTCAGCTGCACTATAGCGGCCGGGTGCAGATTGCTGAGGCCCAATGTTATCCAATGGGGGATAGGGGGCCTCTGGTTGGTGGCTGCTGATGAGCAGGCCACTGGGTTGTGGGAGCAAAGCTCCTGGACTTAAGACTAAGCAGACTTTTAAAAATCGCTAATTGTGTTATGTTCTGTGGCATCTTTTGCACTGCACTCGGAGTGTGTTAGATTCCACGCCACTGCAGCACACTTTGCAAAAGCCACTGCCGGGTAGGGGCCATTTTGGACGTGACTCGCGTTTCTCGCAGTCAGCGGTCCAGTCGTTGCACACTGCACACCGGCATTGGGCAAACTCCTACTTAATTGGGCTCAATCCGGCTGTGCGGTGATTTAGAAAGGTAATTTTTGTTTACCCTCGATCTTAAAATAATTACTAAGTTGCACAGCCTGTTATGAATTGGGAATTGGGGGGAATGTTTTATTCATGATTTTACTCTGGACAGATCTTCCAGACTTTTAAAAATTGCTAATTGTGTTATGTTCTGTGGTATCTTTTGTACTGCACTCGGAGTGTGTTAGACTCCACGCCACTGCAGCACACTTTGCAGACGTCACTGCCGGGTAGTGGCCATTTTGGATGTGACTCGCGTTCCCTGCAGTCAGCGGTCCAGTTGCTGCACGCTGCACACCGGCATTGGGCAAACTCCTACTTAATTGGGCTCAGTCCGGCTGTGCGGTGCTTTAGAAAGGTCATTTTCGTTTACCCTCGATCTTAAAATAATTACTAAGTTGGGCAGCCTGTTATGAATTGGGAATTGGGGGGAATGTTTTATTCGTGATTTTACTCTGGACAGATCTAAGCAGACTTTTAAAAATTGCTAATTGTGTTATGTTCTGTGGCATCTTTTGTACTGCACTCGGAGTGTATTAGACTCCACGCCACTGCAGCACACTTTGCAGAAGCCACTACCGGGTAGCGGCCATTTTGGACGTGACTCGCATTCCTCGCGGTCAGTGGTCCAGTCGTTGCACGCTGCACACCGCATTAGCTAAACTCTATGTAAATGTGCCCTGGTCGAACGCGCAGTGGGCGGGCGCTGCGGGCGCGCCGAAGGCACGCCTAAGGCAAACATACCTGTCTGCGCCTGTCAGCGCTAAGTCAGTGCTCAGGGCGAGTCATTCTGACAGATTTGACTCAGATAACAAAAATATCATCCATAATTCGAGCGTGCTTTTAAAATCCTTGAGAACCCTCTTATGTCCATCTCACAGCGACAACCTGGTAGGTTCTATTAGTGTCACAGTCTGTGTGGACTGTGGGTTCTCTCCCACAACTACGTTTTCTTATCATAGCATGTCTGCTGACTCACGTATGCAGGGGAGCGTTAGCGCCTGCCTCATTAATGCTAGATCTTTGAGGAAGCATTATGTTGATGTTGCAGACTTGGTCTCTGATTACTAGCTAGATCTACTGTATATCACTGAGACCTGGCTGGACATGTTTTCTAACCCTATTGTGGCCTTGGCCACTCCAGCTGGCTACAAAATCCATCGGGTGGATCGCCCAGTTGGCAGAGTTGGGGATTTAGCCATCTTATATAGAGACTGCTGGTCCCTTCATAGTGAAACATCCACTATTTATTTTTATTTATTTATTTGCATGTTTGTAGAGCGCTATGAATAAATTCCCGCAGGAATATCTCCGCGCTGGTGACAACCAGTAAAGAAACTGAGAAAAGGCAAATGAAGTTAAATATGTAACAGAGGAGCTACCAAGATCCAACAGGATACTTGGTTAAAATGAACTAAACAGAAAAGTTTTCAAGCATTTTCTGAATTTGAGGTGATTCTGACATTGTCTCAGTGAGAGCGGGAGTGAATTCCAAAGGTTAGGACCTACCACGGACAGAGCCCTACCACCTAACCTTGATTTAGTTATCTTAGGAATGGTTAACAGCAGCTGTTCACTAGACCTAAGGGTACGGGTAGGAACATATGAAACAAATTTACTGGCCAGGTACTCTGGTCCCAGTTCATTAAGACCTTTATGGATAATACAGCAAGTCTTAAACTTCACTCGTTGCCGTATTGGCAACCAGTGTAGTTTATGCAATAGTGGTTTAGAAGGGGATCTAGGGGGTGCATTAAGCACCAACCTAGCTGCTGTATTTTGTACCACCTGCAGGCGGTCCAGAACCTCTTTGTTTGCTCCTGCCAGGAGACCATTACAATAATCAAGGCGGCTGATGACAAGAGCCTGAACTAAGGTTTTCCTGTGGGAGTCAGGAAGGAAAGGAAAAATCCTACGGAGGAGACCTATTACGTGGAAACAAAATCCCACGGTGGTGATGACATGCTGTTTCATGGTCAGCTCCGATTCTAATCTGACTCCCAAATTCTTGATTATTGTTTTGGGCTCAGGGACTGGGCCCAAATCAGGAGGCCACCAGTCAGGAGACCATTGGACCCTTGCTTCACCGAAAAGCATCACCTCCGTTTTTCCAACATTACATTGGAGAAAATTGGAGGACATCCACCTTGCAACTGCTTTCATCCCCTCGGAGAAAGATTGTATAATCTCCGGAGTAAGATGTTTAAAAGGGAAGAGCAGCTGCGTATCTTCAGCGTAGGACACTGGATGGAAACCAAAGGCTCTGGTAACATCTGCCAAGGGAGCCACATATGTGTTAAATAGGGTCGGACTCAAACAGGATCCTTGTGGGACCCCCTTGGTGATGTTAACCTCCTCCGACCTAAAGTCACTCATGGTGACAGATTGGGTGCGGTTGGAGAGAAAACTCTTGATCCATTCCAGTGCTCTACCGCCGATTCCACTCACAGACAGGCGTTCGATCAAGATGTTATGAGAGATGGCATCGAACGCTGCCGATAAGTCTAGCAGCACCAGGACAACAGAATAGCCTTTGTCCTGGTACTGCCGAAGATCGTCTGTTACCGACAGCAAGGCCGTTTCAGTGCTGTATTTTGGCCTGAAACCTGACTGTGATGGATCAAGGCTGCCTGATTGTTCCAGATAGGAGGATAGATGTTTATTGGTGTGCTTTTCGATGATTTTCCCTAAGAATGGCAACAGGGAGATGGGTCTAAGATTAGAGAGATTGGTCCAAGGAAGTGATGTATCCTTCCTGATAGGTCTGACTAGGGCTTTTTTCCAGCATTGTGGGACGACTCCAGATGAAAGTGAGAGGTTCACTAGCCTCTGAACATCAGGGCCCAGAGTTCTCCCTAGAGGACCCATAAGTCTAGCTGGGAGAAAATCTGCTGGGCTTCCACTTTTAATATCCGTAAACAGTTTTTGGACCTCTATCAGTGATATTTCCGGGAATTCATTAAAGGAGTGAGAATTAGTAGACACTAACTGCCCCAAAGCAGAATTATCCTGGCTACTTTTGTCAGTATTAAGTGTCTCTATTTTATTATAGATAGCATCAATTTTTTCAGTAAAGAAACTTGAAATATCATCACAAAGGTGTTGTGAGGCCATGTCTGCACTTTCGCAAGCTATAGGCTTCAAGAATGTATTAACAATCTGGTAAAGGGTTTTCGAATCATTACCAGCTGCCTCTAATTGGGTGGTGACATGGTTCTTGCGAGCAGATCTTATGGCTTTGTGATAGATATTAAGAGCCATCTTATAATTTGTTTTATCTCCTTCCAAATGAGATTTTCTCCATGTCTTTTCTGACTTTCTAGCCATACGTTTAAGACTGCGCAATTCCTCCGAATACCAGACCTCTTGTTTCCTAGCAAGGCTCGTTTTGAAGGTCTTTATCGGGGCAATTTTTTGTACTATGTCACTGATTGCTAAATCCCACTTTAAAAGAGCGCAGTTTATATCATCTGTACATACAACAGGAGGGGGAAGATATTTTTGTTCAAAGGAGAGGTTAGTGATTTTATGCCACTGTCTACGTTTAGATGGAATATGGACATGGGGGATAGGTCGAGGATCATTCATCGGCATAAAAAACTCAAGCATGAAGTGATCTGTCCAGTGGTATTGTTTGGGTTCACTGCATTCAATGCCGGTGAAATTAGTTATTATCATATCCAAAGTGTGTCCAGCTTGATGTGTAGGTCCGCTATTGCATTGCTTTAGTCCTAAAAAAAGATATGTCAGTCATAAAGGATTGTACCTCACTGTTATTTTCTTCGTCACTATGAATATTAAAATCCCCAAGTAATAAAAAATCTTTATCTGGGCGTACATGTGGTGCTAATGCTTCCACTAACTGTTTGGACATATTTTTTAAAGGGCCAGGAGGGCGGTAAACCAGAGCTCCTTTCCTGCTATGTTTAGTGGATGAGCCAATCCTAAAGATCGTCATCTCAAAGTCAGGACCACAGCATTGGTCGAGGACCGAAACAGAGATGTTATCTTTGAATACGATTGCTATTCCCCCACCAATTTTTTGGGGTCTATCGAATCTAACAATCTTGTAACCCTCCGGTATACCAAGAGTGATAGCGGGGGTGGTGTGTGGTTTAAGCCAGGTCTCAGTTAAGAAACACAGATCTGCATTGTAGGTGGAAATAAGATCCCAAACCTCAATAGCATGTTTGGCTAAGGATCTGACATTACACAATATGTTGCTTCCTCCAAGAGTCAAAGTAATGGGGATGTTATCAATACATTGTTGGAGGGGAACTTTTTGCGTCAGAAATTGTGTATGGCAAGACCTACACGAAAATGGCCCTTCAGGGAAACAGTGTAATGGAGGGGTACAATTATATGATGACAGATTAGGGCATAAGTACCGTAAGGTCTGTGAGGAATATATCAGCCTAGATACCTTGGTGTCTCCAGACAATACTGCCATAGCCCCTAGCCACGTCCTGTCGCGGACGGGCGCAGACGGGCTACTCTCTGGCGCGTCTCAGGCGCTTCGCTGCGCGCGACCGCTGCGCGCCTGCTGTGACGAGGGGGCTAAGTACCTCCCAACGTGCATTAACTAGAGCGCTAACCGCTCGGTGATAGCGGAAGTATCCTGGCTCTGCCTGACCCGCCCTCCGCTCAACGGCACTGGTTGCCGAGTCGGACCGGGGCGGGCAGGACAGGAGATCGAGCTCAGGGTGGGTAAAGTGTGTAAATGCAAGTATTACCCTAAAGCGAGTATCGCTTCTATCATTCAGCAATGAGTATATGCGTATTTAAAACACGGCGCTAATTAAAATATTCCACTGTTTACAATTTTAAAATCATTAGTTGCATAAATCAATGCTCTTGACCTGGGCGTCAGCGGGTCGGGGAGACACTGCCACCGTCCTCCCTACCGCAAATGCCGCCTGCTCCTCGCTGCCTAAGTACCTCCCAACGTGCAGCAACTAGAGCGCTAACCGCTCGGTGATAGCGGAAGTATCCTGGCTCTGCCTGACCCGCCCTCCGCTCAACGGCACTGGTTGCCGAGTCGGACCGGGGCGGGCAGGACAGGAGATCGAGCTCAGGGTGGGTAAAGTGTGTAAATGCAAGTATTACCCTAAAGCGAGTAGCGCTTCTATCATTCTATTTGGGGTGACTGCGAGGTCCTAGTTTTCAGTTTACACTCAAGCCATTTTGCACAGCAACCCACATTCCAATGAAACATGGCTTATAGTAAAGTAAAAAGCATTATGATTTAGTTAATGCTTGCTGCGTAATAAAAAAATTGCATTGACTTTAAACCATGTTGAATAGTAGCATGCACTGCTGTGTAACGGGCCTAAAGAATATTGACAAAGCCTATAAAACTTGCATTGGCAAAAACTAAACTGTTGGCTTTGCCAATGCTTTTGAATAATTGAAGGTCATCCCTAAGGTAGGCCCTACAAGCTGAAAGAGCTGTCTGCATTATTTGTAAAAAGTAGAGCATGTGGGTTTAAGATTTACATATCCTGGCAGCAGTGGTGGCTCGCAAAGGTAATGCTGTGAGGCAGTGAGGCGGAACGGGGCGGGGCTGGGTGGGGGTAGTGGAGTCGGACATACAACAGCAAAGGTGAACGTAAATAAATAAATAAATATCTGCAGTCGTATGTCGGACATCCCAGTCTAAATCAGAGTGCCTCCTGCACACACAAAAGACTCTGACACCACGCCTGCCTGCCTATTATCACCTCTAGACAGTTCAGAGCTTTGACAGTGGAAGAACTTTCCAGTACCAGATGAGGGGGTAGTATAGGGAATCCCCCAAACAAAGGCTTCCACTTGCTATAAATAGTGGACCTTTATAGCCATTGTTCAGAACACTCATGGGCATTACATAAAAAAGAAAAAGAAGACTCACTGTGGATAAGTCTAAGGGAGGCCGTTGTGCATGGCAAGGCTAGAGAATTTTGGTCTATAGTTGGCAAGGGATGTGGAGTAAGAGTTAGCCCTCTTCCTATCCCCATTTCTGAAGAGGTATGGACCTCTTTTATCTCAAAGCTATATGCTGTGAATGGCACAATGGTAGAGGATAGTGGGTTTGTTCAAGAAGTTGAGCTTCCTATTGACCCCCCTTCGGAAGAAATTATCGCAATGGCTATTAAGAACATGCGCTCCTCTGGAGCAATGGGACCCGATGAGTTACCCATATCGGTTCTGAAGCAGGATCCGACTCTATGGAGTAAGATACTTTTCCCATTGTTTAGATCCTGCTTCATCTCTAAAATGGTGCCTGCTTCTTGGAGGGGAAGCATACTGGTCCCATTATTTAAGAAGGGAGATAGGGACAAGCCTATGAATTACCGTTTGATAGCCCTCCTTGATTCAATCGGAAAAGTTTTTGCAAAGTGTCTTTTAAAATTAATTAATGATTGGGTTGAAATAAATAACATTTTACCATTGGAACAGACTGGTTTCCGCAAAGGGCACGGCACACTAGACAATCTCACCGCCCTTCAGGTGATCTCGGACAAATACATACATGTTCGAGGGGGGGGGTGTTTGCGGCTTTTATTGATTTCTCCACAGCGTTCGACAAAGTAGATCGTCTTACGCTGTGGAGAAAATTAGCAGCACTGGGTATGCCGCCTCTTTTATTGGATCTTGTACGGTCTCTTCATACGGATACCTGGTGTCGTGTGCTTCAAGGTGGAGAAAGGGGTCTTTCACAACTAATCCCATCCTTGAATGGACTTAAACAGGGTTGCCTTTCCGCCCCACTATTGTTCTCCCTGTACATTGCTGATCTCCCAGCTTCTTTGTCTGCTTGTACGGGTATTGCCCCGGTTGTGGGGGGCTATTCTATTTCCTGTTTGCTGTATGCAGACGATATCCTCATACTTGATCTAACACCTAAGGGTTTGGCTAATCGTCTGCAGGCTCTACATTTATTCGCTGAGTCCCACTTTATGAGGATAAATGCTTCTAAAAGCAAAATTATGTGCATTTCAGGAAAGAAGAAATCCAGGTCAGAAAATTTTGGATGATCCATTGGTGGTCAGAAATTAGAGGTAGTTAGATCTTATACTTTTTTAGGTAAAATAATTTCGGCCAATTTGAGTGAGAAGCCCCATATTGATTATAACTCGCGTAAAGCCCTTGCACATGGCAAAGGTTTGTGTTCCCTTTACTTTGCTACAGGGAAAAGACGTTTTGCTTGTTTACTGGAGGTGTTTAGGGCAAAAATTCCTGCAACGCTTCTATATGGAATAGAACTCGTAGAGCTGAAGCATTGGGGTTGAAGGAAAATTATTAAGATCTTTATCTACTCTCAACACAGCTTGTTCGCTGGCCGCATATAGGCTTGAATTCGGCCTTAGGAGTAGCTGGGTTCAGGGATTGTGTGCTTTGGTTAGATGGGTGGCCAGTTTGGCCAGAGGAGAACCGGGATCATTGAGAGCTCTTCTTAAAGGAGAATTGTTAGGCAGCTTTAAAGAGTTTTCTCAAATAGTTAGGAATTTTAGAAAAGCTGTGACACTTTTAGAGTTGGATGAAAGTACTCTTTTTACAAATTCCCCGACTCAGCTAAAATCCCTGCTGAAACAGGCTTCGTGGGAACTCTGTTTTAAATTGGATAAGAATGCCCTACAAGAAAAGAGGGGATGTGATCTCCTTCTTAATACTTATTTAATAAAGCTTGCTCAACCGTATGTGACATGGAATATTCCACATGGAGTTCGAAGACTATGGTTTCTCCTAAGACATGATTTATTACCTTTAAATCTCCTTTTATCAAAATGGTATGGATCTTCTTCGATATGTAACCTATGCAATATGGCCGTGCAGGATCGCACTCATGTATTGTTTTTATGTTCTGCATTGTGCTCTTTGCGGTTGAAATGGTTAAAGTCGATTTGTCTTCAACTAGGCATTTTTAATGCGAATATCTTTTTACAGGCTTTGTATTTCCCCCCTAATGAAATGTTTTGCTTCCAAATTTTTTATTTTTTTAAAGGTTTTTTTAGCTATTTATTAATGAAATATGGAGGTGTTTGCTGCTGATTATCTTGTCCGATGTTAATTGTTGTAAACTGTCTTTGGGTTTTTATGTATTTTATTCTATTTCCATTTGTGTATTTGTATTATGTATTTTATGTGGCCCTCTTTTTAGAGCCAAAACATCATTAAAAAAAAAAATCATGGACATTACAGAAAAAGGACTGCCCTACTGCTAAAGAACTACTTTGCACTTTGAGGACTGCCTTGCTCTTTGAAAAGGATGACTAGGCCTGCTTAACTTCATCCCAGGCTAAACCAGAGTCTCTCCAAGGGTCGAATGGCTGACCTCCTGTGTGAGCTATAAAAACACAACAACCTTCAGAGTCCTTCCTGCAACTCTCCAGCTGACCTGCTGCAACACGGCCTGCCTGATCCTGCAACTAGACCTGCTTGAGTCCTGCTGCCTCTGGTGGAATGTGCACTGATCACCAAGATGAGCTTCCCAAGGTCCTGGACCTTTGGCTCTGTAGTACACTCCTACTGAAAAGAACAGATAAATCCTGAAGTTTGAAATCTTCATAACTGTGAACGGGCCTGTTCACACTGAGACTTTGCTGCCAGCGACGGTCACTAATACAAAGGACCGGTGAGACCTGTTCTTCTTGCAACAGTGACGCGAAAGCTGCCCTTCACGTTACAGCAATGAGAGCCTGTGTTGGACTGTCAATTTCAGGCCTGATCTTTGCGCTAAAATGATGACCATCTGCGATGCTCTCCCTGCTCTTCATAGTCTCCTCCAGAGCGAACAAAACTCTTCATGTCCCAACTTTGAAGGTACCTCTTCAGAGGGACTAACTTAGTCCCCTATATCTAACCCACACTGCATCAGGATTGGCCTGAACTTGTGACTTTCCCCAGTCTAGCGCGACCAGATGACCGCAAGTGGCACTTTATGTTTTGGTGCTATTTTTACCCAAAACTTCGCTATTGAATTTTCCCAGTTCTCTTGATTGGAATTTTTGATGTTTTGGTATCGTTTTATTTATTAAAACTTACTCTGTTTTTCTAAATTGGTGTGGGATTCTTATGTTGTGTTTTCACTGTTTTACTGTTTGTGTGCTGCATAAAATCTTTACACGTTGCTTCTATGTTAAGTCCTACTGCTTTGTGCCAAGCTAGCAGAGGGTTAAAAACAGGTTTAATTAGTGAATTTTGTCGCCCACCCTGACCAGGATTATGGTTGTTGTCGGAGTATGGTGCCCACCACCTCCTCACTGTATATCCCAATTTCTCATATTGGTGTTCAGTGGTGTGATTCAGAAATAGTTTTTGTGCAGTGCCACTAGCTTCTAGTTCCCTTGTGTGGTTGTTTCCTGCTTTCTGCCAAGTGGGCCCTTTGTTTTACCTTCTTTTCTGTTAAGCACTCCACCTTGATAGCTCCTTCTCTTTCATGGCATTGTATTTAGTTCTACACCCTTGCTGTTACCCCCTTGCTTATTCCTGTTTGTTCGTCAGGATCCGAGGGAACAGCTGACAACCTAAGTGGTGCTTCTTCTCCACTGTGAGTATTGTCTTTTAGTTACTTTTATGACATCACCATGGGTATCAGATGCACAGACCTTGCCTTTACATGTATATCCTATGTGTGAGTATTTGCAGTCAGTATCTGTAACAGCAATTTTGAGTGAGAAACATACTGTGTCTTGCATGTCTGTTGTGGATGTTAGTCTGAATGACAAATTGTCCCTTAAGTGCCTCTTTCTTTCTGAGCTTTGACCATCTTGTTTCCTAGCACAGAGCTTCCCCTTTTGATCCCTTTTTATCCCTCTAACTCACCGTGTGATCTTGGACTGCTCTGTACCTAATATTCTATTACTTGTCTACCTTACCTACCAGTCCTTGCTAGACTTACTGAGAAGACCTGTTCAAGGCTTGTCATACACTTCTACTGGCCCCAGATCGAGATTGACGTGAGATGCATTCTGCAGCTCTTGTCCTACCTGCCAGGCCAGTGGGAAGACAGGGGGAAAGTGAAAGACTCCCCTAGTTCCCTTCCCTGTCATAGGCAGCCCCTTTGAGAGGGTGGACATTGACATTTTGGGCCACTGGGCCCCAAAACTGCCCTAGTCAACAGGCTCATCCTTGTCTTATTATACCATGCCTCTCCATACACGGAAGCCATAACTCTGAGGCAGTGACTGTGCCTGGAGTGGCCAGATCACTGATCTTTACCAAGTGGGTTTCCCCAAAGAGATGGTGTCTGACCAACTCACCAGCTTCATATAAGCATACATGAAGTCAATTTGGGATGAGTATGGAGCAACCTACAAGTTCTCCAGACCATATCCTCCCCAGACCAATGGGCTTGTTGAAAGACGGAGGTGCCACAGAAATGAGTAGAGGCCAGACCCTTTGACCTACTGCACGGCCACCCTGTCACAGGGCTTCTTGGTCTTGTGAAGACGGGGTGGGAGCAAGCTCTAAAGGTCCCCCTCCCCCCAGAATATGGTCAGGTACATGTTGGCTCTCCAGACTCAGATGAAAACGTTTGGAAGACAGCTGCCGATAACTTGGAAGTCCACCAGGAAGTCATAAAATGCTGGCATGACCAGAAGGCCACTCTGGGTGAACTTCAGTCTGGTCAAAAAGTGTGGGTAATGGAGCTTGTGATACACCGTGCCTTGTTGGACCGGTGGACCAAGTCCTATGAGGTAAAGGGTCGCAAAAGGAAGGTCACCTACCTGCAAGTCAATCACCTCAAACCCCACTTCGAGAGGTCCGAGGAAAGCATGCTCCTGGTGACAGATAATGGGGTTAAGGATAAGGGTGAACCTCTCTCCGATCTCCTGTCTTCCAAGAAGCAGGATGATTTAGTAGAAGGCCCCCTCCCCTCATCCTAGAGCAACAGAGGGACTGTCGCCACCTGTAGTAGTTTGCCTCTCTTTTATCATGAGCCCTGTGGCGCATCACTTGGTTCACCCACAATATTGACACTGGGGGTAGCATGCCTGCTAAGAATACAATTTATAGGCTGTCTGACAAGGAAGGGGGCCAGCAAAAAGGAAGAGTTGGCAAAAATGCTTGCACTAGGTGTGATTGAGCACTCCAGCAGCTCTTGGTTCAGTCCAATAGTTCTGGTACCCAAGGCCAGCCCATCGGGTGCCACACCAGAACTCCAGTTCTGTGTGGATTATAGAGGGCTCAACGCAGTCACCAAGACTGATGCTCACACCATCACTCGATCTGATAAGCTCATTGACTAGTTGGGAGCTGCCAGGTTACTGAGTATATTAGATATATCTTCGGGGTACTGGCAAATGACCTTAAATGAGAGGGCTAAGGAGATGTCTATATTCTTCACCCCGAGGGCACAATAAATTTAGGGTATTGACTTTCGGGTGAAAGAATGTCCTGCCACTTTCCACAGGATGGTCAACCGGGTCCTGGTTGAGATTGAGGCTTTCAGAGATGCCTATCTAGATGATATTGCCTTCAACTCCAGTTGGGAGACCAGCTGTTCCACCTTGCTCCGGGCTAGGAAGTGCTTCAGGCCCTACAGTAGTCAACCCTGACTATCAAGGCTAGTAAGTGCCAGATAGGGCAGAGATCTGTGATCTACTTAGAACACCAAGTTGGCGGGGGCAAGGTGCAGCCCCTCCAGGCTAAAATTCAGACGATCCTGGCCTAGGAACCCCCCAAGACCCACACTGAGGTGAGAGCCTTCTTAGGCCCCACCAGTTACTACAGGAGATTTGTCAAACGCCATGGCATCATTGCATTGTTGCTCTTTTACAGAGCTGACTTCTAAGAAGCAGCCCTAGATGGTGATCTGGACTGAATCACACATGTGACACTATTGAAGGAGGCCATGTGTAATGCACCAGTGTTCAAGGTCCCTGACATCTCTAAAAAATTAATTGTTGTAAAGAAAGGCTTCTTTTTGCATTGTTTATCAACTATGAATTTACCTTGGAAAAACAAAGACAAGAGGTGTTTGGCAAGACAGGAACAGTTGCTTTAATTAAACACTGCGGCCAGGAGAACAGCACAGAAAAGGGTAGGAGGACTGACTCAAACTGCAAATATTTTTAATGTATTTTTATACATTTCTAGAAGCATTATAAAACAATTAAAAGATCCTGTTTTGGGAGTGGAATGTGGGTCTTGTCATGAAATCATAAATTACTCCCACCTGATGACAAATACAGGTGGATTTCAACCTTACATGGACACAATAAGGGCCACTGGGTAACATGCCCAGATGTCCGGCATGGGGAGCACATGATCACTGTGTGTGTAGTGTGTGATGTGTCTTGAATGGTTGAGTATTTCTAACTCGCCAATCTCCTAGGACCATTGTACTGATGCAGTTTATCTGTGGAACTAATCTGGGTTTTTCCTGTTCACTTGTTTGTCCTGCTGGTTACGTGTCGCCCCACCTGTGATCTATCAATTAGTAGCCAAAGGACTAGGTCAGGGAGCCTGCCTGACCATCTATTTCTGATTGGGGGCTGATTTAGAGGTCAACAGTGATTCAATTTCAAATTTGTACATACATGTATCATTGCGTACATCGACACCAATATAAACATCCCCCTTGTTCAATTTTCAGCTACATCATTTACCCCATACTTCATGACAGTCACATTGTTGGGTCTTGTCGTGTTTCAGTTTGAACTATTACTAGTTCCCTAGCTATTGGCATTCTACCCAATTTGAGGACTGTGTTTTTTCAGCAGGAAACCCCTACTTGTAGGAAACCACATAAGAACAATACAAAAATGAGACTAAGCAGCAATGATGTGGACAGTCCTGTCACCCACAAGGGGAGCAAGGAACCCCAGCTGGAGTACTAGTCCTGCTTAGGGGCACCTCCCTCTTTATAAATGTACATTTGTAAGCGAAGTGCTGCTTGGATGGCAAGTATCAGAGTCCCAATGTTTATGTAATTGCCTGGGATGAACATATAACAGGACACACCAATCTTGACACATACCCCTCACTCCATTGTGGTCATCAAGTCCAACACAAACCGATGTTGCACCACCATGAGGCAGATGGCTCCAAGTTCTTCCCTAATTGCATTAAGGCTGAACTCCGTATTGTTTATCATCTTCATCAACTCTCATCTGGTTATTTGCAACCTGCTGGAGTTTGCTTTCATCTGCACTATGAAGAAGGGTATGGACCCACCGGTACTGACTTGTGTGTCTGAAAAGAGTCTGAATTCTTCCAATATGTCCTTGATCTGATGCCCAGCCAAAATAATCAGCAGTTCTTTTTTCTCAAGCGTGATGCAGTAGAGTTTTCTATTGTAGCAGAGGTTGGTGCAACTCTGACAGATTTTCTCCAGGAATGACTAGAGTAGGGGTGTGCATGGTGACCAGTCCTTGCCATCCGGGAACAAGCTGGGTTCACAGCACTGCCAGTAGGTATCCATCAGCATGTAGGTATGTGGAGGTGCCTGGTACCTGCAGTATTGCGCCACAGTTCTCATTAGCGGCAAGTGGAATCATTCCTTTTCCTCTGAAAGGAATACAGTGTAAGTTTCCATACAATTGGGAGCTGTCCCTTCCATTCCAACTACGTGTACCTATCTATCTCAGTGTCCCAAATTTACTTACAGGGGTTATCTGTGCTGGTATGTAACCCTTCCCTAAAATACTCATTTCACTTTGCATCATCGAGGTGGATGGCCCTACACTGGTACTCCATGCCTGGCGTCCATTTGTTATTGATGAAGACTATATAAGAGGCCACACTGGGACCACAGACGGAAGTGGGAGTGGATATTTGTGTGCACTGTTGCAGTGGCTTTGCTTACTCCAATAATTATTTTCTAGAAAGTCTTGGGGCAAACAGTATCCTCCCCCATGGTGCCCCGCCTGTGCATTTTATCTAGCTCTTTTTTAATCTCACTAGGATCGGTGAAGAGGTATAGTGCTGTGGGATTGGTCTTGTGGCAGTTCACGTTCATTGCTATTCTATGGGGTTCTCCTCTATTGGGTTGTATCTTAACCCTAATCCTACATCGATACAGGTGTGAAAGGCATTTCACTTTTTCGGGGCTTATCTATTGGGACAAGTGAAACCTGTCTGCACCTACTGCATGTGATATCAGTGAACAGATGAAGCATGACCCGGCTGATGTCTAGGCGCCCATTGCTGTCATGCCCGGATACCCTGTGTTGTGTAAGAGTGCGCTGTATAGGGTCTGTGGAATACTAGTGTTGTGTTCTGTGTCATATACAGGTGACATGGGAGAGGTCTCTACGCAAGTGCTGTGCAGATGTCAGGGTGGACTTCATTGGACTAGGCAGATCTTTGGCAACATGTGGATGTGGCCACACCTACAGTAGGCAGAGGGTATACAATTGTACAACAATACATAATTTGTGGAACATTGCAGGTCTTGGGGATGGGCCCAGGAAAGCTGTCTGTTGTCCTCTGGTGATTGGGAGACTTCTTTACTTTGGGAGATTTATTTACTTTGGAAAAGTTTGAAAGAGTTCAGTGCACAATAGTTTAATAAAAGTTTGAAGTGTTGCTGCACGCTTCGGTCTTTGTAATATTTATAAAAGTGGTTGTTGAAGAGATGGTAGGCCGCTGTAAGGGTGGTGCACTTTCGTGGCTCAAATGCAGACTTGTAGGACAATAGCTGCCATTTCTCTTTTGTACCATCATCAGTCATTCTTGGGGATTCCTGTGCCTTTCTTTTTTTGGGGTGGGCTTTTGCATTCATGCATCTTATTTTCGGTGGGCACTTGAAGGTGGCCCGATCATGGTGTCTTATTTTTTAGACAAAGGATGTTTATTCAAAGGTTGCCTTAATTCTTGCTTATGGGTTGTCGTTTCCCCCTCCTCACTATGATAGGAAAGGATATATTTTGCTATGGGTGATGTTCTTGAGCCTGTGGATGGTCTGTGTTCTTTAACTAATATTTTATGAGTGGCACTGGACGTCTATTGTCCTGCCTTCCCTTGCGAGGGATTGCGGGTGTGCCTTTTGTCCTAAATGTGCATGGGGTGGGCTGTGAAGAAGGGGCATGCCGCAATTAGATCTTGTGGGAGATTGTATACCCCTCTAGTTCAAGCACGTGGCCTATAGTAGGACCCTTCCCAATGGTGCCAGGTGTCTTGACTAAGGTTTTTTTCTAGTGGGTTCTTTTTGGGTAGTTGTAGGCTTCTTTTTGCTGTCATCTTGGTTATTTATACTGTGGTTGAGAGAGTCTGAGAGCTGCCCGCGGCCCCCAAGTGTTTTGAAGTGGCGGTGTACAACATTGGCCTTTTTTGCTCACATAGATGGTTTGTGTAAAGCCTTGTGTGTTTTCAGCTTGATCTCTAAGTCGAATACATTAGTGAGCCTATTTCTGAGTACTTTTGCATGGAGCTGTGATTGATTTTTGCGACTCTCCTCTTCCTGGCACCCCCTTTCCCTTTGCCTACATTCTATCCAAGATTTTTGGGCCTGCTGTCCCTGGATGTGGCCAGAGACTTCCAACCGTTGACACGCTACTTTTGATGCTTTGGAGGCACATGACCCGATGAGCAGGCTTTGGATGGTTGGAGACCCTTGAGGGAAAGAAGGAGGCAGAATGTTGCTAACTGGAGACTCCGGTGCAAAGCAAAACTTGTTGAATTTCACCCAATGCTGGTAATATACTGGGTTGAATGATTGTTCCGGTGAACTCTCTACTCTCTCAGTGCCGTGTGGCGGTTTGTGAACAGTCGGAGTTTTGTGTCTGCTATGGGCGCTATGGTATCTTCATCATCCCACGTATGTGGGAAACCTGGCACCCGACACTGGAACATTGCCACATTTTGGAACTAAAAAGGGCCCTTTATTGGCCAGGAGGCTATTGACTCCCACCTGATGGCAAATGCAGGTGGGTCTTAACCTTGCATGGACACAATGAGGGCCAGTAGATAGTGTCCAGATGTCTGGCATGGGGAGCGTGAGATCACTGCATGTGTGGTGTATGCTGTGTCCAGTTTGGCTGAATGTTCCTAACTACACGTGGCATTCAACTTTATGATGTTTTGGGAATGCATACTAATCCAACCATATGCATTTTATTGGGGCCAATCTCTTGGACCATAGTGGGGTCACTGCCTATCTGTGGGACTAATATGAGTTTATCCTGTTCGTGCGTTTGTCCTGCTGTTACGTGCCAACCCCCTGTCATCTATCTATGAGTATGCTCAGGACTTAGGTCGCAGACCTGTCTGTTTCAGGGTTGATGCAGAGGTCATATTGGAAGATTTTGACAACAGTGATTCGATTTCGTTTTTGTACATACACATATCATTGTGTACATCAACATCAATATTAGCAGCATGATCACCCCCAAAGTTTTAGACTGATGCTGCTGTTTTTTGACTCTGATAGTGCACTGAGGCCTGGTAGCCAGTCTCTAGATGGTTAAAAAGTTTCCACTCACTCCAGTAGTTGGCAATGCTTGTTTGCATTTGAACGAAAAGCAGTGATTTTTCATTTTACTAAACAATCCATATCTCCAGAATGCTCTAGTAGATTTTATTCATTTTGTTGTCTAAAAAGTCATTAAAATGATATCTACTTTTATAAATTGGTGTTGAATTTCTTTTGTGCTGTGTGACTTTCTCATTTAATCGTCTGGTACATGTCATTGCTTTACACTTGTTCTTTTGTTTAAGCCTCACTGCTCAGTATTCTAAGTTTATAACACGATGAGGTCACACAGCCACACCACATGATAGACAACTTTCCTCACAATTGTCTAGATCATGGGTACTTTCAAACATTTTCAGGGGTCACAAAGTTTGGGCTGTGATGTGACGGAGGTCCGTACTGACGCCAGCAGGGTGGCGGGCAGGGATGGGGGGATGGCATTAAGGTTATACATCTAGTGTCTGAATTGCACAATGTGAAACCAGAAACTTGGGATTGATCCTGGCTGCTCCACTTAACTAAATTATGAGATCTAGGCAATTTCTTTTATTTTACATGACTTCTGGGTATAAGCTGTCCAAAACCTTCTCCTGTGTTTGATTTAGTAAACCATAATGTTCTTCATGTATAATATACATCCAGGCTACCCAAAGAGTGTAGATAACAATTGACTTGCCTCTTAGTTCACTATTGGCTTTGCTGTCAGGATGGGGTGGTGGGGCAGAGAATGAACATTTCTAAATTCATGTGTTATAATTATCCCTTGAGAAAAAATACTTCTTGATGCACTGATATAATCTGATGTACAAAGGCGAAATGAGTCTGCTTGTTAATGATAAACACTTTTAGAATTTTTGACAGACTTAAGCATACTTTTACACTTTTGCTGCAAGATGTCTTTAAATATAAAGGTATTTGCCTTTGAAATTATCCCTGTACTAATGTTGGGGCATGATGGCCTACTCACTACCTTTCAGCCTGTCTGCAGTAATGCACAGGCAGGTGAAAGGGGGCGTGGCTGCAGAAAGCATGGCATACTGTTCCAGGCCACCATGACCTGCAGTCGTTTGTGAGCAAGAAACTAGTGAATCCTCTATCTCGAGCAGCTGGTAAATATTGAAAACATGGCTAATGGAGAGTGAGGTGAAGAGCCCCCCAATAGCACCCTGCCTCAATAATGACTGACGTATTGTATTGTAAGTGCATTTATATGGCACTTACTACCCCCGACAAGGTGTCAAAGTGCATTTTCATCGAGCAGCAAGCTGCTCCCGAACCCATAAAGGATTAGTGGTGAATTAGTATAGTGAAATATGAAAGTGATTTGAGTGGTGGATATGTTAGTCAGTTATTTGGATTTAGAACGATAGTGGAGGGATAGAAGAGGGAAAAAGGTTTTGTATTTATATAGCGCTTTCTACCCATGATGGTTGTTGAAGTGCTTTTTTGATGAGTAGTACTCTCCTCCGGAACCCATAAAGGATTAGTGGTGAATTAGCATAGTGAAATATGAAAGTAATCTGAGTGGTGGTATGCTACAGCCAAAAGAAAAGGAGGAAAAGTAAGTGGCAAGCAGAGGAACCAATGACAAGCAAACAATGGCTGGAGGGTTGGATGTATGCCCCTTTTAAGATAAATATTGAATGCAATAGATTTCATGAGCACAGCACAAGCACTGTGCAGGCGGAACCTAAACATGGAGGTTCCAGCTCACAACCTCATACCTGAAGGAATTAACAAAGAAAAAAAAGTAGCCAGTCTGAGTAGTATTTTTGTTGGGAACATTACACCACAATCAAAACCTAAATAATGGATGACCATTTGTGGGGTGTTTTTAAAAATCTACGCATATTCTGGATTACCTTATACAAGCATAGATGAGTATTTTTGGAAAAACAAATTTGTACACACAGTGGGGGTCAAACTTCTGGACCTCTGTAGTCGTGACTAGGCGTAGCAATAATCAAATTTGGCTGTGTGTTGACCTACGTCACCTTAACAACATCTTACTGGCCGATCAATTCCTGTTACCAAAAATTAATGAAATGGTAACATGTATCACCATCAAGTCATCATACATATAACAGCAAATGTCCCTTGCCAAAGACTCCAGGAAATGAACATCGTTTATCACCCCTTTTGGGTGATTTCAATGTAAGCACATATCATTTGGCCTTGTGTCAGAGGCTGTGGTGTTTCAGAGACTAATCTTTCACTTGTTTGGGAAGGACAGAGGGTGATTTTTTTTCAGGAAGACATTTTGGTTGGTTTTCGGTTGCACCAGAGAGGAACACTATGAAAGGCTGATAAACGTTTTTTAATATTCTTGAATCCATAGGTTTAACCGTAGAACTGTCCAAGTGTAGGTTTGCTGAGAACAGCGTTTCATATCTTGGGCACAAGATTAGTGCAGAAAGTGTATGCCCCAAAGCCTCACTTGTGATCACGGTAGGTGATGCACTGGCACCCACACATTAAGATGATGTGTAGTCATTCCTTGGGATGGTAGAATATTGTACTAAGTAAATTTCCCAGTTCACAAAGAAAACAAACCACATGAGGCAGCTTCTTAAAGGTAAAAATATGTTTTTTTGGTCTACACAAGTTCAAGACCACTGAAATAACGCGAGCATGAGATCGCAACGCTTTCGGGTGAATATCAACTCCCAACATAACCCACCATCTGCTGCAGAATTTATGGACCATCAAAAATCCTTTCTAGCTCAAACCGGTCAAAACTTTCTAAAATGTGCTGCCCAAGTGGTTCAGTAAGGCGCCATACGCTTAGTGAAAGATGACTCGTCGACATCAGATGTTGTTTTCTGCTTTCAGGCATTATAGGCAATGACACTGTCACTAAAATATAGCAAGTATACACAAATGGTGAACTGCAGGATACCAAAAAAAAGGATTTCTTATATGTAATTGAAACCGGGTGGAAATAAAGATTCTTTTTTTTTCACGATGTTTTGTTTCAGAGCACACATTTCTGTTTACATCGCACTCACTTTTCTAAAAGCAGCAGTTCAGGGCGCTCACAATTCTTAATAATCCCAAACCTGCTGTATCTCTTCTTAATATCCCAGGTCTTGAATGCTAAAGCACGCCCTAGTGAGACATGTACATGATAAATATGAAATGTACTGTACTGTTCTTCAAGGCTGTTGTTTATAATGCAACGGGATGCTTTCAGAGGCCCTGCAGTGCGACCACAACCTAACCCCGCATGAAGACGAGTTTTAGAACATAAGTGGGATGTGGCAAGTAAAAGAGGCATGCATTTCATAGCAAAAGGTGTGCATATTTAGGTGTGTTTTCTTTTTAAGTACAATGTTGTATGTGTTCTACACAATCTGTTTCCCTCTGGCAAGTAGAAATGACAGTGTTGATAAAGTAGTTTTTTCTGTGCTTGCATTCAAGACGAAATTATTAACTGTTATAGAATAGCACTTTGAATAGGATCTGCTGCTCTTCTTAGAAAATGTATTTCCTATGCCATGATGATTCACTTTTGTATGTATTCTGTCTTAAATTATGAAAATAGCTGGATAATTATGGTCCTTAGTGGGTTGTATAGTCTGCCTTTAATTGCACAGTATGCTGCATAATTTACCTTTCCCTGGTACATATTTCCCCTTTCTATACAGCATAATGAAGTCATCCGTGCTGCAGAAAACCCCAGTGGCCCCTTTAAGCCAATAGACTTTAATTTGGAAGGGAAACATGGTAGTCCTCAAAGTAAGCAGGAAAGAGTTCCTTCGAAAAGTCTAATTTGAATAAAAACCCTTTCGACCTATGCTGATTGTGCTACCAAGAAGCACGGTTTGGATCACTGCTTGCAGCACGAAGAGGTGCTAAGACTGGATCTCTATGATATAATGTCTGGTAATTTTACAATGTTCCTGTAAGCATTTAAGTTCTAACTTGGGGAGAGAAGATGGCCAACCTTTAATCTGGAAAACCGAGGGTCGGCAAAGACGAGCAACATCCTGTAATACTGGGCAAATCACTTAGGGGCATATGTAGGTAATTTTCGTTTTGCGATTCTCAAATTGCGATTTTTAGGGAAGCGCAATTAGAGAATCACAAAACGAAATGTAGGTAGGATTAGCAAATTGTTTTGCGAATCCCACTTATTCCTTATTTGCGAATCGCAAATTGAGATTCGCAAATAAGGAATACCTTCTCATTCATTCCTATGTGCTAGAAGGCCCATAGAAATGAATGGGAAGACATTCTCAATTTGCGATTCTCAATTAGAGAATCGCAAATTAAGAATGCAATTTCAGGGTTGTAAGGGTGTCAATAGGACACCCTTTTGCACCCCTGACATTAACATGTGTGCACATGTGGCCCACATACATGCCCTAATGGCATGTATGTGACCCACATGGCACTTTGAAAAATGCCAAAAAGTGCATTTTTCAAAGAAATCGCAAAATACTACCAACCTGAAGTTGGTGGTATTTTGCGATTCCTTAAGCCAATATTCGCACAACTTGGATGCTTCCTACATTGCATTTAAGGAATCGCAATTTGCAATTCCTTAAATGCAATAGCAAAATAGGGAATCGCAAATTTTGCGATTCCTTATTTTGCATGTGGGTTTTTGTGTGCTACATAGCACACTTCCCTAATTGAGATCGCAAATGCTGAAATTCTGCGAATTTCAGCATTTGCGAGCGCAATTAGGCTTCCTACATATGGCCCTTAATCTCCCCGTTATTAACAAAAATGAATGTGTCCTCATGTATCGCAACTGGTGCTGGTGTAAAGCGCTCCAATACCTTCAGGTCAAGTTAACGCTATATAAAACTCAGTTAAAAAATGCAACATCATTCTCAACATAGATTGTGATTCAGTATTTCTGTCGATTCAGTTATGCATGGACAAATGAGTTCTATTCAGAAATGGATCCAGCCCAGAATTAGTTTTTAAAATTTTCATCGTTAAAATCCAGCTCAGATAGGGAATCTGGTTCGGATCTTATATGAACCCATCAAATCAATGTGTCATGTCTGCTGCCTGCCCATTGGACGAGCATAAGGGGTGTGGTTTGTTAGAATGAAAGTGCTCTCTATCATCCCTTTTCTTCTTCTGAGACACAGCTCATCTTTTACTCCCTTAATAGATGTGTATTTCTACTCCACGTTTTGTGCACTATTGCTGCAGAATTCCTAAAACCTAGTTACAATTTCCAAAAACTGTTGCTATCTTTTGAGCAAGTAGCATCTATGACTGAAAGCACCTGATGTGCCTATTTCCTGCCTTACAAACAGATGCCTGTTATGCCCAGGTTTAATATTTTTGTTTGTTCTGGATTGTATTGGTTTAGTTTCAACGCCCGGCTGAATGCTTGAAGAAGAATCTATTGCAACTGTGAATAAAGGGGAAAACACAGAGTTTTTAAAGGGCAGTCTCTGATATCAAAATAATGATGCTGTTGAGAGCTTACATTTTAAGTTAGGCAAAGAGGATCTTGTCAGTTTCATTACCCTCACAGAAAACAAGCATGTGCAAAGCCACACGTTTTCGTGTATGCAGAGTGGGCTATTAGAGCTATGCTGCTGCCAGCATTGACCTTATCATTGCATTTTGTTTCCTTTATGCCATGTTGCACAGCAGCCTGTGCTGCTGTGCAATATGTTTAACAAGCATGAAACACAGCCAGATAGCACTTGCATCTTGTGATGTTTTGGCTTTGTTTAATGTTTTTTGTGGTGGATGGGAGGGTTGGAGTTGGCAGGGGGAGCCGGGGGGGGGGGGCGACTGCTGCTGCACAGCGGACATCGGAGGGGGACAATCAACAAGAGGGAGGTGTAGGGGAGGAGGGAGGGAGTAGCAACACTGCAGAAGGCAGCGACAAGCTACACGTGGGAGGTGTGAGAGACGAGGGAGCAGTGTTGCGTTGGCTTCGCTGCTTGTGTTCAACTGAGCATCAAAACAGAGAGTGGGAGAGGAAGGAGGGGTAGGGAGCAAGAGCACGCTCAGTTGGAAGGACTGGAGCCACATGCACTCTTGAAGAGTGCATGTAAAAATGTTTTAAAAAAATACTTGCATGAGCCTGCAGCCAGTGGAAGTATGCTGGCCTAACACACCCACTGCTGCGACAAATACCAATGTTTGACCAGTGAAAAGAAAGGAATTTTAAAAGGCACACAAAGGAACAAATGGAACTCGATGGCCATCATGAAAGCCCGCAGAGTGGATACAACATGTCTCGAAGATACAGTGCATGCGCTGCCTGGGCGAGACCTAAAAATATTAGTTGTCTGTTAAGTAAAGGCTTTAGCAGAGTGCATGGGGCTCTAGCTGTGTGATCGATGAAAAGTGAAATGTACCACAATGTGCAGATTCTGGCTTTTCATTGCTTACACAACCATCTATTTACATTTAAGATGGTGTTATATCTTGCAAGTGTATATTGCTCCAGATGGTTGCATTCTTGTTCCTCTGGCAGGGACTATCATCAACCGCAATCTAAATATAGCACAACTTTCACCCCCACTAAATGCCTTTCTACAGGAACGTTTTCAATAGATTAAATGCATATTTATACACTAATGCGGTGCTGATCAGAAAAACATCATCAGGTGGTGTATGAATATGGTATTTGAAGGATATTACAATAAAGAGGTTAGAGTAACAAATGAAAAATTTAAACAGGAACATGCCATCCTTAAGGCACTTCAAGGTCTTGAGCACTCTTTAACACCAGTGTCAGTACAATCACTGGTGAGAGAAGGCCCTCAAGCCAGACTTGGGAAATTACAAAATAGTGTGATCTTTGGATCACAGGATCAGTCCTGTTGATGAATATAGCGTGATGGTAGCAGTAACTCGCAATTCAAATAGTGACTCACTTTGTAATATTTGGCCCACAGTAATGCCAAGAAGTCATTATTATTGCAGCTAATGTGGCTCTGGGTCAGTGCAATAATTATTATTGCCTTCAGACCTTCTTGCATGTTTCCTCAGGCAAAGGGCCCCACTTGCATAATGTTGCCAATAGATATTGAGGCGCAAATCACTAGTCCACTCTCAGATCAATATTGTAGAGCATCCACATAAAATATGAGAATGCAGCTTAGCCTCTAAAGATAGACACTGATAAAACTAATGAGCATTGAACACTTGTTACTGAAAAAAAACACACAATGCAACCTCCAGTCTAAAAAGGCATTGCTAGCAAAAATGTGCTAAAACAAAGTAAGTGTTTATTAATATTATGTAATTAAACTGAGGCAGCCAGTCTTTCAATGACATGTTTTCAACTAGAAATATTTCAGATACACAGTGATCATTTATTGAATATAAGTTCAATAAACAATAATATCATATAACATTGAATCTATCAGGAAGTGGGTGCGAGTTGTGAACACACAAGACTGTTTCAGTTGCTTATTATTCAGGCTACTTGGAGGACAATATCATACTGGACTCCTCCCAGTGCGGGTTTCGCCCAGGTCTGAGCACTGAGTCTGCCCTCCTAGCTGCTACTGAACATCTAAGAGCAGCACTGGATGAGGGTCGCACTTCGGCACTAATCCTATTGGATCTTAGTGCCGCATTTGATACGGTCTCTCACCAGATTTTGATACGGAGGTTGAAGGAGGCTGGCATAATGGGCCTTACCCTGGATTGGTTTATCTCATTTCTCTCGGACAGGTCCTTCCAGGTGTTGCCCCCCCCTTTCACCTCCAGATTCCATCCTATCAAACAGGGAGTGCCGCAGGGCTCTGCGTTAAGTCCAATGCTTTTCAACCTGTATGTTCAGCCCCTGGCTGCGGTAGCTAAGAGGAGGGGGTTGACTATGGTGTCATATGCTGATGACACACAATTAGTAGTCGCCCTCTCCAATGAGTATTTGAACAATGCTGCAAAATTCCAGAGCGGTCTCGCGGACATCGCAGGGTGGATGACAGCCAACTGTCTCCAGCTCCATGCCAGCAAGTCTGAGGTCTTGTTGGTCGGGAAAGATCCTGAGCTATGGAGTGAACTGTGGTGGCCCACCACCTTGGGCCTTGCACCCACCCCCAAACAGGTGGTGAAGAACCTTGGGGTCTGGGTGCATTCAGCCTTGAGTTTCCAAACCCAGACTAAGAAGGTGGCGGCAACATGTTTTTGCATTTTGTGCGGCCTTAAACCCCTGCTGGGTTTTTTGACCCTTCCATCCAACAAATGATTGTCCAGGCATCCGTGCTGTCGAGATTGGACTACACCAGCTCGCTCTACTTGGGGGCCAATAAGACGTTGATTTCATGGATCTTTGTCCCCCTAATAACTTTTGAACCATTTCACAACCCTCCATGAATCTTTGCAGACCTGTTGCACTTATTACATTGTTGGAGCATTGAAGATTAGTGGTGTTTGTTCAAGGGAGTGCAAAGAAAAAGGGGGGTCCCAAAAAACACTTAAACTCCAATATATTTTACATAGATTTATATTTCACGTAGAGCAAAAATGGGCAGTCGGATTCACATAACAATTTGGCAGGATTGAAGATTTTAGTGTGCAGATGATTCTTTTGTGGTTGCGTCTAAAAAGGGTAAGCATTTTTCGAGTTATTAGCATTTTAAACTTTGTGATATTTTTTAGCACATTATTTTCAAGGTACTTTTGAGGTACTGCAACAGTACAAAGCGATGACACCTCATTATTCAAACAGATAATGACAGTCTTTACAACAATTGCATGTAGCCATGTTATTTTTAGGCCACTTTGCCAGTGTTCTAGCTTAGGGCCTTTAACACAGGGTAACTATTAGGTTTGATATCTTTTACCTATCTAATACCAGTTCATTTAAGTGTTAATCGGTACAGAAAAATAATCATAACTTAAATTACCTTTAAAAAAATGTATAAATATTGAAAATCTACTGTAATGGACAATATTTCAGAAATATAGTGTACTACAATGTCTTTACAATTGTTTACATATTTAATTATGTTAAAAAACTCTATGCATTATCTTGGTAATACCTAACGTTTACTGTGTTACTTTAAAAGAATTACAAAAAATATGTGCATTTGCTAAAAAACGGTACGTGCTTGGTACTACCGTAAGACTGAGTACACTGTTTGAGGCCACTTTGCCAGTGGTCTAGCTTTTTGAGAGGGGTTGGTCTAACGGCTAAGGCGCTCAACCTCGGACCTGGGGATCTGGGTTCGAGTCTCGGTAACGACGCCAAAACCCCCTGCGATTCTGGGCAAATCACTTAATCTCCCCGTGCCTAAAATGAAAGTGTGTCCTCATGTAACGTAACTGGTGCTATGTAAAGCGCTCTGATAACTGATTCGGTTCGGTTCTAGTTCGCGCTATATAAAACTCTGCAAAAAAAAAAAAAAAAAAAACCTGTTTAAACAAATATAGAAATATATTAAAAAAATTCTATACCTATTTCCACTTTAAGAAAATGGAAATAGATTTAGAACAACAATAAAACCTACTACTTTCCTATGTTTTAGGCCCTAAGCCACAACATTCTAAAAGTCAACTAAAATGATTATGGCTGCTTTTTAAATTTGTAAAGGCAAACATTAGCCAATTATACCCTGGCTTGTTATTGCTATGTACCACGGTATACCACTAACTTACCGTGGAAGCTTTGGCACATTATGTCACTAGGACACAAATTTGGGATTCTATTGTGTTGCCCTTGCTTTACACATTGTGTTGCAAGGGCAGCGTAATACTACAGCCACAGTAAATTGCCCTGCTTTACTTATTACATGTGCAGAATCACAATGCAGCGCAAGCCGGTTACTTGTGTTATGCTGCACACCATAATCTACAGTCCTCTAAAAATTCAACTACATTCATACCCCACTGTATGGTACTGCAGGATACACCATTCAACTTCATGGTATTCCACTATACACCATTGCACTGTACACCACTCCGCTGTACCAACTCCATTGCACTTGTCTTGACTTTATGGTATTCCACTGTACGCCACTTCACTGTTCGCTATTCTACTATATGCCACAGCAGTGCACTCCACTCAACTGTACAGGAGTCCACTTTATGCTAGTCAACTCTACGCCACTCCACTGTATGCTATTCCACTATATGACACTCCATTCTGTGCAATTTCACTGTATGGCACTCCAATGCACGCTTCTCCACTGTATTCCACTTGTTTATGCCACTCCGTCCACGCCATTCTATTCTACACTATTGTCTTGTATGACACTCCACTCTGCGACACTCCACTATATTCTATTCCACTGTACCTCACTCCACAATATGCCAGTGCAGTATTTGTGACTCCACTGTACGCAACTCCTCTTACACACTACACCGGATGTAATCCAGTCTACTCCACTCCTCTGTACCCAACTCCACTGTACACTACTCAACTATATGCTATTACAATGTACACCACTCCACTGTACTCCACAACACTCTACACTATTCCACTGTATGGCACTTCAATGTACACCACTCAAATGTACGCCAAACCAGTCTACAACACTCTATTGTACGTAATTCAATTGAACGCCACTCCTTTGTATGCTCCTCGACTATATGGTATTTCAGTTTACCATACTACACTGCATGCCACTCCACTCTGTGCCACGCCACTGTACGCTACTCCACTATACGATACCCCACTGTCCTCTAATCCACTGTATGCCACTCCATTGTACTCACTACACTGTATGCTATTCCAGGCACTCCTCTCTACAACACTCGAGTGTACGCTATTAAACTTTCTCCAAATCCACTATTCTACACTCCACACTATTAGACTGTATGGTATTCTTCTGATTGCTGTTCTACTTATGGTACTCTACTTTATGTCACCATAGTGTATGCCACGGCACTCTACTTGGCTCCACTGTACGACACTGCTTTGCTCTCTAAAACTGCACTCTATAGAGCTATATTGCACTTTATTGCACTGTAGAGGACTCTACTTCAGTCTATCGATGGACTCTCCACTGTCTAACTCTACTGTCCAATATGGACCTGTACACTTCGTTGTACAACACCCTATTCAACTAAATAACTTTTTTCAATACAGTACGATACAGCCCCCCACTCTACTGTATTCAACACCACTCAAGACTTTACTCGCTTCTATGCTGCACAACTATACTATAATCTACTTTATTCCACTCTACTCTACAACACACTACTACACTGTATTATACTTTATGCCACACTATGGGCCCTATTATGATGGCGGACGGACTTGCGTCCGTCCGCCACCCCCGAGGAAGAGGGACCATCCTCATGGGCAGCGGCGGTCCCTCCATGGCAATTAGAATGTGACCACCACCCTGGCGGTCACATCCCCTACCTTTAACATTGCGGTGGATGCTGCTTCAAGCAGCAGCCGCCGCAAGGTTAAAAAATGCATGTAGACCTTTGCATGCATGAAGCGGCAGGCACCGCGTGGTACCTGCCGCTTCGTGCACGCAAAGGCCATGTGCAACACCCACCCCCCCCTTCACCCCTGGGGGCCCGCAACGGGCCCCCAAACTAAAGACCGTATGCCTTTCTACGGCGAAATGCCGCCGTGGAAAGGCATAGTACCGCAGACATCCTAATATGCCTGGCGGTGTCTGATAGACACAGCCAGACATGTTAGAGCTTTTCAGCCGCGGTCGGATGGCGACCGCGGCGGAAAAGCTGCGGACTGAAAAAATATCCCCCCGCCATCCTAATCTGACGGGGGGTATTTCTTCAGTCCACAGCGGATAATCTGCATCCTCCGGCCCGGCGGTGGCTTCCGCCGGCCCGGAGGATGCGGATTATCCGCAATCATAATGGGCCCCTTTGTTAGGTAACTTCACTGAACTCTACTCCACTCTAATCCACTATACCAGACTATCTCATTCTACACCAATAATCCTCTCTATGCAGCTCCACTGTACAACACACTACTGTACTCTATGCAACTTCACTCTACAATACTTTGCTACACTGTTTCCCACTCTACCCCACCACATTCTACACCACTGCACTCAATTCCATTATACAAAACTCCACTCTACGACACTCAACTGTATAACACTCACCTTCATTTTACTGTACGACACTCCAATGAACTATACAATAATAAATACCTCTCAATACATACTACAACTTGAAACATATTTTCGTTAAAAATATAAAACAAATTGTATTTCCATGAAAAAAAACAAAGGTTACAGATAATGTATAGTTAGGAAAACTTTACCTATTCTTTCCCTACAACCCATAATTTAAACTTTACAAATATTAGAAATGTTAAAGTTATAGTTATACCTTTAATTTACATTACTATAAGCCACCCAGCTACCTACACAGTGTTACTTATAACTTACATTTTAACTTAACACACCACCTAGAAATTACTTACTATAAGTCACGCAGCTTCATACACAGTGTTCTCACCTCACTTGCCATACTACAATAACTGTAATGTATGACTTTGCCATGCAGTGTGTTCTGAAAATCATCTCCATTGAGATGTCTTAAGTGTTCTATGATTTCAGATGGTTTAGGCAATGTGATAGTCAACGTTACAACCCACTGGCCGCTGTCAACGGGTAGTAAGGTTGGGGCGCAGGGTAAAGAAAAATAAATATAAAAGTTACTAACCTTGCTGCCAGCCACCGCCTAGCCTCCATCCTCTCCTGTTCCTGCTTGAAGCAGAAAGCACTCACAGGCCACTAAGCCAATCATGACGCTGCTGTCACCATGACTGCAATGTTGTGATTGGTCAGAGCTCTATGGTTCGACGCTCAGCCAGGGAGTATGAGCCTGTGCATGTTCTCCACTCAAGCTGTGCAATACAGCTGATGGCGAACATGTAAAGTGTTCAATGCTGTTTGGCCGGCCCAAGATGGCCAGCAAAACTTTCATGCACACTTTTGTGCCCCAAACACTTCTCCACCTGCTGTCTGTGAAAGAAAGCCAATCACCACCCCGCCCTGTAAACCTGCCTGCCAGCAGAAAAATATCATGATAATAACATAGTGCTCTTATCATTTAATTTTTCCTTTTTCCAGTGCTTAAAGAGCAGTGGGTGCTCCTCCGGCTTAGCAGAGGAGCCGCCACTGTTATAACCAGTGCATTGAGAAGACGTGAGTAATATTTAATGTAGTATGATGAGTAAGGTGAGAAAACTGTGTACAAAACTATGTGACTTATAGTAAGTAATTTCAAGGTGGTGTGTTAAGTTAAAATGTAGGTTATATGAAAGACCCTGTACATAGTTTGGCAACTTATATTAATGTGAATGTTTTATGGAAACTGTAAATTAAAGTTACATTTCTGTTTGCGTAGTTTAGGTATGGTTTGTAGGGAAAGAATAAATAACTTTTTCCTAACTATAACTTGTCTGTAACCTTTTTTTTTGCCCTCAGGGAATAGATAAAAGTGATTAAGTACAAGCAGGCAAACAGATGAAAATTTCGCTCCCAGTGGGCTTTCTCCCTCCCCTTTTTTAATACAGCTGGGTCCTGGGGGAAGGGGTGCCTGGGGGGCTGAAAATCAGCCCGGTAGGGGGGTTGAGTGACTCCTTACACTTTCTTCATGAGGCTGGACCCCAGGGGATGGATTCCCCGGGGTGAAATAGGCCCAGGGAGGGGTGCCACACAGGACTCAGGTGAGGAACGAGTTCTAAAATGGCTGCCACCACTTCCTGGTTGAAGTGGTGGCAGCCAATCAGATCTCAACATGAGATCTGTCATCTGCATTCCATCTGCGTCTCTAGATATATATAAATCTTCCTTTTTTTTAAATAACTCCAAAGCTACTGAGCAAATTTACACCAATAGGTCGATTCCCATCCGGTAAAAAGCGCTCCGAATTGCTGTTCGGAGCGTTTTTCCCCGTACTAATCGCACCTGTAGGCGTCCCCGTACGATTCAGCAAGTACGATCACAAATTAAAGCGTCACTCCGTACGACTCGTAAAAAAGACCGTACAAATCGGAAATCCATACGAATTGCAGTCGGCTGACGCACCACGCAGCGTCCGTACGTAAATAGACCACGCCTTCCGAACCAGGAAGTACGATCCGTGTTGAACACACTCCGTACGGCTCTTTTGCTACGAGAGCTCTAAACTACCGTAAACCCACACTCCGGCAAAACCGGCACCCGGTACACGACAAGCAGGACATGAACGCCATCGTCCGTCTCATCCCTATCCTGTACGCCCACCACCTCGTACTTAGAAACCGACGACGGCGCAGAAGGTGAGTACAACGAACTCCAACATACCTGTACGTGTTGCCACACGGGCACATCTCCATTGCACGACTGTCATGTCTGGGTACGTTGCACCACACACTCCCGCACTTCACCAGTGTAATACGGAGACGTACCGCACCTACGTCATCGACTTCGGGGTACGGTACGTCACCGCACAACACCAGTGTAATACGGAGACGTATCGCACCTACGTCATCGACTTCGGGGTACGGTACATCACCGCACTCCACCAGTGTTATACGTGCCGCATGTACGTCATCCAGCTCGGGGTACGGTACGTCACTGCACTCCACCAGTGTAATACGGAGACGTACTGCACCTACGTCATCGACCTCGGGGTACGGTACGTCACCGCACAACACCAGTGTAATACGGAGACGTACCGCACCTACGTCATCGACTTCGGGGTACGGTACGTCACCGCACAACACCAGTGTAATACGGAGACGTACCGCACCTACGTCATCGACTTCGGGGTACGGTACGTCACCGCACTCCACCAGTGTTATACGTGCCGCATGTACGTCATCCAGCTCGGGGTACGGTACGTCACCGCACTCCACCAGTGTAATACGGAGACGTACCGCACCTACGTCATCGACTTCGGGGTACGATACGTCACCGCACTCCACCAGTGTTATACGTGCCACATGTACGTCATCCAGCTCGGGGTACGGTACGTCACCGCACTCCACCAGTGTAATACGGAGACGTACCGCACCTACGTCATCGACTTCGGGGTACGGTACGTCACCGCACTCCACCAGTGTTATACGTGCCGCATGTACGTCATCCAGCTCGGGGTACGGTACGTCACCGCACAACACCAGTGTAATACGGAGACGTACCGCACCTACGTCATCGACTTCGGGGTACGGTACGTCACCGCACTCCACCAGTGTTATACGTGCCGCATGTACGTCATCCAGCTTGGGGTACGGCACGTCACCGCACAACACCAGTGTAATACGGAGACGTACCGCACCTACGTCATCGACCTCGGGGTACGGTAAGTCACCGCACAACACCAGTGTAATACGGAGACGTACCGCACCTACGTCATCGACCACGGGGTACGGAACGTCACCGCACATCAATAGAGCAATACGGTGACATGGCGAACCTACGTCATCGACCACGGGGTATGGTAAGTCACCGCACATCACCAGTGCAATAGACGTATGGGACATATGACTGCTATATCAACGTTTGTCTAACTGGTGTAAAGTAAACACATCCACCACTTCCCACCACTGCCCAGCATCAGAGTGCCCACCACTGCCCAGCATCAGAGTGCCCACCACTTCCCAGCATCAGAGTGCCCACCACTGGCCAGCATCAGAGTGCCCACCACTGGCCAGCATCAGAGTGCCCACCACTTCCCAGCATCAGAGTGCCCACCACTGCCCAGCATCAGAGTGCCCACCACTTCCCAGCATCAGAGTGCCCACCACTGCCCAGCATCAGAGTGCCCACCACTTCCCACCACTGCCCAGCATCAGAGTGCCCACCACTGCCCAGCATCAGAGTGCCCACCACTTCCCAGCATCAGAGTGCCCACCACTTCCCAGCATCAGAGTGCCCACCACTGCCCAGCATCAGAGTGCCCACCACTTCCCACCACTGCCCAGCATCAGAGTGCCCACCACTTCCCACCACTGCCCAGCATCAGAGTGCCCACCACTTCCCAGCATCAGAGTGCCCACCACTGCCCAGCATCAGAGTGCCCTCCACTTCCCACCACTGCCCAGCATCAGAGTGCCCACCACTGCCCAGCATCAGAGTGCCCACCACTGCCCAGCATCAGAGTGCCCACCACTTCCCACCACTGCCCAGCATCAGAGTGCCCACCACTGCCCAGCATCAGAGTGCCCACCACTGCCCAGCATCAGAGTGCCCACCACTGCCCAGCATCAGAGTGCCCACCACTTCCCACCACTGCCCAGCATCAGAGTGCCCACCACTGCCCAGCATCAGAGTGCCCACCACTTCCCAGCATCAGAGTGCCCACCACTGCCCAGCATCAGAGTGCCCACCACTTCCCGCCACTGCCCAGCATCAGAGTGCCCACCACTGCACAGCATCAGAGTGCCCACCACTTCCCACCACTGCCCAGCATCAGAGTGCCCACCACTGCCCAGCATCAGAGTGCCCACCACTTCCCAGCATCAGAGTGCCCACCACTGCCCAGCATCAGAGTGCCCACCACTTCCCAGCATCAGAGTGCCCACCACTTCCCAGCATCAGAGTGCCCACCACTTCCCAGCATCAGAGTGCCCACCACTTCCCACCACTGCCCAGCATCAGAGTGCCCACCACTTCCCACCACTGCCCAGCATCAGAGTGCCCACAACTTCCCAGCATCAGAGTGCCCACCACTGCCCAGCATCAGAGTGCCCACCACTTCCCACCACTGCCCAGCATCAGAGTGCCCACCACTGCCCAGCATCAGAGTACCCACCACTTCCCACCACTGCCCAGCATCAGAGTGCCCACCACTTCCCACCACTGCCCAGCATCAGAGTGCCCAACACTTCCCACCACTGCCCAGCATCAGAGTGCCCACCACTTCCCACCACTGCCCAGCATCAGAGTGCCCACCACTTCCCAGCATCAGAGTGCCCACCACTGCCCAGCATCAGAGTGCCCACCACTTCCCACCACTGCCCAGCATCAGAGTGCCCACCACTGCCCAGCATCAGAGTGCCCACCACTTCCCAGCATCAGAGTGCCCACCACTGCCCAGCATCAGAGTGCCCACCACTTCCCACCACTGCCCAGCATCAGAGTGCCCACCACTTCCCAGCATCAGAGTGCCCACCACTGCCCAGCATCAGAGTGCCCACCACTGCCCGGCATCAGAGTGCCCACCACTTCCCAGCATCAGAGTGCCCACCACTGCCCAGCATCAGAGTGCCCACCACTTCCCACCACTGCCCAGCATCAGAGTGCCCACCACTGCCCAGCATCAGAGTGCCCACCACTGCCCGGCATCAGAGTGCCCACCACTTCCCACTACTGCCCAGCATCAGAGTTCCCACCACTTCCCAGCATCAGAGTGCCCACCACTGCCCAGCATCAGAATGCCCACCACTTCCCACCACTGCCCAGCATCAGAGTGCCCACCACTGCCCAGCATCAGAGTGCCCACCACTTCCCAGCATCAGAGTGCCCACCACTGCCCAGCATCAGAGTGCCCACCACTTCCCACCACTGCCCAGCATCAGAGAGCCCACCACTTCCCAGCATCAGAGTGCCCACCACTGCCCAGCATCAGAGTGCCCACCACTTCCCAGCATCAGAGTGCCCACCACTTCCCAGCATCAGAGTGCCCACCACTGCCCAGCATCAGAGTGCCCACCACTGCCCAGCATCAGAGTGCCCACCACTGCCCAGCATCAGAGTGCCCACCACTGCCCAGCATCAGAGTGCCCACCACTGCCCAGCATCAGAGTGCCCACCACTGGCCAGCATCAGAGTGCCCACCACTGCCCAGCATCAGAGTGCCCACCACTTCCCAGCATCAGAGTGCCCACCACTGCCCAGCATCAGAGTGCCCACCACTTCCCAGCATCAGAGTGCCCACCACTGCCCAGCATCAGAGTGCCCACCACTGCCCAGCATCAGAGTGCCCTCCACTGCCCAGCATCAGAGTGCCCACCACTGCCCAGCATCAGAGTGCCCACCACTTCCCAGCATCAGAGTGCCCACCACTGCCCAGCTCGTACATCAAAAACATACCATTGTCAACCTCATTACCCTCAGGAGATAGACACATTTTAGCAGACCTAAATGTGAACATCACACCAGCTCCCAGGCATCCAGCAGTCACAGACATCATCACACAAACTACAAATCTGAAAAGGAAAAAAATTATCTTTATTCAGCGGAATCACAAAAGAAAAGCAAATGAGAGTCCTCGCTCATTAAAGGCCAATGGCCTGTCCAATAAAGTCTCTGCAACAGTTTGTGCCTCCATGGGTGTCATCTCACCCAAACCTGCCTGCACATTGCGTTTAATCAGCTGTGCTGACTGCGGGGGCACCATCTGTGGAATCCTCCGGCACCGCATGGACAGGAGCGGGAAGGACAGGTGGAGTGGGTACAGGTGTAGTGGATTCATCCACACTGGTTGGGGCATCGCCGAAAGTAGATTCAAAAACCTGGCTGCACACCTCAGCCAGGGCGGAAAAACTACCACCTGAACCCGGGGACACATTGGGGGTGGAGGTACAGGGCTATGAGTCTGTCCTACTGGGTGTGTGGATGCGTGTGTGAGGTGTCTCCCCTCTCCCTGTGGGTGTGCCTACTTGCCCTTGAGACTGTGTGCGTGGAGCTTTGAGCTTCTTATGCTGTGTGTGTGCGCTGGGTGTGTCTGACCTGTGGCGTGTGCGTGTATGCTGTGTAGGTATGTGAGAGGCAGAGGTGGATGGCTCTGAAGGAGGGGGGGGACAGATGCTGCTGGGTGTAGAGAGGTGCCGTCAGTGTTGATTCAATGGCAGCCACACTCCGACGCAGATCAGACATGGCTGATGACATGCCCACCATGAACGACACCACCTGTGTCATCAGTTGTGTATGTCCATGGAGGACAGACAGCATGGATGTCTGACCTACTGCAATCTGCCGGAGTAGGTCCACAGTCTCAGCACTGAGGGCAGCAGGGGACACAGGGGCAGGGGCTGCGGTGCCGGGAACAAAGGAGACACGGGGGCTAGCACGGACCCTAGGCACACCAAGGACTGGGAGGTTGGAGATGGGACTGGAGGAGGGGAGGGCAGCCAAAGATGAATGAGTGACCATTGCTGCATATTCCACCCCCTCCTGAGAGTCTGTCTCGGATTCGTCGGCATGGTAAGATGTGTCAGTCACATGTCGTCCGGCCTGCAGACTCTCCTCACACTCTGTGCCACTGCCTCCCTCTGACACCTCAAAGCAGGTGGCACTGTCGGTGTGTCCCTCCGCCTGGTCCGCGCCTGTGTCTCCTCCAGATTCAGATGATGATGCTGTGAGCAAGGAGAAGAATGAAAACATATCAGTCACCTGTACACATCAGACATATAAGCTACAATACATTGTGCCTCATTTCTAAACATGGCATGCATCATGAGTCACATGACACAGAACTCTGCATAATGACAATTCTACTTGTGGACAAATGTCAGAGACACAACGCTCAATGTAAGGTAGGAGACAAGGTATAGGCAAGGAAAATACTTGTATGAGAGACACAATCATGATCCACTGCCTGACAACAGGATAGCTGATGATGCATAACAGTTCATTAGCCAACCCTGCCACCCAAATCAAGACCTGGTCATGTTTGATTCGCTTTGACTCTGTGCCACATTAGAAAAGTCCTGGGCTAACTGCCATGTGATGCCATCCTGGGACCTGAAACAAGTCTTCCATCACCTCACACTGCCATCACCGCTTTGTACATCCAAAGTCACATTGTGTGGCAGACCATCAATACTATGTACAAAGAACATGCAACAGATGTTGAGAATATGCACACACGCACTGCCCAGTGTGAGTATGCAGAAGCCCAAAATATAGCACATGTACATTGTGCACCTGTAGCTAACACAAGATAATTAGAAAGTGTACCATGGACAAAGGCCACTGAGGCTGACTTGTGCATAAAACACTTGTTGAGACTCAAGAACAGTGCCACAATATGAAGAAGGGCAGACATAGTGCACATGTGGTGCTACATTTAAGGTACGAACAGGTGTCACATACCCCCCTACAACATGATGATGTGCAAAGGAAGATGCAATCTGAGACACTGCACCATAGGAGTACATGTCAAAAACAAGCATTAGCCAAAGCAAACCTCTAATGTGGAGTAGGGCAAGGCATGTAAAGAAGCAGCTGCTGACAGAGGGACAATCAAATTCCAATGCATGAACTCCTGTCTGACCACACCACTCAAACTATGGGAGTGTGACCATGCCTTTGAGCTCTTCAGGTACCATTTCACACACACATGACTACAAACAGACATGTACCTACCCCCTTCGTGCTGCTGTCCCTCCTGCAACTGCCTATGGAGGTCTGGGAACACCACTTCCAGGACCCGGAGCATGTTGGGGGTGAGGTGGCGGCTGCCGCCATACCGGCGTGGAGCTTCCAGCTTCAGCTGGACTCGGGCGATGCGGCGGCTCCAGCACCGGATGTCCTGCCACCTCTTCTTGATGTTTCGAAGCCTCCTGCGAGGCCCCCCCTCTCTCCGGACAGCCCTGGCGATGTCCACCCAGATTTCACCCTTCTCATAGGCAGATACCTGTCACAAATGTAAAGTTACAGAACATCAGTATACCTGGTGCATGTTCCCAAGACACCCATATGTGCACAAAATACATGAGGACAACAGGGCATCGTATGCCACACACATTTGCATCATTGTCCAGGAGTTTGTGGCCTGTGTGCAAACACAACTGCTTTGCATGACATTGAAATTCTACAGATGACATGAGGGCTGCAAAACACTCTTTGAGCATGGCACTCACTGAACAATATATGCTATATCAGGGTGCAATGCAGCACGTGACATGCTGTCACACACCACACTACAACAAATAACTCTCTTGTGACAACACTGTGCACCCTGGCACTCACTCACAACAACATTGCATCTATCCACTATTACTACACAGTGGCTATGATGTCACACACACAACAGGTGCACACTCCAAGGTATTGCACACATCACTCACCTGATCCTCTGGTCTCCCATACAGCTTGCTGAAGTTTGGCAGGAGGGCATCCAGCAGGGCCTTGTTCTCACCATCAGTGAATGCAGGTGCCCTCTCCATGTTCAGCTAATCAGGGTCCAGAGGATTCAGAGACAGCAGCTGTGGTTAGCACACCAATGTTGTGCAGGCAAGTGCCCTCCCACAGCCACATGCTGCCTTATATCTGTGCTGGAGAGGGTCTGTGAGTCCAAGGAGTAGTGTGTGATAGGCCACCATAATTTGCATCCTATGTTCCATCCAATCACATCACTACACCTAAGCCCATGACACACATATGCATGGTTTGAAAATAGAGCCAGAGCTGAACAACAACTTTCGCAACATTGTATACTTTTTCCTAACTGATTCTTCCAGGACACCTGTAGGAGTTTAAAAAAACTCCGTATCCATGACAACCTGGTTGCATTTTGAACAGTACACTGTTCCCCTAGTTGTTCCCTATGCATTTTTTAAAATTCACACCCAAGTACGGTGACATTGCCATTGCCAATGCTACACATTGAATGGTGTAACGATGCGTACACACGCACGTACCATTGTGGTACGCTTAGCTCGCGTAGAGCCGAAATGCGATAGGGAAACGATGCGTACACACGCACGTACCATTGTGGTACGCTTAGGTCGCGTAGAGCCGAAATGCGATAGGGAAACGATGGTACACACGCACGTACCATTGGGGTACGCTTAGCTCGCGTAGAGCTGAAATGCGAAAGGGAAACGATGCGTACACACGCACGTACCATTGTGGTACACTTAGGTCGCGTAGAGCCGAAATGCGATAGGGAAACGATGGTACACACGCACGTACCATTGTGGTACGCTTAGGTCGCGTAGAGCCGAAATGCGATAGGGAAACGATGGTACACACGCACGTACCATTGTGGTACGCTTAGGTCGCGTAGAGCCGAAATGCGATAGGGAAATGATGGTACACACGCACGTACCATTGGGGTACGCTTAGCTCGCGTAGAGCCGAAATGCGATAGGGAAACGATGCGTACACACGCACGTACCATTGTGGTACGCTTAGGTCGCGTAGAGCCGAAATGCGATAGGGAAACGATGGTACACACGCACGTACCATTGGGGTACGCTTAGCTCGCGTAGAGCCCAAATGCGATAGGGAAACGATGCGTACACACGCACGTACCATTGTGGTACGCTTAGGTCGCGTAGAGCCGAAATGCGATAGGGAAACGATGGTACACACGCACGTACCATTGGGGTACGCTTAGCTCGCGTAGAGCCGAAATGCGATAGGGAAACGATGCGTACACACGCACGTACCATTGTGGTACGCTTAGGTCGCGTAGAGCCGAAATGCGATAGGGAAACGATGGTACACACGCACGTACCATTGGGGTACGCTGAGCTCGCGTAGAGCCGAAATGCGATAGGGAAACGATGCGTACACACGCACGTACCATTGTGGTACGCTTAGGTCGCGTAGAGCCGAAATGCGATAGGGAAACGATGGTACACACGCACGTACCATTGTGGTACGCTTAGGTCGCGTAGAGCCGAAATGCGATAGGGAAACGATGGTACACACTCACGTACCATTGGGGTACGCTTAGCTCGCGTAGAGCCGAAATGCGATAGGGAAACGATGCGTACACACGCACGTACCATTGTGGTACGCTTAGGTCGCGTAGAGCCGAAATGCGATAGGAACACGATGGTACACACGCACGTACCATTGTGGTACGCTTAGGTCGTGTAGAGCCGAAATGCGATAGGGAAACGATGGTACACACGCACGTACCATTGGGGTACGCTTAGCTCACGTAGAGCCCAAATGCGATAGGGAAACGATGCATACACACGCACGTACCATTGGGGTACATTGCGCCAGACATGGTCAAGTGAACGATTGTGTAGGCTGCGTCCCTGTCCACCTTCATGTCACCATTGGGAGAGTTACACCAGGAAATCACACAGCAGGGATGTAGTCTACACTCATGTCAACGATGTGGATGCATACATCAGCATGGCACACATACATCAGTATGTGCCAGGTGTGGCAGACATTGAAGAAGCACAGGGATTGTGACCCTGTGCCTCAGTTGATGTGAGAATAGCTTGCACAACATGTCATCAATCATGATGCACATGTGCATCACATGCATTCAACAATTTCAACCCGATTAACGTCAGCAACATGTAGCGAGGCACATGAACACTCGAATGGCCCACAATTCAGTACAGGGAACTGGCACATGATGACAGGAACATGCCCACTGTCACAGAGGTGTCATAGCCGCACAGCATGACCCTGTGTGACCACGTCATGTGTGTGCCATGTGCTACATTGTGCATGCTGTTAGCATATGCCATGAACAGGTCAGTAACGTATTACTCACCTCAGAATATCCCCACATGTCATCCTGGACATGGCAATTTCCGTAATACCGTACACTTGTGTGTTGGTGTGTAAATCCTCTGGCTCTGCAAGTATCCTTGGCATTGTGTGTGCCCTGATGACGTTATCTGAGTAGTCATATGTCACCTCTGCGTGCACACGTCAGGTCCTCTGTTTTTTTCTCAACACCAGCGCTGGTCCGGTCTTAGTTAAAGCTAACACATTTTGTACCCTAAATCATTGTACTAACACTTCTGAGCATTTACCTTTTATTGTCATACTCAAGACCGTGCCAATAGGGATGTCACTTACAAAGCCTGTGAGGAATGAAAAAGCCTCATGTTGGTGAGTGACCCTCACCGTCTGTGTCTCCACGGTTTTCACGTCAGGCACAACAACAAGAGCTGCTCCAATTGCGGGGACCAGACATATGAATCCAGGTGTGATTTGTCCCACAAGCCACTCAGACTCCAGCAGTTGGCACAGCACCACAATAGCTCATGGTTGGGATGAAGGACGAGTGCATGTGTGTGGGTGTGGAGACATGTGAGCCCCTTATTAGTACATCATTCCCCAGGCCAAACTCGTCAGGTAAACAAAAGAAGTCAGAGATGTGTAATTGCATTAACAAATAACCACGATGCAAGTGCAATGCTGCATGGGATTAGGGTGACAGCGACCACACGGCTCCATCAGAATTGCAGCCGTCGTAGCCAGCACCACGACCTACGGTCCCAGCCCTGCATGTGACACAGGAGGAGTAAGTGCACTTCCTCATGTCCATGATGTCCCTCACCCCGCCCACTGACTCAGCGTCAGCTTCTGGCCCACCGTACCCGTCTGGGGGCAGTAGCGCCTCTGTTGATATGCCCCTGACGCCATCACTCGCTGAGTGACGGACGCAGGCGGTGCATACGTCCCAGAACCGCTGTGACAGACATGATCGGAATGTTCATCCTGGTCCCCGCTGGTTCAACTCACAACCTCACTGCCAGATCTCCCCCAGGTGTCAGCCGTGGCGCCATTCTGGGGTGGTGCTGGCCCCGATACCACACACTGTACGGCTCCGCTGTGGTAACTGTGTGGCAGAACACTGCTCTTAATGCTGCATGGGAATGTAAACATCAATGAGCTGGTCACACCTCATTACAATTGGCGCTAATGAGTATTGGGAGGGTTATGAAGACCCACTGGCACGTGAGTGTCAGTCCCAAGACCACAGGACAGGTGGACTGGGGGATGCGAGTGTTGTGGACACCTAGCCAGACACTGGTGATGTCTCAACTCAAAAGATGTATTTGGATGATTGGGCAACGTACAGTGTAGTGTTTATGTGGGCGGTTGGAACCATGGCCCTTCATCTCCCTGTTGCTGCGATGAGGACCAACTTGTCACTCAGGTCCTTCAACTACACTAACGCTACGCTGAGCCTCTGCAGGCCTATCTTGATGAAAGTACTGTATGTATATTGGCAAGCATGTACAGCCACGCAGCATGTCTGTCTGTAGATAGGCACGTTGTCAGACCCCCACTGCCCTACCCGGACAGACCATGTTCCCTGTCCTACCACCCCATCCCAGGAAGCATCTGCATCCAGGCCTCAAAACCACAGAACACATTCCCGTTAGCTACGCTGTAGAGGGTATCCAAGAGGTACAGGCACTACGCAAAGATGTCATCATCCTCCCTGACTCTGGGAGTGATGTTTAGCTACTTGACATCCATCTTTGCCTGCTACCCACACTCTCTGTGGGATATGTTTGTGTAACAGCTGCCAGTGTATGCGTTGTAGGTACGGGCAAAACGTGGCCACGCCCTTGTCGGATGCCAATCTACAACACTGGTTTTGTTCCGGTGTGGCCTGGATAGCCACCACTCACTGGTCAGATCGATGGCACCCAGGGAGGCTAATTAGTCCTAAGCTATGTATGTATTGAAATGTGACACTTTGCTACTGCCTACTGTTCCTTACAGATATTGGTTTACAAAAGGTAAGTAACTAGTCCTTGAAAGTTCTGTGCATCTGCTGTAGGAGCATCTATGTTGAGTCCTTGCTGTGATGGCAGGGTGACTAATGTACACACACCATGCCACGTGTGTTAATGACCCGTTCACATGTGTGATGGCATCACAGACCATCAGTGACAAATGTAATTATCATGCTGTATGATGATGGTCATGTAATTGTAACTGAAAGTACACACCGCAACATGACTAAGGCTGAACAGTGCAAATGATGGCACATGTGGTGTGTGTGTGTATTGCAGTCAGCCGTCTGGATGTGCAGACAACCTCCTACTGACATTGACATGACGTGTCTCACTGACATGATACATTGTCATGCTCACTAAGACCTTTCCATCTGATCGTTTGTATGCATGTCACATCCATTCCAAACACTACAGGTATTTTCCTTCTCCACGGAGGAGTGTGTGGGAGCTGGCATCAGTGTGTATCCCACGCCACACTCCAAATTGTCTACATTATTTGAAGCAGTGTTGCTTGTGCCATGTACATTGTTATAGTCTTAGTCAGACAGTTGAAGACATTTCCTTAAAATTGTGTCTTGCAGGGCACCCCCTCTGGAAAGGCCGTTGCCTGACTTGGAAGCCATGAGGGAGCGCAACTGCATCCGTCGATATCGGTTCGGCAGACAGTCGATCAAGGACCTGACGGGCAGGCTTGAGGCTCACCTCTCACCACGCCACAGGTATCCAACTGCACTGGCACCCAAGGTAAAGGTGATGGCAGCCCTCCATTTCTTTGCCACAGGTACATTCCAATTTACCATAGCTGATGTGGGAGGGATGTCTCAGACCATGTTTAGCCGGGTATTGGGTGATGTTTTGGGAGCAATGTTGCTCCACCTTGATGAATTCATTACATTCCCTACTCCAGAAGAGTTGACAGATGTCAAGGGGGAATTCTATGCCCTGGGCCGCATGCCACATGTAATTGGTACAATTGATGGTACACATGTTACTCTTGTCCCACCACAGGCTCAGGAGCAAGCGTATCGCAACAGGAAACACTACCACTCGATAAATGCCCTGGTGGTGTGTCTTGCCAACATGATTATCTCACATGTTTGTGCACGTTATCCAGGATCGTGCCACGATGCTTTCATCATGAGGCGTAGCAGGGTACCACAGATGATGCTGCAGCTGCACAACCACCGGGCATGTCTAGTTGGTGAGTATACACTGTGAGCTCTGTATGTCAGTATGTCACAACTTCATGATCTGCATCATATGATTCACTCTTGTACATGATGTCAAATTGCAGGAGACGCTGGATATCCAAACATGCCGTGGCTAATGACTCCGCTACGCAACCCCAGGACAGCTGCAGACCAGCGTTACAACAATGCTCATGTGAAGACCAGGCAGGTGATCGAACGGACCTTTGGACTCCTGAAGAGCCGGTTCAGGTGCCTGGACAAGACAGGCGGAGCCCTCCAATACAGCCCACGCAAGGTGTGTGACATCTTCACCGTGTGCTGCATGCTACACAACATGGCAGTGGAGAAGGCTGTGCCACTCTACCTGGATCCTGATGAGCTGGAACATCCGCCCGTTGAGGATGAAGGCCTTGGCCAGGATGCCAGTGACGAGGAGGGTGAAGATGATATCCGCGGTCACCTCATCCGCAACTTCTTTTCATGATGGTGAGTCATTTCATCTTTTATGTAAAAGATGGACTATAGAGTTGCATGGGTAGCATGCTGTGTAACAGACTGTAAGCAAGATCACTTGGATGTGTGTTGTGCTGTGTCACATGTTCAGTTGTAATGCTACACACATACGTGCTATGTGTGCACTTGGAATGTACAGGTGTCATACTACATCTGGCTATTCAACAGACATTGACAAAATGACATTATACAGAACTTGACCCCTTGTGTGCCACTCTCATCCACAGCTCGCCCTGCCTGTTGTCCGTTGGGGTACATCGTGGTCATCCTGCTACTGCTCATTATGATTGCAACGTCAGCCACATCAACGGAGCATGCTTGGACATGTGGAGAAGTCAATTTGGGTAAGGACTCATATGAGGCTGTTTAGCGTTGGTATGTGTAGAAACGTGTGGTACATGTTCATGTGCATGTAGTGTCACCTTGCATACATGCTACTCCATTATGTACCTTATGACATGTATGGCCACTCCCATGACAGGATAGTCACCCCTTCTGTCATCTGTTGTACTTTGATACTCTGGTGAATGCATCAATGTGTGTAGACATTGCCACAGCAACATTGCACATACCATGGCATGACATTGTGTCAGAGGTCACAACCACGGACTCTGTGGGGGATTGCAGCCTCACTGTGTGCATTAGAATGTGACTGGATCCTCACCTCCAGCTTGTGGGCCAGTCCAGTGTGATTACCATGAAACCATGTGGTGTCGGTGTTGCCCAGTGTATGTTCCACATCTTAAGACAACTGTCCTGTGAATCAGTTAACATGGATGCATTGCCCCTTGCAGCAGTATATCATGTCACTGTCATGTCGTTACCTCAGTGCAGGTTGAGAATACTGCTACGCCAGCCTTCACAGTGAGTAGCAGTGATGTTTAGATGCACATGATGCCATGTATGTTTAGCATGACTAAGTAAAAAGTGTGAAAGATGCATATGTGAATTTTTGTGTTGCACCAGTGGAGTGCGGTCATTCACATGAATCTCTGGTCGCCGGCACCATTACTGTGCTATGGTAGGGTCTGATTATGTAGCTTGGATGGACATCACTTGCACTTAATATTTATTGTACATGCATATCATGTTTAGCATTGTGATGCATACTTGACACACCAAAAGACTGGCTACAGAGTGCCTTCATTGCATGTCGATCATTAGCTTCCTCATCATATGTGATACTAACAGCTGTAGTGGATTTGCTCAAGTTAGCCTGCATGGCCCTTATGTGTAACCAATCTCAGATACAGACTTTAGAGTTAGCGGTAGTTGGATTTCCATATGTTTCCATTTGTTACTGAGGTCCACCTCATCTGTGCCTGGGAATGTGTTTATACTACATAGATCTTTTTGCATGGGTGCTCACTTGTGAGCGTTACACATGACTCTAATGGATGACAGACTGTCCCAGTTTCTATGTGTCTGTGTCACAGCATCGTATTTCATATGATGGCATGATTAATCATCATTATTTTTCACCAGTCAGTACACTTCACAGGTGTGACTGGTACAGTGTAGCTAATGAGGTTTTTGAAGTGTCTGTGACATGAGAATGTTGTCCTAATGCTTATTTGCCTCTGTTTCAGGTCTCCCTCCCAGCAGTTCCCATCCTCTCCTTCCCTCGCCTGATCACCCTTTTGTGTCTGTTGTTTGTACTCAGACCAATGGGCTATTTGGAGGTGGAACCCTTAGAGCATCACACCACTCTGATGAAGAAAGGTACGGCCAGTCGTTGACAGCCTTGTAGGTATTCGTAATGCGGCATTACAGGTGACATCATGATTAGTGTAAATTGGACTTATTGACAATGCACATGTATGTTTGTGAAAGCTCCATGGGCTCACAATGTAAATTATCATGTTGTGCATGATGTCTGACTCCTACAGAATATAGTGCCTGCTTGGGGCTCAACACACATGTCCGTCTAATGTGCACATATACTATTTTGAACGTAGTTACCTCATGCTTGTTATGTGTGTAACTGTATATTGACCACACGCATGGGGTGGGTGAAGGCTAGAATACTATGTTGTGTGTGAGGTAGATGTCTTTGTTGGTGCAGTTTGGATTTGAACACACTAGCTCTTGTATACACCTGCTGACGCTGTGTGTCTTGTGCCCCACTTGACCGTAAGGGCCCTGATCCAGTGACTGTGATGTGTGGTGATTACTGTGCCATTTTGTTGTCAGTGATCCTGAGTGAGGCAGACACTCCTGCCTTCGCATCCACATGTCACTTTGTGCATTGCGGGTGCCCTTGTGTTATGTGTTTGTTTAGCAATTAGTCACACCCCTCCTGCCGTCATGTCTTCACTCATTGCTGTAGCTGCATACACAGCCACCATGCAGCGCACACTACCCAGGAACACAGACACCTACAGGATGACCCTCCTTCCATCCATTAATAGAGCATGCTCCTGCCACCCTACACACAGACAACACCAGACATTCACCCTTGTGCTATAAAAATGCTTTGTACTCAGCCATAGCTGCTGCTATGCGTGTGTGTGCAACACATACTGGCACGACTATGCAGATTCACATGACATTGGGTCTACGTACCACCAGGTCATGTGCCGTGTCCAACACACACACACACCTTACATAGGCACAATATTGTACAGTGTTAGCTTGTCAACACCACTAGATCAGAAAACTGTTAGCTTACAGTCACGTGCCAGAACACAACATGCTCACACCACTTCAACATTGCTGTCACAGTCAGTCAAGTTGGCACATGGGACACACACCATGACCCTGTCTCTTGGGTGTGGTGTGATTTGGCCGTTCAGGGGTAGGTATTTGTCTGATGTGTGTCATTGTTCTGTATGCGTTGCTCCCATTACAGTAGTATAGTACTTGTAGCTCCATAGGGGTAGGTCACCTAATCAGGTGTGCTTGTCTAGAGTGCTCCAGCCCATTGCCCACAGTCTGTCCTGCCACCATTATCCTGTGCGGCATTAATCCCATACACAGTAATGCATCATGCTGATGGTAGCTCACATACCTGAGGACACAGTTGTAGGTACTCCCTACATGGACTACTAGTTTTGTGACACTGACATGTACTCCTCAAAGTGACTCTCCTGGGCCTGCCTGTGCTAGCAGTATTGGGATTCAATCCCCCCTCCAGCATTGACTGTCCCACACAGGTGTGTCTTACCATCCATGTATGTAGTTTGTGGAAATTTCTGACCAATGTGTGTCCTCACTCAGATTCTGATCCAAGTGTGTGGATGACTGCTGTTTGTTGTATACCTTGCATTTTTGACATTTGCAGACACATATACATGTATGCTGTTTCAAAGATTACTCACCAAATGCGTATGATGTTTAGATTATTTATTGGGTGATCTTGTGCATGAAACGTGAATAGGTGCTGTACAGAAAGGGGTGGAATCCAAAATTCACAGCTGGAGATGAGATGCCTTACAGTTTCAGTCAACAGAGTCCAGGCCACAGTGCCTGACATCATTGGGCAGACTGTGACCAGCAAGTCCATGTGGGAGAGTCTCATAGGGGATGCTGTTGCACCCAGGGGCAATATGCCAGGTCCAGTGTCCTGGGAGAAGTCCATGGGCCACAGGCCCTCAACGTCTTTGCTGTGGACGACCCACCTTCCTTGGGGGACCCTCATGTGCAGGCATGGACGGTGCATGGGACGCTACGTCAGAGGGTTCCTCCTCCTCCTCCCTCTCCTCCCTCCCTGTGGCTGGTGTTGCACTTTGCCGTGATGTTGCTGGCCTTGTGACACAGGGAGGGGGCTGCATGTTGGCAGCCATCTGACGTAGCACGTGGAAAATGTCCCTATGCACCATCAAGAGCTGAGCCTGGTGTGCCTCCACCCGTCCATAATGCAGGTCTTGCCTGGCTATTTGCTCTGCCTGCTGTTCTCTGAGCTGGTTGAGGGTCTCCGCAAGCTGGCTTACCTCCATGATGTCCCGCCGGTATGCCTCAAGGATGTTAGTGAGTTCAGCCATACCGGTCCCTGCAGCTGACTGGCCAGATTCTCGCCTCCGCCTTGCGCCACTCCCACCACCCTGACCCACATGAGCACGGCCTGCGCTTGTGGGCACATCCGATCGACGGGCCCCCCGAGTGCTGGGAGGGTGGAGGTTGTCACCAACCTCAGGGGCGCCCGACAAAGGGTGTCCCTCATTTTCAGACTGGCTCTCTTGTGAATCATGGGCAGGGCTCTCACCTGTATGCTGGGATGTGGTGGGAATAGGTCCGGTGGTTGGCAGAGATGTAGCTGGTACAGTTGCTGCAGGGGTTTGGGATCCAGAGGAGCCAGGTTGGTTGGGGTCATCCACAGTGCGTTGAGGGACGGCGCTGCCGGTGGGGTCTGGGTCCTGCTGAACCTGGGACTGGGATCCTTGGCCCCCCTGGCTGGGGGGAGATCCGCACGTTGCCCTGTGTGTGGGAGAGACAGACACTGTTAAGGCAATATCAAGTGACATGTGGTTTGGTTATCCATTATCAGCATCACTGTTCCACAAGCTATACATTGTTGACATTGTACAGTTGTGTATTTAGTGGTAGAAAAAACAATTGTACGATGGGGTATTTACATTCTTCCAATCTCTTGACAATGACTGACACAGCCATTGCTGTGTCTTGTGTTGCCGGCACCACACGTGTAAAGCATTGGTAAGTTTCACGCAACATCCTGGATACGGTGAAAATTCTTATGTGTGCGTCAAGCATGCAGAGAGTTTAGATGCAGCATGTTGATGTAAGAGACAGAGCATCATTATTTAGCATGTCAGCTACTACTTTGGATGTCTTTTGCTGTTCCATGCTGGCCAAACAATGCCAACACCGCTGGACCTGTACACCCACTTCTAGATCATGGCTTTAGAACTTGGCACTTCTCTAAGACGCATCACCTTGTCAATACCCATGTCCATGTTGGTACTTATGTGCATCCACAAAGGTAATGAGATGGGGCACGTGCTTTTTTAGAGAGGCACAATGGACTGGAGCTTCTGTTATGTGCATGTATGAGTTGTATGCATATTCATATGAGTACGTGTTTTGTTGTGGTACATGGCAATTGTGACAGTGTTGCAATACAACGCCTGTCCCCCGGGGATGAGTTTCTGTAAGGGGTGTGTACAACAGGCCATGCTATTACTTTGTTTGTGAATTGCAAGCGTCCATTGTTCATGATTTGGCTGTCCCCTCATGTGGCATGCTGCCATAATCGTGGATTTGTGTTGGTGCACAGGATGTGTGACCTTGTCCTGGTGTTTGTGTTTGCAATGAGCACAGGAGGGACTTGTGCTGCCTACACCTGTGCCCATTGTGTACTACAGAGCTTTCTGAGATGTGTGTCCTGACACAGTACAGTGTTGACAGCAAATGGTGGGTGTCTTACAGGCACATAGCAGATGTTTGCTGGTACTTGTGAGACATCCCTTAACATTCTGCTCTATGGAGTTTGTGAGGCCTGTGCAGTGCTTGTGTGCAACTGTGTGTGTGCCCCAGGGATGTGCGTTGAGGTGACAGAGGGACGAACACTGACTGATGGAGACAGAGGGAGAGGGAGAGGGAGACAGAGGGAGACAGAGGGCAACAGAGGGCAACCGAGGGAGAGGGCGACAGAGACAGAGGGCGACAGAGACAGAGGGAGACAGAGACAGAAGCGGACAGAGGGAGAGGGAGACAGAGACAGAGGGAGACAGAGGCAGAGGGCAACCGAGGGAGAGGGCAACAGAGACAGAGGGAGACAGAGGGAGAGGGCGACAGAGGGAGAGGGCGACAGAGACAGAGGGAGACAGAGACAGAGGCCGACAGAGGGAGAGGGAGACAGAGACAGAGGGAGACAGAGACAGAGGCCGACAGAGGGAGAGGGAGACAGAGACAGAGGGAGACAGAGGGAGAGGGCGACAGAGGGAGAGGGCGACAGAGGGAGAGGGTGACAGAGACAGAGGGAGACAGAGACAGAGGCCGACAGAGGGAGAGGGAGACAGAGACAGAGGGAGACAGAGGGAGAGGGCAACCGAGGGAGAGGGCGACAGAGACAGAGGGAGACAGAGACAGAGGCCGACAGAGGGAGAGGGCGACTGAGGGAGAGAAAGACAGAGACAGAGGTAGACAGAGGGAGAGGGCAACCGAGGGAGAGGGAGACAGAGGGAGACAGAGGGAGACAGAGGGAGAGGGAGACAGAGGGAGACAGAGGGAGAGGGCGACTGAGGGAGAGGGAGACAGAGACAGAGGGAGAGGGCGAGACAGGGATGGAGACAGGTAGATAGTGCTTGCTCTCTTGCTACACTGCCTTACTTTGTCACAAAATGATGCATCTCTGTAAGGTGTGTCAGCAAATAGTAAATATTTAGAAGCTGTGGTGTAGTATCTTGTATGATATTTACCTATCCCTGTGCATTGGTCATTATGCTTGTGTGTGTCCCTGGGACATATGGCATGAGAGCAGCCTCTTACCCTACACATTGCACCCTATGTGCCTCCCCCTTGCAACTACCACCATTTGGTAGTGTACTGCTTGGAGTCATGGCCACCCACCCCATGCTGCTGGGCACTGTTGTTAGTCTACCCATGTAACTTGTGTTTTTTGTACACTCACCAGACTCAATGGCTCCTTCTATTCCATGTACTCCCACCGCTGGCAGTAGGACCATGACCTTCTCCTCCCAGGGCTGGTATACAGGAGGTCTGCGGGGACCACCGCCTCCAGTGTGGTGTGCAGAGGCGTAATCCTGTGCCATCTTCTTCTTCACCATCCTCCGCAGATCGTACCACCTGGCCTGGCATTCATCCCTGGTGCGCCTGATGGGTGCAACAGCATTGACCCGATCTACGATCCTCTCCCACAGGCGTGTTCTTTCTGCCAGGCTGGTCTGTCTGACCAATGCGCCAAACAGCTGCAGCTCGACTCTGATGACTTCATCTGTAAGTATCTCCATCTCCGGGTTAGTGAATTTTGGATTCTTGTGTGTGGTCATGGTGTGTAGTGTATGTGATTGAGGGGTTGATGGTGTGTATGAATGAGGGTGTTTGGGTCAGAATGTGAAGGGGGTGGTGTGGGTGTAGATGAGATAGGGTGTATGTGTGAAGGTATGTGTCTGCAATAGTTTTTGTGCTCTCAGTTTCCTCGCAAGAATGGGTATGTTGCAAAGGATGATGGGTTGTATGTGTGGTCCCTTTTATTGGTCAAATGGTGGGTGTGGCTTAATTTGAATTGTTGGGGTGGGTGTTATATGGGGTGGGTGTTGGTGTTGTCCTCTGTTTGGCTGTTTGGCTGTGACCAGGACATTGATTGTCAAAGGTGTGTACACAGGAGACATGTTCAGTGTGGTAGTGCGACTCGTTAGCAAGGTCCTTGTGGTCGTTTTGGTGTTGGCGTTATGTGTGCGTGCGGTACTTGTGCGTGCGTTTGAGTAGTACGGGCCGTTGGCAGGTGGGGGGTTCGCGTAGGCTTGGCCGAGGGGTGTGCGTGTCGTACTTGTGCGTGCGAGTGAGTAGTACGGGCCGTTGGCGGGTGGGGGGGTTCGCGTAGGCTTGGCCGAGGGGTGTGCGTGTCGTACTTGTGCGTGCAAGTGAGTAGTACGGGCCGTTGGCGGGTGGGGGGGTTCGCGTAGGCTTGGCCGAGGGGTGTGTGTGTCGTACTTGTGCGTGCGAGTGAGTAGTACGGGCCGTTGGCGGGTGGGGGTGTTCGCGTACGCTTGTTGGGGGGGTGCGTGTCGTACTTGTGCGTGTGAGTGAGTAGTACGGGCCGTTGGCGGGTGGGGGGGTTCGCGTAGGCTTGGCCGAGGGGTGTGCGTGTCGTACTTGTGCGTGCGAGTGAGTAGTACGGGCCGTTGGCGGGTGGGGGTGTTCGCGTACGCTTGTTGGGGGGGTGCGTGTCGTACTTGTGCGTGCGAGTGAGTAGTACGGGCCGTTGGCGGGTGGGGGGGTTCGCGTAGGCTTGGCCGAGGGGTGTGCGTGTCGTACTTGTGCGTGCGAGTGAGTGGTACGGGCCGTTGGCGGGTGGGGGTGTTCGCGTATGCTTGTTGGGGGGGTGCGTGTCGTACTTGTGCGTGCGAGTGAGTGGTACGGGCCGTTGGTGGGTGGGGGTGTTCGCGTACCCTTGTTGGGGGGGGGTGCGTGTCGTACTTGTGCGTGCGAGTGAGTAGTACGGGCCGTTGGCGGGTGGGGGTGTTCGCGTACGCTTGTTGGGGGGGTGCGTGTCGTACTTGTGCGTGCGAGTGAGTAGTACGGGCCGTTGGGGGGGGGTTCGCGTAAGCTTGTTGGGGGGGTGCGTGTCATACTTGTGCGTGCGAGTGAGTAGTACGGGCCGTTGGCGGGTGGGGGGGTTCGCGTAGGCTTGCCCGAGGGGTGTGCGTGTCATGCTTGTGCGTGCGAGTGAGTAGTACGGGCCGTTGGCGGGTGGGGGGGTTTGCGTAGGCTTGGCCGAGGGGTGTGCGTGTGGTACTTGTGCGTGCGAGTGAGTGGTACGGGCCGTTGGCGGGTGGGGGTGTTCACGTACGCTTGGCCGAGGGGTGTGCGTGTGGTACTTGTGCGTGCGAGTGAGTGGTACGGGCCGTTGGCGGGTGGGGGGGTTCGCGTAGGCTTGTTGGGGGGGGGTGCGTGTCGTACTTGTGCGTGCGAGTGAGTGGTACGGGCCGTTGGCGGGTGGGGGGGTTCGCGTAGGCTTGGCCGAGGGGTGTGCGTGTAGTATGTATTGGTGGAGCTTGCAGTGAGGCGAATGTCCCGTACGAATCAATGTTGAAGCGTGAATACTTTGGCCCGTACGTATCTCGCTCAGGCCTTTCGTTCCGAATCGGAATAGTGAGTTTGTACGGACTGATAACGAATCGTACGGTGGTCTGCACGAGGCTTATTCGTACGGGTAAACGAATGTCATTCGTACGGGTCGTAGCAAATCGTACGGAAATCAACGGAAACGGATCGGAATTCGCAGGTTGGACGGTAGTTTCCCATTCGTACGGAATCGGCTACGAATACGATTCGTACGGCGGATTATTTTACCGGATCGGAATCGACGCCCAAATTACATAAAGCATTCTGTATCAAGGTCTAGCTTTCTGGTTTGAAGTGTTGGCAGCCAATCAAATCCAAGGCACGAGGTCGGGAGGGTTTGTGGATCAACCGGAGACATATTTGTATATCTGAGAAATCTTTAAATTTCTCAGGCACTCCTGAACGGATTTACACCATTTAACAAAAAGAGTGCTTTCTGAGTCAAAAGCTACCATTTTGCCAAATTTGGTGTAATTCCATTTAGCGGTTCGGGTAAAGTTGTGTCCAAAATCCCTATGGTAAGGTGCATAGGAAAAACACATTTTGGGACCCCCCTTTTTCTCGGTCCTTGCTTGTTGAATCCCCCCCAAACTTTCCAGACAGCAGCTGAAGTGACCGGGACACTATTTTTTGTAAATTTAATTAAGATTGGTGAAGTTAATAGTAACACAAAAAATGCTTTTCCTATAGAAACTAACACTAAACTCCAACTATCAACTGGCAACCTGCCAGTATATATATATATTCACTGAAAAAACCATAGGTTTCACACCAGTTATAGTTAGGAATTAGCATTTAAAAAACCTATTAAATTCACTGAAAAAACCATAGGTTTGACACCAGTTATAGTTAGCTGGAAATTTTACTGACATAAAACCATTGAAATTCCCACGTTATAGTTAGTTGGACTCACTATAACTTGCGCGCCTGCAATGCACTGCTGATGACGTCACATATTACATCACTCATGACATGGTCAGTGACATCACTCATGACATCACTGATGACACCATCCAGTGAATCTGTGTCTTTCTGAAAAATAAATATGTTTTATATATGTATATAAAAAGGTCGATGGAAGAATAAATGTTTAAATAAGTGTCTTAATGGATGTTTTAAAAAAAAAAATTGATTGGTTAACTGGCTTATTAAGTGTATCTTAGTGAATACATATGTTAGCGAGTATTGTTTAAATATTTAAATGTTTGTATCAGTGTTTCACTTTCTGTATAAGTGGCTGCATGGGTTGGTGAGTAGCTACATGTGTGTGTATATGGGTTATTAGATATTTTTTTAGTATCAGTATGAGTGTCTGTATGGTTTGGTGGGGGTGTTACTTAGCACATAGATGCATCAATGACTGACTCACTGTTTGTATGTGTTTTGAAGACAGCATATGTGCAGGACTGTATGGGTGGATGAGTGTGTATATGTGTCTGTTAGTGAGTGAATGACTGTTTCACTAGTGTCTTTATCAGTAACTACATATGTTTTAATCTAGTATATGTGAGTATTGATGTATATAAGTGAGTATATGTAAGAGTGAGAGATTGAAAGAGTTCTTGTTTAAATAAGTATGTGTTTCTATAAGTGATTGTTTAAGAGAGTAAGTATGTGTAAGTTTCCTTAGAAGTAAGGTGGTAGTGTGTGTATAGCTGTATATGCAAATAAATGGATGTTCAATAGTTTATTTGCATGTGTGATTATGTGTGTGAGTAACTTTTGGATGACTGTCGGTGTGTAACAGGATGTATAGGTGTTTCACTACATATGATGAGTGAATATATGTATGAGTGACTATATAGAACTGTTGGTGAATGAGTGGATGTGTATATAGATGGTGGTATTACTGAATTGGTTGTTGTAACTGGTAAGGGTATCTCTATTTTTTTGAACATTTTTGTTTCTATTTTTGAATTTATGTTTCAAGGGTTACATTACACTGAAAGGAGGTCTGTCACTCTGTCACAAGGATGGTGTCATCAGTGATGTCATGAGTGATGTCACTGACCATGTCATGAGTGATGTAATATGTAACGTCATCAGCAGTGCATTGCAGGCGCGCAGGTTATAGTGAGTCCAACTAACTATAACGTGGGAATTTCAATGGTTTTATGTCAGTAAAATTTCCAGCTAACTATAACTGGTGTCAAACCTATGGTTTTTTCAGTGAATTTAATAGGTTTTTTAAATGCTAATTCCTAACTATAACTGGTGTCAAACCTATGGTTTTTTCAGTGAATTTCATAGGTTTTTTAAATGCTAATTCCTATCTATATAAGGCCTGAAACCTATGTTTTTTTCAGTGAATTTCAAAGGTTTTTTTAATGCTAATTCTTAACTATATAAGACCTGAAAGCCCACCAGGAATCTCCAGTATGCGCCAGGGGACTGCATTGCAGAGAGGTGTAATGAAGCCACGCCCCTTTTTACACCTCTCTGCAACGCAGCCCCCGTGCATGTTTGAAGAGGGGGAACTAATTCCCCTTGCATACTGGGGGCCCCTGGGGGCCAACTAGCCCACCTGGAACCTCCAGTATGCGCCAAGGGGCTGCATTGCAGAGGTGTAATGAGGCTATGCCCCTTGTTACACCTCTCTGCAACGCAGCCCCCTGCCGCGTTTGCAGAGGGGGAACTAATTGCCCTTGCATACTGGGGGTCCCTGGGTGGCCAACTAGCCCACCAGCAGCCTCCAGTATGCGCCAGGGGGCTGCATTGCAGAGAGGTGTAATGAGGCCACACCCTTTTTTACACCTCTCTGCAACGCAGCCCCCGTGCATGTTTGAAGAGGGGGAACTAATTCCCCTTGCATACTAGGGGTCCCTGGGGGCCAACTAGCCCACCTGGAACCTCCAGTATGCGCCAGGGGGCTGCATTGCACAGAGGTGTAATGAGGCTATGCCCCTTTTTACACCTCTCTGCAACGCAGGCCACTGGCGCGTTTGCAGAGGATGGAACAATTCCCCTTGCATACTGGGGGTCCCTGGGTCATATCTGCCCAACACCGATATTCCGAACGATTGAAAATGACTTTTCTTGAGAAACATTTGGATTTGGATTATCATGTCCTATACTTTGGAATTTTTGAAAGACTGACTTTGAGGATGATATAAATTACTCAAGTCTGCCCAAATTGTGTGGGTAAAATTGATACCTAGTCACTTTGAATAAGAATGTACTTACGTCTCGTCTAACATTTGGAAGAAATATCTAGTTATATGACAACAGGATACCGACATAACTTGAAGGAAATAAGAACGCCCTGAAGAAGTTCTGTTGTACAGAATGAAACGTTTCAGCTGGCTGTGGTACATAAACTTAAGGAAAATAAAAGCATTTGAATATACACCAAGATTCAGCGCTTCAATAAGGACTCTAAGTGATATGATTTGATTGGACTTATTGTGCAAGTGGTGCTGTGCCAAACTTTGGAATATTCTCCACTACTCTCTACTACTTACTCTCTCCTACTCCACTACTCTCAAATACTCACTCTCTACTACTCATTCTCTACTACTCTACTACTCTCTACTACTCTCTCTCTACTACTCACTCCCTACTACTCACTATCTACTACTCTCTACTACTCACTCTCTACTACTCTCTCTCTACTACTCACTCTTTACTACTCACTCTCTACTACTCACTCTCTACTACTCTCTCTCTCTACTTCTCACTCTCTACTACTCTCTCTCTACTTCTCACTCTCTACTACTCTCTACTACTCACTCTCTACTACTCTCTCTACTACTCACTCTACTACTCACTCTCTACTACTCTCTACTACTCACTCTCTACTACTCTCTCTCTACTAGTCTCTACTACGCACTTTACTACTCACTCTCTACTACTCTCTACTATTCTCTCTCTCACTCTCTACTACTCTCTACTACTCACTCTCTACTACTCACTCTCTACTACTCTCTACTACTCACTCTTTACTACTCTCTACTACTCACTCTCTACTGCTCTCTACTACTCACTCTACTACTTACTCTCTACTACTCACTCTCTATTACTCACTCTCTACTACTCTCTACTACTCACTCTACTATTCACTCTACTACTCTCTACTACTCACTCTCTGCTACTCTCTCTACTGCTCTCTACTACTCTCTACTACTCACTCTCTACTCTCTATTACTCACTCTCTACTCTCTACCTCTCTACCTCTCTCTACTTCTCTCTCTACTAGTCTCTACCTCTCTACCGCTACCTCTCTACCTCTACCTCTCTACCTCTACACCTCTACCTCTCTACCTCTCTCTACACGCACACATATACACATATATATATATGCATATATATGCATATGCATTTATATAGATGTATGTGTATGTATATATATATATATATACATACATATATACACATATATAATCTGTATATCTATATAAATACAAATATAAATGCATGCATACATATACATATGCATGTTATTTGTATGAAAGTTTAAAAAACACTAATAAAAGCAAAGCTAAAAAGCCACCTCATTACAAACAGAATGGCTTTAACTTAAACGAGGGCGAGATCTATTGCATTTTCAATGCTTGTTTACTTTGGTTCCATCAAGAAGGCATTCAGATGTGTCACACATTTGCCATAAATTCTGAATGTTAGCACTCTAGTTGCTCATTAGATCACTGTAGTAAAGCTACTGCTCACCAGGGAAGTCTGCTGCTGGTATTCAAAGTGCATGTTTCAGTCTGCATGTCAGAATTTCTTTCATGAAATAGAAGAGGATTTGAGAAGTGACTCAAAATGATTCCTAATTTTTTTTTCTGAAGCACTAATCATACTTTCTATGGCAAAATGAACCCCCTCATTTTGTTCCTTTTTAAATTAAATGTTTTCAGACTTGCCACTTCATTCCAATCAAGATGGCTTCTGGTGTGCCATACTTTTGTCATAAGTAAGACTGTTAGCGCTCTAGTTGTTCTTTAGAACACTCTGGGACATTCTATCATTGGGCTATACTTGGGCTACATCTGGGTTATATTTGGGCTACATTTAGGCTTTTTTGTCTCTGGTGGCCATCTTGGGAGACTGTATGTCAGAATTGTTTAATGAAATTGAAGAGGATTTGAGAAGTCACTCAAAATGTGCCCTAATTTTTCTTTCTGCAGCACTAATCATACTTTCTATGGCAAAATATACCCCCTCATTTTGTTCCTTTTAAAATTAAATGTTTTAAGAGTTACCACTTTATTCCAATCAAGATGGCTTCAGGTGTGCCATACCTTTGTAATAAGTAGGACTGTTAGCGCTCTAGTTGTTCTTTAGAACACTCTGGGACATTCTGTCATTGGGCTATACTTGGGCTACATCTGGGTGATATTTGGGCTACATTTGGGCTCTTTTGTCTCTGGTGGCCATCTTGGGAGACTGCATGTCAGAATTTTTTAATGAAATAGAAGAGAATTTGAGAAGTCACTCAAAATGTGCCCTAATGTTTCTTTTTGCAGCACTAATAATACTTTCTATGGCATAATATACCCCCTCATTTTGTTCTTTTTTAAATTAAATGTTTTAAAAGTTACCACTTTATTCGCATCACGATGGCTTCAGGTGTGCTATACCTTTGTAATAAGTAGGACTGTTAGCGCTCTAGTTGTTCTTTAGAACACTCTAGGAGACTGCAGTAGAACACAAAGGAATCAACTGACAGTCTCTGTCCTTGTTGGATGTACATGTTTTACTGAGAATGTCAGACTTCATTCTCACATCACTGAGAAAGATAATGTGAATTTACAGAAAATATGCTTTCAGTTTAGCTTATAGATCCCCTTCCAAACCACTGTGGGAAAATCATGAGATATTAGTTTTCTTTCAAACATGATTCATGATATCACAGCAGAAGGCTTTTTCACATGGTAAAATCACCTTAGAACACACCACAATTCCTAAAATGAGTATGGTACCATCAACAAATGATTTATAATGTAACTAAAGTCCTAAAACCCTCTATTAACTACAATGCTTTTTAATGAGGTGCTGTCATGTATATTGGTCCCAAGATGGCTGGCAACACTTCTTGGATGAAGTGCTGACAGCCAATCAGATCAGATGTATGGTTAGGCTCCGCCCAGATATATATATTTTTTTGAACCTAAATTACTCAAAATCCACTGGAGCACATATCTTGAGACATAGCAAAGGCACATCGGGCTACCAGTCCCTACAATTTTGCCAGGTTTTGTGGAAATCCATTCAGCCGTTCGGGCTAAAAGTGAGTCCAACCGCCCTATGGAAATTAACATGGGGAAAACACGTTTTGGGACCCCCTTTTATCTCGGCCCCCGCTTGACGAATCCACCCCAAACTTTCAGGGAAGGAGCAGAGCGGAGCGGGCCATCTTCTTTGAGAAATTTGCAAAGATTCGTCCACCGGCGCCAAAGTTATTCCCAATAGAATGTTGCGGATTTCCTATGGAAATCAATCCTAACTATAACTACCTACTGGCGACCGCCAGTAGGTAATATATATATATATATATATATATATATATATATATATATATATATATATATATATATCGAGCAAGGACTCTCAGATAGAAAGGTAATTGAGCCGCACACGATCCGCTCATTTTAAAAGCATTTATTACCATGTTGCAGCACGGCCGGTTTCCAAGTTGTCCCAATGCATTTCGGTCGAGACATCGACCTTCATCAGGGGAAGGGGGCCTCAGCATCGCACAGGCTGAACAGTCCACTCATCAGCTTCACTCCTTTAAGATGTTCGCCATCTAGTGGCCACCCCCCCGGGCTGACTGTGCTTAAAAGCATGCTGGTTTATGTAGTGTTCTGATTGCCATGATGGTGTTACCCTCCAGTGGGTGATGCCGTTCTTTGATGATGCTTTTTAAAATGCCGTAATCCCCTAGCATAACACTTTCAGGTTGCTGGGGGCCAAGCCAAAGTCAGGTCCTTGGCGGCTGCCTACTGCCCTTTGTGCTCTCGCAAAAACAAAGTGTTGTCCAAAGTCGAGCAGTATCGGCGCTCTTGTAGGCAGTGCGTGGCTCGAGGTAGGACACCCTCTGAACATCGAACAAGGCCTCTCAGATAGAAAGGTATTTGAGCCGCACACAATCCGGTCATTTTAAAAGCATTTATTACTATGTTGCAGCGCAGCCGGTTTCCAAGTTGTCCCAATGCATTTCGGTTGAGACATCGACCTTCATCAGGGGAAGGGGGCCTCGGCATCGCACAGACTGAACAGTCCACTCGTCAGCTTCACTCCTTTAAGATGTTTGCCATCTAGTGGCCACCCCCCCCCCCCAGGCTGACTGTGCTTAAAAGCATGCTGGTTTATGTAGTGTTCTGATTGCCATGATGGTGTTACCCTCCAGTGGGTGATGCCGTTCTTTGATGCTGCTTTTTAAAATGCCGTAATCCCCTAGCATAACACTTTCATATATATCCAACTCCACCTCCTTGGTAGTACCGGGACAGCAGCGGGGCGGTGCACACAGGGTCCAAGGTCACCCAACCATGTAATCGCTTCACCATGCCACAACGTAGCACGCGGGCACTCCTCATAAAGCAGGCAAAGTCAATCCAGCTTGGCTTCTAAACGATTTATTAAACATCAGCCATGAAAATAACCCTACGCGTTTCGGCGTAAAAACGCCTTGCTCACGGGTAGTTTGTACTGACATATGCATTTGAATATAAACAAAACATTACAGATTACGTGCAACGTGAAAAATAAACATAGAAAGTGTTCTTCCAGAAACCATCGGCCATCTTGGAGTGGTAAGCCACATATACTTATGTACATATAACACAGTCTTATATAAAACTCATGTATTTGTTGTTTCAGTTCGCCTATATAACAATTCATATTACGAAAAGAGTCAAAATTAATTATTTGTTTAAGCTCTCATTTTCTGTAATGGACATGATATTATAACGCAGTAACCCATCCCGTTACGCAATCATTTAAAATGCATAGCTGATCTCACAACGGCGTAACCGAATGACCATTTATTCATATTCTGCTCATAATGTAGCATCGCTCCTGTAATTTAAACAGAACTAGTTCCTCACTGTGTCATTCCTTCTGCATACAATTTTCGTTATACGTACATATACATAAACAATCCTATGACATCCCATAATTTGTCAATTTCATCATCATTGAACAGTCAAATCCCCTTACACCACAGAATAAGTCAAATCTGCAGGTCTACTCCCCTGTGGGTAACTTTAAAGATATATGCCCATGCCACGAACACGTGTAATATAAAGTTGATCTGAGTAGTCGTAGCAATTTTAAACCTAAATCTATTTTCAACCCAATGTTACCAGCATGTGGTATCGACACCTTTGAGTCATTGGTTGTTAATGATCTAAAAAAAGTGGCTAAGAAGAAAAAATGGTTCTTTGATAATTTAACGAAAGAACAGAGACTAGCTGTTACATCATTACAATCTGATAACAGTATTGTCATCCGCCAGTCAAACACGGTGGCAATGTTGTCATAATGAGTGTGACTGACTACATAAAAGAAGGGTATAGATAATTGAATTGTGAGGACTGTTACGAACAGGTAACCAAAGATAATGTTGAAAATTGTAATGCTGTTTTCCATAATATGCTAAAAGAGTGGCACTCTTGGGGTATTCTTGAATGGGAGGAGTATTCATTTTTATTGAACCGTAATCCAAAGGTGGCAATTTTGTATTTATTACCTAAATTGCATAAAAATGCCCCCTCTCCTCCCGGAAGACCTATTGTCTCCTCAATGGGTTCTCTCCTTGAGAAGACTTTAAAGTATATTGATTTTTATCTGCGACCTTATGTGGAAACTTTACCCTCTTACATACAGGATAGTAGGGATTTTTGGAGCAAAATTCAAAATGTACAATGGCAGGAAGGCTTTCTTTTGATCACGCTGGATGTCTGCAGTTTGTATACATCAATCAAACACTCTGATGGTGTAGAGGCTTGCAGACAATTCCTCAGCTCTCGTTCCATTTCTTATTTTACTCATAATGAAATGGTTTTGCAAATGATCCAATTCTGTCTTGAAAATAATTATTTTATTTTTGATGATGTTTTTTGCAGACAGAAACATGGAACAGCCATGGACACTTGTTATGCTCCTAGTTACGCCAACTTATTTATGGGTAGCTGGGAGCAACAAGTGTCCAGGACACAGGAGCAATACCGCAGCTATGTACAATTGTGGCTGTGGTATATTGATGACCTTTTCATCATTTGGGAAGGGTCACAATCTCAGAGCTTAATAGGAATGAGAAGAATCTCAAATTTGAGGGTACTATAAGTGATCGTAAAATTGATTTTTTGGACGTGTGTGTCGAAGTTAAAGGTAGCAAGTTGACTTCAAAATTATTCCGCAAAACTACAGCTGGAAACACTCTTCTGCATGTGGAAAGTAATCATCCTAGTACCTTAATACATAGTATCCCCTATGCGGAATTTCTCCGGGCTCGGAGAAATTGTAGTACGGAAGTGGATTTTAATGCAGAGTGTGACTGTATGACCAGAAGATTTCTGGAGCGGGGTTATGACCAGAATGTAATTAGGCAAGCCCAGATCAAAGCCGCTAACTTCACACAGAGTGAGTTGTTAGACCCCATGGAAATTAAAGATAAAAAAGAATTAAATAACGAGAGGGTCATTAGATTCATTTCTACCTTTAACTCAGGATCCTGGCAGGTACAACAATGTCCTAATAGACATTGGAAGGTCCTTAGAACAGAGTTTGCACTGGAAGATGTGATCGGAGAATCCCCTAAGATCACATATAGGAAGGCAGACTCGTTGAAGGACAAACTTTGCAGTAATGACGTCTCCTGTAAAAAGATCACTGATAGAGGCGTGCAGGGTTTTTTCACTTGTATGTCATGTAAAGCCTGCAAATACAGCACTAACATCAAAAATGTCTATTATCCCCATCACCGATACTGAGAGACTGATAGATAAACATCTTACTTGTCTTTCAGACCATTGTGTTTACGTGCTAATTTGTCCTTGTGCTAAAAAATATGTGGGCAGCACGATGTTTACTGCAAAAAAACGTATTTTGGATCATATGAGGGCCATTGATCATAAAGATAAATTGTCTCCAGTCGCCAGACATTTCGAGGAATTCCACAGAAGTAACGGTAATTTGCTTAAATTCTTTGTTATTGACAGAGTTATTCCTTCGAAGAGGGGTGGGGGCAACAGAATTCGCAAACTGCGTCAACTGGAGTCCAGGTACATTTTAGAATTCAATACTAAGATCCTTGGAGGATTAAACTCTGAGGAAGAATATTCTTGGCATCTAGGAGAATGAGTATAGCACTAACATGTTTGTAGTATGGTATGGGATATCTTTGATTTCTAAAATGATATGTTTATTTGTATTTTTAATTTTTTATTTTTCTCTATTTTTTGACTATAAATGATTTTGAGACTTCCTCTCTTTGCTTATGATTCTCTCCAAGTTTCAATTTGATATTTTGGAAAATGTCATGATTGTAAATAGTCTTATACAAGATGACTCTGATAAGATTTTAATTGATTTTAATTCACTTGCACTTTTGTCACTTAATCATATTTGTGGAAACTATTTTGGCAATGGTTATTGGTCATAAATTCGTGTTTTTTCCTTCTTCTTCTTTTCTACACAGGTGGAAGAATCCTGTGGATATGATATGTTCCGCATTACAATGAATTATGAATAGAGTCAATATATTGTGAGCTGGAACAGTGAATTGGCCTATCTATCGATCTATGGTTTAATTTGGGTCAAATTTTGACAAGTTAAAGAAACTTATGAAAAAATGTGTCATTTTCCCCGAACCCACTTGGGTTTTATTACACTTGTTCGTAGCATAGGGCACATATCTTTAAAGTTACCCACTGGGGTGTAGACCTGCAGATTTGACTTATTCTGTGGTGTAAGGGGATTTGACTGTTCAATGACGATGTAATCGACAAATCATGGGATGTCATAGGATTGTTTATGTATATGTACATATAATGAAAATTGTATGTAGAAGGAATGACACAGTGAGGAACTAGGTCTGTTTAAATCACAGGAGCGATGCTACATTATGAGCAGAATATTAATAAATGGTCATTCGGATACGCCGTTGTGAGATCAGCTATGCATTTTTAATGATTGTGTAACGGGACGGGTTACTGCGTTATAATATCATGTCCATTACAGAAAATGAGGGCTTAAACTAATAACTAATTTTGACTCTCTTTTTGTAATATGAATTGTTATATAGGTGAACTGAAACAACAAATACATGAGTTGTATATAAGACTGTGTTATATGTACATAAGTATATGTGGCTTACCACTCCAAGATGGCCAATGGTTTCTGAAAGAACACTTTCTATGTTTATTTTTTCACGTTGCACGCAATCTGTAATGTTTTGTTTATATTCGAATGCATATGTCAGTACAAACTATCCGTGAGCAAGGAGTTTTTACGCCGAAACGCGTAGGGTAATTTTCATGGCTGATGTTTAATAAATCGTTTTGAAGCCAAGCTGGATTGACTTTGCCTGCTTTATGAGGAGTTGACGCGTGCTATGTTGTGGCATGGTGAAGCGATTATATATATATATATATTCACTGAAAAAACCATAGGTTATAGACCATATATAGTTAGGAATTAGCATTTACAAAACCTTGAAAATTCACTGAAAAAACCATAGGTTATAGACCATATATAGTTAGGAATTAGCATTTAAAAAACCTTATTTTACTCACACAAAACCATTGAAATTCCATATATAGTTAGTTGCACTAACTATATATCGCGCACCCGCAATCCACTGCTGATGATGTCACATATTACATCATTCATGACATGGTCAGTGACATCACTGATGACATCACTGATGACATCTCAAATGACATCACTGATGACATCACTGATGACAACATCCAGTGACTGTATGTTTCTGTAAAGTTAAAATATGTCTTACATATTGAAGAATGAGTGGATGTAGAAGTGTCTGGATGAAGGATTTAGTAGGTGCATGACTGACTGTATGAGTGAGTGATTAAATGTGTCTCACTGAGTGCATGGGTTAGTGACTAAACTGTCTTAATTTGTGCATCATTATGTCTATTGTTCTGTAAACTGTTGCATGTGTTGATCAATAGCTATATGAGTAACTATATGGGTTATTGATTGATTGTCCAAGTATTTGTATGGGAGACTGAGTGTGTGTGTGGCTGGCTGGGAGGTGTGTGACTCTGTGCAGATCAATGTGTACTTATATCAATGATTGTATAACAAGGTAAGTATGTGTTAGTATATGTTTGAAAATATAAGGTGCTCTATGTTTAACTGTATAGACAAGAAAATGGAAGTGTGATTGATTCTTTACAGGACTGACTAGGTGTGTGAGTAACTCCATGGATGAGTGGCAGAGTGTGAGTGTCTGTATAGGTGTATGAGTGCATATGATAGTGTTGTAAAGATGAGTGATTGTATGTATGAATGATTGTATGGGTGAATGAGTGAATGTGTGTGTAGACGTAGGAATCAGTGAGTACATATGTAGTAACTAGTATTGGTGTGTCAATGGTTTCAAAAATTATACTCTGTATTTAACACTGGGTGAAACAGAGGTTATATTAAAATATGAGGAGATGCATTGTATTGTCACATGAATGATATCATCAGTGATGTGGTCATTGATGTCAAATGAGATGTCATCAGTGATGTCATCAGTGATGTCATTTGAGATGTCATCAGTGATGTCATCAGTGATGTCACTGACCATGTCATGAATGATGTAATATGTGACATCATCAGCAGTGGATTGCGGGTGTGCGATATATAGTTAGTGCAACTAACTATATATGGAATTTCAATGGTTTTGTGTGAGTAAAATAAGGTTTTTTAAATGCTAATTCCTAACTATATATGGTCTATAACCTATGGTTTTTTCAGTGAATTTTCAAGGTTTTGTAAATGCTAATTCCTAACTATATATGGTCTATAACCTATGTTTTTTTCAGTGAATTTCAATGGTTTTTTAATAGCAAATATCATAAGCTGTCGAATGTCAAGTACGTGGTAAGTGAAAACATTTTCGTGTTTATGCACACTGATCTGCTTTGAATGGTGTCCCCCCCCCCCTCATTTCTATTAGGAGTACTCTCTCTTTGCACATAGTGAAGGGTAGTTAACGCAGGCCTTTGCCCCCGTTGTAATACGTCGTGCCTGCTTCTCTCTCCATTTGATTGATTGTTATCCAAGTATTTACTGTTTTAGAATTGGTTCTCTTTGGTTCATTCTCTATTTACAAACAAACACAGAGTCGCAATACTCTGTTTAGTCTTTGCAGATAACGAAAAATCGTGTAAAAAAAAAAGAAAAGGAATCGAGCAAAATCAGTAGGCCACTAACGGGATCTCTTTTTTACCTCGCTAAAATAGAAACATTAGGAACAACCCCTCATGACAAATACAAAACTAGTGAAATGAACTGAACTCCACACAATGATGGCTGCAAAACAGCTCGGCTCCGCCACCCACCCCGCCCAAAATAACGATAAAGAGCGGCTGCCATGATTGGTTGCGGAATGGCCACGACGGAGCTACGAAATGGTACTGCTCTCATGCTAACCCCAGCTTCAGTCTGAAACATCCAGAAACACTGTAGACTACCAATTCGATCAGTTCCGGTAGCGCCCCAATGTAACCCGGTAGAGAAGAACTAGCCCTCCCCTCTTTGACTAATGGTTCTTGTTGCCTGTCCCTTCTGTTGTCATTTAACAGAACTATTTAGCCTGCTGAAAGGGGTTGTGTTCCGACCGCTGGTTGGTGGAGACATTTTGACTATATTCTGGACCTGCGTTGTCACGTAATGCGTCATATGACGCGCCGCGTTAGCGCATCCGGAAGTCATCCGGGGCGCGCAGCGCGTAACGTAAGCATAACAAGTCATGTGACTTGTTAATAAAACTTTTCATTGGTTCATTTTACTTTTCTTATTCTAATGATGAAAGGCTTGGTCATATGACCTAAAAATTACGCTTTTTATTACTTCCGAACATTATTTTTTCTTAAATATATGTTATAATGTTCCAGGCTAATGTACTTTCCCGGAAAATTTACAACTGTCCTGCAAGTAAAATATATTCTTTTTTCGAGAAAAAGAGCGTTTCTTCGTCCCATGACGGAGCCGTTGAGCAAAAGAGGGTCGACCTGCTGTCTTAGTCGCCGATACGCCTGAATATGAGATTCTTATCGATCACTTTATGTTGCAGGAATAGAAAACACAACAGCCCTTGACCATTTATCTTTACTGCGTTCCTTCGTATTATACCTTTTACCCTTCATGTAATTGGTCTGCTTTATTTCACTTGCCTTTTAATGATTCTAAAACAGTGACTATTATTAAAAACGTTACCAATGTATATACTACTACCATGTTTTCTTTTAAAAACCTTTATTGTGAAAATTTCATTATACAAATACGAGCCTATAACCACGTGGGCCGGCCACGGAGCAAACTGTAATCGTATATGATGAGTAGACATTTACACTGTAGAGGAACGTAACGGGCGGGCCATTAGGTTGCAAGAACTAAGGTGTCTAACAGTTACGGAATCGGTGGACGTACATTTTATAATTAAAATACGACAGGGCCAGTTACAATAAAATTATCTAGATATACATTTGCGGGCAAGTACCATGGGTGACGTTAATTCGAACTTTCAATAGTACAGTAATCAATAACACATCAGAACTTAATATCAATAGGGATGTCGAAATATTCAATAAATTCTCGTCCCCGCCCGCCACGTGCTTCAAACCTGCATACGTATCTCGTGATTTCAAGGTTCTGCAACCAGTACACAACAAGGAGTTACGAGTCCCATTTATTCCGGCGCCATTTTGGGCGAGGACGGGCAGGTCCAGGATATAGTCAAAATGTCTCTACCAACCATCGACTATGATGATGTTCATATGCTGTATTTATTAGAGTAACACTCATCTGTCCACATGAAATTAATTTGCCACAATCTAAACATGTCATTTTAATCTTTCCAAAGTTCTTCTAAATATTTGGGACCGTTTCCCTTCCCTCTGATGCTGTCAGTGCCACTTCTTTGATGAATGTACTAGCAGGTCAGGGGTTCTCCTCCAAATCTCTCTTTTATGCAGCACTATAATTAATTGGTGCCACCTCTCCATATGACGATGCATGGTATAGTTACCATAACTATATTTTTTTTCGGTTCCTCTGGAGAGTTCATCGTGGCAGATGAAGCGTGTAACGTACCGGGCATTTACCTTTTTTTGCATGTACAGGAAAGGAAAAAAAAATCGAGCGTCCGAGTTCTAAGGTGTCCCAGGGCCATTTTAGTGGACCAGGCCCAAATCCAAAGAACAGGCCGCCATTTTGAGAGTCCTGTTGCAGCCGCCTGTCGCTGTAGCATCAAGAGCAGCCGAAACTCAGCTGAATGGCAACTGAAACGGTAAAGGGGCGCCCCACTACAGCAGACGAGCCTCCACCTAGGAAGGCCCGTTCACGCCGCCTCCCCCCCGCCCCCTTCGGGCACCCCACGCCGTTATTCGGAGCAGTATTGTAGGATGGCCACACCAGTGCGGCAACTTGCTAGACATCACCTCGGTGGTAACCGAATCTCAACGCCTTGTGGTGTCTTCTATTCAGAAAACATTGTTATGCTGCCTTCGACCTATTCGCCGCAAGTGCGCACACAACTCAACTGCATAGCTTGCTAGACACCACCTCGGTGCCATCTGGATCTTGGAATCTCAGCGCCTCTTGGTGTCTTCTCTTCAGAAAATATTGTTGCGCTGCCTTTGGCCCCATTCGCACATCGGTCCGCTACTGACGCCATCTCACAGGCTAATGGGGTGCCCCACGCCGACTTTCAGCATTGTAGGATGACCACACCAGTACAGCAACTTGCTAGACATCACCTCGGTGCCATCCGGATCTCGGCGCCCCACTGCAGATGAAGTGCCTCTCAACTATGAAACCACCACGGTGACATCCGGATCTTGGCGCGTTGTGCTGCCTTCGGCCTATTCGCACATCGGTCCGCTACTGACGCCATCTCACAGGCTAATGGGGCGCCCCACGCCGACTTTCAGCATTGTAGGATGACCACACCAGTACAGCAACTTGCTAGACATCACCTCGGTGCCATCCGGATCTCGGCGCCCCACTGCAGATGAAGTGCCTCTCAACTATGAAACCACCACGGTGACATCCGGATCTTGGCGCGTTGTGCTGCCTTCGGCCTATTCGCACATCGGTCCGCTACTGACGCCATCTCACAGGCTAATGGGGTGCCCCACGCCGACTTTCAGCATTGTAGGATGACCACACCAGTACAGCAACTTGCTAGACATCACCTCGGTGCCATCCGGATCTTGGCATCTCAACGCCTAGTGGTATCTTCCATACAGAAAATATTGTTGCGCTACCTTCGACCCCATTCGCACATCGGTCCGCAACTTAGACATCACCTCGGTGCCATCCGGATCTTGGCATCTCAGCGCCTTGTGGTGTCAGTCAGAAAATATTGTTGCGCTGCCTTTGGCCCCATTCGCACATCAGTCCGCTACTGACACCATCTCACAGGCCAACAGGGCGCCCCACGCCGACTTTTACCATTGTAGGATGGCCACACCAGTGCCACAACTTGCTAGACACCACCTCGGTGCCATCCGGATCTTTGCATCTCAGCGCCTTGTGGTGCCTTCTATTCCGAAAATATTGTTGCGCTGCCTTTGGCCCCATTCGCACATCGGTCCGCTACTGCCGCCATCTCACAGGCCAACGGGGCGCCCCACGCCGACTTTCAACATTGTAGGATGGCCACACCAGTGCGGCAACTTACTAGACACCACCTCGGTGCCATCCGGATCTTGGCGCGTTGTGCTGCCTTCGGCCTATTCGCACATTGGTCCGCTACTGACGCAAACTCACAGGCCAACGGGGCGCCCCACGCCGACTTTCAGCATTGTAGGATGGCCACATCAGTGCTGCAACTTGCTGGACACCACCTCGGTGCCATTCGGATCTTGGCGCGTTGTATTGCCTTCGGCCTATTCGCACATCGGTCCGCTACTGACGCCGCCTCACGTGCCAACGTATTTTCTCCGCATTTTATACCCTATGCCGCATAACAGGTCATGTGACTTGTTTATAAAACTTTTCATTGGTTCATTTTACTTTTGGTTTCCTAATGATGGAAGGCTTGATCATATGACCTAAAAACAACACTTTTCATTGGATGAAAACTTTTTTTTTTCCCAAACGATGAAAGCCCCACCTTGTTTCTGGATGTTTCAGACTGAAGCTGGCTTCAGCATGAGAGCACCACCATCTCGTAGCTCCGTCGTGGTCATTCCGCGAGCAATCATGGCAACCGCTCCCCACCAGAAGCCTACAGGAGTCGGGGGCCCCCAAAACTTTTGATAAATCCTCAAGGCGGAGGGGACGCTTTCGAGAATGGGGTCCAAGACCTAGCAGACAAGCGTCCGATTTCCAAGGTGTCCCAGGGCCATTTCAGTGGACCAGGCCCAAAAAGAAAAGAGCCTGCCGCCATTTTGAGAGTCCTGTGACAGCCGCCTATCGCTGCACCGCAAGAGTGGGCGCAACTCAGCTGAATTGCGGCTTTTGACACAGTGGACCAAAAACGGACGGAATGGCAACTGAAACGGTAAAGGGGCGCCCCACTACAACAGATGACACTCCACCTGGAGAGGCCCGTTCACGCCGCCTCCCCCGGGGCGCCCCACGCCGTTATTCGGAGCAGCATTGTAGGATACCAAAACCAGTGCGGCAACTTACTGGACATCACCTTGGTGCCATCGTTCTGCTGCCTTGGAACTATTCGCACAACAGTTTGCTACTGATGACCCACCCCCCGCGACGCCCCACGCCAGAAATCTGGACGTTGTGCTGCGTTGGGACTATTCGCACAGCCGACCGCTACTTCGTTGTTTTTCCCTAAAAATGTTTATATGTTATTACTGTTTTTGTTTTCTTGTATATATTTATAAGTTATTAAAGTTTTATAATCTTACTACTTTGTTGGAGTGCTATATATTTTTAATGTGACACAAAATTGTAAAAACTTTGATGTACAAAGAGTCATCCCTGGAATCTTCCGCTTCAGGCTCGGTCCCCTCCCCAATCACAATACAGGATGGTTTTCAGATAATAGGAACGCGTCTGCTGTGACGGATCTCATCGAGTGTGGGCCTTGATCTACTATAACTCCTTTGAAGAGGGGTGATTCTTTACACCTGGGGCCATAAACTACATCTGCAGGGCTAGCTGATACCCTAGGACCGGCCTGGACAATCGGACACAGAGGAAAAGGAGTGTCAGAGGGTGCGGTAGTGAATAGGGCGAAAGGGAGGTGTCGGGCGGGCACAGGGTGTGATTCTCAGGGAAGAGCAGCGCAGATGGGGGGTGGTTTATTACCCATGCATAAGACAGAGAGCGGGGGTGACCACTGCCTGGGGGAGATGCTTGCGAGGGTGGGGAGCCATGCTAAGGATCGACAGCGTGCAGAGAGTGGGTCTGGTCAAGGCATCTAAAATGGCTGCCGTGCACGACAAAAGTGTGGCATTTGAAAAAAGGCAAGATGGCGCAGACAATCTTTTCAACACTTCCTGATTTCCTTCGAATCGAACGTTAACAGACGTTGGGGCATATTACCAAAGTTAAGCGATATTTATCCCTAACGATGCTTAGCAACGATTTTTTTACCGCTAAGCATCGTCAGAAATTATCGCAGATAAACCTTGCTATTATCAAGGTTTATCGCAAATACGATAAAAAACGACCGCAATGCATTAATATCGCTGAAAACTCAGCGATATTCATGCATTACCGAGCTAATGCTCTTAGCCATGTTATCCACCTCCCATTGGATAACATGCCTTAGAACTGCTCAGGGCAGGTGCTAGCTTTTGGAGATATTCGCGCTTATCGCGAATATTTCCAAAAGTTGATAATAGGAGATAGCGATGTTAGCGACTGTTTCCAGTCGCTAACATCTTGGCATGCCCACTTTGCATGTCATTAGTGATAAATATCACTCACATGCAAAGTGGGGCCCAAGATGGTCGCTATCTCCTACTAGCCGTCGCTAACTGGTGTTAGCAACAGCTAGGTAATACAGATATAATTTTATCTCCGCGAAGCGGAGCGCTGTTACAGATATATATCTTTTTTGGAACATCAATTTCTCAAAATCCACTGGAGCACATATATTGAGACCTAGCAAAGGCACATCGGACTACCAGTCCCTACAATTTTGCCAAGTTTCGTGCAAATCCATTCAGCCGTTCGATTATTATTATTTATTTATTTTTTGCCTCGCGGGGCCCTTTTAAAACCTCCACATCAAACCTAAGAGGTCAAGGAGGATCTACTATGCCCCCTTATGGTCATTTGCCCCTTCGCTTTGGCCTCCTCTTGTCTCTCGATCCTACCGAGAGACAAGATGGCGGCCGCTACGGACTGTTTGGAATGTTTACAGACGCCGGAGAACCAATCAGCTTCGCAAACCTCCGTTACGCGAAGCGGAGCGCTGTTCTGTTACAGATATATATCTTTTTTTGAACGTTAATTTCTCAAAATCCACTGGAGCACATATATTGAGACCTAGCAAAGGCACATCGGGCTACCAGTCCCTAATATTTTACCAAGTTTCGTGCAAATCCATTCAGCCGTTCGATTATTATTATTATTATTTTTTTTTGCCCCGCGAGCCCTTTTAAAACCTCCACATCAAACGTAGGGGGTCAGCGAGGATCTACTATACCCCCTTATGGTCATTTGCCCCTTCGCTTTGGCCTCCTCTTGTCTCTCGATCCTACCGAGAGACAAGATGGCGGCCGCTACGGACTGTTTGGAATGTTCACAGACGCCAGAGAACCAATCAGCTTCGCTTCACAAAGCTCCGTTGCGCGAAAAGTCCGCGAACCGGAGCGCTGCCCGGTCCGCTGTTACAGATATATATCTTTTTTTGAACGTTAATTTCTCAAAATCCACTGTAGCACATATATTGAGACCTACAAAAGGCACATCGGGCTACCAGTCCCTACAATTTTGCCAAGTTTCGTGCAAATCCAACCGCCCTATGGAAAACTCAATGTTAAAAACACGTTTTGGGACCCCCCTTTTTTCTCGACCCCCCCCTGGACGAACCCCCCCCCCCCCCAATTTTCAGGGGCTGCTCAGAAAACAAAATGTGCCATTTTCCTGAAAATTTCAGCCAATTCCGTCCACAAACGCCAAAGTTATTAGACATAGAATTTTCAAAAAATCCCATAGAGAAAAAATCCTAACTATATATACCTACTGGCGACCGCCAGTAGGTAATATATATATATATATATATATTACCTACTGGCGATAGCCAGTAGGTATATATAGTTAGGATTTTTTTCCTATGGGATTTTTGAAAATTCTATGTCAAATAACTTTGGCGTTTGAGGACAGAATTGGCTGAAATTTTCAGGAAAATGGAACATTTTGTTTCTGAGCAGCCCCTTAAAATTTGGGGGGGTTTCGTCAAGGGGGGGCCGAGAAAAAAGGGGGGTCCCAAAACGTGTTTTTCCCATGCAATTTTCCATAGGGCGGTTGGCCTCACTTTTAGCCTGAACGGTTGAATGGATTTACACCAAACTTGGCAAAATTGTAGGGACTGGTAGCCCGATGTGCCTTTGCTATGTCTCAAGATATAGGCTCCAGTGGTTTTTACGAAAATTAACTTTGAAAAATATATATTGGGCTACATTGGGCTATATATATGTTGGAGCCCAAATGTAGCCCAATGTAGCCCAATGTAGCCCAAAGATGGCCACCAGAGACAAAAAAAAACAAATGTAGCCCAAATATCAGCCAGATGTAGCCCAACTATAGCCCAATGACAGAATGTCCCAGAGTGTTCTAAAGAACAACTAGAGTGCTAACAGTCCTACTTATTACAAAGGTATGGCACACCTGAAGCCATCTTGATTGGAATAAAGTGGTAACTCTTAAAACATTTAATTTAAAAAGGAACAAAATGAGGGGGTTCATTTTGCCATAGAAAGTATGATTAGCGAATATATGACGAAATCCCGCATACCATCAGTCCGCAAAAAAAATCCCTCATGTACTATTAGGCCGCAAATTAAAATAACGAAAACTTTTAGAACGAATATGCCTTTAGCATACACTAAACAACTAAACTACCCTAAACCCTAAAACACTACCCCCAGCATGACCCTACACTACACAAACAGTACAACACTACCCTAAACCCTAAAACACTACCCCCAGCATGACCCTACACTACACAAACACTACAACACTACCCTGAACCCTAAAACACTACCCCCAGCATGACCCTACACTACGCAAACACTACAAAATTACCCAAAACCCTAAAACACTACACCCCAGCATGACCCTACACTACGCAAACACTACAACACTACCCTAAACCCTAAAGCACTACCCCCAGCATGACCCTACACTACGCAAACACTACAACACTACCCTAAACCCAAAAACACTACCCCCAGCATGACCCTACACTACGCAAACACTACAACACTACCCTAAAACCTAAAACACTACCCCCAGCATGACCCTACACTACGCAAACACTACAACACTACCCTAAACCCTAAAACACTACCCCCAGCATGACCCTACACTATGCAAACACTACAACACTACCCTAAACCCTACAACACTACCCCCAGCATGACCCTACACTACGCAAACACTACAACACTACCCAAAACCCTAACACACTCCCCCCAGCATGACCCTACACTACGCAAACACTACAACACTACCCAAAACCCTAACACACTCCCCCCAGCATGACCCTACACTACGCAAACACTACAACACTACCCAAAACCCTAAAACACTACACCCCAGCATGACCCCACACTACGCAAACACTACAACACTACCCAAAACCCTAAAACACTACACCCCAGCATGACCCTACACTACGCAAACACTACAACACTACCCAAAACCCTAAAACACTACCCCCAGCATGACCCTACACTACGCAAACACTACAACACTACCCAAAACCCTAAAATACTACACCCCAGCATGACCCTACACTACGCAAACACTACAACACTACCCTAAACCCTAAAATACTACACCCCAGCATGACCCTACACTACGCGAACACTACAACACTACCCAAAACCCTAAAACACTACCCCCAGCATGACCCTACACTACGCAAACACTACAACACTACCCTAAACCCTAAAACACTAGCCCCAGCATGACCCTACACTACGCAAACACTACAACACAACCCTAAACCCTAAAACACTACCCCCAGCATGACCCTACACTACGCAAACACTACAACACTACCCTAAACCCTAAAACACTACCCCCAGCATGACCCTACACTACGCAAACACTACAACACAACCCTAAACCCTAAAACACTACCCCCAGCATGACCCTACACTAAACAACCACCACAACTCTACACTACACTAACACAACACTACACTACACAACACTACACTACACTACACAATCACTAACCCACGAAAAAATTAACACAAACCCACTTACCTCTCTCGTCATCGTGGTTTTCACAACGCAAATGCATTTACCATACATGCCTTTAAAACGTAATTCTTTGTAAAGGCATGCGCGATAAATGCACATGCGTTTTGAAAAAATGCGGGATAATGGTATGCGAGGTCAATGACCTTGCGGGATAATGGTATGCGGACTGAAAGTCTGCGGGATAAAAAATGCGGGAAAATGGCTGCAAACCATGATTAGCAGCAGACTTCCCTGGTGAGCACTAGCTTTACTACAGTGATCTAATGAGCAACTAGAGTGCTAACATTCAGAATTTATGGCAAATGTGTGACACATCTGAATGCCTTCTTGATAGAACCAAAGTAAACAAGCATTGAAAATGCAATAGATCTCGCCCTCGTTTAAGTTAAAGCCATTCTGTTTGTAATGAGGTGGCTTTTTAGCTTTGCTTTTATTAGTGTTTTTAAAACTTTCATGTAAATAACATGCATATGTATGCATATATGTATATGTATGCATGCATTTATATTTATATAGATATGCAGATTATATATGTTTATATATGTATATTACCTACTGGCGATAGCCAGTGGGTATATATAGTTAGGATTTTTTCTCTATGGGATTTCTGAAAATTCTATGTCTAATAACTTTGGCGTTTGTGGACGGAATTGGCTGAAATTTTCAGGAAAATGGCACATTTTGTTTCTGAGCAGCCCCTAAAAATTTGGGGGGTTTCGTCAAGGGGGGGCCGAGAAAAAAGGGGGGTCCCAAAACGCGTTTTTCCCATTCATTTTTCCATAGGGCGGTTGGACTCACTTTTAGCTCGAACGGCTGAATAGATTTACATGAAACTTGGCAAAATTGTAGATATGGTTTGCCCGACGTGCCTTTGCTATGTCTCAATATATGTGCTCCAGTGGATTTTGAGAAATTAACGTTTAAAAAAATATATATATCTGTGACAGCGCTCCGGTTAGCGCCCCGGTTCGCGTACCTGACGCGTAACGGAACTTCGCGAAGCGAAGCTGATTGGCTCTCCGGTGTCTGTCAACATTCTAAACAGTCCGGAGCGGCCGCCATCTTGTCTCTCGGTACGATCGAGAGACAAGATGTGGTGAAAAACGAAGGGGGAAATGAAGGAAAGGGGGCAAGGTAGACCACTCCTGACCCCCTAGGATTGATGAGGGGGATATTAAAGTGCCCCGCGGGGCAAAAAATAAAAAACAAACATTTTTTTGCGATTTTACGCCGTAGAGGCGCGTCCCGGTACGCGAACCGGGCAGCTCACCGGGCAGCTCACCGGGCAGCTAACCGGGCAGCTAACCGGCAGCGTAGCTGTCAACATTGTAAACAGTCCGGTTCTTTATTTAACCAACAAGCTTGGCGGTTAAATAAAGAACCTTTAAAGAATTCCCCGTGAGTGCGGAGTATTCCTTTTGAAAACAAAGGATTTTGGAGCTGTGAAATTCAGCGGTGTCCACGACAGCTATCTGCACCCGTTGAAGAGTGCACCGCATATTGTGGGAAATTAGAGCATATATATATATATATATATATATATATATATATATATATATATATATATATATATATATATATATATATATATATATATATATTCACTGAAAAACCCATAGGTTATAGACCATATATAGTTAGGATTTAGCATTTACAAAACCTTGAAAATTCACTGAAAAAACCATAGGTTATAGACCATATATAGTTAGGAATTAGCATTTACAAAACCATTGAAATTCACTGGAAAAACCATAGGTTATAGACCATATATAGTTAGGAATTAGCATTTACAAAACCTTGAAAATTCACTGAAAAAACCATAGGTTATAGACCATATATAGTTAGGAATTAGCATTTACAAAACCTTATTTTACTCACACAAAACCATTGAAATTCACATATATAGTTAGTTGTACTAACTATATATCGCGCACCCGCAATCTACTGCTGATCATGTCACATATTACATCATTCATGACATGGTCAGTGACATCACTGATGACATCACTGATGACATCTCAAATGACATCACTGATGACATCACTGATGACAACACCCCATGACTGTGTATTTCTGTAAAGTTAAAATATGTCTTACATATTGAAGAATGAGTGGATGTATAAGTGTTTGGATGAAGGATTTAGTAGGTGCTTGACTGACTGTATGAGTGAGTGATTAAATGTGTCTCACTGAGTGCATGGGTTAGTGACTAAAGTGTCTTAATTTGTGCATCATTATGTCTGTTGTTCTGTAAACTGCTGCATGTGTTGATCAGTAGCTATATGAGTAACTATATGGGTTATTGATTGGTTGCCCAAGTTTTTGTATGGGAGACTGAGTGTGTGTGTGGGTGGCTGGGAGGTGTATGACTCTGTACATAGATGTGTGAGCAGTTGATTCACTAGATGTATGGGTTCAAAAGTGCATGTGGAAACAGCTGTATGGGCGGTTGACTGTATGAATGAGTGTATTGGTGAGTGAATGGATATCTCAGTGCTACATGTCAAAGTAAGTACATATGTAAAACACAGTACATGTGAGAGTTGACATATATAAATAACTGTGCATAAGAGCTAGTGAATGTGTGAGTGGCTGTATGGATCATTGTGAACTTGTATCAGTGATTGTATAAGAGAGTAAATATGTGTTAGTATATGTTTGAATAAGTAAGGTGTGTATAACTGTATAGTTGAGAAAATGGAGGTGTGATTTATTCTTTGCATGACTGAGTAGGTGTGTGAGTAACTCCATGGATGAGTGACAGTCTGTGAGTGTCTGTTTACACTGAGTTTATCTAAGGTTATATTAGAGTCTGAAGAGGTTCATCGTATTATCACATGAATAATGTCATCAGTGATGTGCTCAGTGATGTCATCAGTGATGTCATTTGAGATGTCATCAGTGATGTCATCAGTGATGTCATTTGAGATGTCATCAGTGATGTCATCAGTGATGTCACTGACCATGTCATGAATGATGTAATATGTGACATGATCAGCAGTGGATTGCGGGTGCGCGATATATAGTTAGTACAACTAACTATATATGCGAATTTCAATGGTTTTGTGTGAGTAAAATAAGGTTTTGTAAATGCTAATTCCTAACTATATATGGTCTATAACCTATGGTTTTTTCAGTGAATTTTCAAGGTTTTGTAAATGCTAATTCCTAACTATATATGGTCTATAACCTATGGTTTTTTCAGTGAATATATATATATATATATATACTTTGCTATTGCTGCTACTTTCAATACAATCTGCTACGCTATGTGCATTGCCAGTGCCCTATAGTGAACTACCAATAGGATTTTTTCTTTGTTCACCATTAGTTGAGTGACAGACCATCACATGACCTTCTGGGTGGGTTTAAAATACTTGTTGTTCAGCACAATGGCGTTTATGTGAGCAAGGCAACTGGGATCACTGAAACGCGTCTTACGAATTTCCCTGATGAATAAATAAAGAACTTCACATTGCACCAGCAACAAGCGTATAAAGTGTCTGGTATCCTGACGGTGCTCGATACAGCATTTGGAGTCTTATCTGATATATACATATATATACATATATATACATATATATATATATATATATATATATATATATATATATATATATATATATATATATATATTACCTACTGGCGGTCGCCAGTAGGTATATATAGTTAGGATTTTTTCTCTATGGGTTTTTTGAAAATTCTATGTCTAATAACTTTGGCGTTTGTGGACGGAATTGGCTGAAATTTTCAGGAAAATGGCACATTTTGTTTCTGAGCAGCCCCTGAAAATTTTGGGGGGGTTCGTCAAGGGGGGGCCGAGAAAAAAGGGGGGTCCCAAAACGCGTTTTTCCCATGTTAATTTCCATAGGGCGGTTGGCCTCACTTTTAGCCCGAACGGCTGAATGGATTTGCACGAAACTTGGCAAAATTGTAGGGACTGGTAGCCCGATGTGCCTTTTGTAGGTCTCAATATATGTGCTCCAGTGGATTTTGAGAAATTAACGTTTAAAAAAAGATATATATCTGTAACAGCGGACCTGGCAGCGGCCCAGGACGCGTACTTTTCGCGCAACGGAGCTTTGTGAAGCAAAGCTGATTGGTTCTCCGGCGTCTGTCAACATTCCAAACAGTCCGTAGCGGCCGCCATCTTGTCTCTCGGTAGGATCGAGAGACAAGAGGAGGCCAAAGCGAAGGGGCAAATGACCATAAGGGGGAATAGTAGATCCTCGGTGACCCCCTACGTTTGATGTGGAGGTTTTAAAAGGGCCCCGCGGGGCAAAAAAAAAAATAATAATAATAATCGAACGGCTGAATGGATTTGCACGAAACTTGGCAAAATATTAGGGACTGGTAGCCCGATGTGCCTTTGCTAGGTCTCAATATATGTGCTTCAGTGGATTTTGAGAAATTAACGTTCAAAAAAAGATATATATCTGTAACAGCGCACCGCTTCGCATACTTTTCGCGTTACGGAGCTTTGCGAAGCGAAGCTGATTGGCTCTCCGGTGTCTGTAAACATTCCAAACAGTACGTAGCGGCCGCCATCTTGTCTCTCGGTAGGATCGAGAGACAAGAGGAGGCCAAAGCGAAGGGGCAAATGACCATAAGGGGGCATAGTAGATCCTCGCTGACCCCCTAGGTTTGATGTGGAGGTTTTAAAAGGGCCCCGCGGGGCAAAAAAAATAAATAATAATAATAATCGAACGGCTGAATGGATTTGCACGAAACTTGGTAAAATATTAGGGACTGGTAGCCCGATGTGCCTTTGCTATGTCTCAATATATGTGCTTCAGTGCATTTTGAGAAATTAACGTTCAAAAACAAGATATATATCTGTAACAGCGCTCCGCTTCGCGGAGATAAAATTATATCTGTATTACCTAGCTGTTGCTAACACCAGTTAGCGACGGCTAGTAGGAGATAGCGACCATCTTGGGTCCCACTTTGCATGTGAGTGATATTTATCACTAATGACATGCAAAGTGGGCATGCCAAGATGTTAGCGACTGGAAACAGTCGCTAACATCGCTATCTCCTAGGGACTGGTAGCCCGATGTGCCTTTGCTATGTCTCAATATATGTGCTTCAGTGCATTTTGAGAAATTAACGTTCAAAAACAAGATATATATCTGTAACAGCGCTCCGCTTCGCGGAGATAAAATTATATCTGTATTACCTAGCTGTTGCTAACACCAGTTAGCGACGGCTAGTAGGAGATAGCGACCATCTTGGGTCCCACTTTGCATGTGAGTGATATTTATCACTAATGACATGCAAAGTGGGCATGCCAAGATGTTAGCGACTGGAAACAGTCGCTAACATCGCTATCTCCTATTATCAACTTTTGGAAATATTCGAGATAAGCGCGAATATCTCCAAAAAGTAACAGCTGCCCTGAGCAGTTCTTAGCCATGTTATCCAATGGGAGGTGGATAACATGGCTAAGAGCATTAGCTCGGTAATGCATGAATATCGCTGAGTTTTCAGCGATATTAATGCATTGCGGTCGTTTTTTATCGTATTTGCGATAAACCTTGATAATAGCAAGGTTTATCTGCGATAATTTCTGACGGTAAAAAAATCTTTGCAATGCATCGTTAGGGATAAATATCGCTTAACTTTGGTAATATGCCCCAACGTCTGTTAACGCTCGATTCGAAGGAAATCAGGAATTGTTGAAAAACATTGTGTGCGCCATCTTGTCTTTTTTCAAATGCCACACTTTTGTCGTGCACGGCAGCCATTTTAGATGCCTTGACCAGACCCACTCTGTGCACGCTGTCGATCCTTAGCATGGCTCCCCACCCTCGCAAGCATCTCACCCAGGCAGTGGTCACCCCCGCTCTCTGTCTTATGCATGGGTAATAAACCTCCCCCCATCTGCGCTGCTCTTCCCTGAGAATCACACCCTGTGCCCGCCCGACACCTCCCTTTCGCCCTATTCACTACCGCACCCTCTGACACTCCTTTTCCTCTGTGTCCGATTGTCCAGGCCGGTCCTAGGCTATCAGCTAGCCCTGCAGATGTAGTTTATGGCCACAGCTGTAAAGAATCACCCCTCTTCAAAGGAGTTATAGTAGATCAAGGCCCACACTCGATGAGATCCGTCACAGCAGAAGCGTTGCTATTATCTGAAAACCATCCTGTATTGTGATTTGGGAGGGGACCGAGCGTGAAGCGGAAGATTCCAGGGATGACTCTTTGTACATCAAAGTTTTTACAATTATGTGTCACATTAAAAATATATAGCACTCCGACAAAGTAGTAAGATTATAAAACTTTAATAATTTATAAATATATACAAGAAAACAAAAATAGTAATAACATATAAACATTTTTAGGGAAAAACAACGAAGTAGCGGTCGGCTGTGCGAATAGTCCCAACGCAGCACAACGTCCAGATTTCCGGCGTGGGGCGTCGCGGGGGGTGGGTCATCAGTAGCAAACTGTTGTGCGAATAGTTCCAAGGCAGCAGAACGCGCCGAAATCTAGATGACACGAAAGTGATGTCTAGTAAGTTGCCATCCAGCAAATAACGGCGTGGGGCGTCGCGGGGGGTGGGTCATCAGTAGCAAACTGTTGTGCGAATAGTTCCAAGGCAGCAGAACGATGGCACCAAGGTGATGTCCAGTAAGTTGCCGCACTGGTTTTGGTATCCTACAATGCTGCTCCGAATAACGGCGTGGGGCGGCCCGGGGGAGGCGGCGTGAACGGGCCTCTCCAGGTGGAGTCTCATCTGTTTTAGTGGGGCGCCCCTTTACCGTTTCAGTTGCCATTCCGTCCGCTTTTGGTCCACTGTGTCAAAATCCGCCATTCAGCTGAGTTGCGCCCACTCTTGCGGTGCAGCGATAGGCGGCTGCCACAGGACTCTCAAAATGGCGGCAGGCTCTTTCCTTTTTGGGCGTGGTCCACTGAAATGGCCCTGGGACACCTTGGAAATCGGACGCTTGTCTGCTAGGTCTTGGACCCCATTCTCGAAAGCGTCCCCTCCGCCTTGAGAATTCATCAAAAGTTTTGGGGGCCCCGACTCCTGCAGGCTTCTGGTGGGGAGCGGCTGCCATGATTGCTCGCGGAATGACCACGACGGAGCTACGAGATGGTGGTGCTCTCATGCTGATGCCAGTTTAGTCTGAAACATCCAGAAACAAGGTGGGGCTTTCATCGTTTGGGGGGAAAAAAAAGTTTTCATCCAATGAAAAGTGTTGTTTTTAGGTCATATGATCAAGCCTTCCATCATTATGAAACCAAAAGTAAAATGAACCAATGAAAAGTTTTATAAACAAGTCACATGACCTGTTATGCGGCATAGGGTATAAAATGCAGAGAAAATACGTTGGCACGTGAGGCGGCGTCAGTAGCGGACCGATGTGCGAATAGGCCGAAGGCAATACAACGCGCCAAGATCCGGATGGCACCGAGGTGGTGTCCAGCAAGTTGCAGCACTGGTGTGGCCATCCTACAATGCTGAAAGTCGGCGTGGGGCGCCCCGTTGGCCTGTGAGTTTGCGTCAGTAGCGGACCAATGTGCGAATAGGCCGAAGGCAGCACAACGCGCCAAGATCCGGATGGCACCGAGGTGGTGTCTAGTAAGTTGTCGCACTTCTGTGGCCATCCTACAATGTTGAAAGTCGGCGTGGGGCGCCCCGTTGGCCTGTGAGATGGCGTCAGTAGCGGACCGATGTGCGAATGGGGCCAAAGGCAGCGCAACAATATTTTCTGACTGACACCACAAGGCGCTGAGATGCCAAGATCCGGATGGCACCGAGGTGATGTCTAAGTTGCGGACTGATGTGCGAATGGGGCCAAAGGCAGCGTAACAATATTTTTTGTATGGAAGATACCACTAGGCGTTGAGATGCCAAGATTCGGATGGCACTGAGGTGATGTCTAGCAAGTTGGTGTGGTCATCCTACAATGCTGAAACTCGGCGTGGGTCGCCCCATTAGCCTGTGAGATGGCGTCAGTAGCGGACCGATGTGCGAATAGGCCGAAGGCAGCACAACGCGCCAAGATCCGGATGTCACCGTGGTGGTTTCATAGTTGAGAGGCACTTCATCTGCAGTGGGGCGCCGAGATCCGGATGGCACCGAGGTGATGTCTAGCAAGTTGCTGTACTGGTGTGGTCATCCTACAATGCTGAAACTCGGCGTGGGTCGCCCCATTAGCCTGTAAGATGGCGTCAGTAGCGGACCGATGTGCGAATAGGCCGAAGGCAGCACAACGCGCCAAGATCCGGATGTCACCGTGGTGGTTTCATAGTTGAGAGGCACTTCATCTGCAGTGGGGCGCCGAGATCCGGATGGCACCGAGGTGATGTCTAGCAAGTTGCTGTACTGGTGTGGTTATTCTACAATGCTGAAACTCGGCGTGGGGCGCCCCATTAGCCTGTGAGATGGCGTCAGTAGCGGACCGATGTGCGAATGGGGCCAAAGGCAGCGCAACAATATTTTCTGAAGAGAAGACACCAAAAGGTGCTGACATTCCAAGATCCGGATGGCACCGAGGTGGTGTCTAGCAAGCTATGCAGTTGAGTTGTGTGCGCACTTGCGGCGAATAGGTCGAAGGCAGCATAACAATGTTTTCTGAATAGGAGACACCACAAGGCGTTGAGATTCGGTTACCACCGAGGTGATGTCTAGCAAGTTGCCGCACTGGTGTGGCCATCCTACAATACTGCTCCGAATAACGGCGTGGGGTGCCCGAAGGGGGGGGGAGCCGGCGTGAATGGGCCTTCCTAGGTGGAGGCTCGTCTGCTGTAGTGGGGCGCCCCTTTACTGTTTCAGTTGCCATTCAGCTGAGTTTCGGCTGCTCTTGATGCTACAGCGACAGGCGGCTGCAAGAGGACTCTCAAAATGGCGGCCTGTTCTTTGGATTTGGGCCTGGTCCACTAAAATGGCCCTGGGACACCTTAGAACTCGGACGCTCGATTTTTTTTTCCTTTCCTGTACATGCAAAAAAAGGTAAATGCCCGGTACGTTACACGCTTCATCTGCCACGATGAACTCTCCAGAGGAACCGAAAAAAAATATAGTTGTGGTAACTATACCATGCATCGTCATATGGAGAGGTGGCACCAATTAATTATAGTGCTGCATAAAAGAGAGATTTGGAGGAGAACCCCTGACCTGCTAGTACATTCATCAAAGAAGTGGCACTGAGAGCTTCAGAGGCAAGGGAAACGGTCCCAAATATTTAGAAGAACTTTGGAAAGATTAAAATGACATGTTTAGATTGTGGCAAATTAATTTCATGTGGACAGATGAGTGTTACTCTAATAAATACAGCATACGAACATCATCATAGTCGATGGTTGGTAGAGACATTTTGACTATATCCTGGACCTGCCCGTCCTCGCCCAAAATGGCGCCGGAATAAATGGGACTCGTAACTCCTTGTTGTGTACTGGTTGCAGAACCTTGAAATCACGAGATACGTATGCAGTTTTGAAGCACATGGCGGGCGGGGACGAGAATTGATTGAATATTTCGACATCCCTATTGATATTAAGTTCTGATGTGTTATTGATTACTGTACTGTTGAAAGTTCGAATTAACGTCACCCATGGTACTTGCCCGCAAATGTATATCTAGATAATTTTATTGTAACTGGCCCTGTCGTATTTTAATTATAAAATGTACGTCCACCGATTCCGTAACTGTTAGACACCTTAGTTCTTGCAACCTAATGGCCCGCCCGTTACGTTCCTCTACAGTGTAAATGTCTATTCATCATATACGATTACAGTTTGCTCTGTGGCAGGCCCACGTGGTTATAGGCTCGTATTTGTATAATGAAATTTTCACAATAAAGGTTTTTAAAAGAAAACATGGTAGTAGTATATACATTGGTAAAGTTTTTAATAATAGTGACTGTTTTAGAATCATTAAAAGGCAAGTGAAATAAAGCAGACCAATTACATGAAGGGTAAAAGGTATAATACGAAGGAACGCAGTAAAGATAAAGGGTCAAGGGCTGTTGTGTTTTCTATTCCTGCAACATAAAGTGATCGATAAGAATCTCATATTCAGGCGTATCGGCGACTAAGACAGCAGGTCGACCCTCTTTTGCTCAACGGCTCCGTCATGGGACGAAGAAACGCTCTTTTTCTCGAAAAAAGAATATATTTTACTTGCAGGACAGTTGTAAAATTTCCGGGAAAGTACATTAGCCTGGAACATTATAACATATATTTAAGAAAAAATAATGTTCGGAAGTAATGAAAAGCGTAATTTTTAGGTCATATGACCAAGCCTTTCATCATTACAATAAGAAAAGTAAAATGAACCAATGAAAAGTTTTATTAACAAGTCACATGACTTGTTATGCTTACGTTACGCGCTGCGCGCCCCGGATGACTTCCGGATGCGCTAACGCGGCGCGTCATATGACGCATTACGCGACAACGCAGGTACAGAATATAGTCAAAATGTCTCCACCAACCAGCGGTCGGAACACAACCCCTTTCAGCAGGCTAAATAGTTCTGTTAAATGACAACAGAAGGGACAGGCAACAAGAACCATCAGTCAAAGAGGGGAGGGCTCGTTCTTCTCTACCGGGTTACATTGGGGCGCTACCGGAACTGATCGAATTGGTAGTCTACAGTGTTTCTGGATGTTTCAGACTGAAGCTGGGGTTAGCATGAGAGCAGCACCATTTCGTAGCTCCGTCGTGGTCATTCCGCAACCAATCATGGCAGCCGTTCTTTATCGTTATTTTGGGCGGGGTGGGTGGCGGAGCCGAGCTTTTTTGCAGCCATCATTGTGTGGAGTTCAGTTCATCTCACTAGTTTTGTATTTGTCATGAGGGGTTGTTCCTAATGTTTCTATTTTAGCGAGGTCAAAAAGAGATCCCATTAGTGGCCTACTGATTTTGCTCGATTCCTTTTCTTTTTTTTTTACACGATTTTTCGTTATCTGCAAAGACTAAACAGAGTATTGCGACTCTGTGTTTGTTTGTAAATAGAGAATGAACCAAAGAGAACTAATTCTAAAACAGTAAATACTTGGATAACAATCAATCAAATGGAGAGAGAAGCAGGCACGACGGATTACAATGGGGGCAAAGGCCTGCGTTAACTACCTTTCACTATCTGCAAAGAGAGAGTACTCCTAATAGAAATGAGGTGGGGGGGGCACCATTCAAAGCAGATCAGTGTGCATAAACACGAAAATGTTTTCACTTACCACGTACTTGACATTCGACAGCTTATGATATTTGCTATTAAAAAACCATTGAAATTCACTGAAAAAACCATAGGTTATAGACCATATATAGTTAGGAATTAGCATTTACAAAACCTTGAAAATTCACTGAAAAAACCATAGGTTATAGACCATATATAGTTAGAAATTAGCATTTAAAAAACCTTATTTTACTCACACAAAACCATTGAAATTCCATATATAGTTAGTTGCACTAACTATATATCGCGCACCCGCAATCCACTGCTGATCATGTCACATATTACATCATTCATGACATGGTCAGTGACATCACTGATGACATCACTGATGACATCTCAAATGACATCACTGATGACATCACTGATGACATCTCATTTGACATCATTCTTGTGCTAATACGATAAACCTCTTCAGACTCTAATATAACCTTAGATACACTCAGTGTATACAGACACTCACACACTGCCACTCATCCATGGAGTTACTCACACACCCAGTCAGTCATGCAAAGAAACAATCTCACCTCCATTTCTTCAACTATACAGTTAAACACACCTTACTTATTGAAACATATACTAACACATATTTACTCTCTTATACAATCCCTGATACAAGTTCACAATGATCGATACAACTACTCACTCATTCAGTGGCTCTCATGCACAGTTATTTATATATGCCAACTCTCACATGTACTGTGTTTTACATATGTACTTACTATGACATGTAGCATTGAGATATCCATTCACTCATCAATACACTCATGCACACAGTCAACTGCCCATGTAGCTGTTTCCACATGCACTCTTGAACTCATACACCTAGTGAATAAACTGCTCACACATCTATGCATAGAGTCACACACCTTCCAGCCACCCCTACACAAACTCAATCTCCCATAGAAATACTTGGGCAACCAATTAATAACACATATAGCCTCTCGTATAGCTAATGATCAACACATGCAGCAGTTTACAGAACAATAGACATAATGATGCACAAATTAAGACAGTTTAGTCACTAACCCATGCATTCAGTGAGACACATTTAATCACTCACTCATACAGTCAGTCACGCACCTACTAAATCCTTCATCCAGACACTTATACATCCACTCATTCTTCAATATGTAAAACATATTTAAACTTTACAAAAACACACAGACACTAGATGATGTCATCAGTGATGTCATTTGAGATGTCATCAGTGATGTCATTTGAGATGTCATCAGTGATGTCATCAGTGATGTCACTGACCATGTCATGAATGATGTAATATGTGACATGATCAGCAGTGGATTGCGGGTGCGCGATATATAGTTAGTGCAACTAACTATATATGGAATTTCAATGGTTTTGTGTGAGTAAAATAAGGTTTTTTAAATGCTAATTCCTAACTATATATGGTCTATAACCTATGATTTTTTCAGTGAATTTTCAAGGTTTTGTAAATGCTAATTCCTAACTATATATGGTCTATAACCTATGGTTTTTTCAGTGAATATATATATAAGTCGATTAAATCCAGCGATTGTTTTTTGAAAAACGCACTCACTCGAGTTTCTTTGGAAGTTAAGACGGCTTTATTTTCAGCTGAAAATAAAGCCGTCTTAACTTCCAAAGAAACTCGAGTGAGTGCGTTTTTCAAAAAACAATCGCTGGATTGAATCGACTTATATTATACCGGCTGGTCCCTGCCGGATAAAACGCACCGCCTCAAAATTGAGCGCCCGCATCAACGAGGGTCGAGCTGTTGGTGAAAAAAAATAAATATATATATATATGTATATATATATATATATTACTCCAACCGGTCACTGTGCATTCAAAATCATGCACGCTCACCAGTACGCAGACAACAAAATATGCGTCACCAAGCCAGTCTTCAATATATGATTTTATTTGTCAAATCATAAAGTGCAGGGGTGCAAAGCAAATCGTCGGACAGACGCGTTTCGGGCGTGAACGCCCTTGCTCACTGTTCATATGTATATATATACATATATATAAATTCCCAAGTGCTCTTCGCCGATCGAAGGAAAAAGTGGGCACTCCAACCAAGGTACGAGATTTAAATTGCTTTAATGCAGCATGGCACTGACTCATTTCGGCTGATCTCAGCCTTTCTCAAAGTTACATATATGTATATATAAATATAAATTATCTACTGGCAGTTGCCAGTAGCTAGTTATAGTTATGACCTTGTTTCTATTCAAAAAGCATTTTTTATTTTGCCAATATCTTTGGAGCAGTTTGATGAATCTTTAGGAAAGTTTCAAAACTCATGGCCCACTCACTTTAGCTGCTGTCTTGAAATGTTCGGGGGTGATCTGTCAAGCGGGGGCTGAGAAAAAGGGGGGGGGGGTCCCAAAATGCTTTTTCTCCATGTTAATTTCTATTGGAAACTTTAGACACAACTACAGCCTGAACTGCTGAACAGAGCTATACCAGAATTGGCCAAAATAAACCTTGTGGTTCAGAAAGCACTCTTTTTGTTAAATGGTGTAAATCCGTTCAGTGGTTCCTGTGAAATTTAAAGATTTCTCAGATATAAAAATATGGCTGCAGTTGATCTGCGAACCTTCCCGACCTCGTGCCTGAGATCTGATTGGCTGCCTACACTTCAAACCAGTAGGGCAGGCCCTGAGGGATGGGGTTCTGGTGCCAAAAGTGGCAAGAGAAAAAAATATATATATATAAAGGCCGGGACCAGGGGGATGAGGTCCCAACGGCCAAAATCAGCCTCGGGAGGGGGGCTGCATGGCCCCCCTCCTGTTTTATTACAAAAACAACAACAACATTTAAGATAGGTCATGCCCCGGGGTAGGAGGTTCCTTTGGCACAAATGCATCAAGGGAGGGGGGCCTCACAGCCCCACTTCCTAGAATAAAATAAAATGGAAGCCGGCAACTCTCAGAGTTTCTCCACTACTCTGCAAACGTGCCTCCTGGTGCACTACTGGCTGGGGGGTGAAGTCCACTTTACTCCTGAGGGATCTTGGGGGCCAAAACGCCCTCCTAGTACCTCTTGCAATTCCTATGCAGTGGAATTCCTGGTGCGCTCTTGGTTGGGGTATGAAGTCCTCTTCACTGTTGAGGGTCCTTAGGGGCCAACTAGCCACATATTACCACCAGTAAGCCCCACACAGCTGGATTGCTGAGAGGTGGTCAGAGACCATGCCACTTTTTACACCACTCTGCAAATGTGCCTCTTGGTGCACTGCTGATGGGGCGATGAGATCCCCTTGTGTCCTGAGGACTTCAGCACTAAAGTGGACATCATCCCCCAAGCCGCATTGCACCAGGAAGCTCATTTGCAGAGTGGTGAAGAAAGGGGGTGTGTCCTCTGACCACCTCTCAGCAATCCAGCTGGGTGGAGCTTACATGGGGTAACAGGTAGGCTAGTTGAGCCCAAATTACCCCCAGCAGCAAAGGGGACTTCATCCCCCAACCAAAAGCGCACCAGGAGGCACGTTTGCAAAGTGGGCATGGCCTGCTATCAGAACTGAACAACCCTGCTGTGTGGGAATTACTGGAGGTAATAGGGGGGTAGTTGGCCCCTAAGGTAGTCCTTGGAGGCCAACTACCCCTCCTGTTACCTCCAGTAAGTCCCACACAGTGGGATTGCTAAGAGGTCTTCAGAGGCCACGCCCCCCTTTCTCCACCACTCTGCAAACGCATCTCCTGGTGCACTACTGGTTGGGGTAGAAGTCCACTTTACTCCTGAGGGATCTTGGAGGCCAAAAAGCCCTCCTGGTACCTCTTGTAATTCCTATGCAGTGGAATTTCTGAGCGCTGGTTGGAGGCCCAGCCCCCTTTCTCCACCATTCTGCAAACGCGACTGCTAGTTAAAAAAACATAAAAATTCACTGAAAAAAACACAGGTTTGAGGGATGTTATAGTTAGAAATTAGCATTTAAAAAACTTTAGAAATTCACTGAGTAAAACACAGGTTTCAAGGATGCTATAGTTAGAAATTAGCATTTTAAAAAACTTAGAAATTCACTGAAAAAAACAAAGGTTACAGGGACATTATAGTTAGGCTGACATTTCACACCTACAAAACCAGAGTAATTCAGCTGTTATAGTTAGCTGAGCTAACTATAATCTTCACCCCCGCAATGCACTTCTTCTGACCTCACAAATATTACATTACTCATGACATGGTCAGTGACATCATTGATGACATCCCTTATGACATCTGAAATGGCATCATTGATGACATCAGTGATGACATCATCCACAGCATCTCTGACGCACCCACTCACAACCCTATAGAACCATTTATACACCCACTGCCATCTATACACACATCCACTTGCTCACCGATATTGCCACTCATAGACCCACTCACTCATTAATACAGCCATTGACATATCCACTCATACAGCCATACAGGTGCTCACACACTGAGTGAGTCACCCATAGAATTACACACACATTGAGACATTCACCCATTCATTCAATCAGTTCAGTTCAGTTCAGTAGATTTTTATTTCGATGATTAAAAACCATCATAAAAATACATTTTACAAAATTCATTAATTACATTTCTGAACCGTACATCATTAAAAACAAATTTAATACAATTAAAACATGTGGCATTATATACATCATTGCTCAACCTCTCGTGTTTCTTAATCTTACTGCTACTTAAAAAAAATTCATAATAGAGCATAAGGTGCGCATGTCATACGCTTTTCGCAGAAAAAGTAATGCAGTCTTAGCATGACAGAATTTTGCCTCTTTTAAAATATCCACAAGAAATCTACGACGAGGATTCTGATAAAAAGAACACAAAAGTACAAAATGAAGGGTGTTCTGCGGAGACCTATTGTCGCAGCCGCAGGCACCCTTCTACTCAATTGTGAAAGTAAAACCTAATGGATAAGCCAAAATGTTATGTAACAAATTGAGCCTAAAACGACACATTAAAAATCTATCCTGCTGGGGGGAGGAGCTTCGCGAGCATTCAAGATGGTCGCGTGAGCACAAAGCTCCCGAGACCCTTCGCCGCCCTTCGCAGAAATCCTGAATTTATCCTGAATTTGAAGATGGGCTTTTGACAACCAGCTCTGGCTGATCTTAATATCCTTCGAAAATTCTGATTCGGACGCCGGGATCCACTTCTACGTCGTCCTGGACTTTGCGGCCCACCCCGGGACGAGACCGGGAACTTGGCTACTCTACAGGCCAGAGAGCAGTTGAACAACAACGGCTGGAGGGATCTCTCCCTCTGGAGGGTCGCTGCCCAATTTTCGGTTTCGTTTTCCTGCTCTCGGCTCGGACTGACCGACTAACTGATCGGGTCTCCACTTGACCCTGTTGGGTTCTCCTGTGCCAGTGAGGTGCCTTCTCATCTTTTGCCTGGCTATCCCGCAAGACTAAGCCGCCACATCGTGGGAGCCAGACCCAGACCAACATTATGGACCACTATTCCCAAGTGAAGGGTTCTCCCAGTAGTGCTGGCCGTACGCCTGATGATCCTAAGGCTGCCTCCGCTGCTACGTCGGAAGTGTCGCTGCAAGATGTCATGGGAGCCATTAACAGTATGAAGGCCTCCATGGGACAGCAATATGAGGCTCTTGCCTCCAAAATCGACACAGTGGCGGTGGATGTAACGTTGATTCGAGCGGATCTGGCGAAGACCAACGAGAGGGTCAAGGCGCTGGACCTCAAGACTTCCAGTCTGACGACTGATATTACCGACATCCAGACCGAGATTGGGAACTTGCGTTCTTCCCATAAGACGGTGACTCGTCGTCTGGAGGACTACGAAAATAGGGCCCACCGAAATAATGTGTGTATAATCGGGGTTCCGGAAAATCCCGAATCTGCAGCAACCGACCTCCTGGTGGAAGATCTAGTTTCCAATTATCTAGCTCCCGCTGGACTCACTAAATTCTTTGCGGTCGAGCGCGCTCATCGAGTTCCAGGCGGGAAGGCTAAGCCAGGGCCCCTGACCTGAGACCTATCGTTGCCAGGCTGTTCCATTTCAGGGACAGAGACGCCATCCTGCACGCTTCTCGGGAGAAGGGCCCTGTGCAGTTCGAGAACGCCACTGTGAACTTCTACCCAGACATTACCCCGTTTGTTCATAGGCAGAGAATGGGATTCCAGGGAGTTAAGAGACGGTTGCGGGACTTGGGCCTCAAGTACGCCATGTTGTTTCCCTCCAGACTTCGTATTGAGTACGGGGAACAAACGTTTTTCTTCGACCGACCGGACAGTGTCAGTGACTGGCTTGACTCTTTGCCAAAAAGGGATGATCGTGCCGAGCACCCCGGCGGCGCCGATGGTGGTTCGCCGGAGCAAGAGTGACTTGTGGGACCGGACGTCTGAGCTTTATAACCTCATCAGCTGAGTTTGAACAATGATTCTTTTGTTTTCCTTATTGGTTGGCCTGAGGGTGGCGGGGGTGAAAGGGGACTCTTCCTCCTCCGGGGTTCTTCGTGTAGAATGGGGTTTGAGGGGGCGACAGGCACACTGCGAGTCGGGGTGGCTTTTGAGTCTTATGCAGGGGTGCAGGGTGGGAGATGTTGTAACGGGTTCGTCTTGGGGGGTGGTGGGGGGGTGTTTGTTTTGTTGTTTCTTTACACAAGGCATCAAATTGTTTTTTCAAACTGCTTCGGTCTTGGGGTTCCGTGTGCATGGTGCTTGACCTCTTCTAAGGGATGGGGGGTGGTGAGTTGAGACTCTTATCATGGAATGTTAATGGATTGGGAGACAGGATAAAACGAGGGGTAGTGTTGCAGTTCCTTAGACGCCACTCCCCTGATGTTGTTCTTCTACAGGAAACGCATCTTATAGGGAATACGTGTCGAGCCATGAACAGGCGTGGTTACCGCCTAGCCGTTCATTCTGGCTTCACCTCTGGCTCCAGGGGACTTGGCATTCTTATCCGGTCTTCTCTCCCCCTGAAAATTGATACAGTCATACTTGATGATAGGGGGCATTATGCCGCACTCACGGGTAGATGGGAAGGGAAGACACTGTCTATTCTTACGATATACGTCCCCCCGGGCCTACAGGCCTCCACATACGCCGATTTGTGCAGGGTCATCTTGGGACTGCCTGAGGGTCTCCTTATCCTCGGTGGGGATTTTAACTCTGTTGTTTCCGGTACAGCTGATCGCTTTCCTCCCAGGGACCTGCATAAATCTCACATGTGGCTGAGCGACTTTCTAGATACCTTTGGGCTTATTGATAGTTGGAGATTGATGCTCCCATCACAGCTTCAATACACCTTCCACTCTGGGGTACATGGTAGCCTCTCCAGACTGGATTATTTTCTCATGCCATCTGACCAGGCCACGTCCCTCAGCGAAGTCCGCCATCTTCCCAGGGGTATTTCTGACCATTCCCCATTGTGGCTTCGGTTTGTGGTAGGGGTGGGTAGTGTAGGCAGAATTGCTCCTATCAACCCTTGGTATTTTCGTAACCCCAAAACCCGTTCCGAACTTGTTAAAGCCATGGACCATTACTTCAATGAAAATGTGGGTTCTGTTTCTTCTTCTGTTTCACTGTGGGAGGCCTTCAAAACTGTTATCCGTGGCCGCTCTCTTTCGCTTATTGCTGCTGCCAAAAAAGCAAAGAATGAGGAACTTGTGCGCCTCGAATCTGAGATAACTGCACTGGAGGGTGACCTTGATACAGGGGTGACACGCCCAAAACTTCATTCACTCAGCCAGAAACAGGCCGACTATCGAGCTGTTGTCACTGATGCGGCGAAGGTGATGAGCAGAGAGCAGCAGGGCAGGTTGTATGATGTGGGTGACAAGGCTGGTAAATTGATTGCGTGGTTGGACAAGAAAGAAAGAGTGAATCGTGTTGTCCCTGTGATTGAGAGGCTTGATGGAGAGTGTGTCACTGACCCGGCTGGGATTGTTGAGTGCTTTGCCGACCACTTCAAAACAGTGTATGCTTCGGTCTGCGATAGGGATGAGGAGGACTCCCGTCTGTTGCTTCGTGATATTGCATTGCCCTGTCTTTCTGAGGAGGACAGGGACCTTATGGATGCGCCCCTTACGGCGGACGAAGTGGCGGGGGCCATACGCTCCCTACGCTCCGGTAAAGCCATGGGCCCCAATGGATTACCCATCGAACTTTGCAAACTACGACCCGACAAAATGACGCCCTACTTGAAGGGCATGTTCCTTGAGGCCTTGGACTCGGGTTCTCTTCCCGCTGATCAGCGACTTGCCACCATCATGGTAATTTATAAGGAGGGTGAGCCTCGAGATCGGTGTGCCTCGTATAGACCCATATCCCTTCTTAACGCCGAACCCAAAATTCTAGCTAAACTGTTAGCTAATCGTTTGATTAAGGTGATCGGGGACTTGATCCATCCGGATCAATCGGGTTTCATTCCTCATCGAAACACCGCCCTTAATCTTCGGAGACTCCACGGAGTTCTCGCGAGGGCCGGGACTCTTAATGAGCCGGCCATTTTGGCTTCTTTGGACGCAACCATGGCTTTTGATACCATCGAATGGCCCTATCTTTGGGCGGCCCTCACAAAATTTGGGTTCGGTCCCGTGTTCATCGCGTTGGGTGAAACTTCTTTATGAGATGTCCCTCGCCCAGGTGGTGATTAACGGGAAGGTGTCCGGTGTTTTCACACTCGGACGCGGCACTCGGCAGGGTTGTCCGTTGTCCCCATTGCTCTTCGCCCTCGCGCTAGAGCCGTTGGTGGAATGGCTCCGATGGGAACCTTCTGTAAAGGGCATTCGGTGGACTCCTGACTTCGAGGATCGTATCTCGCTATACGCAGATGACATCCTTCTATATCTTACCTCCCCTAAGAAGTCCCTGAATGTGCTCTTTGACGTTCTTGCATCCTTCGGGAAGAACTCGGGTCTCATTATCAATTGGACCAAATCCTGTGTCTACGTTTTGGCTGGTTGTTTTCCCCCATTGCCACGTAGATTTCCAATTCAAGTATCTGAGACCGGCTTCAAATACCTGGGGATACATATCTCCTTGGACCCTGCCGTTCGCCATGAGCGTAATCTACTGCCTCCTCTTCAACGACTGAAGCTAGATGTTACACGCTGGCGTCGTCTGCCACTGTCACCGCTCGGTCGTGCGGCTCTATTCAAAATGATGTCGCTGCCCAGATTTTTTATGCTCTCCAGAACTCCCTTGACCTTGTCCCCTCGAGTTATTTCCGAGAGGTGGAGAGTTTACAGCGCCAACTCGTCTGGGACGGCCGTGCTCGCATAGCCCTGTCTAAACTCACGCTTCCGTGGTATGACGGGGGCATTGCCCTTCCCGACATCAGACGCTACTACTGGGCCTCCCAGCTGAGTGCGGTTAACCACGCAACATATGCCCCCGGACCTGCCCCGGCCTTTGCCATGGATAGGCATCTTCTACCGTGGGGGACTTTCAATAGGGCACTGTACTCCAAGAGGCTCATCAGAACACTTGCAGGACCCACTAAAACTGCTGTGCGTGTGTGCCATGATGCGAATGCGGCTCTGGGATGGAATGACAGATTAACTTGTGCGACCCCGTTGTATGACTCTGAAAGTCTGGGTAACCTATGGCGAACGAAAGGATTTGCTAAATGGGATTTGATAGGGATCTCTAGGGTGGGGGATCTTTGGTCTAAAGGTGACGTTAAGACCTTTGAGGCGCTCAAAATAGAGTATGAACTCGGGTACAGAGAATACTTCAGGTACGCTCAGGTCCGGCACGCCCTGTTGTCAGTCTTCGCTGTTGGCACAGACATCCCCGAATCTTCACCCCTGGAGGATCGCATCCTGGATGGATATGTGCCCGATAGCACGGTTTCACTGATTTACAAGAAGATGATCAACAATAGGGCTGACCTGCTTGTGCGCCTGAGGGCCTTATGGATTGTCGATGGTCTAGAAATAGATGATGAGGACTGGCAGTCCGCTCTGTCCTCACCGAAAGAGGTTGCTATACCCTCTCGCCTCAGATTTGTTCAACTCAAGATCCTCCACCGCGTGTATGTCACTGGTCCGAGTCTGGTCCGCATGGGTTACACTTTGGATGCTCTGTGTAAGCGTGGATGTGGTATGACTGGTACCTTCCTTCACATCCTATGGGAGTGTCCGGATATGGTCGAGTTTTGGTCCCGTGTGCATGGTGTGATGGAGGGGGTCACTGGTGTGGCGCTGCTGCCCGAAGCCAGGCGCAGCCTCCTGAATGTCTGGGAGCCCAATGACTGCAACTCTGCTCAGATCACCTGGGTCACCTTAGGCAATATGATTGCCAAAAGAGATATTGCGCAGCTCTGGGGCTCCCCCAGGCCTCCAACCGTATCGCACTGGAAAGAGAGCATGGACTGGTGCATGTTTCGTGAGAAGACTGTGTACCTGTCACGTGGTAGGCCCAAGAAATGGGGTAGAATCTGGTCTCAGTGGAACACTTATCGTGGCAATATCTGTAGCCCCCCCGCAAGAATTGTTCCCTGATGTAACCTTGTCCCCTTGATTGACATTCCACCTATTAAATGATACTGTATTGTTTTAGGTTTCCTCACTGCCCATTTCCCATGAAGAATTATAATTGCAAAGTATATAACATGATTACAGAGTGCCGAAACATGGTCCCATGACTGTACCCTCAATTCTCTTATACCTTGTGTGAATGTTATTGTTTCATTTGTTTTTCTTCGAACAGTTTCTACAAACACTGCACCATAGTATAAAAAACACAAAATTCCATAGACCTATTGACTATCCTGATTTCGACCTTGGCAACTATATGCATGCATCGATATTTCGCCGCCGGACCTCAGGGGTGTCGGCTGATTGCCTATGTATCTCCTGTACCGTTGCTTGTTGCTATACTTATCGCGGCCGGCCCCCAGGGTTGTAGGCTAAGCGCTGTGTCAATGTGCAAATGTAAATAAAGGTCTTTCAAAAAAAAAAAATCTATCCTGCTGGTTATACATCAAAAATAAATAAGGTTCCATACCCACTCCATTGCTTACTAAACGGTGTGCCACAACTGATCTTTTGGCTGATTCAGAGCTTAATCTAACCAATTCAAATTTTTCTAGTAGCTGTTTTTTAATTAGATATTTACAAGAGGTGGCAATTAAGGTTGGATCACTAAAGAGTAACTGCTGATCAATAGATCCTAGTGTATCCTTAATATAGTTTAGCCAAGGGATTTGGAGGCACTTATCCATTTGTAAACAATCTCCAACTATTACCCTTCTTAACTCTGCTTCAGGGTTTACCCAGATTCTGAGCCATGTCATAATGGGCCTCACCTTCACCTGGTCTATGATAAATGGGATCCCAAGCTCAGTGTGTGCAATTTCTGCTGGGATACTCTGCGATATCTTCAGGATCCTGCGTAGGAATTTGTCTTCCTCCAGTTGTAAGTATCTTGCATCCCTAAAACCCCAAACCTCTGCACCATACAAAGCCTTTGCAGTACTTACAGCTACATATGATTCATTACTTGCTCTGGTGACCAACGACCCAGCCTTCGGGCAAAATTTAAAATCGCACCGTTGCGGAAACCCGCTTTCTGCACCTTTCCTCAATTAAGGAATCAAACTTAATCTCCCCGTCAAATAAAAGACCCAAGTAGGAAAAGGTGCTTACTGTTTCTAGTGTGTGGGACCCTATTTTAAATGCAAATTTCCTACAGGGTTTTTTGCCCGCCACCATTACGAAGGACTTGCTCAAATTCACGGACAGATCTAAATTATCCATGAATTTCACAAATCCGTCAACGAGGTGTTATAAACTCAGAGCTGTTCATGCAAGCAGGACCGCGTCGTCCACGTACAACAGTACCGGAATATGACGCGTACCTGCTTTGGGGCAATCCACATTCAAGGCAACCAGAGTTCTCTCCAAATCATGTATATATAATGAGAATAAAAAGGGAGCAAGGATACACCCCTGCCTCACACCGCTGGTGCACGGGAAGGGATAAGTACTCCCCCCCCGTGCTAAAGCGGACCTTGGCAGTGGTGTTCCAATGTAATTCTTTAAGAATATTTATGAGTCCAGGGTCAATTTCCAGATTGCTCATCATGGCCCATAATTTGTTCCTATTTACATTATCAAAGGCCGCAGCCAGTGTAGTGTGTTTATCTAGGTACCTATATTGATACTCCTATTTCTGACCCTTGTCCGGTTATTAATTCACTAATGTCCATACAACGGCACAGAAACCCGTCTTCAGATTAGGTCATAGCGCATGCTGTCACATTAAGCAAGCACTATCCCTTCAGCCCCCTAGAGAAGCACACCGAGTTCTCAAAACAAATCAAACCTCCAACAGACCTGGGAAATCCCCGCAGTTATTGTTTTGATTTCGCTCGAGAACTCCTGCAAAGAATGTAAGAACGACCAGTCCTTATGACATTCTTGCTGACGTCTTATGTCCATCCTTACGTCAAGCACGGCACCTTTCAGGTATAAATATACCGACGTTGCCCTAAGCTAAGACACGGTGGTGACGAGCTTGGAGCAGCGCTACTTGCCGGAGAGCCCAGCTGATGCAGAAAAGCCCACGGACGCTGCCCCTCCCTTTTGACGCGGTGAGAGACGCTGCCTTTTCTCCTGCCGAGAAATCCAGCCTCCGGCGTTTCCAGCCGCCCTCGCGGGTAACTGGGATATCGAGTCCTGAGACAGAGATACCAACCCTCCAGCCTTCTAAATCCCAGGTACTGAACTGACTAAACCCCTTACAGAGAATTCTTGAGTCAGATTCTTGCAAAGCAAACTTAACTTAAACTGCTACTTACTTACTCCCTCCCAAGTATTAGGCTTAGGTCAGGTACACCGGGGTAGGCGTAGTTAGAAGCACCAGTTGAGTACGATTAGTCAATGTATATATGTATGTATATCTTTTATCCATTTTAAGTATCATATGGCTAAGAAACCATATAAATGCTTTTACAGTATTATTTTATAATTCTGTTTTTACTGTATGCACTTTACTTAACTATAAGTATTGCAATAATAGCGATTCATTTCTCTTGTATGAGAAAAGAGACTGATCAATAAATAACATCTTTTATTGAACCACGCCCATCTCTTATTTCTCTACAAACTGGTGAAACTAAAAATGCACGTACTGACTGAGTAAAATAAGTTGTCTTTTGTTTTCACACGACTCTAGAGATATACTCTTGATTAGGGGAGAGCAAAGTTGTCAAGTTCTATGGTTGTCAGAAAATAAATCCCTTCTTGTCTATCCAGGGAGGTTAAACTCCTCCTTGCCTATTCGAGAAAGTTTCTAGTGAACTCTGAGCTAGCTGGCACACATAACTTTAAGTCTAATATCGTCAGTAGAAGACCTAGTTAGCCACAGTCCTACGTCTATACTATTGAAGATATTATTCCAATGCGCAGAGCCTATTGGGAAAATAGGAACTACACTACATGGCGCCCAACGGTTTGGATAGACGATAAATCTAACGCAAGACATTAGAGTAACTCAGTCGTGCTTTTTCACACAGACCCTTTTTTCCATAAAAACTCCAAAGACGTCTGGAGTGGGTGAAAGGTTAAATCCGCCAAACTTAGTAGGAGGAGACTCCTATGTATGGTTTTTGGTTTATTCAACGTTGAAGGATACAGTGTTCCAAAATATTGTGCATCTAATCTTTGTTTCCTTGAAAACCTGATCTGCAACAAAAACCCTTCTTGTCAGTAAAATGTCAGACAATGAAGAAGAAAGGGAGGCAGCTAGAATAGCAGCGCAACTTCTAGCGGAAGACACAAGTCTCGTACAGCAAGACCCGGATGCAAAACTCATCCCGGTCAGCATAAGAAAAACTATAACCTTAAAACTTATAGAAAATGGACTAACACCGAGAGGTGGTACAGTCATATTCGTAATTGAGGCACACGAATATCGGCAGACAGAGGTATTCTATTCATGGATAAATTTTCCAGCAGCAAACGCTGTAACAAAGGAGTTCCATTATTACAAGATAGAGGAACCTCTGGATGAGTACACCCCTTTCGAGGAGGTGGAAATACCACTCAAATACCAAGAGCACCTGCTCTGGTTTAAAGGCGCCCTAAAACATAATGATCACATCACCAGGCTCGGTCCACTAGGTAGACCAGGAGCGACGTGGCCGGTTCTGGCCGGATACACACCACATCCAGACATTGAAAAAATGTCAGTAACAGAACTTTTAACACAGTTAAAACAACTGATTAAAATACACAGACAACTAGTCCAATATGTAATGCGGACTTCAACAGTCCAACCAGCTATTAAAATTCCACAGCTGACCCCTCATCAGGGGAACACAAATAAAATCACACCACAGAACATACAGTCCTGTCTAGGTAAAGTACCCATTAAACGGGAACAAATTCCATTCTGGTTAGCACAAAAAATCACTCAAATAGAGGCGGTATTTCCAGATACCACACCTGTGGAGAAACACAGAATTCTGACTATCTGTCTCCCAATGGGGATCGCACCACATGTGGAGGACTGTGACACTTGGGGTACAGTCTTTGCTTCCATTTACACAAAAACACATGGTGTTCCGTCCATGGCGGTAATACCAGAAGTGCTAAAACAGATTCAAAATGAATACGGTCCAGAACCTGCTTTAACTCTGGGTATGAAATTACTGAAAGACTTCAAGCAGGTCTCGGCAATATTACTAGCAAACATAAAAGGGGAAGCAGCAAATGTGGCAATCCGCCAAAGATTGAAGGAAACAGATATAGCAGACCAACCATTTGAACTTGCCAGAATCATAGAAAAATCCTATGAAGAACTAGGAAGAGATAGTTTGGGTGGGAAACCAGTGAAACCACAACTAATAGAAAATCCTGAAAAAGTATTTATTAAAAATAATGTAAACACTTCAAAAAAGAACTGGGATGGAAATAAACAATCCACTCCCAAAGAAAAAAGATTCCAGTCCAGAGGAAGGTCTCCTCGGCGGAGAGAAAGATCTCCGGACCAAGGACACAAGTCTCCCCAGAGGGAGCCCTCTGAGAAAAAATACAACCTTAGAAATAGGGATAATTTGAAGAAACCTGATAGATATCAAGATATTGATACACGTCCCTCTCGATCTTTTCAGACTTCCTCGCAGAAATCGGAAAGAAGAGGACGGTCAGAACACAGGGAAGAGCACGTCAAGTCCAAAGACAAAGAACCTGCTCATCAAAGTAAAAAGTTACAATTTCCAAAGAAGAAGGTAGCCAGCATTAAAATAATCAAACATGCGAGGATCCTGAGGACTCAGCTGAAAAACGGAGAGTGGGCTCAGACAATGCTAGACAGCGCAGCAGAAGTGAGCATAGCTCGCAAGATCCTGATGAATCATCTGGAGACAGTGGACACGAATGAGTACATTCAGGTGGAAACTGCAGATACCAGAGTTAGCAAACCTCATAAAATATATGAAATAACTTTACGTATAGAGGGAGATAAGACTAGGAAAATAAGGGGTCTATTTTGGGATAATCTCTCCAAAGGCTATGACATCCTTCTAGCTGAAAAAGACTGGCCACCAGAGTTCGTCAGGGAGTACCCTCATGGCGAAGAAATGATTATGCCTGCCTTCTCAAATCATATTCCAATTCATAAAAAATATACACTTGCAAGAAAGTGGGCAGTAGCCCAGGCTCCTGCATTATATAAAAATCATGTGGGATGGGATGAGGACTCTCCTCCTCACAAAATCCAGTTAAAATCTCAACCGACTGCACAGAGGCAGTACCCAATTAAGCAAGAAGCTAAAAAACAGGTCAGGGAGATCTTAGATCAACTTGAATACCAGGGGGTGATTGAAACATGCACCTCACAAATGAACAATCCTTTGTTTCCTGTCTCCAAACCAGATGATTCATATCGTCTAGTTTTGGACTACAGACACCTTAACTCATGCTGCAAAATGTTTGCAGTACAAAACTCACACAGTGCCGCACTATTGAATAGCATAGTGCGCAAAAAATACAAAACAACATTAGACATCTCTAATGGATTCTTTTGTCAAAATATAGCACCAGAAAGCAGATATTTGACCGCTTTCTCAATAAATGGCTCGCAGAAAAAATTTCTGTCATTTGCCCCAAGGGTTCAAGAACAGCCCAGGATTATTCTCAGCAAGAGTAACAGAATTACTACAAATGTATGATGATGAGGCATTATCTTATGTCGATGACATCTATCTAACAGATGATGACTTGAAAAGAGTGAACACCATAATACTTGGGTTCGCAGCAGAGGGTTACAAATTCAACTTCAAGAAGTCAAGAATTGCCCATCTGACTGTCCTATTCTTAGGATATGAATTATCAAGTGAAGGCAAAAGCCTGGCTGACAATTTCCTAGAGAAATGTGCTGTAATCCAAGCACCTAGAACACTGAAAAACCTGCAATCAATTCTAGGTTTCCTGAATTTTGAGAGAACATACATTATAAACTATGCAGAGAGGGTTAAACCTCTCTATGACCTAATAAAACCAGATTTTAAAAGAATCAATTGGACTCAAAAACACACAGAAATTTTGAGATCTTTACAAACAGACATGTTAGTTAAAACAAAACTGCAAACACGCGCTAACACACGCAACCTTGTGATTCGAGTCATCCCAGGAAGATGCGGATTCACATACCTGACCTCAAATGAGGGAGAAAAGGTACCAATAGCATACAAATCACACTTGTACACAGAAACTGAAAAAACATTCAGCATTAAGGAAAACATTGTTCACGCGGTTCAAACAGCTGTAGCAAGAGAAAGATACCAAGCTGACGGCAGAAAAATTACAGTCAGAACAGCAGAATCAGCCTTTGAGGCATTAACAACCCCATGTAATTTACCCACTATGGCACTGAATCCTAGATGGATACATTGGGAAGACTCTATTGCTGCAGACAGAGTGAAATACTATTTTGATCCAGAGTTGACAAAATTAAAAAATCTAGAATATGAAAGAGAATATCCTCTGCCAATCGACATTCTGCCCGTACGACAGTACGCCTGTGTAATACATACAGACGGACATGCTCAGCCCTCAGTTTGGGGAGAACAAGCTTATAACGCCAATGCGAGATTACGAAAGACGTGTGGCGCGGAGGTAAATTAAAACCTCTGTTTTCAAAAACACACTCAGTGGAAAATAATTCAGAACAACAAACTGAAATAATAGCGTTAAAAATGGCGCTAGATAATGCCGATCGCGAATTCCCGACACTAATAGTGTGCGATTCGTATTACTGCGTCAAATCATACAATAACGACTTGCAGAAATGGGTTGAAAACGGGTACAAAGATGACACAGGTGCCACAATAAAGCAAAAATCGCTTTGGGAACAAATAGTTCTTTTAAAGAAAGAACTACCAAAGACTCACGTGATACACTCACTGAGTCATCAGCGTGATGGCGTTCACGTTGCAGGGAATTCATTGGCTGAGACAGCCACAGCGGAACCAACTAAATCGGCTTCCGTACCTACAAAAAAGCGTTCAGTAAAATACATTGACGGGAAAACAATGCTGGCGGTAAATACGTCATCAAAAGGCGACTGCTCAGCGCTACCCCTCATGTATCCACTCAATTATACATACATAATCGATGCAAACTCCGTTTCTTTTGCTCGAATCCCTGGAGTGGGGGAAAGAGTGATTCCAAACATGGACAGGAGAGGCTTGTTAATAGCAGACGCACATATGGGTGAGGGTCTTAGACACCTTACACTTAAGGATTCTCTAGAAGAATTACAATCAACATACTGGTGGCCAGGAATGAGCCTGCAACATCACATATTTGCAAAAAACTGCCAAACCTGCAACAGAGATCGCAGTGGTGACCGAGACGGTGTACTGCCATGGCGTTTCGCTCAATAAAAGATTAGGCTATCGACATAAAATACCCAGTATGAATAATGCGTCATATTAACATATAGAGACTATTTTCACTTAAAATGTAGACCCCAGCTCTCGGCTGACGTCTGAACTGTTATACGAAGATTTGCAAGTCTATAATGGCATATACGCAATTTTCATGCTACATTCTGACCAGGGTCCTGCTTTTTAGCTCTCGAGCTTATGAGACGGACATGGCCGGCATGGGCATAGCATTGCGGTACTCTTGTCACCTCCTTCCTGAGGGAAACGGGATGGTGTAAAGAAAAAACCAGGGCATAGAGCAATCTATAACAGCAAAGGTATTAGGTTCATGAGCTGGGTGGGTCAAACATTTAATAAGTGTCCAACGTAGTCTTAATAATCTGCCAAGAAATTCTCTGAGAGGTCTCAGTCCGTACGAACTATTGTTTGGGACTAGAATGCTAATCCAGGACCTTGATAGTCAAACTTCAGTGGTTAAAGAAAAATGCTTTGATATCAAAGATCGTTTGGCTATTTTACAGGACTTAAACGAAACAAGAAAAGACCTGAGCAACATAAAGTTGAAACAGCAGCCAATAACCACTGAAGAGAAACCACCTGTCCCAGCAAGGCCTGTCTGGATTCCAAAAATCGGGGATCTGGTCAGAGAGAAGATCGCGGTAAAGAAGGAATTTGGGCCTTCTTACAGAAAAGCAGTTCCTGTCTTGTCTGTCAACGGGACAAGATCAGTAGTACTACCGCCCCTTGCTGGTAAAAAGGAGAACCGAGTTGTATCCATCGACCTGGTTAAACCACAATCATGTGGCCGATAACAAGTAGTAGGCCAAGTGGACTCCCAAGAAGTAGTAGAACACCAAAGTTTGCTACAAACACAGAGGTTCATACTGAAAGACTAATCACAATTGATAAACCTACAGTAAAAAAACAAGGACTATGCAACAAAGCCATGGAACTTAAACCTCTTGAAACCCAAATTAAAATCTTAAATCAAGAAACACCAGTCTACAATGATGTAACCACAGAATATGCTAATGAAATAAAGAAAATTCCAAAAACGAAAAGGAATCCTGAAGCAATTGAAACAATTGACAGAACAGCATCAGGCTACTTCATCAACTTCGATGATTTTTCTGAGGATCCAAGTGAACCTGAGGAACAGCCGACAACAAAAACTCTTAAAAATAAAGCAAAGGAACTCTTTCATCAACTAAAAGAAACCTATCTGATTTCTCCATGGATTGAACTTTGGGTGGCACTAGGAGTATTCATCCTCATACTTTGGCTCATCATGGTACTATGCTTGGGACACTTCATTGAGGGAAAATATGTTACAATGGACACAGCAAGTCAGAACATCAACTTGGTCCTAAAACCACACAAGTCTTCACACATCGAGAAAAGAGAACTTTCTTCAGTAAACTTCACAGCCAATCCTATACCCGGTGGGGTAGCATGGGACAAAACTGATTACGAAATTTATGGTCCGGTTGAGCTTCTGAAGTATCCTCATCAATTTAAGATTTCATTAAGTGACTTTGTAAAACCAAGCACATTTGCTGATGATTGGGACTTTGAAAGTATTAATGATATGATGTCTGATCTAGTAATGTCAGCTAAATTTACAGAACATGATTATTTGCAAGGTTCATCTAATTACGATCAAATGTTTTGTTATAACCATTATGGTAACCATTATCTGCATAAATCTACTCAACCTAGAAATGTTTAAAATTTTAACCAATGGGAACATTGTGCAACTCCACCAAAAGGCAGTTCAAAGACATATTTTGATAAATATTCATACTTTTCTGGGTTCAACACAAGTAATGCAGAATCATTTTATTTCAAATTGTTAAATAAGACAGGAGTGAAAACCATGCTTACAAACACAAAATTGATATATTCAGACTCATTTTTTGAAAAAAATTAATACATTCGGTTTTGATTTCTGGAACAATAACATTGAAACGAAAACGATCTGGGGTACAAAGATTGGCAAGTGCAAGGTATAGAATCATTATTTAGAGCCTGCATGATCCCAGAACAAATTATATTTTTGAATAATACAATTCAACAAACATCCTGTCTTGGCCTAGCCAAAATTAAAGACTTAAATAACCTGTCTATTCCAAAACCAACACCTACCAGTAATAGCACTACGGATGTTGAGATAGACATATCCTATATTTTAAACCAAAACAGAACACATGCTGATTGGAAAAAATGGTTGATCTGGCCCACAGACACAAATAACTGTCAAGACAGATTCCTGAACAAAATACAGGGGTTCACATTGACCAGGCCAGACCCAAGATACTCCCAGAGACAACATCCAGGGATTGTAACTACTTATAGTGTGGGAAAAGTCTGCCTTCAATGGCTACATACATCCACACTGTCAGAAATTAAGCAACACTTAACTTTACTTAAAGAAGGTGCTGACTTGCGTGATTTCATCATGGGACCACGCAAACAGCGTCAAAAACGTTTCATAGCGGCCTCTATATATGCAGCTTACAACGAAGCTTGGAAAGTAACTCAAATTGAGACAGCAGAAAAAATACGGGAAATTGACCGTGTTAATTTGGAAAAATCACTTTCTGTTGTAGACAATGGGTTAATGACTCTGTCTTCCAGAATATATTCACTGGACAGTATTGTATCTTCTGCAATCGATATAATAGAACAAGACTTACTGATGTTGCAACACGGTCAGTCTCAATTGCGTTCTATTGTACAGCTTGGCTGGACGTTACAAAATCTGCGTTCAGGCTATGTGCCTTGGCGTCTAATCAACACAACGTCACTATTTAATATCTTTAACCTTACTGATAAACAAATCAGTTTGGCATAAAAGGGTGCTGACTATACAATTCTGAGCATTGAAAAACTTGAGAGATTACCATTGACAAAGTCATTGAATGGATAATACATGGGATAATAAATATTCCGATAACAACTTTCCAGTTTCAATACTGCCAAAAATATATACAGGCAGGCCAGTATGAAAGGTTGGGTAAAGGATACATTAAGTCCACATGGAACTTGCCCTATACACACACATGTGTCAGTAATAACGGACAGAGTGTATTTCTTAGTGGTAATAATTGTGAAAAATCACTAAGTGGCATACTTCTGTGTCAGGGTATTAGTTTGCATGGGGCCTGTGAAGGGACTTCAAATAACCTTTCATGTCACCAGTTAGGCACACCTGCAACACAAATAGAACCATTCTTTAGAAGACTTTCGAACGGGAGTTACATTCTAATTGTAGATCACAGATGTTGTGGCTTGCTGCCAGGGAAACCTTATCTCATAAGCGTGACTTCCAGGGTCATGTGCTGTGAAAGAGTATTGTTCCCGAATGATGCTCCAGACAGGGAGGGAAGGTTATGGCCCAGTTTAAAAATCTCTTCTATTCGAATTGATACTTTAAGCAGAATGAAGACTGTGCTCCTACAGACGCCAACCCAGTTGACGTCATCAAAAGAAACGTATGATCTCCAAGTTGCAAGGACAACGGCAGAGATTCATTCAATGTTATCAACAAATTGCCCCCTACACTTCGCAGAAATGTTGAACGAAATCTTAAATATTTCTGATACAAGTGGTATCGCGAGTGTATTTAAGACAGTTTTTTCAGGCGCTTTAACACCATTCAAAGCGATCCTGGGTATTTTTCCAAATTTCGTCCATTCCATCTTTGCCGGACTTCCACTCCTGTTGGGACTCGTAGCAGGCATTTTATTCTTGCTACTCTTGCTTCGTTATGGCAAGCCATGTCACAGACAAGACTCCAGCTACAATGGAAGAAACGATCCTAGCTATCCGCTACCGGGACCGCATAACTAAAGTCCTTGGCTTAGCCCGGCTACGAGATCTGAATATGACCTGGTTTCTTTCATTCAGACCCATCTGGCAGAATTGTGTTATGCCTGTATTAAGGTGCATGCTATGCGGCGAAGAATGCGTGTTAGACACCTGTCTTACACTACAATCAGACGTACCATTGGATGCAGATACTTTGTTGGGTCCGGTAAAGGCTCATGCATTGTGCTGTCCCCAGCGGCTACCTATCCTGATGACGGCATTCGTGGAAACTTCACCACTGCGATTGAAGGGTAGTGAAGTACATGATGAAAGCAGCATCGACCAGGTACGACCTTCTGTAAGCAGTTCTGATCAAACCATCAGTGAAAGCAATCATGCGCGTGACTGCATGGTAGCGACGTTTTCTAACCTAGTTGAACTCTCACCAGAAGCTGTAGACTGTTTTTTCGAGAATCTATCTGAAATGATGTTGTCACCGGAACAGAGAGAATGATTTTAAACAAACTTGCACACGGCGTTCCCTGAACTCTGAATTTGGCCTTCAGTCTTTTGAAAACAAAGTGACTGTGAACTATTTTTTCTCTTCTCCCCTGAATAGCGAAAACTTTTTCCAATTCCAAAAATATTTACCTTTTTGGCACTTATCTTCTGCTTAAAGTAAAACTATTCTTAGAGAACAGAACTTCTATTCTTAGGAATACTAGAGTAATTACCTTATCTCAACCTCTAAGTTTATATGCAATTCGTTGTGTTTATATGTGATGAGATGGTCTCGCAAGTTTTTTTTCTGTATCAAGAGCCATTTCATGTGTAATTTCGCAAATCATTCATGCCGATATAAAATGTGCATCTCCTTTTGAATGATTATACTGCTTGAATGCATACAGTACCTATACTCATTTCGTGCATTTTGCAAACGCCATTTAAAAAAATATATATATATAATGTGTTTTTGGGGTGGTCCGGTAGACAAATGCACTGTTAGTTATGTTTACTATTGCTTAGGTTAGTAAATATGTACATAATTTCTTGGAGTGGGTGTAGTGTGTTTATCTAGGTACCTATATTGATACTCCTATTTCTGACCCTTGTCCGGTTATTAATTCACTAATGTCCATACAACGGCACAGAAACCCGTCTTCAGATTAGGTCATAGCGCATGCTGTCACATTAAGCAAGCACTATCCCTTCAGCCCCCTAGAGAAGCACACCGAGTTCTCAAAACAAATCAAACCTCCAACAGACCTGGGAAATGCCCGCAGTTATTGTTTTGATTTCGCTTGAGAACTCCTGCAAAGAATGTAAGAACGACCAGTCCTTATGACATTCTTGCTGACGTCTTATGTCCATCCTTACGTCAAACACGGCACCTTTCAGGTATAAATATACCGACGTTGCCCTAAGCTAAGACACGGTGGTGACGAGCTTGGAGCAGCGCTACTTGCCGGAGAGCCCAGCTGATGCAGAAAAGCCCACGGACGCTGCCCCTCCCTTTTGACACGCTGAGAGAGAGACGCTGCCTTTTCTCCTGCCGAGAAATCCAGCCTCCGGCGTTTCCAGCCGCCCTCGCGGGTAACTGGGATATCGAGTCCTGAGACAGAGATACCAACCCTCCAGCCTTCTAAATCCCAGGTACTGAACTGACTAAACCCCTTACAGAGAATTCTTGAGTCAGATTCTTGGCAAAGCAAACTTAACTTAAACTGCTACTTACTTACTCCCTCCCAAGTATTAGGCTTAGGTCAGGTACACCGGGGTAGGCGTAGTTAGAAGCACCAGTTGAGTACGATTAGTCAATGTATATATGTATGTATATCTTTTATCCATTTTAAGTATCATATGGCTAAGAAACCATATAAATGCTTTTACAGTATTATTTTATAATTCTGTTTTTACTGTATGCACTTTACTTAACTATAATTATTGCAATAATAGCGATTCATTTCTCTTGTATGAGAAAAGAGACTGATCAATAAATAACATCTTTTATTGAACCACGCCCATCTCTTATTTCTCTACAAACTGGTGAAACTAAGAATGCACGTACTGACTGAGTAAAATAAGTTGTCTTTTGTTTTCACACGACTCTAGAGATATACTCTTGATTAGGGGAGAGCAAAGTTGTCATGTTCTATGGTTGTCAGAAACTAAATCCCTTCTTGTCTATCCAGGGAGGTTAAACTCCTCCTTGCCTATTCGAGAAAGGTTCTAGTGAACTCTGAGCTAGCTGGCACACATAACTTTAAGTCTAATATCGTCAGTAGAAGACCTAGTTAACCACAGTCCTACGTCTATACTATTGAAGATATTATTCCAATGCGCAGAGCCTATTGGGAAAATAGGAACTACACTACACCAGATCCATAAAACCCATATAGACTGTTCCTTTACTAGCTTTTGTGTACTTGGCAACTAGTAGGTAGAGGTTAAGGCATTGATCGCTAGTTGATTTACCCGGTCTAAAACCATATTGGGTGTCTGCTATGGTGTGGTGCTCTTCTGTCCAGGCCATAAGGCGATTTAATACAGCCCTGCCCAGTAATTTAGCTGACACATCAATGAACGATATTGGTCTATAGCATTGAGGATTGTCCCTACTCCCTTTTTGAAGATAGGGACAATTAATGCGGTGGACCAAGATCGCGGGAGCCCAGATTTTATAGCTGCATTTAACACCCTAGTCATAATGGGAGCCCAGAGGTCGATGTTACTTAAATAGAGGTCTGGTGGCGTGCCATCAGGCCCCGGTGCTTTATTTCGAGTCAGACCTTGGATAGCTTGACTAATTTCTTGGAGTGAAAATTCTAGTTCCTTGGACCGGACCCCGTCCCAACCCCCTACAGAGATTGTGTCACAGCTGTGATTGTAAAGGCCCTTAAAATGAGCCACCCACTGTTCGGGGAGTATATTGGTGCTAATCACCGGGGAATTGCTGTCTTGAAAACAGGGCCTATTGATAATTTTCCAGAATTCGTTAGAATCCCTATTTTCCCCTGCCTCCCTCAGGTCAGCCCAGACTTCCGCTTGCAGCATAGTCTTCCTCTGTTTTTTCTTAATTTTATATGTGTGTCGGCAGAGGGCTACTTTCTGCTCATCCCTGGGTTGGGTTTTAAGACATGATTTTAAATCTCTCAGTGCTCGAGAACAGTTGGTGTCAAACCATCGTGGTTGTGTTACATTCTTTCTAGGACCTTTCACTTTCAATAGTCCGTCGACCAAGTTGGTTAAAGACTCGAACACTGAGACCAGCGCACCTCCCTCTACTGAAGGTAGACAATCTAGGATCTGCTTTTTACCTTTTTCTATTAGATTTCTGTAGAACTCCTGGGCATTAATTTTTGACCATCTAAGGCGCCTCCCCTGATCCACTGGGCGCAGCTCGATGGCTGCCGGTATACTCCTTATGGAGAGACCGCTATATGTTAATTCCAGAGTCAGCGGGTTGTGGTCACTGAAAGGACTCCAATCCGTTCTCACCTCTTTAACTTGGTCCTTTGCAAAAATAGATATCAACATATAATCTATAATCTATAATAGAGGAACATCCTCTGCCTTTGAATGTTGGTATAAGAGTACGCTCTTTACCCGGGACCACCAGATCGATTGTGTGTGTGAGAGCGTGAGTGCCTAATAGCTTCATTAATGTTGTTCCCTCCTTATTATGCTCAAAATGTGGCCCACTCTCTACCGGGCACGATGACCAATCAGGACTTACTGGAAAAAGATTTGGGCATAGATAGCAATTTAGATCGCCCATTACCAGGACAATTGGTTCTCCTCCCCCTTTCCTTTGCTTGATCTCTTGATTGAGTCTGTTATCTAGTTCCTGGATTACTGCATTATTCCCATCGACAGGCCCTGAATTATAGATGTTGAATATCAGCAACCTCAGCCCTTGCCCCTGAAATACCACTGCCTGGAGGGTGTGTGACGTCCAAGAGGGCTGTGTCCATGAACCTTCTATATCAAGATCAACGTACAGTGCTAGCCCTCCCTTTGCCCTGCCTGATCTGCCTTCTTGAGCTGGCACAAAGAAACATTTGTAACCCTCTATTTGGTAGGGGGAGGATTCTATCGCCCACATCTCCTGGAATGCTAATATATGGGAGCCGCGAAGGTGTTTCCTCCAATCCCCAGGCCTGCAATATTCCAGGACAGTAAAATCAGACCTTCACTAGGTACTTTTCCATCCTTCCCTCCCTGGTTATATGGCCTGGGCTCATCCTTCCTGAGCGACATGACCACCTGATCTCCCTCACCTCCCATTACTAGGGGTTCTTTCGCTTTCTTTACTTGATAACTTTCCAAGGCCCCATTTATACTACATTCATTTCCCACCCTTTTGGCCATCTTCTCTTGACATTTCTCAATTTGGGGTAGTCAATCATTTTCATCAAGGGACAGTAGCGGACTGAATCTGTTTGCCCATTGGGGGTAGCCCTGGCTTGGTGTAATCTGGCCTATCTGCTCTTGCATTCTAGCCCATTGACTAGCTGGTGCCCTTCCTGTTCTGCCATTGGTGTGGTTCAGAGTGTGTATGACACGTTTCCTTGGGTAGAAATATCCTAGTGATAGGGAGCGTATGGTACTAGTCTGATTCCTGTTGTAGCTGCCTAATATATATTCCACTAAGTTGGTGTTCCTAAAATTCACCACAATGCAATCTCCTGTAATGTCTTTCTTTCTGCTGCCTAGCCAGTTAACTCTTCTTGCATGAAGAATCTTCCCACATTCCCCACCTTGCAGGGGCCTATGTGTAGTCAACCACTTAATTTTCTTAGCTTTCAATTCCATATGCGATTCTTTCTCCACTGCCCTAAGTTCGGGTACCCCGGCAAAAACAACAACATAAGGGCATGCTTCAGGGGGCAGATTTATATGTGGTGCAGGATAGTCAGATCTATCATTCGGCTCATGGCCTCTCGGGTTTCTTTCAGTTAGAGTATGAGTTGTTGAATTCCCTGTTTGTGCTAGCAACACATTTGTTCGCTGTTGAGCCTTGTCAGTATCCTTTTTTCCCCCCTTCATGATGTTTCCCCTCTCTACCTGAGCTGTCGGTTTAGGTGTATCATGGACTTGTACAATAGTACATTGCTCATTACTAACACAGTTATTGTTGCCAACTGTTTGCTCAGCTGGCGTAATGCCTGCCGAGGTATGATTTACTGTTAGGTTACAGTTAGTAGGGCCCTTCGACTTTCCCTGCTTAGTCAGTTCATTTATCATTTTGTCTAGTCTGCTGATTACTGGTTTTAGCTGACTCATAATAAAGGCTTCTAGGCGTTTTTGGAGGTCTCCTATTACTTCATCCATCCATTCTGGTGGAGCTGGGTGGCATGCCGCTGCTACTTTCGTAACCGCTACCTCCCTATCTTTTGGTCTGCATGTGACCACACTTGATTTATTTTTCCGAGATTGGCCCTTCCTACCACCCCCTTGTTTGGATTTTTTACTTGTGGCATTGTTTCTATCCCTAGTTGTATCTGCAGCTACCTGTGCTACCACCTGCGCACAAGGAATATCTTCAGTAGAATTTTCCAATGTGTCAGTATGAGAAATTGCTGACGTATTTAAGTCAATAGGTTGCGTAGGTGTATCTGGGATAGGTATTGGTGAAATACACAAGCTTCTCTCTGTACGCTCAATCTCCCTATTGACTTTCCTCAACATCAAGTCAATCGCGGTAGGTTGTACTTTGTGGGACAACGCAATATTTGGCACAAGCCCTGAAGGGTTTGGGGTGTGGGACCAGTGTGCTTTGCCCGTAGCAGAGCGCGTTTTCGCTTTGTTAGACATGACTAAACAGTAACTAAACAGAAGGAGAGGAGGGTGCAGGAACTTGCACTGTCACTTGCCCACCACTACTCTCCCTCCTTAGTTCGTAGTCTGGTTATTAAGTTCTCCCTGCTTTGAGACAGAGTATAATAATTATTTCCACCCTCTCCCACACTTGCACAATAGATTATAGTCCACTATTTATACCGTCTTCTGGAAGCAAAATTCAAAAAATTCAAATGATCTTTATTCGGAGTTTTGATACATCCATAAAAGTACATACAGAATGAAACACATTAAAAACACACATAAAAACCTATAAAGTTAAAAACAAATTTCCAATGGGATTTAAAGCAGCGTAAATATCGTAAAGTGCATAATACATGTAAGAAATAACATAGGTCCATTGATATGATTTTTACCATGAATTTCAATTTTTTTCCACTCCTGAAATAATCAAAAATGTAAAGTACAAAGTGCATTTACCTGAGAATAATCATACTGATCCAAAATACGCAAGTAATGTTTCTATATGCAAATTATATCATGTAATAAAGTGCAATGTGCATTCAAGTACAATGCCATTATTAAATTATACTTTTTCGTACTTGCCCTTGATCTTACACAGACTTTTATAAAGCAGCTTACAGTGTAAATAGTCTCATCTGTTGACAACATTTGTAGGAACCTCAATGCCAGATTAAAGTCCCTTAGGTTGCGTTTGCGGAGAATCGGCATTAAATAATGACGGGTGTATAATTTATAGTGACCACAGAAAAAGAAATAATGCAACAAACTTTGTTTCCCACCTACGGAGCAGGGACAATCCAGCTCTTCTAAGCTTTTGTTATAGCCAAGGGGGAAGCTTAGCAAGTTAACAATGCTTCCGTCTCGGAACCTAAACAAAAGGCTCCGGTTCCATCTTCCTTTTGGGGTTGTCAGATATCTGCAAGGCCTATTTAAATTGTCATTGCCTGGTTCTGTAAGTGGCAAATATTTAATGACAGTCGGTTTTACAAATTCGGATCTCATTCGTTCCTCCTTGTATAAATCGTATAATGCCCGTTTTACGCTGTTCTTATGAGTGGGGACAATGGTATTAGGGGAACTGAACAAGGAGCCATGTCTCACACTTAACAGGCTATTCTTAACAGCATTTAACCATGGTATTTGGTGGGATCTTTCATGTAATAAACAATCAGATACTATACTACGTGTTAAGGATGCTGCTGGGTTTGTCCATATTTTTATCCAAAAAAGCGCGGGCCTAGATCTAATAAAATCAACAATGTATGGCAGCCTCAATTCGCTGTGACAAATAAATGTGGGGGCACAGGGAACTCCCCCCAGCACCTTCCTGCAGAATCTATTTTCTGCCGATTGGAGAGACGTAGTATTGCAATATCCCCACACTTCTGCTCCATATGTCCCAGTAGGATGACATTGGGTACGGTAAATATTGAGCAGGGGGGTAATAACGTCAGCCAATTTGGGTTATCGGAGGGATAAAATTGAATTTATTGACTTACCAATTTTATTCCTCGCATAGGCAGCGTGTGGCTGCCATGAACCTGTGTTAGAAAATAACAACCCTAAATAAGGGAAAGTGCTAGTGCATTTTAATATATTGTCACCTGACTTAATTGAAGTAATATTATATTTTTTTGGTCCACAATTCATGATAAAAGATTTTTTTAAATTGGTATTTAGGCCCAAATCGGACATAAAATCAACAAACCCAGTAATTAAAATGCGTAAAGCATTTGGGGTACGCCCCATTAGTACCGTGTCATCCGCATACAGTAAGGTAGTAATGGGGGAACCGTTTATAATTGGAACATCCTTAGTAATCTTGCTCAGGGTGCTGCTCAACCCATTAATATATAAGATAAAAAGCAGTGGGGCGAGTACGCAGCCCTGTCTAACACCTCTGCTAATTAAAATATCATCGGATAATTCGCCATCATTATTAATACGTACTCTGGCCTTTAGATCTCTGTGTAAGTACGAAAGAAAATATACCAAAGATTCATCCAAACCATAATCAAGCAAAAGTGACCACAACCTAGAACGATTAACAAAATCAAAAGCGGAACTCAAATCCATGAAACCTAAATAAAGTGGGGACTTTTTGACAATTGTATATTTGGCCATGATCAAATTCAAATTAAGACATTGTTCAACAGTGCCCACATGGCTTCTAAATCCCAATTGACTGTAGTGTAAAACATTATTATCCTCAGCTCAATCCCTTATCCTTTTAAAAATTACTCTTCCAAGGACCTTTAGTGTGTTATCGATCAGTGAGATCGGGCGGTAACAGGCAGGATCCGCCCTGTCACCTTTTTTAAAAATCGGTACGATTACACTGTTCGACCAAGATTCAGGAATGGAGCTGTCAGTCAAATTATTAAATAGGTTGCATAATAAAGGGGCCCAGAAATTGATTTCGGATTTAATCTGATCGATAGAAAGGCCATCCGGGCCGGGGGCTTTATGACTAGCACTCTCAAATATAGCATCCTCGACCTCTGGTAATAAAAAGCTCAGTCGTTCAGCTGTACTAGGTAGAGAGACAATATCTAAAGGAGAGGCTGATATAGCATAGATTTTAGTAAAATGATCTACCCACACCTCACCAGTTATGTTGCAATTAATTGGTTGGATGTTAGAGCCAAAAGATCTGAGGGACTTGACTTCTCTCCAGAAACCTGTCGTATCTTTTAATGTGGCAGTACGTGTGAGAGTTTCCCAGTGATTGATCACTAAGGCCTCAGATCTAGTGCATAGCGCGGATTTATATTTTGATCTTAATTCTCTCACAAGTTGGACGTCCCTGGGATGAATTTTTAAGGCCGCCCTCAGGTCCCTATTAGCCTTCGAACAAGAGGAGTCGAACCAGCGTGGGCCATGATCTATATTAGGCCTAGCTCGTTTAGAGGACTCTCTTTTAATAGCCCCACAGAGATTACCAAAGGCAACAACCACGTCGTTGCCTGGACTAGTGTACGACAGACAAGTCTCTACTGTTTTGGGATGTTTTTTGATGACTCTAGCTAAGATATCTTTATTATCCACCCCTTTCCATATTAATCTTAGTCTATCAGTAGATAATGACAAATTTTGTACCCCAGTCTCTACTCTCACTGCAGCCTTCGGGTTCTGTGGATTGTCAATATATATTCTAAGCGGATAATGGTCACTATATGCGGAACAGATGACTTCTGCTTTAAAAATTATGTCACTCAATATTGGACAAATAAAAATATAATCTATCGTGGAGGAGCAGCCCTGGCCTATATACGTAGGTGTTAGTATATTGTTTAGACTAGAACCAGCAATTTCCATTGCATTTACTAGATCACGGGAGGCTAGATGGTTTTTCAACTCTTCACCGTTTCTACATACAGGGCTGTCACGATACATATGAGCATTAAAATCCCCTCCAATGCAAATGCCATCAAAGGGCCCATACTTCTGCCCCTCCATAATTTCATCAATAAAATTAAACAATAAGATAAAATTATCATTGGGACGGGTAACAAAATCATTATTATAAAAGTTAATTATACATAGTTTCATCCTTTTGGTGTACTTCATAGCCATAAAACATTTACCCGGTGTAGGGATCAGTTTTGTTTGTACCCCGGATTTTATTTTAGACCAGATGGATAAGCCCCCACTGGGGCGACCCATAAGTGAGGAGGAAGCCTGTAGATTATAGCAACAAAAACCCTCCATTACGGGTGTGGTAGTGCACCAAGTCTCTTGTAACATCAAAATGTCGCAGTTATTGCTAACCCAGTCTGACCATTCTTTAATTTTCAATTTAGAGTTAAGACCAGCTATGTTCCAGCTCACGAGAGATATATCAGAATCTTCGTGCATTAATCTTTGATTCAAGGGTTTTTCTCTAATTACAGTCCGTTGTATGGGTTGTGAGACTTCCAAAGTTTCAATAATAGGAGCCACTGATAATTCAACTGATTTAGACGTTGTGGGTCAGTCTAACATATCTAAATCTGACAAGGGGGCAAATCTATTAAACGTATTGAGTGGGAATGGTGCTGGTTGAAATTGCATAGGAAGTGGCTGAAAGTGCATAGGTGGGGGTTGAAACTGCATTAGGGGTGGCCGAGATAGCATTAACGATTGTCTGTAAAAATAGCTCAAAGGTAACATAGTAGCGACAGTAGAGATAGCAGAACAATTACCATTTCTACTGAGAAGGTGTCTTACAGTTCCAGGATTTTTAACTGAGAACTATACAGTCACCTTCCTTGTCTTTGAGTAAAGGCCCAACCCAAAACACCCTGCGGGCCGATAGGATCTCACTTGAGATATCATATCCGACGCCTTTGTGTTTAGTTAGCCAGTCTATGCATTTATTTCTCAGTTGCACCCATGATTCCCCCTGATCCACCCTCAACGGTGGTACTCCTGCAAGGACCACGACAAAAGGACATGCGTCCGGTGGGAGATGTAGTGCAGGCCCTTGATGTTTAAAAGGCCTGTTTGACCCTGCCACCCCAGTACCTTTATTGGTAGCAGCAGTTGATCTTATTGCTTTGGTGGGATGGATCGAATCGTTATCGTTTGTGGTATTTTTATTAGGAATAACAGGAGGGGCAGTTTTTCTAGGTGCAGGTATTGGAACAGATTTTAAGGGTAAATTAGGTTTTACCAAGTTCTTCCCTTCATTAACAGGTCGGGGTACAGTCATGGATGGTACAGTAGACTGTAGTAATGTTCCGGAGTAACTTGTGTTCCCACCCAGTAGGAAGGAAGTTTCCTGTTTCTTTGATGACAGTGTGTTGCTTACCGATTCAAGTTCTTTTAAGAGACGGTCAGCTCTGATTTGATCCAGGATAACAGACCCCTTTCTTTTTGCTTCTTCGTTTTTAACCAGGTTATCTAGTCTATCGAGTCTTTTAAAAACATTATTAAACTGGTTGATCATTTGTTTCTGTAGGCGATTAAAAATGGTGTCAACTATGGTTTCTATTAAATTCCCATTCTGTTTCGTGAGATGATAGTTGTCTCCCATTAATGTTGTTTGGGTCCATATCGTGTTGGAGGTCCCATTTGAATTAGTGGTAGTTGCTGTAGAGATATCATCTGCATCCACTAAATCTTTATCCACAGTAACAGTTAGTTCCCCAGTCGATTTTTGTTTGTTCCACAGACTCTGGGGCGTGGGCTGATTTTTACTAATTAATGGTTGCTTCCTTTTATTGGCACTTGGCTTAGCGATGCCTCTTTTGCGTTTTTCCCCTCCCTGTTTATTTTCAGTTTCCGAAGATCCCGGGATGGTAGCTTCATCCTGGGAGGCGATTATAATAGTGGGAACAATTTCAGGCAATAGGGGCGGGGGGGGTGTTAATGCCGATGCCGGTTTTGTAATAACAACAGCTGGAGATAGTGGAATACCAGGGCTATTTGACGATGATATAGGCTGTGTAATATTATTAGTAAAACTCATAGACATTCTTCGTTCAGTGTCAGCTATTTCATTAGAGACCAAGGTCAGTGCATTTTCGAGTAAGGACTCAAATGTAGCGGGAGGAAAAGGGAAGTCATCCTGTGTAACGTCAATATTGGCAGACGCCATACCAGGAGAGAAAAGTAGGAAGAAACTCACCACAGGCAGGTTGACAAAGTTAAAATGTTAGAGGGGTGGCCCGCCCGACCACTGATGACCACGGACGGCCACAGACGGCCCGCCCTCTGCCCGGGCTCCGCCCGGCGTCGCCCGCGTGCGTCCCGCGACACGGAGGGACAGGCTGTGCTTTGTAGCGCCTCCGGGCGCGAAGACAGCGGGGCACAGGAAGTAGACGCAAAGCCCACTGGGAGCTGTAGTCTCCAGCCGCTCCTGGATGGATGATGGCGGCGAGACCTACAGCGTTTCCCAGCCCAGGGGCAGGAGCTGCGTGCTAGCGTGCTGTCCGGTAAGTGTGCCTGCCGTTTGACCCCCGCTCCACCGAGGGACAGGCTGTGCTTTGTAGCAGTTCAGGGCTGGTTGGGCGTCGAGATATCGTACTGAATAAGGGAGCTCACTATAAATGTACCTTTAAAAGGATCACAAGGGGGGTGGCCCAGCCCAGCCTCTTCTGGCCGCTGATGGTCGCAGATGGTCCCGCCCTTGTCCCGGGCTTCTCCCGGCACGTCCCGCGCACGTCCTCGCGGGACCAGACGGGGCTTTATGCGCCTCCTGACGTGCCCCGCTGAAGCGTCGTGCCCCGAGGGCTGATGGGGGCTGTAGTTAGCAGGCTGACCGGCGAAGCCAAGCCCGGCCGGTCAGCGTCCAAGAAGAGCAAGCCCCAGAGAGTAGGGAGGCAGTGACCCGGGGAGGCGGAGCCAAGCCCGGCCCCGGGGGAACAGCAGGTCAGTGATTCCAAATGCCTCCAAGCAGCAAAATCCAGCGTATTCAATCATACAGCCACTTACTCATCCAAACAGTTACACACCCACCCACTTACTTACTAATACAAATAGTAACACATACTCAATCAGCTAAACAGTAACTGATAGAAGTATGCATTCATCCATATAGCCACTCTCACATTCACTCACGCATACAGTCACTCATATAGCCCTCACTTACGTATTCTGCCTTTCACATATTCAGTTACTCACCCATACTACCACATGCACCCAATGACTGACACAGCCATACACTCACTCACCTATACAACTTCTCACACATGCAACAGTAGCCCATACAGCCATTGACTCACCCACTCGCTGATACATAGAGGCAGGCACACACCTCCTCACCTAAAAACACAGACAACCATACAACCATAGATATTGTCAGAGAATCAATTGATCACCCATATAGCCATTCACGTACCCACTAACACACTCATACACCCACTTAGACATCAACTGAGACACAGATACACACATTCACACCACCAGTCACTCACCCATACATTCACTGAGTCATTCATACAGTCACTCATGCACCCACTGATTTACCAATACAGCTTGATATACATATTTAACACTCATAAACTTTTAAAAAACACTTACAGTCACTTGATGATGTCATCACTAGCTCAGCTAACTATAGCGGCTGAATTTACCTGGTTTTGTACAAGTGAATTATTAGCCTAACTATAACGTTCCTGTAACCTTTGTTTTTTTCAGTGTTTGTATATATATATATTCAAAACTCCACTGAGGGTCCTTCTGGAATCCATCCCATCGCCAGGTGGTGCATCCGCCTGCAGGAACCCCCCAAGCCGGTTCGTAATTTCAAAAGTCACAAGGGTAAATGATGCACTGTCAGAAGCCAAAGTATCAACCACCAAGGTTTAATTCAATACTGTTACGCGTTTCGACACTACCAAGTGTCTTGATCACACAAGATTACAGTACAATCGGGACATGCTTACATAGATAGTAGACATAAAAGAGGCACATAGTTCCTATATCTGGCGTCAAAAAGGTGTCCGCCATCTTGGAATCGTTAAATGCATCGTGAGTTTGCAATAAACAATGTGTATTTGCCTTTGGAGCAAAACTCGTCTCGTTCATTGTTATAATTAATTTGCTTAAACTGTAGAAGCGTTACAGTAATTTCTGGTTGCAACATTGAGATTTAAGTGCATAAAATCTGAACAAGGCATTCTTATAAAGAAACATTAATTCACGTATTTTCATGGTTAAGATCATCTCTGAATGACAAGATTACTGCTCAAATTTATGAAGTAACCACTCTCATAAATGTCGGACTGTAAAGTGGGAGGAGTGCGTGAGATCGCATGCAGAGCCCGACCGGGCAAGCTGGCTGATGATAAAAAGTGAAAGAGGACTAGTGCCTTGCTTCAGAGATCATCTCGAACGTTTCAAGTCGGACTAGTGCCCATTATGAACCCTTTCCCTGATGACTGTAGATACATAGGTAACTAAAAAGCCCATTGGCTAGTAGATGGAGGCCTCTAAACCAAACAACCCAAAACAAACCAGATATTACGTGTCAAAAATATTAGCCAAGAAAAGTGCACAATTTATAAAGACAGTTCCTTATCTTGAACGAAGTGCAGTGTCCATCTTGATGAAGAAAAGGGTAGGGAACCCATGTGTATTCAAAAAAAGACAATAAGACAGAAAAAGACAAATTAAAATCACTGCATTAAAAACAGGATCATATCATATTTGCTGCATACAATTACTAGTTTACACTAATTGAGTTCAATTTTTTTCATGGAGGTGGGTTGCTAATTCTTCATCCAAATTGTGTCCACCCGGGAATATAGTCTTGAGCTCCATTATCCACTTAGATTCTTTCTTTCTCAATGCAAGTTCCCTATTCCCCCCTCTCTTGCTCACATGTATCTGTTCGATTGCATAGTACCTAAGAAGGGAGTTGTTGGACTGATGTTTTTCATGGAAATGACGAGTGATAGGATAATGTAAGTCAATATTCGTAATGGCCCTAAGATGTTCCTGGACTCGTTTCTTGACCATACATACAGTGCTTCCTACATACCGTAGTTTGCAAGGACATTCTAACACATAAACTGTAAAATTACTGCTACATGTCAGGAATTGTCCTATGATTTTGTTGTTGCAGCCTGGTGTCTCTATTTCCTTTACCATGTGGCTGGTTTTCCACGCTCTACAGTGGCCACATGGATAGAAACATTTGAGATTGTGTGTGTTAGCACCCGTGGTTGCTGAAATGTCCCCTTTGACTAGAATGTCTCTAAGATTCCTCCCTTTTCGGTAGGTCACGAGAGGTCTATCACTAATGCTGGGACCTATGATGTTATCTGCTTTAAGTATTTTCCAGTTGTCTGCTAGCATCTTCTGTACTCTTCTAGAATCTTGATTGAATGTAGTAATGATTCTGGTGGGCATTTCTGTTTCTAGAACCTGTTGTTTATCTTCCAATGTGCTTGTTCTTACTATCTCTTTCACCTTGTTGACTGTTTTGGTGATCACCCATTCTGGATAGCCTCTTTCTCTGAATCTAGTAATCATTCTCTCTTTTTCTAGTTCATACATTTCAGTCATGCTACAGTTTCTTTTTGCCCTCAGTAACTCCCCAAACGGAATGCTCCACTTGAGTGTCTGTTGCCTGCAGTTTCCTTTCTATGTAGGCTCGTCACTAGATTTCCCTCCCGTACTGTGACTAGAATGTCTAGGAATTCTATGTTTTCCTTACTCATGTTGGATGTAAGTGTGACATTGTACCTGTTGTTATTAAGTTTCTCAATGAAGTTTCTGGCTTCCATCTCGGACCCTTTCCATATGATGAAAAGATCATCAATATATCTGATCCAAAGTTTAACAAGCTCAAAGTCTGATTTCAATGATTCATCGCTGCGAATCTCCTCCTCCCACTTGCCTAGGAAGAGATTTGCAAAGCTCGGTACGAAGCACGAACCCATTGCAGTTCCACGCACTTGCTTGTAGAGTTCCCCATCAAACATAAAGATGTTGTTGGTGAGGCAGATCGTATCATCTCTACAAGCATGTGCCTGTCCTCCAGTTAGCCTATGTCCCTTCCCTTAAGAAAGTGGAACATGCCCTCATTCCCTGCTCATGGGCTATAATGGTATAGAGTGAACTCACATCCATGGTAATCAGTGTGAGCCCTTCCTCCCAAACAATGTTTTGTATTTTCTTCAGCAAATCTTTGGTATCCTTAATGTGGGAGGGTGGTAAGGTTACATACTCCCTCAAGAAGTGGTCGATATACCTAGATATATTCTCATTGACGCTCCCCAGGGATGATATAATGGGTCTACCTGATGGTCTAGTGGGGTTCTTGTGTATCTTAGGTAATATATACAGTATCGGAACTTTGGGATAATCTTTTTTGAGGAACCAAATTTCTTGCTGTGTATTAAAGCCTGCTTCCTGCCACTGTGTTAGCTTTTCCCATGTGCTAGTTATACTTTGATTATATTCAGTAGTATTACTTTTACAATAGAAAGTCTCCAACGCAAGTTGATTATGGACTTCCTCAATGTATAGCTTCGTGTCCCACAAAACAATGTTTCCCCCTTTATCTGAGGGCCTTATGATGACATACTTGTCTTCTGCTAACGAAATGATAAAATCCCTTTGTGTTTTCGTTAGATTAAATCTAGAGTTACTATCCATACCCAGTTTGTGCTTATGTCTGGTGAGTTCATTTATGACTACCTCGTGGAAAGTGTCGATAGCATCATGAGGTAGAACAGGGTAGAAGATGGATTTAGGTTTAAAAGAAGTGCAAGCGGCCGGTTCAGTGTCAATTTCACCCAATTCCTGAGTATACACTCCCCCATTACCTCTTTGTTGTGTATTGTCTATATCAAACATATCCTGTACCATGTCCATATCTCCAATACTTAGTCCTGGTGTAATATCATGACCCTCAATTTCAGCCCCCACAACCGGGGCTCTTTTATTGTACAACGTGTGCCATTTTATGAGCTTCAATTTTCGAATAAATTTAAAAATATCCACTCTGGTGTTAGAGTAGTTGAACAGTTCAGTTGGACAAAACGTGAGACCTAAACATAAAGTTATTTTTTCAGTTTCTGTCAGGGATCTGGATGAAAGATTGATAATTGTCTTATTTACCGTTGTGCTATCCATAATTATTTGGCTTTTCTGTAGCCCCCCTTCTGGATCCCACTGGCTTTTTGGTTCTTTCTTCTTCTTTGTGTGAATTTGCGTTGTCTCTTTTTTGATCGCCTCTGCCTCTTGGTCTTCCCCGTCCTTGGCCTCTCCCTCTGGTTCTCTTTGGGGTTGCTGCTGTTGTTCCAGTTTGTTCTTTTTCTCGACGGGACCTCAGCACCCTGAACTCGTCTAAAAAAGTGGCCGGTTTCTTAGTTATCTCCACATCCGACGAGGTGCTTGCTGTTTGGATCGAAACATCAGTGTCTGAGTCGCTTACTTGTACATCCACCTGTTGTACTTCCACTGGTCTAGGATCATTAGCACCTACTGAATTCTTTTTTTTTTTTTTTTCTTAAACCTTTATTGAAACTTGCAAAGTATTACATGCGCAGGCCCACAACCACAGGGGCCGGCCGCAAGCGTATCAAATGAATCAGGATGTAGAAACAAGAACACGACCGAAAAAGGCAATATCATAGATACGCCATGTGTGAGTGCGCACTGCAAAGCATAAGGATATATGAGGTTTTCGTTTTTTTAAAGTTATGTAGAATAGGAACGGCTGCAGGAGCAATGGCGTCACACCACATAATAAAATAAGAAGAGGTAAGGGGGGGACGTACCCCGCAGAGCAAACAGAATCAGTTGATGAACCACACAGTTGTCAAAACAATACAGTCGCCGAGGCGGACCTAGAGCAAAAACAATACGACAGCAAACAATAAAGCAGAGCACCAGTCTGAAAACTCGCCCCCCAGTAACCTAAAGGCATAGTTGAGTGTAGAAGCCTTATAAGAAAGGAAAAAGGGAAAGAAAGACAGCCAACCCTACTAAAGAGGTAAGAACCCTCCCAGAGACAGACGGAAAAAGAAGAAAGGGACCATAGAACAAAACAAACTAAAATAACAAACCCCCCCCCCACACCCGCCACCCTACACCACTGTAATGGCTACGGCCTACCCCACTAACAGCGTGCCTGTCGCCCAGGAACTGCCCCAAAGGAGAGGGAAAGAAAAGAGAAAGCGGAGGAGGAGAAAGCAGACACACTCCCGGACTCCCATGCCCACCGCCAACAGCAACCACCATGAGACACAATAAAACCAATATTCAGCAATTATACAAACCAGTCACGGTAGGATAAATAACAGCCACCCAATTCCCATCACAATATAGGCACAACCCCGGCATTAAAAAAAGCTATTATATCGGAACCCAGCGATAAAGTTCAGCCCTGGCCAGTACGGTCCGTCCTAAGAGTCCTTGCCACTCGAGCCGCCATTTTGATGGAAAAGGCAGAGCGTCCATAAAAGTTCTTTGCAGCATAAGAGGATCGAAAACAGGATAAAAGTACATGGCTCGAACTAGGAAAGATGCCCAAGAGCAGCGAGCATCCGAAACCATCAGCAAGTAACTCGTTGCCACATGGAAGTTTGTCCATAGAAGTGATGGGTGGCAGCAGGGTCAGGCAAAAGACACTAGTGAGAAGCACGGGCTGGCTAGCCGGCAATAGGGGACCGTCGAGAATCATAAAGTCCGGGCGATGCACAGGGACCCCGACCTCTGAGATGCCATGCATCGCTGGTACCATCTCCAGCTGGAGACCAAACGAGGTGTCGTCCTCAGGTGCCAGGATACCGTCCACTTTCACCATCAGTGTCCGGAACACAGCGACTGTGAGCGAATGGAGCGCCCCGATGGCGGCCACAACGGCCCGTAGTGATGGCGTGCCCTCCGTCCGCTCCATCTCCTCTCGGTAGGTGACAGAGCCGGGTTCGGACCCCGGAGGCCGGCTGCTCCGGAGTCACAGGCCACGTAAATCTGATCACAAATAATGGGCGCTCCTCGTCTTACAGAACACACCTTCGCCGTCAGGGAGGACCCAGCCCGTCGACCCCCACGGGGCAGAAAGGGCTCCGGGCGCCGGGCCTCCACCACAGCAGCCGGCGTGGCACGCTGGCGTGTCCTGGGTGTGGATCGTTCAAAGGATCGTCAGAAAAATCAACAATTCAGGCACTCTTCGGGAGACCGGGCTCAGTCCAGGTCTCACGGCCGATGTTGTTCAACTCCGACTCGGGTAGTCTAGAAATCGAGGCCCCGGCTTCAACACGATGTTAGGCCGAGAATAGAAACACGGCGTATCTTCGTCAGCCGATAAGGTAGAAATCTCGGGATTGCACCTCTGGAAGCAGTAAACCTTCATAGACAAGAAAATCAGGTGTGCAGACAGGATGAAAGACAGGATAATCGAGCTGTTGGCGGAGGTCGACGGAGCCGGGAGTTTATGCGGCCATCTTGATTCGTAGCGTAGCTCCTCACCTCCTGAATTCTTGTTTTGTTGTTTGTACAGGTGGTCATATTTAGGACTATAGGTGAGGATACGACCGCTCTCATAGTCCCCACAGTCACCATGTAGTTTCCTCTGTTTTCAAAATGTAATATCATCCTTGTATTTCTTGAGTCTGCCTTTGAGTTCCTCCTTGAATTTACTGATGTTCTCCTGGTCTAGGCTTTTCTTGAAATCATCTTCAATTTCCTTAATTTCCTTAAGTATGCCCTCACGGTCTTCCATGCATACCTTATAAGTATACACATCATGTTTTTCGAGCTGCTTGCCGAGTTTGCTGCCCACTCTTCGAGCATGTGGGGATTAAGGGATTCATGGGAGGGAGTGATATATATTCTTAAACCTTTTGGGATCATGTCTTTTTCTACATAGTCGTGTTGGGAGGTTGCCTCCCACCACTTAGATGATTCCTGTTTTCTAAGTTTCTCATAGCGTCTCATTTGTATGTGCATCATGTTATCCTCAGGCTCCTCTTCTACTGGTTGCATTTTTGCCCCTTTGCTGGGGCTCGTGCAAACAGCGCCTGTGCTTCCTTGCGCCTTTCTCCGTCTTCCTCTATGTTACAACTAGTATGTTTGACGAGACTTATAATTCGTCTGTGTAATATCGTGATACAGCATGTTGCGGTTAAAGAAAGTAACACAGTACGTAGTGAAAACTACACCCGCTCCCAGTTCATTTGCTTGGCGGTGAACTTTGCTTCCCTGCCTGGTCTAGGCAGTTCCTGGTGCCACTTGAATGTTCACGGAAAAGTCAGTGGGGATCATGCGGTGAAGAAAGGTCAAGTGTGCCCTCACGCTTGTCAGTAAAGTACCGCCTGAGATTAAAAGCACCGCTATAGCTATTCGCCTGGAAACTAAGTACCCGATCCCTTGTTTTACCACTGGGCAAGGTGTCCACCCACACACACCTATGCGAGCGCCCCCCTCCCCATGCAGCGCCACCCGGGACTGAGCTTACCTCCGTCTGGCACTGGCTCTTAATTCCTCCACTATTTTCCGAGCTCTGTTGAAAGTTCAGCAGTCTTTCATGTGGCCGGCCTTGGATTCCTCAAAATGCCTGTCTTCAAAACTCCACTGAGGGTCCTTCTTGAATCCATCCCATCGCCAGGTGGTGCATCCGCCGGTAGGAACCCCCCAAGCCGGTTCGTAATTTCAAAAGTCACAAGGGTCAATGATGCACTCTCAGAAGCCAAAGTATCAACTACCATGGTTTAATTCAATACCGTTACGCGTTTCGACACTACCAAGTGTCTTGATCACACAAGATTACAGTACAATCGGGACGTGCTTACATAAATAGCAGACATAAAAGAGGCACATAGTTCCTGTATCTGGCGTCAAAAAGGTGTCCGCCATCTTGGAATGGTTAAATGCATCGTGAGTTTGCAATAAACAATGTGTATTTGCCTTTGGAGCAAAACTCGCCTAGTTCATTGTTATAATTAATTTGCTTAAACTGTAGAAGCGTTACAGTAATTTCTGGTTGCAACATTGAGATTTAAGTGCATGGAATCTGAACAAGGCATTCTTATCAAGAAACATTAATTGACGTATTTTCATGGTTAAGATCATCTCTGAATGACAAGATTACTGCTCAAAATGTATGAAGTAACCACTCTCATAAATGTCAGACTGTAAAGTGGGAGGAGTGCGAGATATATATATTACCTACTGACGGTCGTCAGTAGGTATATATAGTTAGGACCTAGTTTCCATAGGAAATCCCCAACATTCTATTGGGAATAACTTTGGCGCTGGTTGATGAATCTTCGCAAATTTCTCAAAGAAGATGGCTCGCTCCGCTCCTCTCCTTCCCTGAAAGTTTGGGGGGGATTAGTCAAGTGGGGGCTGAGAAAAAAGGGGGTCCCAAAACGTGTTTTCCCCATGTTAATTTCCATAGGACCTTTAGACACGGCTACAGCTTGAACCGCTGAAGGGAATTACACCAAACTTGTCAAAATGGTAGTGTCTGGTACGCAGATCACGCTTTTGGTTAAATAGTGTAAATCCCTCCAGTAGTTCCTGAGAAAATTAAAAGAGAAAACAGGTATATATCTGTAAGCGCGCACCGTGCGCGCACCCCGCGATTTTTCGGAAAAAAAAATGTGGGGGGGGGCTTGGGGGGCTTCTCTCTTTTATTTTAATGTCTTTATTTTAATTTCGAGGGTGCCCACCCCTCGTTTTACCCCCGAGATCACCGCCGCGGCCCGAGGCGTCTCAAGATGGCCGCTGCCGCCGCCTGGTTGTGGGCGGGGCCGGGACAACGTGGTTTCTGCTTCCCCCTGCCTGGGGGAAGCCTTCGATGTGCCCGCCCGGTCTCCCATGCCGAGGGGGAGACCGGGTGATGCTGCCGGCTGGTGCGGGGCTCCCGTGTGCTGAGGGAGCCCCGGGAAAAGAGGAGACGCTGCCCGCACCGCAGCGGGGCCCCCGTGGTGTTGGGAGAGCCCCCGCAGGTGCCGGCGGAGAGGAGAAGGCGAGCCACAGGAGAAGAGCCCCGCCGCACCTTTACCGGTGAGTGCGGGAAAGTACTGTGTGGTGAGGAGCAGCGCGAGAACGAGTTAAACATAGGGCACGATTTAGTAAGCCAATCACACCAACGCCTGCAGCACCTTGATAATCCAATGATTTACTCCCCAGACTCAGAGCATGTTAACCATCAACAGGGCAGCGCACTCAGACGGCCGGACACCCTCCACACACACACCATGAGCCACTCTTTTGGGGTCACGCTCTTTGCGCTCTGGGGTACGTACCACTGAAACTAATGCATTGACACAGCATGCTCTGTCACCTTTAAATAGTTACATATAGTACGTAAGCGTGGAAGGCGCGTGGGGTGTCGGAGATTCTGTAACTGGAGGGAGACTGCATCCAGAAATCTGTAAATCTTGGAGTACTAGTGTGCCAAAGGAACAACATGGTGGTGTCAGCTGACCCCTCCTCCCCACCTCTGCCCACAGTAACCGCTTTTAACTTAATTGTGGAGTGGGTAAAGCTACAGAGAGAGCAAGAAAGCAGAGGCGCGCTTCTCTGTGACCTTCAGAGTAAACAGATCCACTGTTTGTTATCACCACATATGATATGAGAACGCGGGCACATCTCCAGGACGAAGGACGTGTTTTCGAAATTGGCAGAAGTGGGCAGAAAGGATTTAATTTGAGGCTGTGCTGGATAAAATATGTGCACGCTTTTCCTGCATGGCAGGGGCATATGTGAGAGCCGTGTCAGTGTGTGCCATCCTTTTTGGAAGTATTATTTGATGTTAAATCGAGTCTTTCGAGTTGTGAGCTCGCTGTCAAGTGACCTGAAGGCAATTGGCACTAGAGAACAAGAGTTGTTAAAGACAGTAGGCCTGTGCTTTTAGTGTAGAGCGTCTGACACATGTAGAAGACGTTTGTGTAGTTTTTACGTGATTGTGGGAGTGTTGGGCGGCAGTGTGCTGTTTGTTCAGTCAACCTAAGTTCCGCTATATCAGGAGTGTGTTATTTATTTTTTGTTGAAGGTGAGTACTAGGTTTGAGTGTGATATTTGTTTGGTGCACAGAGCTGGTCGACTTTCCACAAGTTTGATGATTGTTTGGGGATTAGGGGCTTTACGCATGGTGTGAGTTTGGTGATTGACTTCTGTAGTTTATAATGGACTGTCTTAAATTAGATCATGTGAGGGAAATTCAGTGGCTGTCCTACATTAAGAGCCTGGCAGAAAAGCTTGGGCGTCCAGAGATTTTTTCTAGACCAGATTCTCTGTGTAAAGCTGATCTAGTGTGGGTCAAGACTAACTTCTTCAGGCTTCGTGAAGCCGAGCGAGAGGCGGTGGAGCTATGTAAACCTTCAGTAAGGGCTCATGTCCTGGTTTCCACGTCTCTAAGGCTGGCTCCCTACCTATCGGTTGTAACAAACTGTTTTCACAGATGGTTACTGACAAAATTTCGAGTCAACCAAATATTTATGGTATTATGGGATGTGAAAGGGTGGGGTAGGCCGGAGGTCAATCCCCCCTGTAAATGTGACGATCTTTCTCCCCAGGATACTGTACATTTTCTGCTTTTTTGCAGGTTGTTCTCTGTGCCTCGGAAACGGTTCATTACACCACTATTGAAAAAGTGGAACTTTAAACAATACAAACCTGCCCTATTATTCCTCCAAATGATGGAAACGCCGGAAACTATGTACTGTGTGGCCAGTTTCTTGGCAGCAGCTGTTAGATTAAGGAGGTCTGGACTGGATGTGTAATGCTGTATGCTATTTCCTTTTAAACAAATTCTTGTACCTGGGAAATATGGCCTTGAAGATTAAATGTAATAGGTCCACTATTTTGAGCTTTTTATGGAAACGTATTTTGTACATAATTGTGTAATTTTAATTTTTCTAAATGTTTTTAATGTTTTTAATTGCTGCATTTTTGTATAGCATACTTTTATGATTTTAATTAATCGAATAAAGTGGATTTGACTTGACTTGACTTGACTTCTGTAGTGGGTTTGTACATCTGATCTGGAATGAGTTCGATTATTTTTGGTAATGTGGGGTTGCACACTTGCCATCACTTTGATGTTTGCTTGTTAACTAATAGGGTGGTATACTTGCGATCATTTTGATGTTTATTGATAGAGCTTGGACAGATGCCATACACTTATTTTTGCTGAAGAACTTGACCTTTTGCAGTAACTCTGATGGCAATTTGGTGAAGAGGAGTAGTGCTCTCTTCCCACGCGTTTGAGGATTTATTTGGTGGAAGAGATTGTGCACTCGTGTGTGTGTGTGTGTGTGTGTGTATGTATGTGTGTGTGTGTGTGTGTATATATGTTTGTTTTTCTCACACGTACTATAAAATTCAGGCCACTCTCATTTATTTCAATTGGCATTGTAGCCGTCAGGAAGGCTTTTCTCTTAAGACTCCCAAGGGCGTCTTCTGGTTTAGGTTCAGGTGACCCTTGCACATTAGCACAGCTTAACTGGAAAATAAATAGTCTCCAGGAATTGTCAATTTCGGCACCCGATACGACCAAAGCGCTCAGCCTCCCCATAAAGATGATGAAGAGCCTGGCATAAACACGTATTTTATGTTTCTTCACCACTCAGAAGACAGGCATTCACTTAGATGGAATTGTTTCAGTGCCATGCCTTTCATTTCCAGACTGTTTAAGACAATACAATGCTTTTATCATTGGTTAAGTGAGAGGAAACACCGACAGCTGTGGGAGTTCAAAGAGCGCGAGTGTGTGAGTGTTCACCTTTTTGAAAGAAACAAATGGCTACACCAGCTTTGAAATTGCAGAAATCAATGGCCACATCTAGGGTGGTTTCTGTGACGCAAAGGTTTTTCCTCTTTTTTATACCTTTTGATTTAGTAAGGGCAAACTTATAGACTTAACATTCTTCAAAAACCTCAGCCAAACTAGTCTTTCCATAGACAAACATAATGTAATGGGAAGAGTTAAGAATCGTTTGCGGTACCCAGAAATTCATTTTAATGCAAACGTGGAAACTGACACTTCTCGATCATAGCAACGTGTAAGATCTGTGTGTCAGTGAGTTTTACCTGTGATAGAAGTGGACACTGTTTGCGTAACTGATCCACACTCACAATTTCTAAGTGGGATAGGAATTGTGGGTGTAAAAAGAGGAGGGTCAGAGAAGCAGTCAAAGAAAAGAAATGCATGTAAAGCATAAAATAGTATTGCTTCTGATATCATAGATATATATATATATATATATATATATATATATATATATATATATATATATATATTACCTACTGGCGGTCGCCAGTAGGTATATATAGTTAGGATTTTTTCTCTATGGGTTTTTTGAAAATTCTATGTCTAATAACTTTGGCGTTTGTGGACGGAATTGGCTGAAATTTTCAGGAAAATGGCACATTTTGTTTCTGAGCAGCCCTTGAAAATTTGGGGGGGGTTCGTCCAGTGGGGGCCGAGAAAAAAGGGGGGTCCCAAAACATGTTTTTAACATTGAGTTTTCCATAGGGCGGTTGGCCTCACTTTTAGCCCGAACGGCTGAATGGATTTGCACGAAACTTGGCAAAATTGTAGGGACTGGTAGCCCGATGTGCCTTTTGTAGGTCTCAATATATGTGCTCCAGTGGATTTTGAGAAATTAACGTTTTAAAAAAGATATATATCTGTAACAGCGGACCGGTTAGCGCTCTGGTTCGCGGACTTTTCGCGCAACGGAGCTTTGTGAAGCGAAGCTGATTGGTTCTCCGGCGTCTGTCAACATTCCAAACAGTCCGTAGCGGCCGCCATCTTGTCTCTCGGTAGGATCGAGAGACAAGAGGAGGTCAAAACAAAGGGGGAAATAACTATAAGGGGGCATAGTAGATCCTCGCTGACCCCCTAGGTTTGATGTGGAGGTTTTAAAAGGGCCCCGCGGGGCAAAAAAAAATAATAAAAATAATAATTGAACGGCTGAATGGATTTGCACGAAACTTGGCAAAATATTAGGGACTGGTAGCCCGATGTGCCTTTGCTAGGTCTCAATATATGTGCTCCAGTGGATTTTGAGAAATTAACGTTCAAAAAAAGATATATATCTGTAACAGCGCTCCGCTTCGCGTAACGGAGGTTTGCGAAGCTGATTGGTCATTCTGTCACTGGGCTATAGTTGGGCTACATCTGGCTGATATTTGGGCTACATTTGTTTTTTTGTGTGTCTGGCGGCCATCTTTGGGCTACATTGGGCTACATTGGGCTTCATTGGGCTACATTCGGCTAATTAGCAAATAGCTCATCGCAAACTAGGAATGGTAAAGAATCGCTATTTATTCCTTAAAGTTCGCTATTTAGGAAATGCAAATAACTTTGATGATACATATGGCGGTTCATCTCTAACAAGATAAGAAGCATAGGGATAGATTTATGATGACTGGCGCATCACCAGGGATGTGTTAGTCATTCTGTGCCGCTGTTCCGTCACCTATGGTGTGCTGCATTTACAATGCGGCGCATCACGGGGCAAAAACAGCACAGATGCGTGATGTATCTGTGCCGTAAAGGTGGCGCATTGCTGGAGTTGTATCGCAAGTGTGATGAAGGTCCAGCAAGGGTCGGGGGTGCCCCTGTCGCAGGGTTTCTGTTCTCACACAGAACTGTGGACAGAGGATTGGAACCTCGGCGAATTAGGGTGTCCCAAAACTCACGTTAGTAATCAAAAACTATTTAGCAAGCTAGGTACAGTGTCACATTGGATATAACAAACTCTCAATGTTTAGACAATCCAGAATATGAACTTATAGTACCTCAGGATACGTGGAACTCATGAACAGTCGGTCGTTATATATTTCTTAGAAACCAGAACATGGAGTTAAGAAGAACACATGTGTATTTGAAATGTTTATTTACTAATGCCGTCTTCTCAGGCGTAGTACCTTAGATAATAAAAGTACACATATTATCAGTAGCAAAATTACCAGCATAGTTACTAGTACATAAAAAGTGAATGGTGATAGTATGTTAACATGCTGTAAATGAATAAGAGTTAGCAACACTTATAAGCAGCCGCGGGCCGTGGAGGGAGTTACGGTGAGGCAGGGAGGCGGGGAGGGGGAGAAGCAGGGTGGAGAATACAAGTACACATATTATCAGTAGCAAAATTACCAGCATAGTTACTAGTACATAAAAAGCGAATGGTGACAGTATGTTAACATGCTGTAAATGAATAAGAGTTAGCAACACTTATAAGCAGCCGCGGGCCGTGGAGGGAGTTACGGTGGGGCAGGGAGGCGGGGAGGGGGAGGGGCAAGGTAGAGAGGGCTCCACCCTGCTTCTCCCCCTCCCCGCCTCCCTGCCTCACCGTAACTCCCTCCACGGCCCGCGGCTGCTTATATCTCACCCTCCCTAATACACATATTATATTATTTGCTAAGACGGTCTCTTTGTGTTGGTTTAGGGCGTGCCCATACTTTAGTGTCTTAGATTTGAAGGAATCACATCAGCATACACCAGCTCTCTCTTCATGTGAACCGCATCAACTGTTGTGTATGTGTGTTCGGCAAAGCAATATAAAACCCGCCTCATGCCCAGAATTGGCAGAAGTTGCACTTATGTTATGAGTATGAAGTCGTGGAGATCAGACCTCATAACAATTCTGTATCGTGTTGTTCTTGAAACTTTAGCACTCGCTGTACAGATATAGTTTAACAAGTAAAGCAGATAGTAGACCAATAACATATTATTCTCATGTAAACCACGATGAACTACTAGGTGGAAAGCTAAAGCAACAACTAAATGTCGTGTGCAGAAGTTGCAAAAAAGGAAAAATGGCGTTTAAACCGGTAATGAGCCCATGCTAACTTAACACGGTGTAAAGATATCCAGGACCTAGATGACACCTCCTCATGATCCGGAAACGAACTGAATAAGATAATAGAAGTGCCATCTCATGAGAGCAGATTGCAAGTTTATATGTGGACGGTCCGCAAGGTAAAGCATTAAAAACTAGGAAAATTCAATGCTAAAGAAAAATAAAACAGCCAAGTACTTTATCGAGTCTTAAGCCAATAGGCAAGGTAAATAATAAAAACTTGACAATTAAGTCAATGAATTGTCAATGAAATTCTAGTACTCAGCATATGAAACATGAAAAAGGTCTATGACATAACTGTGTATGCAAAATAAGCTGCAACAGCCTCCAACAGGAAGTCACCGTCTTCATCCGAAAACAGTTCAGCCATCCAATTTAAAAGCGGAAAAGAACATACGTGCTCTCCCAGCACCGGATCCTCTATCACCATCAGAGGACAGCTCGGTGGGTTTTCAAGAAAGCTGTGTTCCAAGAAAGACTGTGCTGCCGCCAGTAAATTCCAGGGACCAAGTAGTCCATGCATCAATGCCACAGCCATAATCCTTTCGCCAGGACAAATCAACTCGTGAGTAATGATAGGAGTCATCAGCTGATTAAAGTCGACGTCAGGAGAAACCGGTCCGCAGAGACACAAATCAATGGCCCAATCGAAATCACAGGTCAGGCAGTGAAATACAGGCTGGACACAGGTGAAGTAGGAGAACCGAAAAGATAATCCATATGCCGTGCTTAATATCGCCAACGGCATTGTGCCATAATATTCTAGCATGCGATTGCGGAACAGTGTCAGCAGCTGCAGGGTCGGAGGTTGCATAGGAGGGACATCCATATTTAAAAATGTAAAAAAGCACAAGAGCGTCCGCTGGTAATGCAAGTAAAAATGCAATCCACGAACCAGAGTGGAGAAAATGGAATGAAAGGGAGCAGGGATGACTCCAAAGATTTTCTCAAATGAAGTCACGAGACCACTGGTAACAACTTTAAAAAAGTGTGCCAGGGATTTTGTGGAGGATGCGTTAAAGATAGTCGGAAACATGTTGCTGAAATTGAAAGGCAAACCTGTGTACGGGTGTTCGCTATGTGAAGTACGAAAGTTTCACGGGCCGAACTCAAGGCCACCTCTCTCTGAGACAAAAGAGCTCTTATTCTTGTCATGCCGTTGAAACGTGTCCCAAGGTTGGTATTTGTGGCCAGATTGAAAACTCCCTATGTTCATGTGTGGGAGGAAATAGAACATTTCTGCAGCAAATAACCCGTTCACTTACTGTTACGATAAAAGGAATACTTTTAATTAACTCAGAACAATCTTCATTATTGAGCATCAAATAACTACCATTTTCCAACAACTTGAACGTGGGGATGATAGCAGGAACTGGCGTGCCTTGCAACACGCAAGCCATATTTGGTCGGTGTTTGTTGCATGAATCGTGTAACTGTATGTGCCTACACATTAGTGAATGATCTGGCGTCTCAGTGCATTCCTCTCCATTCAGATAAACTTCTTGATCATCTTTGAAACATCTGTATGTGTATGGAAGCGACCAGACCTCATGAACAAAAGCACTACCTAAAGGTTCATAAAGACCTATTGGTATATATTTCATACAATTTGAAAACTTATATAAAGCAAAAGGCAGCGTTATTAAACCGTGGATAAGGCATGTTGCCAAAAAACCCGCAATCCTCTGCTGATGATGTCACTGAGCATGTCATGAATGATGTAATATGTGACATCATCAGTAGTGGATTATGGGTAATAGTATCTCTAGTTTACTCCCCTATAGCTGTCTTTCTTTTAACATAAGTGTGTGTTTCCTTCCCTTATACTTACTGTTTTTGGTTCGCTTCCAGTTCGCGTACCAGCGAGCGAACTAGGAAGCGAACTAAGAGAAATAGAGGTTGGCACAGTTCCAAATATTGTACCAATTTTTTAATAACGGGGAGGTAGTTCTGAAAAGAACTTTTTTTTTTATTTTTCTGAACATTTTTTTAATGTTTTTGAATTTTTCGGAACAGTTTTATATTTTTTTGGGTTTTTCTTGGAGGGGGCAATGAAAACGATTCATTGTAAAGGGCTCAACAGGAGCAACAAAACAAAAAAAAGAAGTATTTATTATTTTGGGCGTTTCGGACAAACTTGCATATGATAGTCAATAGCTCTGTTGATCAGAGTGATGCTTCTTTCTCCGTAGGAAATGAATCCATCGCAAAATACGCAGGTGTGTTTTACTTCACCAAATCTCATTTGTATATTTGGCACCATCTCCCTGCCCTCTGGTCCCGTTACTTCCGGTACAACAGATCTTCTGGCCATAATAGGGAGATTATCTAGGTCGTTCCGAAACTGTGCAGCACTGTAGTTGTTAGGATGCCACCTAGTCATATGGCGATGCATTGTGTAGTTTCCGAAACTGTATTTTTTGTCGGTCCCTCTGGACAGTCTATCTTGACATATAAGGCAAGTAACGTATCTTGCATTTACTTTTTTCTGACCTTTGGGAATTTTAAAAAATTGCCAAATGAAGTTTTCTTTCCGGTGAGACGTCTTGGGCTGCTCAGGCAAAAACTGCCTCTCTTCGTGCTCGTCCTCCTGTTCCTCTTCTTCTTCTTCTTGTTGAATTACAACTTGAGCAGGTGGTCCACTCTTCCTTGGATGTGGTGGAGGTGGTGGGGAAGCACCAGCTGAAGCTACTAAAGAAGCCATTGCTCAGTGATCACAAAGGGTCTTTCTCTCACAATGATGAAAGTCAGAGTGAGGAAAGAAGGAGGGATTTTCATCATTTGGGAAAAACAAGAGTTCTCAACCAATCAAAAGTGTTCATTTTAGATTATATGACCTAGTCTTACATCATTAGGAAACCAAAAGTGAAATGAACCAATGAAAAGTGTTATTACCAAGTCACATGACTTGCTGTGTTTACGTTAAGCGCTTTGCAGGGCCTCCCGGTTTGCTTCCAGAAACCTGCGCTTTGGCACTCGCTTCGCGTACCAGTTCGCTAACGTAGCACGTCATATGACGTATCACGCGACAACGTGGAACGTCATGCGGACGGGAGGCGTCACGATGTTGTTTTCTAACGCGGCACTTGCGGTAAAGAAACGTTTACCGGCTCGCGGTCTATTTCGCGGCATCAAGGTCAGCTAACGGGAAGCTTCCCGATTCGCGAAGCGGGAACGAAGAAAAAAAAATATTTTAAAAAAAAATTATTCATAAACATATAAAATATATTTTTGGATTTAAAGAAGAATACATTTTACAGCTACAGATATTAGCTGTTAAAAAAACAATGAAATTCACAGAAAAAACCATAGGTTATAGACCATATATAGTTAGGAATTAGCATTTACAAAACCTTGAAAATTCACTGAAAAAACCATAGGTTATAGACCATATATAGTTAGGAATTAGCATTTAGAAAACCTTATTTTACTCACACAAAACCATTGAAATTCCATATATAGTTAGTTGCACTAACTATATATCGCGCACCCGCAATCCACTGCTGATGATGTCACATATTACATCATTCATGACATGGTCAGTGACATCACTGATGACATCACTGATGACAACATCCAGTGATTATGTGTTTCTGTAAAGTTTAAATATGTTTTACATATTGAAGAATGAGTGGATGTATAAGTGTCTGAATGAAGGTTTTAGTAGGTGCGTGATTGACTGTATGAGTGAGTGATTAAATGCGTCTTACTGAATGCACGGGTTAGTGACTAAACTGTCTTAATTTGTGCATCATTATGTCTGTTGTGATGTAAACTGCTGCATGTGTTGATCATTAGCTATACGAGAGGCTATATGTGTTATTAATTGGTTGCCCAAGTATTTCTATGGGAGATTGAGTTTGTGTGGGGGTGGCTGGAAGGTGTGTGACTCTGTGCATAGATGTGTGAGCAGTTTATTCACTAGGTGTATGAGTTCAAGAGTGCATGTGGAAACAGCTACATGGGCAGTTGACTGTGTGCATGAGTGTATTGATGAGTGAATGGATATCTCAATGCTACATGTCATAGTAAGTACATATGTCAAACACAGTACATGTGAGAGTTGGCATATATAAATAACTGTGCATGAGAGCCACTGAGTGAGTGGTTGTATCGATCATTGTGAACTTGTATCAGGGATTGTATAAGAGAGTAAATATGTGTTAGTATATGTTTCAATAAGTAAGGTGTGTATAACTGTATAGTTGAAGAAATGGAGGTGAGATTGTTTCTTTGCATGACTGACTGGGTGTGTGAGTAACTCCATGGATGAGTGGCAGTGTGTGAGTGTCTGTATACACTGAGTGTATCTAAGGTTATATTAGAGTCTGAAGAAGTTTATCGTATTAGCACAAGAATGATGCCAAATGAGACGTCATCAGTGATGTCATCAGTGATGTCATTTGAGATGTCATCAGTGATGTCATCAGTGATGTCACTGACCATGTCATGAATGATGTAATATGTGACATCATCAGCAGTGGATTGCGGGTGCGCGATATATAGTTAGTGCAACTAACTATATATGGAATTTCAATGGTTTTGTGTGAGTAAAATAAGGTTTTCTAAATGCTAATTCCTAACTATATATGGTCTATAACCTATGGTTTTTTCAGTGAATATATATATATATAGATATTACCTATGTCCACAAAGTGATCCTTTACACAGCGCGCTCTAGCAGTGGGTGATTGGCGAGGGAGCCGGATCCTGGCTCCGAAAATTCAATTTTACACAAATTGCACAGCACTCCAAAGTGGAAGTCTTGAGTTTGTTTATTTAAACAACCGAACTCAACCAATGTCATCAGTGATGTCATTTGAGATGTCATCAGTGATGTCACTGACCATGTCATGAATGATCTAATATGTGACATCATCAGCAGTCGATTGCGGGTGCGCGAAATATAGTTAGTACAACTAACTATATAGGAGCAATTTCAATGGTTTTGTATGAGTAAAATGTCCAGCTAATTAGAACACCACTAAAACTTATAGTTTTTTGAGTGAATTTCAAAGGTTTTTTAAATGCTAATTCCTAACTATATAAGGCCTAAAACCTATGGTTTTTTCAGTGAATTTCAAAGGTTTTTTAAATGCTAATTCCTAACTATATATTAGGCCTAAAACCTATGTTTTTTTCAGTGAATTTCAAAGGTTTTTCAAATGCTAATTCCTAACTATATAAGGCCTAAAACCTATGGTTTTTTCAGCGAATATATATATATACATGTATGTATGTGTATATGTATATATATTTATGATAAGCTAACTTAGTGCTCCAGCTATGTAAAAATACAATGCATACCAGACTATTTGGTGTGGCTATTGTCCATCTGTCTCTTGTATTGCCTGTAGTGCTATAAACAAAAATGTTTGCATGATGGCGGAGATTGCCTATGTAAACCATGGTGAGTGCTGAAAGCAAAATGTTTCTTCATGTATGGTGGAAAAAATATTTGCACTTCTTCATATACTAAATAATACTCATATATTTGTGATACCAACCTTTATATGATGGAAAGATAAGTCAACCTTATGACAAATGTCATCCTGTAATCAAGATACATCTGTTGTTGGGTGGCCCGACTGAGCTACCTCATCACTAAATTTGCATATGCTTTTCAGTATTGAAGGTGTATTTTAACACTGAGAAATACATCTCAGATAGGATAAATGACTCGTGTTTCGAAACCAGCACTCTATGCATGGTTACTCCAAAGAAAATACACCCATTTTGAAATGCAAAGGACATCATTACGAGTGGTCCTGCGGTTGGTGTGATATTTAGAGCATCTATTAAAATCCGATGCTGAGTCGAAATGTATTGCGTGCAATAAATACTATCTAAGGACACGTTTTGGGGGAATAGCATGCAGATTTTGGAGCTTAGCGAGCCAAAATCCACATTTTTTTCCTGTGAATACCTGACATTTTCCCCTTATAAATATAGGCAGGTTTGACTGAATGATCTTTATCACAAAATCATAGTTGCCAAGATAGTGCACACATCACAGTTAGACCGGGATGCTCGTAATGAGGGCCACAGTCATTTAAAGTAGCTCTGTAGACAAAAATAAAGCCCATTAGTCTTGACTGATGATTATTTGCGTTGCAAATGTTTTACATGCCTCGATGATGGAACACAGCAGGGCGCCACACTGTGCTGTTGTTTTTGTTCCTCCTCTGCATTCCACCCGCCTTCTGATGTCCAATTACTGCTGAAGCTGCCCGTCTGCATAGCCCTTTATACTCCGCGTCCTCTGCGATGGGCAGTGACGTCATCTGCGTGTCACAAGCTTCCCAAGGGGTTCTCTGAAGAGCATATAACTACTGGAACAAGAGCTCCAAGAGGCTTTTACACCCATTCAGATAAAAATAAGTCCGTTTAAAGCTGATATTAGAAGGAGCTCAGATACTCTGCTGTCTCTTGTCTGCATCATCCATCCTTAAAAATATCTCTTGAAGTTAGTAAGTTAGGACATTCTGTGCCGTGTGGTCCTATTAACATTATAGAAATAAAAACAAGTCATATTCTCAGAATTAGACCTATTAAACAAATCCTGCAATAGCGATTAACCCCACTGCAGTATTTCATGCTATAATTTTCTGTTACTGCTTATGTAAAATTCTTCAGAAATGTGAAGTTTGATGCTAAGTACATCGAGCAGAAACTTGTAAACAGAAATATTTCCATTTAGTCTGAGTGATACATAGTTTCCAGAAACGTCTGTTTTAATTTTCCTTCTCTAATTAAAAATAACATTTCTTATTAAGAAAATATACAAAGTAATTATACATTGTGACGTTTACGACGTGAACTCTGCTCCTTCAGTATGACATTCTTCACAGTTTCTTGAAAAGAACATTTGCTGACGTAATCTGAGCTTCATAAATGGCGGCTATTGGGTGTGCAGTCGGAAGTGAAAATTAACACCACGTTCAGTGACATTAGGTGGTCCACACTGGCCTGGCCTAGCCCCATAATTTACGTGGCTCCCCAAGATAGAGCCACGAAGTCAGCTGACACTCAACCTCATGTGCTGGACACCACGCTGAACCAATGCTGGAAATGCGGATCTGGAGCTGGGCAATAGGTGCTGCAACAACTGGACGCAGTGGTTACCTTCTGCCCTAGCCGTAATTGGTCAGTGAAGCGTGTGGAGGTTGTCCCCATGGAGGCTGAGATATCGGTTCCCTATGTTGGAGCTGAGGCATTCATGCATCAGTCCAGGTCCCGTCATGTCTAGTATATACAGTACTGCTGTAGAGGTGGGATATCTGTCCACAAATGTCTAAACACTGGCTAATGCAAGCAAGCAGTCATCAGAGAGACCAAGGGCCACGAATAATTACAGCTGGCCATTCTCTTGCCGTCTGTCAGGGTCCAGGCAGTTGTGTCCAGACTGTGAGAGACAAACCGTGTCCCACCAAGTTAGCTAGCAATACAGTGGCAAGCACAAGACCATAGGATTGGAAAAGGTAGTAGTAGTAGAGCATGGAATAGGTGCTTAGGTAGTCACTTCCCTGACAGGTGACAGACCATGTAGAATCACATTTTTGGCAGTTGCCACATTTTTGGACTGCAAATTATCATGCAGTGTTTAAGAGGGTTGAAGATGCAGAGGGCATTTAGACAAATGTTCAATGGCTAGGGATACTGGGGCTCAATCAAAATATCAAACAGGAAGATGGAATGTATAAACTAACGGTTTTAAAAGAATACTTTTTTTATTCTTACAAGGAGATGATTTATATTGAATACAAAGAACAGTGGAAAATGTATTTATTTGTTTTTGAAAGGGTTAGTGGACAAGAAGGTTTGTGCGTAAACATTAGCAAGATTTAACTTCATCGGGATTGACAGAGTCAGTAACCTTGGCGCTTTTGCATATATTCACTAAAATTGGTTAAAATTAAAAAAAAACATACTCAGTAATTTGTAAACATTACCCAATTTGCAGCCATAAGAACATTGCTGAGACTTATAAAGTCACTAAATATGAACCTTCAAAATACGTACTCACAGAAAGGAGTAAAAAATGTTGTTTGAAAATGTACAGAATAACAATATGGGTTGTCTGGATACTATGAAATTATTTGCCATGTGTTTTTATAAATCTAAATCGGGGGCCACAGTGTAGCCAGGCTGGGTGAGATTGGGTTGCTTACTTCTGGTGTCCTAGGAAGCTGCCAACTATAGCTCTATAAACTGGACCAAGTAAAACCTTTCTGCACTTGACTCTCAAGTCAGAGATGGTGAGAAGTCAAAGGCTTCTCAGGAAGGTGGTGTGTGGGCCAAGAGCTCAGAACTCAAACTTCAACCAACAGACACAATAACTTTAATGTTCATCCCAATACTTGTCTTCTAGTAAAAGCAAGCACTTCAAATAAAAAACAGAATAAAAACTACACATACTAATTAAGTTCAAGAATACAAGTTTGAATCCCTGTTTGTGTTCTTCAGGTGGCATCAAACCATCCTGCTATAATGTCCTCTCTCCACATAGGGTATATGTGTGCACTATTTATGTTATTATTTATTTATATATTGTACTTCTAAAGCGCATCTGTCACCTTGCAGGCATCCTGGCGCTAAACCTTTCAGAAATACGCAATCATGAGGCCGCACTACAACATGTAATTAATTCTTTGGGAAGAGCCATGTTTTTAGCCTTTTCCTAAAAGGCAGAATCTCATTAATTTGTCTGAGTTCCAGAGGCAGGGCATTCCAGAGCTTTGCTGCCGCCACCTCAAAAGATCTGCCACCTGACCTCACCTTCCTGAATTTAGGTACTTTCACCAGCTTTGCCTCTGAAGAGCGCAGGGTTCTCGTGGGTACATACCAGGAAAATTTCTTTTGAAAGGAGACCGACCCCATCCCATTGAGGGCCTTAAACACCAGGCAAAGAGATTTAAATTGAACTCTTTGCCTTAGCGGCAGCCAATGTAGTTCTGCTAGAGCCTGTGAGGAAAAAGACCTTCTAGGCCAACCCAGGACCAATTTGGCTGCCATAGATTGTATTCTCTGTAACCTATCCAATAGGAAGTTGGGAACGTCCAGCAATAGGGTGTTACAGTAGTCTAATCTACTGAGAATAGTACTGCTCGCTATCACTGTGCAAGCCATGGAGGGCAGCAAGGGAAAAATCTTCCTCAGTGACCTAACGATGGCCAGACAACAACCCACTGTTTTTGGCACCTGCGCTTCTAACGGTAGCTGACAGTCAACGATAACACCTAGATTACGGACTGTCTTTGCTATCCCCTTGTATATAGTGACAGAGGCAGAAATTCGGCACCGGTACAGATTATCTCTGGAGGTCATTCACTTAGTCATACCCTTGGATACTTCTGGTAGAACGTCTCATGTCATTGCCCTTGAATTCCTTTGCGTACATCTATGGCCATGCGCAAAGTTCACGAGAAAAACCTTGCAATGCTTGCACCCTGATTGTTGCAGGTCAAGTGGTGAGACGCATTCATCCCACACTTATGGTAGCCAGTCCCTGATGTTGACATCACTGGGTAAATGCAGTTCTGTTCCGGTGTCATGCACAGCCTCGCCAAAAGAGACGGCCTCTTCAGTTGGCCAGGTTCACAGTGGCAATGTGCAAGTAAGTCCTCCTCAGCTGATTAGGTTCAGTGAGGCTATGTGCAGGAACAGCCTTCTGGGTTTATCAGGATCACAACAACGAGATGTAGTTGTGACCTCCCAGGCCAATCAGGCGTACAGCTGCAGGTTGCAGTTGTGTTCTCCCAGACCAATCAGGTATAAAACAGGGAGTTGCATTTAAGGCCTCCAAGGCCGATCAGGCTTGCAGCAGGAGGTGATTTGTGGCCTCCTGGAGTAACCGCCATGGTGGATGGCTAATACAGTCACTCCTGGTTGAAGATACTGTTGTTAGAGCTTTTCCTAATTGCGCAATTTTGAGTGACAAATTCGTTTTGAATGCTTATGTTTTTTAGAGTGAATATAGTCATAATTGAGGAATTCATAATGATGCACTTGAAATGATTTCATTTAGAGACTTAGAAGTGTGTTTATTAATGTACCTTAGTTATGCCGATTTTCCATAGCCACACCCTTTATCTAAAATGAATGCTGTTTTGATGTTCTATTCATCTTGCTCCTGCTCAATACCCTTCCTAATGTATGTTCCCCTGCGTGTCTTCTTTCATCACAGTTTTCGCAAAGCACATGACATCATGACACACTTGGTTATTTTCCTTAGGGAGCACATATTGTGAAGGAAACTTTCCTTGTGTTCCCAATGTAGAATTCTGAAGGACATTTCCTTGGAAGTTTCCGATGTAGGCTTGCTAAAACACCTGCGTATGACATGGAAAATATTTTGTATTGTGTTGTATACTTCTGGACGACGCTGTTACTCTGGAAGCTAATGGAAGATGTCCTCTGTTTTTGAGATGGGTTAGCATATAAATATATTTTATGGCAATCATCAATTGTCCAATACTTGTAATCACTAGTCATGCTGTGCTGAATTAGCAGTTTTTGCATAATATCTATTCATAAAATGAGTATATAAATCCCTTGGTTTTGGGGGTGAGCTAGAGACATTTCCTATTCTGAAATTCGGTAATAACACCCTTTAACTTTTCAATAATCTATAGCTCAGTTTTTGAGAGGTCCTTGTTATAGTCCATAGAGTTACCCCAATATAGGCTCAGGTAATATCCTAACCCTTCACCTATATTCTTCCCTACATTACATACATAACGGTTCTTAGGAACTGACCTTTTACCTAGATAAGACCCTACACACAGAACGCTGAATTTTCCCTGGTAAAGGCCTTATACATTATGCATGAGGATTCTTGGAAACTCAGCAGGACTACCATCTCCTGTATAATATCTATGTATAAAGGCTATTCCCAGCGTCATCCTAAGTCTGACAAGTGGCACAGCAAGGCAGAACCCCCAGGGAGACCTTTGGGGATATAAACATCACATCTTGCTGAGACAAACAGAGGAGATCAGGATTTCCCTGCAAACACACACTGACACGAGACGCTGAGGTTCCTGCATGCAGATACTCCAGCTCGCAGTGGTCTAACATCCCTTGCGGGGTGTCCAACTCGAGACCAAGACAGGGTCCTACAATCTCTCACTTCAGGTAATGGGGTTGACTTTATCCTAGAGGGATTCTTGGCTTAACACCTACATACATGCTAGGTACACTTAGGTACATCTAGTTAGGGTAGCATCGTAGGAGTACACATTTTATTGTCATGTATTCTATATGCTTGCCTGTATTCATGGTTATAGCAAAATGGTAGATATCTATCATCTCTTTACTTTCCTAGTGCTTCTAATCATTTATGTCTGTTACTGTCTAAAGGTTGTTTCAGCACACCTATTTTACACCAGAATAAAGACTGTTCAATAAATGCTTATTGAAAAACGTCCATACCGTTTATTCTTTGTATCTCTCTGTGACTAAGTGAACAAGAATGACTGAGCGAAAAGTAATACACTGTTTCCAAGGTCCTGTAGGATTAGGGTTGTCATGTTCGATAGTTGCCAAGAACTATTCTCTCCTTGGTAAGAGGAGTTTCTAGTGGCACTGTGAGCTAGCTGGTACACAGGCCAACATACCCGGTGGGGGTGTCTAGAATCAGTCCGACACCAGTCCTACAGTGTATGTTGTCTAAGTGTGCAGATCCTACATAGGTTTTATAGGAACTACACGACATGGCGCCCACATTGTTTGGGTACTTATTTAACAGTCAAACCTGAGTAGTCCAGTTGTGCTATTATCAGAGATCCCTACTCACATTTCCTTAGAGACGTCTGGAGTGGGAGGGTACAAAATCCGCCGCAGCTGAGTAGGCAAAATCCTATTTATTGGCTGTTGGTTAATCAAGCTTGAAGAACACATTTTTCCTATTTGTGCATAACACCATATCTTGGTTTCCTTGAAAAACTCTTCTTACTTAAACAATGACTGAGCAAGTGGATAACGCTGTACATGAGCTAAATCTCTCTGCCGAAGAAGAAGATGCAGATGCAATACAAATTACAGAAAATGTTAGAAATGCCATCACCCTAAAACTAGCTTCATAGCTAGGGGTGGGTCAGTAACCTTTGTGATTGAGGCACAAGAATCATTTGGAACAGAGGTATCCTATTCGTGGGTTATATTCCCACAGGCAAATGCACAAACAAAGACATTCATTACTACACAGAAGATGACATAACGAATGAATATTGTTTTTACGAGGACATTGAAGTTCCGTTCACTTACCAGGAGCATTCACACTGGTTTAAATGCGCCATTCCCTATTCAAAAAAATAAAGTAAGGCTTGGACCACTCGGAAGAGATGGAGCAACATGGCCAGTATTAGCGGCCTATACACCATATCCTGACATTGAAACAATGCCAGCAGGAGACTTACTTACACTTCATAAAGAACTAATAACAATTTACAGAAACATGACACAGTTCATGATGAGGACACTCACAGTTCAGCCAGCAACAGCTACACTAACAGGTCAGACTAAAACATCAACAACTAAAATTACACCACAAACATTACACGCGGTAATGGGAAAAAACCACTAAATGTGAACAAATGCCATTCTGGGTGGCTCAAAAAAAAAACAGCTAGAGGTGGTATTTCTACACAACAGCCCACATGAAAAACACAGAATGTTAACAATTTCCTTGCCCATGGGGATAATACCCCAGATAGAGGATTGTACCTCTTGTGGTATAGTTTTCGGTGCCATTTATAGCAGGACTCATGGTATCCCGTCATTAGCAGTAATACCAGATTTATTAATACAAATACAGAACGAGAGTGGAGCAGAACCTGCCCTGAAATTAGGGATGAAGTTACTAGGTAATTTTGCCGGGGTATCAGCTATAATGTTAGCAAATATTAAAGGGGAATGTTAGGCGTCAAGCATTTTGCACCATTAATGGGGAATAGAGAGTACGAGTCAGTGCTTGCTCTGTAGAGAAAAACACAAGTTTGGAGAGGATCCCTTACTGCGATACCAGAAGGTGGAGTTTGTTAAGGCTCCCTTGCCTTAAAAAACACGAGAGGCGGAAGTGTGGTTGCTTGGCTTTGGATCTCGTTCTGCAACCACGCCCCTTCCTGTGATCTGCCTTCCTGCTTTGATTTCTGGAAGACATTCCCTGGCGTTAACGATAGCGTCGTGCTGCATTCCTTGGATGCAGATTCCCTTGATTTCCTGATTCCTGCCTGCCCTCTGATAATTTCCAGTGAGGGTAAGAGAGTGTGTATTCGCGGCATCTTTCCATTTCCCGCCACTTTTGCCGCTAGTATCTTAGCCCCTGACTCCTGCCTGCCGCTCCTGACTCCTGCCCGCATTGTTCTCCCAACTCCCGCGGCAACTTGTAAAATTGTCCCGCCGCAATCGCACATTCGTCCCGCCGCATATGGCCAAATCGTCCCGCTGCATTTATATAGTGCATTCATGGCTCCTGCTTCCCTCCCGCGGTGGTTTTCCCAGATACCGCGTCCCCATTTGTATTTTTGCAGCGGCTGCCCTGTTTCCGACTCGTGTCCTTTGTTCTGTGCCTCCATTATTCAAATTTGTTTTGGACGTGAATAGCAGTTTCAAAGGTCGCATTTTTTCCTGTTGAACACAGTACTCCAGCGACACCTGAGACTATATCTGGCACAATTCTAGGCTCCTGAACCCATTTCAGCTTTCAACCTTGGGGCAGAAAAACTCGTTTGACTCTCCCTTCATGGACTTCCAGAGGGTCTTGTGTGTTACATAAAGAATATTTTCTTGGCTGCTGCTAATGTTATGTTTATATGCAACTACGCCTACTAGAAATTCTTTCCTTTTGGCACATGGAATTCCTATCCCCTTATCCCATTTTTTGCATTGTTGGAGTACCTTGATTACTCTAGGAGGTAAAGAAGTATTTACCTTAAATTATTGTCTTCAGAACTGGACCCTTCCAAAGACATCTCGAGATGTCCAGCCGGTAAGACAAGGTGTTTTTCTTTGTGGAGCTTGCACTGACTTAATAAATTGTTCACATTATTGGGAAGGAGGAAGAGCCATTCTTTATGTATGTATTCTTCTTGTGTCTCCCTATAGTTCAATCCTTCCTGTCCTGCCTGAGGGAAACCGGCTAGGGCATTAGAAGACTTTCTACCTACACTTCTATCCCCACATCTCTCAGGGGCATTGTAGGGGTGTGAGTGTAATTATATTCTCACCCGTGGACTGCTCCGGGGAGTGTGGGAGAATTCTCGTCACTCCCGTGGATTGAGCCTTGAGTCTACCACAGGTTAGTGGTGCCGGCGACAGGGAAGCAGCATGGGTGCTGTTAGACCTGGCACCATTCTCATGGGTCTCCCTTCCATTTTTGCTGTTGCCTCATGTGTTTTTGCTGGTGTTAGATGCTTTGGGCACTTTGCCACTGCTATCCATTCCCACAGTGCAAGAGCTCCCTATTGTAAATTGATGTATTAATCAGTGGTTTCATGTTTGGCTATTTGGTTTACTTAAAAACCAACAGAAGGACACTGTTCCAGGGGCTGGATGCAGTTAGTCATCCATATCCCTACAAAAATAGGAAAGAAAGAAACAGAAGTTCTAGGCGGGACGGTCCCATCAGACAGTGGAAAGAACATATCTTGCCTCTTGTTGCCCTCACACACCCCAGGAGGTGTCATGCTTCATCATCGAGCATTGCTCCTCGTTGGCACTGGCTCTGCAATACCCAACGGGTCCCCCGAAGGGTCACTTTGTCAGAGATCTTTTGAGGCATGCCGGATGGTGCATGAGGGTATGTGGGGTGTGGGTCCTATATGAGGGTAACATAAAGAGTGTGTGCATAGTAATTTAAAACTAATAAGGGGTAACCTTAAAAACGGTAAATGTGGGTAATTGCCCCCTTTGACAGAATAAAAGGCTCCAAAGAGGAGTGTAATCCCAAAAAGGGCACTTTGTGCCTTGATGTCAAAAAACGGTCAACATGTTTCGTGCCTCTGTTTCCACAAAAGGTCGTCGGCGCTTCATCAGGACCAGGATTATATAGTTGATGTGAAGTGCAAGTGATGATAATAAAAAGTAATAAGTACCCATATTATATGTCAGGGCGGGCCAATGTGCTGCTCCTGATTAAAACCTTCCGACTAGCCGAGAGTTGCTCCAGTATCTGCGATTGTCAGACGCCCATACCTTGCTGAGCTATGTTGTGAAGAGATGCATGCGCCCTTACACTTTCCGCGTCCCTCCGCCAGCTGGACTAAAAGATGTTTGGTTTACTAGTCAGACCCTAGTCTAGTGCACTGAGTGTGCCCAGGGCGTGTTAATCCAAATGCTGCTGGTGGGCCTGCAGCACTGGTTGTGCCACCCACAGAAGCAGCCTTGTAAAATGTGTCTAAGGTCTGCCATTGCAGAGCCTGCGTGCAGTCTTAAACTGTCCGGCTGACTGGGCAAGTGCACCCACTTGCCAGTCCCTAAACCTTCCCTTTTCTTCGGATGTACGTATTTCAACGCATGCTTTTCCAACGCATGCCTTTACGACACAAGTTTTACAACGCAAGTCGTTACAACGACTTGCGTTGGACGGCGCTGGATAGTGAATAGTTTAATTTACAATTCCAACTCCAGTCCCCGTGGATAGTAGGGAAGGTGTTGGATAGTAAATTAAAACTATTCCCTATCCTAGAGCGCCCCCCAGCGCAAGTCGTTGTAAAAGTTGCGTTGTAATGGTTGCGTCGTAAAGGTACTTCGTTGTAAAAGTTGCGTTGTAAACGCTGTTCCCCCTTTTCTTCATATCAGTCATCCCTATGGTAGGCCCAAGGGCAGGGTGCATTGTAAGTATAAGGAAGGACAAGCCCTGATGTGTGTGGCATGTCCTAATAGTGAATTACAGCCATTTTTGTTTTTCACTATTGCAAGGCTAACTGTTCTCCATAGGCCAGAATAGGCTGCCAGAGTTATTACAGTTTATAATTCTAACAGACTCAGAGAACATGGTAGAAATTTCAGTTTAGTATGCCTGAACTCAGAATAATAAAATACATATTTTAGTGAAGTTGATTTTAATATTCTGTGTTTGCAAATACCACTTTTAGAAAGTAGGTATTTGCTTGTCTAACCATTTAAACCTGCCTCTGCTAAGTTGTGTTTTCTTTTGTCTGGTTTTGTGAGTGACAGGGCTGGGGGATTCCAAGAGACAGGCTGAGTCACCCTGTGGTGAATAGAGAGATCTGCATCTAGATGGGAGGGAGGAGTTGCACCTGAACCTGGAATAGGGCTGTGCCTGCCTTCCACAATGCTGGCTCCCCCTTCTGGGGAGCGGCTGATGTCTCTGCCATGCACACTGAAAGAAGAGAAAGAGTCCTGTAAACAAACTGCTCCAGGACTGTACTTGCCTTCCACAATGTTGGCTCCACCTCCTGTGGGGCGTCGGATGTGCCTGCCCTGCACTGTGAAAGGAAAGAAGTCTGTTAAACAGAGTGCTTCAGAACTGGTTTGGACTGATCCCATGAAATTAGATCACTTTTGGACTACATGAAGAAACCTTTACTTAGGAGAGGAACCTGAAGAAACTGAGGAGAGACTATTCCCAAGCTGAAGTGCTGCTTGGGGGAATGGCCTGCAGTGGTTGCCTTACTGCCAAAGGAAGGAGAAAGGAAATTTGTGTACTTTGCTTTCAACTTGTGAAAGATGTCAAAGGGCTTGGAAAAGAGCTTGTCTCCTGCTGAAGTCTCAGGGACAATAGACTTCAACCCCGAGCTCCCCAGAGTTCTTGTGGAAGTGCCTGCTGCTGTTTTGGGCCTTCTGAGGAACTACGTGTCGCAAGGAGCTGGAAGCGCGACTCAACGAGAAGAAGCGTGTCGCTGTACCTGCCATCGCAACTTCGATGGAGGGTGTCGCCGCTGGAACTGTCCCACTGCACTGCATCGGAGAGAAGCATGCCGCAACGAAGAGGAAGCGTGTCGTCGTCGCTGCTGCTGCTGTCACAACTCCGAAGGAGGTTGTCGCCGCTGTAGTTGTCACACTGTACCGCATCAGGAGAAGAAACTCGCAACGAGGTCAGAGCGTGCTGCCGTCGCTGTGCCTGCCGTCGCAACTCCGAAGGAGGGTGTCGCCGCTGGAACTATCGCACTGCACCGTGTCGAAGAAGAGCCCCTCACATCCCCGCAAGGCGCGCCGCCGTTGGAGCTGCTGCCGTCGCATCGAGCGGAAGCTTCACACATCGTGGGAGAAGAGTGTCGCCACTCGAGCTGCTGCCGTCGCATCGTCAGTATGTCGCTGCTGCAGTCCACGCATCGAATCAAGAACTTCTCGCATCCCCGAGAAGCGTGCCAAATCTGGAAGATCTTCACGTCTTTATTTCTTTGTATCTGAACTTTGGCGCATTTCCCATCGCTGCGACATTGCTTGTCGTAGAAGCGCAACTCAACCTAAGGTACTTTGACGCAAAGTGTTGCACCTAAGAACTGTACTGAACTAAGCTTAAATCTACCATCTTAAAGTAATAGTATTGTGTATTTATGTTGTTTATGGTCTTGTGGTAACTCTATATAAAGTCTACTTATTTTTTATATAAAACATGCGTGGTATCCATTTGTAGTGTTGTCACTGGGTTACTGTATGTGGTCACAAATGCTAAACACACAACGCCTCTGAGATAAAGCCTGTTTGCTCGTGCCAAGCTACCAAGGGGGTGAGCAGGGGTTATTTTAGAAGTGTAATCCCCTTATCCTGACTAGAGGCGAGGGTCCCTAATTGTCTCAAGTACCTACCTGTGCCACCAGAGACCCCCAAATCTAACAGGTGCAATATGCCAACACCTGAGGGAATTTACTCCTCTACAACAGGAACATGAATTACCTAAAATAATTGAAACTGCTTATGCAGAATTGGGCAGAGACAGTTTGGGGGCCAGAGCAATAAAACCTCAACTGACGGGTAGTCCGAAAAAGGATACCTTTAAGGAAACACCTGCTTCTTCAAAAAAGAAATGGGATAATACAAAAAACAAAAGAATAAACAGAGGTAGGTCTCCTCAACAGTGGCCCTCCAAAAGGAGATATAACCTTAGGAATAGGGACAACATTAGAAAACCTGATAGGTATCAGGACACTTATACACATTCCTCTCGTTCCTTTCAGGGTTCATCGAAAAACTCAGAGAGGGAAGGACGGTCAGAACACAGACAAGAAGAGCGTACAAAGTCCAGAGATGCACAACGCACTTTAGACTACGCTGCCAAAAAAGAAGAAAAGCCTAAAATAAAATCTCAATTCAAAAATAAGAAAGTAGCAGGTCTCAAAGTTAGACATGCCCAGAATTCTGAGGACTCAACTACTGAACGGGGAATGGGCTCCGACGATGCTAGACAGAGCAGCAGAAGTAATCATAGCTCGCCAGAACCAGATGGAATTTCTGGTGACAGTAGAGCTGAGTGAACATATCATGGTAGAAAAGCCTGATACTAGGGTAAGTGTCCCACATAGGTTACATGAACAAACACTCTAAATGGAGGGGGACAAACCCAGAAAAATTAAAGGTCATTTTTGGGAGAACCTTACTTTTGGCTACAACATTCTTGTAGCCGAAAGAGATTGGCCACCTACTATTATTATAGATTGACCAAAGGTAGAAACAGTAAATATGCCGGCTTTTTCTGACCTCATTCTCCAATACTTAAAACACACATACGCACGGGAGAGGCGTGGCCCTTCATCTTGCACTATATCGAACCATGTTGGGTGGAATGAAGAATCATCCCACCACCTGATACCGTTAAAATCTACTCCAACTCCACAGAGACAGAATCCAATAAAACAGAAAGTGAAAAACTTTTCAGGGATGTCTTAGATCAACTTGAATACCAGGTTGTGATTGAAACATGCATCTCTTCAATGAATAATCCTTTGTTTCCCGTAATGAAACCTGACACCTCATATTGTCTAGTTTTAAACTATAGACATCTAAACTCATGCACAAAAACTTTTGCAGGAAAAAACTAACCAAGTGCCACATTGATGAATAACATTGTTCAGAAAAAAATATAAAACAACACTAGATATCTCAAAGGGATTCTTCTGCCAAAGTATAGCGCCTAAGAGCAGATATCTGACAGCATTCTCAGCGCTTGGTCCCAGCATTAATTTTGTCGACTCCGCCAGGGGTATAAGAACAGCCCGGGGTTGTTTTCCACCAGGGTAACTGAGTTACAGCAGAACCTGGATGAAGAGGCATTGTCCTATGTAGACAATATTTATCTAACAGATTATGACCTGGAGGAACACTTGACCAGGGTGAGCACCATCATTTTGGGATTTGCCTCTGAGGGCTACAAATTGCACTTTAAAAAATCAAAAATAGCTCACCTCAATGTCCTATTTTTGGGATATGAGCTCTCAAGTGAAGGAAAAAACTTGGCAGCTAACTTTTTAGAAAAGTGTGCGCTGCTCCAACCTCCAAAATCATTTAAAAATTTACAATCCATACTGGGATTCCTGAATTTTGGTAGAACATACATTTTGGATTAGGCAGAAAGGGTTAAAACTTTATAAGACCTCATAAGACCTGATTTTGTAGTTAGGCAATGGACACAGGAACACACAGATATCCTACATTCCCTACAAGCTGACATGATAGCGTCTAAACACTTAAAGACACACGTAAATGTCCGCAACCTAGTGATCCGTATAGTTGCGGGTCAATCTGGGTACACCTACCTAACGTACAATGAAGGCAAAACGGTACCCATAGCATACAAATCACATACGTTGAGATGTGGTTTGCATCTACAGAAAACATTCTGACAGCAGTACAAACTGCTGTAGTGAGAGAAAGTGCACTGTGTCAGGGAAAACAAATAATTATCGTGACTCTGGTACCAGCCTTAGAGACTGCTACAAAGGCAAGAGTTCCAAATTCTAAAGCCTTACATCCGAGATGGATACACAGGGCTAATTCTCTCATTGCATCAGATGTAGAATACAGATTCGACCTAAATCTAAAAACACAAGAATTTCTGCAATATGAACAAGAATATCCTCTCCTGAATTAAATAATGCCTCTAGATCAGTATGAATACATAATTTACACTGATGGATCTGTTCAGCTGGCAATTGGAAGTAAACAACAATACAGTGCCGCATGTGCAAATGTAAAAGTTTGTATGCAGGATGGAAACTTCCATCCAAGCAGTACAAAAACACAGTCTGTACAGCTCAGCTGGCAGAATTGAAAGCTTTATTACTGGCACTGATAAATACAGATCGAGAATTCCCTACACTTATCTTGTACAATTCTTTTTACTGTGTACAGTCATACAATGAATATCTTCACTACTGGGGTCAGAATAGGTTTAAGGACTCAAAAGGTGGCACAATTAAGCACAAAATGCTCTGAGAACAGGTAGCTGAGTTGAAAAACAAACTACCAAGAGCTCACATGATACACACGCTGAGTCATCAACGAGATGGCATTCATGTTGTCGGGAATTCATTGGCTGCTGAAGCCGCTAAAGGGGCTGTATGTACGGCTTTTGTAGCTGCAATCACTCATTCAAAGAAAAAAATAGATGGAGACATTACGGTTGCTGTCATTGCTACATGCAATACCTCGGCTGTTCCGAAAAAGTTTCCACTCAAGTACTCCTACTAGTTAGATGCAAACAATGTTCCATTTACTCAGATTCCCGGAGTGGGGGCTAGAGTAATACCAAACATGGATCGCAGATTGGGCTCAATATTAGCTGCACACAAGGGTTTTGGTTCTGCACACGCAAGAGTTGCGGCAATAGTTTCTTTACTGAACCAACGCTATTGGTGGCCCAGGTTGACAAAGCAGACCAATGACTATGTCTTAAAGTGCAACATCTGTCAACAGATGAAGGGCTCCAACATAACACTTCCAGCACAGACAGCATTGCTAAAATCAGACAGACCACTTGCATGTGTCTATTTGGATCACTACGAACCCTTACAAGTACATCATGGTTGCAGTGGATTCCTGCTCAAGATTCCTATGGGTATGGCTTCAGCGCTTGGCTGACGCTCAAACTGTTATCAAAGATTTGCGAGTCTTCATAGGGACATACGCAGTTGGCACATTACATTCTGACCGTTGCCCCATGTTTAGCTCTAGGGCTTACAAGGATGTTTAAATGTTGCACTGCGGTACAGCTCTGTGTACCATCCAGAGAGAAATTCAGTTGTGGAGAGGAAAAACTGGGACTTAAAGCGATCATTAACAGCTAGAGTATTAGGTGCGGGTGTCAGTTGGGTCAATCATTTATATATGGCACAGCGGGCTTTGAATAACATGCCAAGAAGTTCTCTAGGGGGTGTCACTCCTTATGAGGTCCTTTTTGGGATAAGAATGTGGGTACCTGATCTCGATTGTGAAGGCACAGTGGCGATGAAAAAACTTTTGACCTCAATAAACGTTTGGCTGTTTTACAGGATCTGAATGAATCCAGAGCACTACAGAGTAATGTGCAGGTAAAGCGGAACACCACTGGGGAAGTCAAGTCAGTCATGGCAAGACCTGTCTGGATTCCTAAAGTTGGGGATCTGGTCAGGGAAAAAATAATGGACGAAAAAGAATTAGGGCCATCATGTAGAAAGCCTGTACCTGTCCTGGTCTTCAAAGGAACAAGAACTGTACTTCTGCCACCTCGTGCTGGAAAAAAGGAGAAGAGATTTGTCTCCATTGATATGATGAAACCACACTATGTGGCCGATACTGAATAGTAAGCCTAGTGGACTCCTGAGTCGCTGACGCCCACCTCTCGCTACTATACAGGAAGTTCAGACGGAAAGGCTCTTTGCGTTTAAAGAGTCTCCTACACGGAATGATGAACTATGCAACAATGCCATGAAAATAAAAGACACATTTTAATTCGACCTAACGCTGATGTCTACATTGACATGCCTCAACAAGAGCCATCTACAAGTTCAACAAAACCTGCGGGACTACCAAAAATAGATCAAACTGCATCTGGCTATTTCATTGACTTTGATACCTTTTCCTTGGATCCAAGTGAACCTGAAATAATGCCAGCCCCATTATCTCGTCAACAACAAATCAAAAACTTTTTCATTGTTCTTAAAAAAACATACCTGGTGTCACCTTGGCTAGAACTTTGGGTAATCACCAGTATACTGTTCTTTCTTTTCTGGATAGACTTAGAAACTGTTTTCTGCTTACGTATTAATGGCACTTATCTGCTCCAAAGCTCTGCAGCATCAAAAGTGAACTTGATCCTGAAACCTCATGTTTCATCACATCATGACCAAAGAGACTTGTCATCAGTGAACATTACAGCAGTTCCTGTACCTGATGGTATAGTATGGGACAAGGTTGATTATGATATATTTGGTCCGACCAAACTTTGAAAAATACCTCATTTAGTTAAAATTTCCTTAAATGATATCATTACCTCCAGTACATTTTCCAATGATTGGGATTTTGAAACTGTGAACAATATGTTGTCTGATTTAGAACAATCTGCCGCATTTTCGAGGAATGAAATATTAGAAGACACATCAGACTTTAACACAATGTATTGCTATCAACATTATGGTCATAATTTTTTACACAAATCCAGTACCCCTAGGAATGTTTTCACATATCACCAATGGGAACATTGCCTTACACCACGAAAAAGTAGTTTGAAAACTTTTGCACAGAAATTTTCATATTATTCAGGGTTTAAAATTTCCGACCTGACCTCATATTACTATAAGGTTGCACTGACATCCACCACAGAAAAATATGCTGACTAACACCAAACAGATTTACTTTGCTTCCTTCATTACCCACCTGTCTGAACAGGGTTTTGACTTATGGAAAGACTCTATAGACTTAAAATCAGTCTGGGGTTCTAGAGATTGGCAAGTCCAGGGTACCGAAGAGCTAGTTAGAGCATGCCTCATTCCTCAGCAGATGATATTTCTAAACAATACTGTGCAACAGACTTCCTGTCTTGAGAATAAGGATTTGAACACACTTCGGGTTCCAACACCATCGCATACCGTGGGCAATTTAACACCACTGAAAGCGGCTACATATGATGACATTTTACAGGTTTTATAGGAACTACACGGGCCATTATTTTATTACTCTGCTCATTTGTAGGGCCTAATTTCAAGGATGGTGGGGACTCCTATCGCTAGATCAAGGGTGCTGGAGCTGAGCAGCCAAAGGTACATTTATGTGGTGATCAAAATCTTGGGGTTCAATAAAATATTGGGGTTCAGCACCCACACTGTTTTTGGGGCAGTTCTCACATATGCACCAAACCGAGGCCAGTGGACCCTCTTACGATGCAAGTCTCTCCTGGCTTTTCTCTCAGATAATGTCCGCTTTCTCTGAGTACTAAACACAGTGAGAACATGCACCTTGACAGCCTCTACTCCCCAGATGCACTCCTTTGCTCTCTCATTAGACAGGAGGTAGACTTCTAGGACTCTGCAGACCAGCTGCTCCAACATGCAAAAGTGTAGACTTTAGGTCATGTCCCCATACATCTGGGAGACTGTTTACACAGCATCTGTTCAAGTACTCTGCAGAGCACTCCCTACATTGATCAAGAAGAATCTGGGACAGGAACAAAGTGGATTATTTTCGGCTCCGTTGGGTTTTTTAAATAGAGGATGTGCATCCACTGTCTTAAACCTCAGAACTGATTTGGGGTGGTTCTCTGCCAAAGGTCATTCTCAGGCTGCTCTCCAGACACAGCCTTTGTGTAAGGTGATGCTTCTTACAGCAGGTACCACTGGGGCTGTCTCTAAGCAGGAAAACCCATCACATGGGCATAATGAATGTGTGAGATTTCTGCACATGGGGCCAGATGTACGACCAGTTTTTGCATGCGCAAACGGGAATCACAATCAGTGTCTCTGACACTGTCCTACATTCCAAATTGCGACTCGCAATTTGCGACTCGCAATTGAGGGCAAATTGTGAGTTGCGATTTGGAATGGGTGTACATCTGGCCCATGGTTTTCATCACACTTTCTAAAGCTCTTATCAGGGAAAGATCAACTGGTAGGCCTGATCGAGCCACTGCAGCCCCACTCTATCCCCTTCAACAAAATGCCATAATCAGAAAGAACTATTCAATAGCCCCTTGCTATAAAAGTCTTCATGGAATTTCTAAAGGTATACCTGTTTCCATCCTGCTCTCCTCATTGTCTGGATCTCCATCCTCCAGCCACAGGAATGCTGGTAATATATTTCAATTGCTTGTCTTCGTCCTCCATCTTGTGCCATACTAAACTAAAGGCATCCAAAATGGTTACCACTAATTTTAGTATACACACATGTGCTTCTATTATGACACATGTATCAAAGGCTCACTGTACAAGCACACACACAGCATACACGTGATGTCATGGTAAAGTTCTGGGATACACATAACAATTGAACCTTTCACAAAAGGGATCAGTATGCTGCACTCCAATACAGTTAAAGAGGTCTGGTCACACTGTAAGCGGCCACCACTTTATATGCAAAACCCAGACCAGTGACTGAAGTCCTTAGATCACGCTGTGGGCATGCCTGCTGCACCATTCCAGGTCACAGGACAGGTCCTAGGACTCTGCACACACACTAGATTAGCGTGATGAGAGAGCCAAATTAAAAGTCAGTATACCAGACTCACATGCAGTCAGACACTCTTGGCAGGGAAAAATGCTGGTATACCATGAAGGGGGCATTCCCGTCCCAAAAATATGTTTAGGTTTTTGTAAGAGGGGTTGTCATCTGCTTTTGAGTTGCTTGGTGTTTTCCTTCACTACTAACCTAAAGTTGTTATTTACTGATACAGCAGTACAGCTATATAAATAATATTTACCACAATTGGAATGAAATCTATGTTTATGAAAATACTAATACTTGAATTTGAAGGTAGTAATGTACATTTTAGTTCAAAGCTGAAATATGTTTTATAATTATTAATAATTGTGCTTATGAAAACAATTTTCCTCTCACCACCGGTTTTACTAAGATTTACGAGGGGGTTAGTTAGTTGGATTCTTGCCTATTTTTCACCAGTCCCTAGTCCTAGTGGCATGATACCTCTCATGGAATGTGCACTTTATAAATGACTAGCAGCCCGTCCCGACTTTGTCCGGGTATGAAATAGAATGTGTGTAATGTGTGTATTTGGCAAGGGCAATTTATTTTAAAATCTCGAGGTAGACAAAAATGTTTGTTTCATTAGAATCGGGACGGAGAAGGCCCAGTTGCAGCCCTGGTTGATGTTAGCAGGCGCGTGTAATAGATGTAGTGATCCGCCGCCTGAGCCCGGATACAGCCCTGATTGATGTTAGCAGGCGCGTGTAATGTCGTTGAATGAGAGAGTCATCAGCCGCGGGTAAATCCGTTTAATGAGAGAGTTGAGTGACAGCGAGTAGGAGAGGCTGCAGTAATTGTCCCCGCAGACACGCTCATTTGTGTGTTCCCCCGCTTGAGGCCCAGATGCAGGCCTGTTTGATGTTAGCAGGCGCATGTTCCCCCGCTTGAGGCCCAGCGGCAACCCTGGTTGATGTTATCAGGCGTGTGTAATTAGTGTATTGATCCGCCGCCTGAGCCCGGCTAGAGCCCTGGTTGCTGGTAGCAGACGCGTGTAATTTCGTTGAATGAGAGAGTTCAGTAACAGCGCGCAGGAGAGGCTGCAGTAACGTTACTTACCACGCCTCCAGCTGAACGCGTTTGTCACGCCCCCAGCACACGGCCACAGCAGACGATCTTCTGATTAATGTACAACCCACATGGCATGAAGGGCGGAACGTAGCACACGCCCCCAGTGTTTCTCACGCCCCCAGCGTGCCCCTTGATGCGGCGCAATTGCGTTCTCATGGCATGAAGGCCCGACACACACACTCAGCGTTTCTCACGCCCCCAGCATGTCACGCCCCCAGCGTGCCCCTTGATGCTGCGCAACAACGTAATTGGCGCTTGTATGTACGACTCACATGGCATGAAGGGCGGACACACACCCCCAGCGTTTGTCACGCCCCCAGCACACGCCCACAGCCCACGATATGTTGGCCGTACCACACGCCCCCAGCGTTAGTCACGCCCCCAGCCCACGCCCACAGCACAACGCAGACACGCCCACAAGGGACTACTTTGCTGGCACGGTTCTTTTACCTTTTAAATGTATATGGTGGCCGTCTCCATAGCCTATGTCCTTCTGCTGCAACTGCCCTTTCCAACGCTGTATTGGGTGTTGTGATTGGTGCTGTGGTTTCTGAGATTACCTGCCTCAAAGGTTTGGGCTCTCTCTTTATAATATTAGTATGGATTCAGTCAATCATTCATTCCTTTAGCCCTCACTCATTCATAGCAGACTGTATGTTTATGGCAGGCTAAGCTTTGAATTGAATGTGGGATATTTTAATTGCTTCAATGGGTTGCACTGCAGATATGAAACATATAATACTTTTTGGTAGGATTTCTCTGATGCCTCTGTTGCCCAGCCATGAGTTTAGGCCACCATTCCTTTTCTTGTCAAAACACAAGACTGTACCTGATCGTGACTTAGAACATCTGAATATCAAGGGCTGTATACAATGGCCCCACCTTTCTCTTTTTTTAAGATAGAGTGGCTCTTTCCTGCTGATCTACACTCAGTACACAGAAGTGAGGAGGCAGCTGGTGTCTTCCAAAAAGGGACACAGATAGAGGAACAGCCTTAAAAGTATAAGAGCCCTCTTTAGGAAGCCAAAAGATTGGTGGACTTACAGAAGTGATGAACTGAAGGTAGAACCAGGCATTAGACCTTGATGATTCCATGAAAAGTCTAAACAAGAGGGGAAGATCTAGAAAAGCAAATCTAAAGCCAAAAACTAATGAAGAATGAGGCTCAAAACTATTAATCAAGAGGCCAATGACCCAGATGACAAATGGAGGGAGAAGCACGGCAAAGTACATTTTTCAGCTGTTTTATAGCAAAGAGAGCAATAGGGAAACAATACAACAGGAAACTGAGCAAGCATTTTCGATTGGGACAGGTTGCATGCAAGGCATGGCTTGGCAGACATCTTAGACTCAGACGTATAGGATGATAAAACACACTTCATTCATATGGATTGCTGAGGAAAAAGATAGCATGTGTAAGAGAGGTTCTTCATTTCTCCTATTGTAGGAGGCTGCTTCCATGGGTCAAGGAGAGCAAAGAAGCAACCAATGATAAGTCACTTCCCTGCAAAAGCACCAGGTAGAAACATATTAGCCAAGTCTGTAGTTGTGCAGGACCCATACCAGGTATAACACTGACAAGACCTGTTTTTTTTATAAACAACATACAATGCAAAAAAACCAGAGTTACTGAGCTTATCTACCAAATACAAAGAGGCTTGCGTTTGGCAACTTGCCAGACAATATTTTCTGTATGTTTGTGGGGAAAACAAGTGATTTTGACCACTTCATTATATAGATGACTTTTAATGCTTTTGCAAATCTGTGAAAGAGTTCAGCCAAGCAAAATTAAAACAAAACGTAATTTAAAAAAAAAAGAGGCAAAGCACCAATCTGCATAGTCCAACCCCGGAACAGCTTTTTTGTCCGACCTACAACTAGGAAGATTTTTGTTATTCTTAAGAACAGAAACTCTGGTCTTTCTGAACTGTTGCCTGAGTCTTGAAATGTCCGCAAACTAAGGCACAAACAAAAAAGTCACAGTTAAGGGCTAAGGCTGAAGGAACCCCTTATAGCTGCACCCACACCAGAAACATGGCCGCCTCCCCATACCGCAGTTCTTTCAATTTTTTGGGCATCAGGACTGAGCCAGCTCTGGGCTCAGTCATCAGGGTCTCCATCAGGGTCTCCAGTAGGGTGGAACAGGCTGTGGCAGGTAATCAGTGGCTGCTGATTGAAGTTCAAGTAGATCCTGAAGATGAAAGGGCACTTTATTCAAATGAATACAAGTCATTTACTCCACATTACTGACTAATGATGGTTAGAGCTATCTCTCCCTCTGATATAGGTGATGACATGGTGCTGTGTAGAAATATAGAAGCAGCAAGTTGTGCACCTTATTGATACTATTAAGATTAAACAGTTTCAAATATTTAGATATCCTTCACCCACATAGGTTGAGACTATGTGAGTGATTCCATGGTTAACATTGGATCTCAACAATCGTTGACAAGATCAGTGTTTGCCTGTTGTAAGGACTATCACAGTAAAATGTTGGTCAATGAATACCTTTCCAATCTAATGCATCGAAGTATAGATCAATGACAATGTCACAATTTCATTGGGTGGCCTCGCCCTCCAGGTCATTACACACACTGTTTTCAATCCTGGACTTTTGAGTGATTGTTTAATGCATTCTGGCTATTGTAGTGCTGTTTGCTTCCATGGAATTAAGCAAACGAATACACCTGAAATCAATGATTTTCAATTCAATTCAAATTAATGATTTGTAGGTGAAAGGTTCGTGCCCGTAATGACATAGAGTGAGGCGGTCACCCTATGTTTTTACCATCACAGCAACTAAACTTCAGAGAGTGGTTTGCGCCCTATTTCAGGCATTGCAGCTATGCTGTGCCTCAGGTACAAGCCTCCCTCTGGCACCTAGCTGGTGCAGTGATTAGAGCATGAGGGAGAATGCCAATGTTTGGCAGCAGTTGGGAGAATGGAAATGTATAAACAAAGGCAGAAGAAGCTCTCTCGTGCAGTGTGCACAGTTAAAACAGCATGACTTAAGTCACATGCTCTGAAACTGCGTGCCCTCTTGGTTTTCCCTGGGGCATAATACTACTGACTTTGCGGCGGCAAAACAATCAGCCTGTCGCTATAGAACACTGGCAACATGCCTCGGTGTTCAGAACTGAATTTCATTTCCTGCCATCCAATAAAGAAGGGTAGTAACTTGATTATTGGAAAATTTAAATGCAAACAGTATAAAGCAACTACTTACCTAGTCAAGGGACAGTATATTCCAACATCTTGTGTTGATGCACCGGCACCCTATGAATAGTACAGAAACAAGAGAAGACTATGGGCAGCGTTTCCAGCTCCCCAAAAACGACACAGCTCAGGCTGCACCAAAAAGGGTGAAAAATGAAAGACTGCAATTGAAGTAAGTGTTATCATGCACTGCATTTACCATGATGCATTGGGGCAAATTGAGTGCTGGCATGTGAGGCAGTGTGCTCTCATCTCCCTTCTGTTTAAGAAGGCTCCCTCGAGCTACTGAGCTGACAAGCTTGTGTTGATGCATCAGCACCCAGTGACTGGTAGGGAGAGCTGAGAAAACTTTGATCAGAAATTCCAGCACCCCCAAAACTACTTTGTGCTCTCTACTGATGAAGGAATAAATCCAAAAACACGCGTCTAGAGTTGCACAGCACAGGCTGCACCAACAAGGATGAAAAATGAAAGACTACTACTGAAGTATGTATAATGAACTGCATTTACCATGATGTATTAGGGCACATTGACTGCTGGGATGTGAGGCAGTGTGCTCCCATCCCTCCTTCTGTTTACTAAAGCACTTGATCTGCTTACAGCATGAAACATACTCCAGGTGTGTATAAAATAACCAAGTGATCAGAGCTACAAATATATGTGAGAAAAGATTTTCCTTGCGTCTGCAAAGTTGAGAGAGGTCTCTCTCTACACAGGCAGATTAAGTTTACAGACTTCAAAACGAGATGGCTGCTTAGGCTCCCGGCTCCGCCGACCTCCGTATCCCGCCGCAATATCCTGTACATTATCCTGATTTCACGCCTAGCCTCTGTGTACATGAACTGTTCCGCACTCCGATGGTGAAATCCGGGAACTTTTATCGGCTGGTTTGACGAAGTTGCATCGAGTTGAAGATTGTGGCCTACTCCAGCGGTGAAGCCTGGGCCTCGAGTACTTTCACAGCCGGGCTGCAGTGCAACAACATCGGCCGGGATACCCAGGCTGGGTCCGGTCACTCGGAGTGGAGGCTTTGTTTAAGCCCGAATTTGGCGGCGATCGTTTCTATTGCTCAGCATCGATGGAGGAGTGACTCTGCTTGCTGTTGGCTGCGGGTGTGGGTCCCCGTCCCGCGGACCCGGTATTGGGCCCGCCGGGGTTCGGTGGGTCGGGGGCTCTGGCCTGCGGCCTTAACCGGGTTGACCGTGGCTGCGAATAAAGATTGGTCACCCTCCGCATTTGCACGTTCGTGATCCTGTTTGTCCCCCCTGAGGATGCCAGATTCACCCGGGGAGGTGATTGTGATTGGTGTCGGTGTGAGATTATGGATCGAACGGTGCTTGAGCCATCGCTGAGGTCAATATTGTCCGAAATTAGGGCGTTTCATTCACATGTGGATGTCTTATTGTGCAAATTGGACACGCGCCTATCTGAGATGCTCCTGGTGGAACCGGACCAAGCCTTACTGTTGGAACAGAAATCTGCAGCCATTCAAACCGTGGCCATTTTGACTCCGTGCGAGAACCCCGTGAGGAAGCAAGTATTGAAACCATCAGATGGTGCCCTGGAGGAAGGTGTTACCGAGGTTGTCAGTGTATTGCCAAACCTTCCACCACTGTCGACTTTGGAGGTATCGAAAGGCGTTTTCCTCCCGGAGACTTTTGTTCTTGACATTCCATTCATTTTGTGGTCGTCTTCTCCTTTCTTGGTGACTTTACGGCTCCTGGGCAAGATACATTGGGACTGTCCATCTAGGAGGGAGAGTTCTTCTGCGTCTGAAGTTCTTGTGGACTCACTGCCTACGAGTCGCCATAGCTTGATTCTTGATGACTCCCTTCTCCTCTATTACTCCTTTGTGTGCCTTTGGGTCTCGCTGGGGGGGGGGTTCGTGTGCTGATTCGGAAGGGCCAAGGTTAAGATCAACTAGGTCGGGACGGGTTGGAGTGGCTTTTACGGGTGTTCGACCTGCAACTGTTTGATCTAAAAGGCTGGGCGGTGTATTACGGTGCCCCCTAATTTCTTCTATAAGTGTTGTCATACGTTGGTCTTTTAGTGATAGGGGTGTCTGTTTCTGGCAAGGGGACTAAAGGGGCTGGGAGCCCAAACGGATAAGCCCTCCTCCATTCTTTTTCCTACTTTTAGGGGTTTTTAGTTATTAGGGGCGACAGGCACGCTGCTAGTGGGGTTAGGCTGTAGCAATTTGCAGGGGTGCAGGGTGGGGGTTGGAAAGGGTTTTTTATTTTGCCTTTTTTTATTTCTATGGCCTTTTTCTTTACTTTCCTTCCTCTTCCTTAAAGGATCAGTATAGCTTGTGAATCATTCGGATTCTTATCGTGTACTTGTATTTAGTGCTTATGCTTTTTATGATATCCTGATTCCCGGGTGGGCAGGCCCTGAGAACTGCCCTCAGCATTGAATGTATATAGTATTGTCGTTTGCATCGATCCATATGCTTTGGCGCCAATGTTCCATTATAGCGGTTCTTACGTGCATATCCTGTCTCTTGTCCTGTCCCCCATATTCTTTTGTTTGATTGTATGGCACCTGATCCTTTCTTAAATAATATAAAATGGAACCTCTGTCTCATCCTGGGATTCAGTTGTGCATTCTAATACAAGTTCTATCCTGAATCGCTGCCGGACCTCAGGGTTGCCGGCTGATGAGCTGTGTTGTACTGTGATATAGGGGGTTTTAATTTTGTTTAGCGGCCGGCCCCTGCGGTTGTAGGCCCATGCTTGTATTTTTATTGAATGCTACAATAAAGGTTTTTCAAAAAAAAAAAAAAAAGTTTACAGACTTCAGCCCTATTCACAAAGACATATTTAAATTCACCATTAGCCTCGAGAGAAAGCTAAGTTCCAGACAAGTCCAGGAAAAGTGGAGATCCTGCTGCTGGGGGGACAATTGAGGTACTTGAAGAGAAACGGTCATGGTGCAGTAGTGTGGCTTGGGGCTTGGGAAGGGGACACGTTGGGAATGGTGTGGATTGACTCACTGTGGGAAATGCATTTTTATTTGGAGTGGGCATGGAGCAGGATACGAGAGCTGTTGTTTGTGTGGGCCTTGGGAAGGGGAAACTGCGGGAAGACGGTCTAAGAATTAAAAGCTGGGCTCCTTGAACTGTAATATATTCAAAGCTCTGCAAGACAATATGGAGTTGTCAGTTGCCTGTCTTTGCAACATGGTGCTCCTCTATTTATAATGGGGTTATGGGAACAATATGCACTAGATTGAGTGCCATTATTCTCCTTTCAACAGACACCAATAGTTAATGCTGCTTGATTTCTTTTAGTGGCAAAGTAAAAGAGACATCTAGTAAAGGTGAATCTGGTCTGTGCTGTGGGGTTTTTGGAGGTGCCAAGACATATCAAGTGTATTTGTCAAAGGTTTTCTTTTTATTGTTCATATTTTTAAGCAACTTTTATAGTAAGGTAATCCCTGAAGAGACAGCAATAAATAAACCTAATGGACATTTAAAGGGAATTCACCTGCCGCCAATTCCTTTAACGGACACCTGTTTAATGTTATGTTGCATCCTTGTGGAGAACTCACATCCTCAAAAAGGTTTTCTATCATTATAGAGACAAACTGTAAGAAGATAAAACTAAGTGTGATTGCTGCACCTCCTGAAACCTAAAATGATTAGGCTATGTCCAAAGAGAAGCTAAGAAGGGAGTTTCAAAGAGAGAGTCCAGCACATGGACCGATTTGGTCTTCAGTCTAGCTCGGTGAAAGATTGAAGGCTGAACTATACAACATTTCCATAACCCAGCACAAGGATTAAGATATTCATCGGAGTAACCCATTCTGAGAAGCATGATAGGGAGTGAAGCACCAGAACTACTTCATTTGAGGCAACAAGGGCTTCACCTTAGACTTAGCATAGATTGACCTGAGTTGCTTTGCACGTGTTCTCACGACTGGAAATCAGCTGGTGTCATCTCTGAAGTCATGGACCTTTGCGACCGTTGACCCTGCTTGCAGGCAGGTCACCCCCACGCCGCTGCTCGTCACCTGATTGCCCTTGCTGCCTCCGTGTTCTTCAGGTTGTTTTTTTCTCGCCTCTCCCCTGTCCATGCGCCAGTTCCCCCCCATCCGCTCGCGTTCTGGCCCTTCCAGCCGCTGCTTCCCTGCAGCCCCACCCCCTGAAAACCCATTGGCCTCCCCGCTCCCACCTCCCAGCTGCTCCTCCCTCCCAAGCCACATCATATGCAGGCCGAACAGCGGTAGCAGGAGCGACCTTTGACCCTGCTTGCAAGCAGGCCGCCCCCACACTGCTGCTAGTTACCTGATTGCCCCTGCTGTGTCCGTCTTCTTCAGGTTGTTTTTTTCTCGCCTCCCCCCTGCCCGTGCGCGAGTTCCCCCGCCCCCCTCCGCTCCCGTTCTGGCCCTTCCCGCCGCTGCTTCCCTGCGGCCCCGCTCCCCTGCACACCTATTGGCCTCCCCTCTCCCTCCTCCCAGCTGCTCCTCCCTCCCAAGCCACTTCATATGCAGGCCGAAAAGCTGCTGCGCAGCGGGCGCGCCTAAGGCAAGAGTAGGGCAAAAGCATAAAGATATCTTTACCAGATCTGCATTTCTCACTTGGGTGTACCAACTTCAAAATGAGGCTATACTTGCTTGAACAGTCAGGCTAAATGTGCAAAATATAACATGAAAATACAAAACGGCAGTAAGTCTAAAATGTGTGTTAGTGTGCAATAATGCAAGGACTTTGGTAATACTTTAAGCAAGTATGAGAACAATTTCAGATGTTCCAATACAAGCAGATATCAAATACTTCATCACTAACATCAGCTGCTGGCGCACCTGCTGAACCGGATATCAGGCACCAGTGTTGTTCCCTTGACGATGATGATGATGATGAGTAGTGCCTGGTCCTGCTGCTGGTTATGGTGATACTGGATGGTGGAAGAGCAGCTTTGGGTAGGGGAACCGTGTGCTCTGACATGGTGTTCTGCCTTGATGCAGTGCTCTAACCAGAAATACTGCTGCTTCCTCACTCTCAGAATAGTGGGGTGAGTAGTAATACTGCCCCCTCTGTTTTGCCCTATTTGTACCTCTGGGAGCGGTAGGGGAAGTTCTGAGCTCTCATTCCTAAAGGCCAGGGACGGTGATTCATCCGAGGGACCAAGGGTTTCCACAGATTCTTTCAGCTTAGTCTTGCAATTGTTTTTACCCTACTGTGAACGAATGTGTACAACTTTTAATCTTGCTTTTACAGCTCTACTGGCATTCATCCATAATTTCTTAGGAACTTCTTCATCCTGGGACAAGAGATTAAAGAAGCAGGGGTCAGTGTGCTACCTCCTTCCCATGTTGTTGCTCGTCTCTTCTTTAGGAAGATGCCTAAGTAACTTGAAACTGAAATTTTAATAATTTACCATTATTGTCTGCTACAGGTTTTAATTAAACTATGTCAGAAGATTATCTATTTGGCATTTACCAAACTGGCTCAGAGAGCTGATAGAAGACCTAACATAAACTCAATGTTCAATGTTATTCGCCAAAGCCTCCGAGCTCTAATCTGTCACTCAGCATGTCTCTCCAATTCTTACCTTTAGCGCTTGGACGCCCTTGGGCAGCAACCGCGCTCAATAAATCTATTTCTAATTCTAATTCTAATTTCTAATTCTAAGGTAAGATAGTTTACTAAATACTGTCACCTAACTTGACTTACAAGGCCACCCATAATCGAAATGTAACCTGTCATGTGAGGTTGGCAACTTCACGACTGTTTGAATAGAGAAGGTAAGAGTGACCAGTCAGCTGTATGATGCTGTGTTTTAGCAATTTTTAAAGTGGCTCAATCAGGAATCAGACACTTTGTTCCTTCGTATTACAATAGCTCTTCCCAAAGTACTCATCGTAGACCAGTACAGTTAAGGCAGACATAGAAAAGTAGAAACAAGACACTAAAGGTGGTGCAATTACCAGCAGGCTTTAACTATTCTAACGAACAGACTGTAAATGGTTAAAAACGGCCTGCACCTCCTACCAGTCTTGGTTACTGCTCAATTCTACGATTTTTTTTTTAAAACAACACTTTTTATTACATTTTGTATGTGATGACAACATGAAACCAGAACAATGGAATCTCTGCCCCCCAATCTCCCTCCGCCTTACTATTCCCCCGCTCCTGCCGATACAACATATAACAACTGTAGCCCAGTCCAGTGTACTTCCGATTTCTTTATCACTGTTCTTGGTACTGAAATGTGTCTTTGCAATAATGATGCCTTTGTAAGTTGCCCATGGGCCCCATATTTTCCCATGTTTCTGGGGACCCCCCCTGACCCTGTAAACCGGCTTCTCGCTGACCAAGCACCCGTCCATGCCCCTCTATCATGCTGCATTCGACGTTAGGGTCTCTGCGACATTGGGTGGGCCACTGTAAGACCCACCCAAAGGAATGTTGGTTCTTTTTTTTATACAGACTTAATTGCATTTTTACAAACAGGTTCATCTCAATGCCATCAGTGATATGTAAGAGAATAACCTTCGGGTTCCGCAGTGACTGATGTCCCAGAACCTGTCCCAAGCAGGTCAGAATGCCCTCCCCGAATGTGCGGAGTCATGCGCACACCCAAACAGTATGTAGGAAGTCCCTTTTGTGCATCCTACCCCTCAGGCATTGAGATGAGGCAATTGCTCCCATCCGATAGAGTTTGCGGCGTGTTAGAAAAGTCCTATGTAGATAATTCAGCTGGTTGAGGTGCAAATGAATGGCTATTGCTGAACACCCCAGAGACACCTGAGCTTCTCCCCAATCCTCATCATACAGGGCAGCCAGGTCCTAATCCCACAAATGTTTCTGCCATGTTCTGGATCAAGAAACGATAGACCTGCAATACTTTCTGACCACCTAAATCTCCCAAGAGCAATTTGGCCACTCAGGGATGGAATTCATGTAGATCCTCCAAATATGCAATATACAGCATGAATGTGGGCCGCAGCTGCAGGTACCAAAACAATTGAAAACGGTGGACGGCATATTGATCTTGAAACATTTGGCAAGTTTTGAGCACTGCGCCCTCACGCAGGTTTCTTAGTGTGGAGATTCCAATGATGTCCTGTCCATGAAACCTTTGTAGCGCGACCACCTGGGGATGCACATTTGCCAACAACAAAGGTGGCTGGCCCGGTAACAAGAAATAATATCGAAGCAAAAATATAGAATGGACATAATATCGAAGTAAAAATATAGAATGGACAAAATATCGAATGGACACAATATAGTGGTTAAAAATATCGAATTGAAGGTAAGTAATATCGATTGTCAAAATATCGAAGTCAAAATATCGAAGTATATAATATAGGCATTAAAATATATCGAATTTTTAATAATATCGAATTTTTTTAAGTGTTTTGTATGTAAGTATATGTGTCAAAAATGTATATTATTTTTGTAATGTATGTTTACATTTTTTTAAGTAATGAATTTTATGTTATTTAATTTTTGCGTAATTTAATTCTGTAGCGGGTTGTGGGTTTATAGGGGAATAGGGTGGGAAGTAATTTAATTATAATAAATTAAATATTAATTTTTTAACAATTATTAAATATTTTTAATTTCATTTAGCTTTTTAGTTCTGTAGCGGGTTGTGGGTTTATAGGGGAATAGGGCGGGAAGTAATTTAATTGTAATTTTTTTTGTCCTCATTTTCCAACAAAGGTTTCATAAAAAACAGGTTGGTTAAGTCCTCTGTACTGTCTCAGTAAATAACTGGCCAGGGCTAAATGATGTTCCTGTTCCGTAGCCCTTCAGCAAACAAAGGTCACTTCAACAACCTGCGGATCGAAACCATATAAGCGTGGTTAATACTGCCGTCATACTTGGGGATCCAACCATAAAAGAGGCACCCAGGGAAAGGTAAACCATAGCAGCATAATCATTGGACCGGGGAAAAAAAAAAAAAAACCCCGGACGATTAGTTCCATTTAAGCAAATGCCAAACGGATCTTTTATTACGGTTCCCAGATCTTGCCTAATCAAGTTTGGACACGTGTAGGATCGAAGCTCGCCAGTCCAAAAGTGAAGGTGGATGATGGTCTTTCCACTTTTTACAGATCTCCCTTCGAGCTAATAAAATGGAGTAAAAGAGAAGATTTTCCGCCGGACTCCGCACTCCATCAATCACTCCGAAAATTGCAAGAGGGAGATCAATCGAAATTTGAAGACCCAGGGATGTCGCAAGCAAATGGCTGATGGAGTCCCAGAAAGCCACAACAAAAGGGCATTCGAAAAACATATGGGCATCGGTGGCCTCTGTTAAACCACATCTTGCACATGCTACCGGGGAACCCTGGGCACATTTTGACAGTCTTTGTGGCGAGTAATATGCTCTGTGAAGCATGTAGAGGTGGTTCCTGCGCAACCATGCAGGCGTCACGATATCCCATAGGACCTTAAATGATGTAGACCACAGATCCTTTAGGTTAGAGCAGGCAAAAGAAGAGTCCCACAACAACTCGGGTAGTTGGAATTCCCCTTCAGACTCCTCTAGTATCAAATTGTACCACAAGGATACCTCTTTTTTGCCAGATGGTTTGTCCAAAAGTAGGGTCTCGAGCTGATTGCCACCCCCAACTGGAGCTCTACCCTGAGCCTGGGCTTGCGAGGTATAGGAATGTGACCAACTAACAATCTGAATATACTTAAATTTAGAAAAATGTATTCCTGTCTTCCCTTTTAAGATCTCCCATGGCAACAAGGTACCTTCCACAAAGATATCTCCCCATGTCTCCAGCCCACCATCACCCAAGGGTGCAGCTAGACTATCTCTTAGCCACTCAGGGCTTCCAGGAGATTCCCACAGCGGGGCCCTACAAGAAAAATATCCAAGTTTTATTAAATTCCTCACCTTAACCCACATTTTTGCCATCCCCTGTAGTGCCTTCAATTTGATTTTCTTAAAAAACTTGGGGTCTCCAAATTTAAACAAGAAACCTGATTGCCCTACTCCTGCACCCTTAAGCATGGCTGAGAACAAGCTACCAACCCCATGATCTACGGGCATCTTTAACAGCATCCGAGCATGACTAAGTTGGAACGCCCACGCATACATTTGTAGATCGGGAGCTGCTAAGCCTCCCTTCTCCCTACGGCGCCTGAGCTTCTTCCATGCAATCCTTGGAGTATGTTTATCCCAAATAAAAGAAGTTATATCTCCCTGTAACTGAGATATGGCTAACGAATCAAAAAAAAGAGGAATAGTATTAAAAAGAAATGAAACCTTAGGCAAAATAGTCATCTTGACTAAATTAACTTGCCCCAACAAGGATAAAGGGAGGTGTGACCAGGATTGCATGAGTTTACGACATTCCCTTGCGACGTCAGCAAAGTTGGATATGGAGATTCTGTTAATATCTTTAGTGATGTTTAAACCCAAGTAACACAAACTTGGAGACAGCTGAAACTCCATACTGCAATCTCTATCGTTCCAAACCATTACCTCGGTCTTTGAGGCATTAACCCGGTAACCAGATATTTCACCAAATTCTAAAGCCAACCTAATGGCTGCTGGGAAAGCTGTGCTTATGTCTGACGAAAATAACAAAATATCATCGGCATGTAGTGCCACTTTCCTTTCCCACCCCTCATAAACAAATGGCTTAATAGACTCCTCTTCCCTTAACAACTGGGCGAAGGGCTCTATATATAGATCGAACAATAGAGGGGAAAGGGGGCAGCCCTGACGTGTTCCCCTTGTAATAGGAAAGGGGTCCGATAATTCGCCATTCACTAACACCCTGGCTAAAGGATTTGAATATAAAAGTCTGACTGTTCGACAAAAGCTCTCCCCAATATTAAACTTATCCAAGACCCCCAACAGGTATGCCCAATTCACCCTGTCGAAGGCCTTGGTGGCATCGAGCGTCAAGACTGCCAGTGGGAGTGAATCCATTGTTGCCATATCTATGGCCCCTATCAAATCGTAGGTCAGTTCGTACAGTTGGCGGCTCTTCACAAACCCCTTCTGGTCATGGTGTAAAATATCTGGTGCTACTTTACTTAACCTCCTCGCAAGGACTGTGGCAAAGATCTTATAATCCACGTTCAAGATGGATATGGGCCTATAAGACCCGCAGGACAGTGCTGACTTTCCTGTTTTTAAAATCAAAGTAATTGACGGACTGTCCCAGGAGACAGGGGGAGATGTCCCATCCTGCAGGATTTGGTTGAATAGCATGGGTAGAAAGGGTACGACTGCTTGTTCCAGGGCCCTATAGATCTCAGCTGGTAGGCCATCTGGTCCAGCCGCTTTCCCCTTCTTGCTATTGAGGATAGCTGCTCTAACTTCCTCCTCCGTGATAGTATCATCCAGGGAGGCCCGTTGCTCCACAGATAAAGAGGGGAGAGAGACCCTTTCCAGCCACCTATCAATGTTTTCGTTGTTCAAAATTTTATCTTCCTGATAGATTGTTTGGAAGAAATCTCTAAAGATTCTCCTAATATCACTATCTGAAGAATATAGTATTTTATTATGGACTATGGACTCGATGTTGTAACGGACCTGGTCGGTTTTCACTTTCCAAGCCAAAAGTCTTCCAGCTCCCTCACCAAATTGGAAGTGGGCTATCTTGCTAGCCTCCCATTTCTCCTGCAAATGTTGATTAAGCACTGAACCCAACTGACCTTTTAAAGATACTAGCTTATTACAAAGTGCCTGTGTAGAAGTGCCGGGTAGGGCTTGATCAATCTCGCCTTGAATTTCCAACATCTCCGCTTCTATGGAAGCTACTTCCTCCCTATAGCGCTTTCATCGAAATGAGACCTTGTTGGTAATAAGGCCTCTTAAAAAGGCTTTAAGAGAATCCCAGACTACTCCAGAGGCCGCTGACCCCAAGTTTATCTGAATAAAGTGCTGGGTTTCCATGAATAGAAAGGATATATCGTCTGCTGCTGATAGGAGCGAGCGGTCGAACGTCCAGGATCTAGAGACCTTAGGGAGCCCATCAAGTTCCATAAAAACTGCCGAATGATCTGACAGATGGGATGGGAGGTAGCAAATATTTTTTGCAGATTCTACCAATCGATGATTAATTAAAACAAAATCAATCCTAGACTGGTGGTGATATTTCTGGTTACGATAAGAGACCCCCTGTTTCTTGCCGGCCCTCTTCCTCCATATATCAACAAGCCCATATTGCTTCATAGATCTAAGTAAAAAAAAACTAGTCTTAGAAAGGGCTAAATGCCGACTGTTAGAGGTTTTATCCAAAGCCGGGCCCAAAACTATATTAAAATCCCCCGCCAGAATCGTTGGTTCTGGGAAAGACAGAAGATGTGTGAATATAGATTTTAATACAGAGGGGTGATCCATGTTAGGGCCATAATAGCCCGATATCGTAGTTTGTGCTCCGGCAATCAATACTGTGCCAATGACCCACCTGCCACCAGGGTCCACTACCTTTGAGACTAACCTTACTTGCAGTGGCTTTTTAAAAATAATTGTAACGCCTCTGGTATTAGTGGATTGCGAAGTTGATATAGAGAAAACAATCCATCTATTTTTCTTTACTAATGAAAGTACTTCAGCCTCAATTAAGTGAGTCTCCTGGAGAATGATGACCTGCGCGGCAGAATCCCGTAAACACTGCATGATTTTATCCGCCCTGGGTCTGGTGCGGAGGCCATTTACGTTCCAGGAGAGCAATTTCACGCTACTCATAAGGGCTCAAAAGAACCACTCCCCAATCACTCATAGCGGCTAAGTAACAAAAACACTGCCCTAATAGTAATGTTGCCTTGCTGCAAACAATGATTCTAAAACGAGAATAAACCTGCTCCAAGCAGAAAATGAGTTTTTTTTATTACTTCTCCCCAACCCCCCCTCCCTCCTGTGCCCTAAACTACCCTCCACCCCCCCCCCCCGGGAAACCCTTGCCCTATCTATCCGGCACTAGTCCAGAAGATAGTGCCCCGACCCAGTACTCCCACTGTGCTGTCTACAAACACAAAACTTGAATCTTAAAAGTGAGGTCATTTAAAAGTAAATAAATAAAAGAGAAAAAAAACTAGTTTACTAGGCCCATACCGTACCTAGCCTGCCCTCAATATAAGAATGTAAGAGAGAGTTTATATCTCTTTTTTTTCCTTTTAAAGTGATATGATTTTGCGTGTGATTTTTTTTTTATTATATTTTTTTTTACTCCTTTCATCTTTGTTAAGACCTTCCTTCTACATTTCTATTACCATCCCGACTTTCCCCTTATAATCCAAGAGAAAAAAAAAGGGGGAAGAGGAAAGGGAGAGATACTAGCTACTATTAAGGGCATTAAGAAACAGGGATCTCAGCCGGAGGAACCCTTAGCCCCCCCCCCTAGGGTGAGTAATAGCTCATCTGCTTCCTGCACAGACCTTACATTAAACATTTTATTGTTGTGCATTATTCTCAATGAGGCAGGGAACTTAAGTTGAGCTGATGCCCCTGTACTTCTAAATGCCTCCAAGCGCCTGCCAAGCTCCCACTGCTTCTCAAGGGTAGCCCTAGATAGGTCAGACCTAATCTGGAAGTTAAACCCTTTCCCTGCCAATGATTTATACTTCAATGCTGAGTTAAGAATACTTTCCTTGAGAGTGTAGGTGTGGAAATTTACAAGGATTTTACGGGGCCTCTCTCTTTGAGGATTTTTCCAAAAAGGGTCTCTGTGGATACGCTGAATGTCCTTGGCCAGGTCTTCAGGTAGCTCCGCCAAGCTCAGTGACTCTTTTAAAAGAGAGACCACATAGTGTTTAATGTCGGACCCTTCGCTTCCTGGTGAAAGATGGAAATTTTCAAAACGGACCATTTTGGTCAACTCAGAGCAATTTCATCAGGTCGCGGGTCTACCTGCGAGGGCGAGGGCTCTTCCTGCGAAGCATCCCCCATTTGAGCCATTTGAGCCGTTTGAGCATTCTCTACCACCATTCTGTCTGAATCTGTACATGTCCCTCCTAACGGCGTGGTATGCAAAGGTGTTTGAGGGGGCTGGTTATTTTCTATAATACCTGCGCCTGTCCTAAGGACATTATCAAGAGTAGAGGAAGGAGAAGCCTCCATAATAGCCCCACTTAAGTCCAACAATTGACACTCCAAGGAAGCAGGCATAGCCTGGGTCTGAGCCTGATCTTCTGAGAGGTGCAAAACCTGTGGAATAACTTTAAAGTAAGAACGCAGCGATGGCGTGATTTTGGACCCGGCGCCAAAAGCAAGATTCTGGCACTTTATTGTTTTACTGTTTTTTGTCTGCTTAACTTTTATTTCTGTGCTCAGATACGAAGAGGTTTTCTTTGTTTTTACTGTTCCTGAGATCGGACCTACATATACATTTGTACTCGAGGAGAGAGGCTTGAAAAGTGGTTTAACAGGGACAACAGGGACTACAGATGCTAGACTTAAATCACGCTCACCAGGGCTGGCAATAGCAGTGAAAATGGCACTCTTATCTCCAGTACCCTTCTTCTTAGCCCCACGCTTACCTCTTTTTTTCGGTACTACTACTGGAGCAGTACTCAGGGGGTTAATATCGATCTCAGGGCACACCAGAGCCTCACCGTCACACTGAGGACCCGCTGGACCCCCCAGAAAGGACTACGACATGGGGAGGGTGAGATACTCCACAGAGGAGTTAACTTCCTTAAGACCCAGACCCTGCTGTCGTCCGCTTCCTCCTCTATTAGAAATTAAACACTGCGCAAAGTGTCAGCTCAAGTTTGAGTTTACACACTGTAGCAGTATGGCGCTTCGATCCCTGCCGGCTATACCAGAAATAAAATCTTTTAGAGCTGGACTCATCAACGCTCGATCCTTAGGTAAACATAACTCCGAAACGGCAGACCTTATCGATGCTAAAAGATTAGATCTAATTTTCATTACCGAAACTTGGGCAGACGAAGCCTCTGATACGGACTTGTTATTGGCAATCCCGGAAGGATACACAATAATCAGAGCAGATAGGAAAAAGAAACGGGGGGGCTTGGCTATCAGTGCCATACATGGACTACAGATGAAGGGCTGTGATCTAGGTAGCACCCCAGACTGTGAAACTCTGTCTTTTCATATCAAACTAACACAGAACTATACCTTCAATGGCCTTTTGGCTTACAGACCAAAACCAACTTGACATTCTCACTAAACCCCTTCTTAGAATCCAGCGTGCCATACCCTGACTTTACCATCTTGGGGGATTTTAATCTCCCTCTTGAAAATAAGGACAATGCAGGGACAGCAGTGCTGACCGATATACTGACTAATCTGGCCTCAGAACAGCTAGTGCATAAGGACACCCACAAAGCAGGGCACACTCTTGACGGAATCTTTACCTCTAACAAAAACATGAAAGTAATTGATTGTCTTCCCGTTCCTTGGTCAGATCATAAAGTTATAATTTTTTCACTGAATTTGGATAATACAGAAGGGATATTGCCTCCCCATATACATGATATACCCACTTCATACCTAGATTGGTCTACGATCGACACACATAAACTACAAGAACACCTTGCATCCCATGTACCTACACTAGCTCTGGAAAGTAATATGGCCACTGACCACATCTCTAAATGGATAACAGCGGCCATAAAAACAGCAGTACCATTAAAAAAGGCGACCTTTAGAAAAAAACAGCCATCCCAACATTGGTTTTCTGAACATCTTAGGGCTCAGAAGCAAATATGCAGAAAACTTGAAAGGATATGGAGAATTAGCTATGACTCAGACAGTAAAATCGAATATAAAACCTCCCTGAATATATATAAAAAATTGATCTTCGCAGCTAAAAGCCATTACTTTATTCAGAAAATAGAGGAGGCAACAAACTCTAGTCGAGAACTTTTTTCCACCGTGAAAAAACTATCCAAAGTAAAAACTAACATTAACATGCCAGTCAGTATGGATTTTTGCAATACTCTGGGTCAATTCTTTATTGACAAAGTGACCTTGGTTTATGAATCATTTAAATCGGCCAAACCACAAACCCCCACCCTAGAAAAAATTGACCAAATTAAGGAATTAGGTCCTAGCATACTATCTAAACCATTATTCAAATTCTGCCTCCCAGAGTTGGAACAGGTCTACCAGATAGTTATGGCAACTAAATCAGGGGCATCTTTAGACCCATGCCCACCGAAAAGATTTCATCTCTTTCCGCAGCTGCTCAGTGAGCAAATGGTTAGGCTTATGGGCCACATAGTGAACTCGGGTATCTATCCAGCCCTCTGGAAATCAACATCAGTCTTACCCCTTCTAAAAAAAACTAATCTGGATCCAGAAGAACCGGGAAATTACAGGCCAATAGCTAGGATTCCTTTTGGTGCCAAGATAATTGATAATTGAGAAACTACTAAATAAACAGCTTGCCGAATTTATTGCTGAAGCGGATATCCTTGACCCCTCACAGTACGGTTTCCGTGAGGGGCACGGCACCAAAACAGCCTTGTTGATGGTGGTGGAAGAACTCAGGAGTGTACTGGACGCCGGGGGGAAGGCCGCCCTGATCCTACTGGATCTCTCGGCAGCCTTCGATACGGTGAACCACGGTACACTCCTGGACCGACTAGCAACAGCAGGAGTCCATCGAGATGCAAGAAAACTGCTGGCATCATTCCTGGACAATAGAACATTCACAGTGGAATTAGGAGAGATAAAATCTAAACCCTTTAACTCCCCATGTGGGGTTCCGCAGGGGTCATCGTTGAGTTCAACGCTTTTTAATTTGTATGTAGCACTGCTAGCTGGAATCATTAGGGCATGTGGTTTCTTTCCCGTGTCATATGCAGATGACACACAAATTGTGGTCTCAATCAAAGATAACACCTCAGACACTGCAGATAAGTTCAGAAATTGCATCAAGCAGGTTAGCCTGTGGATGGAGCAAAATTGCCTAAAACTGAATGGGGACAAAAGCGAGGTTATGTTATTGGGAACAAATACAGGAATCTGGTTCCCAGATTGGTGGCTTGCTGGTCTTGGCAACTGTCCATCACAGGTGGCTAAATTCAAAAATCTAGGCATCTTGTTAGACAACAGACTCACCTTCGATGCCCAAACCAACAAATTAGTATCCACCATGTGGGTTATTATAAAAATGATCAGGAAACTAGTGCCGCACATCCCTAGGGATTCCCGTAAAACTGTGGTGACCACCTTAGCTCTGTCAAGACTTGACTACGGGAACGCGCTATATGCCGGGATGCAGGCCCAACACCTGACCAAATTACAACGCCTGCAGAATTCGGCAGCAAGGTTAATATTAAATATCCCGAGATCAGAACATATATCTGGACACTCTACAGTGGTTCCCCTTGGCAAAACGAATTAGGTTTAAATTGTTGTGTCTAACATATACAGCGCTCCATGGTTCGGGATCCTTGTTCCTCAGAACTCATCTCAAGCCATATGTTCCCACGAGAGAACTACGGTCCAGCCAGGCAAAACTGATACAGGTTCCCAGGTTCAAACAAGCTAGATGGGGGGGTAGAAGCTTCCTACTTCATGCAGCTAAAGATTGGAACCAACTCCCCCTCGCTATAAAGAACAGTACCTCTCTGATGTCATTTAGGAAATCAGTAAAAACTGTTCTACCCTCGATAAATCTGCTCTCACCAGCTGTACAGGATATCATGTCTTTTTCTGCAGCGCCAAGACGCCCAAGGGCATATGCGCGCTTTATAAAACCACAAATCAAATCAAATCAAAATCAAAGACACCTTCGGCTCCTGTGGTAGATCCACTTCTGCACTAGCGTCAGCCAGTGTCTCCTCGCTGATACGGCCGGTACTGCAGGGACCAATGCTGCCGGAGCCGCTATTTGCAATGCGAGAAGCGTGCAATAGGCTCTGAAACCGCCGCCCTCTCCTAAGCTCCAGGGCGGCCCTGCACCAAAGCCGCAGACCTGCATCCGGACGAGAAAGGGATGGATGGGCGGAGAGACTTGCAAGCGATGAGAGCGGAGAGAGCCTCACTCCGTCCGATTGCCAAAATCCGGGAGGAGTAGGCCGGCCCACCTCAAAACAGATGGGAATTGGGAGAGGCGGAGGACACCAAAACAGGACGCCACCGAGCCTCAAAGAATCGAAGCACGATGGACTGCAAAGCAGGCAGAAAACACCAAACTGTTGAAAATAGCAATGTGTATGTACATAAGCGGCGTTCATTTGTGTTCACAGTACCCCTTGTTGTAAGCAGAACAGATATCGCTAAAACACTGACTGTGTTATCCCGCTAGCATAGACCCATGCACACACGTACACGACAGCCATTTTAGGTACCACGATCTCTCTGTTTGCGATCGATCACCAGCGCCCCTTCCCTGACCCTACAAGCTTCCCCCATGCACCCTGACCGCCCCCACTCTCACATGCACAAGTCATGAGCCCTCCCCTCCCGCATGACTCTGTCTCTGAAAATCGCACCCTGCGCCTGACCAACACCTCCTTTTCCTCCATGAATACCCCTCCTTTTGATGACCTCTTCCTCCGAACCTAATTGTCTACATGGACCGCTGGTCACCCCCTTAGCCTGAGGATACAGTTTATTGCCCACTACTGTATGCACTCGCCTCTCTTAAAAAGAGCCACTATTGATCATGACCTCCCCACCCCCTGAGATTCGATCAGGAGCACACATTCCAAAGGAATCAGCAGAACACTCAGCTGCATGACAGCCCCCTCCTATTGTATGGAGGATAAGGACCCCTACTGTAGCCACGTGTTGGAATATCTTCGTACTTCACAATGTCTTGATTGTAATAAAGGATGCTTGTGTGCCACAAACCTGTGTATAAAAGACGAAGCCTCAGAGAAACTTGTTGGAGCACCTCCCGAAGACACTATGCGAGTGTCCCAAATGACATGCTCCCCTCATGAGAAATAAACCGTTTTTCCATGTCTTCCTGCTTCCAGCGTCCGTCTCTTTATTTTGTAATTATTCAAGATGGGAACTAAGAGTCGCCCTGCACCAGCAGCCTGGGCATCGGGTGCGATCGGGGCTGACTCTTCTACAATTGGCGTCCCAACGCGGGGTCCATCAGCGACATAAGGTCCGGTAAGAGAGGTCCAGACGATGGGGTGAACATCTAAATGATTGGAGTATACCTGCCTTGAGAGGGCCCTCGTCCGGCTGCCGATTGAATGAACTTCACCGATTCCGAACGGACCTCTCTCAAGTGACCTATTGTCCTGACTGGAATCCCACAGGAATGCTGCGGTAAAAACATGGAGAAAGAGAACGATCGGGCGCTGGAAAAAGGAAGGCGAAGAACTGTCCACATGGTCCGGTCCGGGTAAGGTCGTGACACACGACAAATTGCGAAATTGATTGATTGATTGTTTGAAAATACTAGTATTACTTGTCTTGTTGTCTCTGAGAGATTCTCTATTTGCAAACAAGCACAGAGTCGCCATACTCTGTTTAGTCTTTGCAGATAGTGAAGGATAGGTAATGCAGACTTTTGTCCCCATTGTAATCCGTCATACCTATTTTTGTCCCCATTGATTGATTGTTTGAATCGAGCATTGAATTGTTCGAAGTTGGTTCTCTTAAGGATCTTCTCTGCCTGCAAACGGGGAAGAATAGGAATATTCTCTCTCCCTTTGCAGATAGTGACGGGTAGGTAACGCAAGCTTTTAACCCGTCGTGCCTATTTCGATCCTCATTGATTGATTGATTGTCCGGACATTGACTGTTTGGAATTGTTCTTTTTGGAGGTATTCTCTGTTTGCAAATAACGTGGAATAGAAATGTTCTGTCTAGTCTTTGCAAGTAGTGAAGGGTAGGTAATGCGGACCTTTGTCCCTCGTTGTAATCTGTCATGCCTATCTACTCCCCACTGATTGATGCACCAGTCTCACCCGGACCATTCACTAGAGGTAGGTCATCTGGCCCGACCGGAGAGCACCCCTAGTGAAAAGGACATATGCAATAATAATGAAGTGATCACTGTATCCTGTTAACAGAAACTTTAGCATGAAACAACCTGGAAAGAAAGGAATAGGAAAACGAAATCAGTAGGCCACTGATGAACTTTTTATTAAATAACGAACGAGGAAACGATAACAATACGTAATGATAAAACCTATTATTGTCCTAGAAACAAGAAACGTTAGAAATAAGCCCGTAATAAGAAACCTGAAAATGATAAGAGAAGCCAAGCTTGACATTGCGACGGCCATGAGGCAACGAGGCTTCATCGCCCCTCATTGCTCCAAACATGTCTGTCCCACCGCCCTCCACGCCCAAATAACGGCAACCTGGGAAAGATACAAGTCAGCAGACATCCGCCCCCTTTCTGGAAACTCCCAAAGTGCAACAGGTTTGTGGCTACGCCCAACCGGAAGCAACACATGTAGGGCGGGTCCTGCTGCCAACCGTCGGCCGGAGATCATCACATAGGGTGTAGCCGGAGCAGAGGCCGAGGCCGACGGGACCCGGCCAAGGGGACTGCTACGACAACCCTGGAGAGTTGCAGGGGGGGGAATGTCCGTGTCCTCGACCCCCCCCCTCTCTCTCCCAGTCTGGACCAGCATCCATGGAGGGCCTGGGAGTGGAGAGGCCACTACACGAAAGGCCCAGGAGAGGCGCCACACGCCAAGGCCTGCCCCACCGGATGAACCAAGGAACCCGTTCCTGGGGCCAGGGCAAAGACTGTCCGGCCGCCATCCACCGGAGGCCCGGCCCGAAAACATGCCAGGCGCCACTTCTTTCTTTTATAATGGCTGCAACAACCCTGGGGGGGATGTCTTGCACATGCCTCCGACCCCCCCCCGCCTCATCGCCTGGTCCGGCCATAACAAATGTCAAGCGAGGCGCCGTGGGGTGCACCGGGAGGGAGAGGCGGCGCGAACGAGCCTCTCCCACCTCCCCAGGTGGAGGCTCCCCAGCTGCACCCTCAACGCTCCTCGCACCCGGCAAAGGGTTCGTCCACTCTTACGGTGCAGCGACGCTCCACGCACCCGGAAAAGGGTTCATCTACTATGGCGATGCTGCAACACCTCGCCCGGCAGGTGGGAGCCCGTCTGCTCATTTTGACCCCGCGATCGCCGGTGGCTGCCGAAATCTCAAAATGGCGGTCGACCTTGCAAGAGCGGGCCCAGCATGAAGGAATGTCCCGGTTGCTTGTGGATGCCACCATCATAAAAGTTCTCCTCGTCCCTGAAGATTCTAGAGGAGCCGCGGGAGTCCCCGACTCCCGCAGATACCCCCGATGGGGAATGACTGCCATGATTGCCCACGGAACGATGGAAGTGTAGCCGCAGGACGTCGGCACTCCCATGCTGGCGCCAGCCTCAGTTTGAATGACTAGAATCCTGCATACGACAGTTCGGATCAGTTCCGGTGAAAACACAGTATGACCCGGTAGAAAAGATTGTTGCCTCCCTCCCCCTTTGACTGATGGTTCAGACCACCGATCCTTTCTTTTGCCCTTTGACGGAACTCTTTGGACTGCCAAAAGGAAGCTCTGGGCCAACCACGAGTTAGTAGAGATTTAGACTATGCCTGGTTCTGCCTGACTGCACCCAAAATGGCGCCGATGCAAATGAAACTTTCAACTCCTTGTTGTACCCCGATTGTTCTGCCCTGGTGTCATGAGATATGTATGCAGGTTTTTTAACCACATGGATTGATATAGGATGTGTACTGATTATATGTTCGGACAATTAATTGATTCAGGATGTGTACTGTCAGTTCGGGAAATGAATTGATATGGGATGGGTACTGGTTATATGTTCGGACAATGAATTGATATTGGATGGGTACTGATTATGTGTTCAGACAGTAAATTGACATCAGATGGGTATTGATTGAACATTCAGGACAATGAATTGTTGTTAAGTTTGACGCATCATGATTATTGAAAGTTCGAAGCCCAACACTTATGACACTCGCTCACACTGAAGTCACGACATGATTTTATTACACTTTTCGCACTTTTTATGAAATTAACGACCACCGACTCCATTAAGTTTTCCACTAATAAAGTATCCCCACATCTACAGTTCCAGCCTGCTCCGTGGCCGGCCCACGGGGTTGTAGGCCCGTATTTGTGCACCGACATTCTTATTAAAGATTTTTGGAGAAAACAAATATAGTTGTCCGCGTAAATTGATAAGTCTCGAATGAATGATCACTATTTTCGATATAACTAAAATATAGGTGAAATGACTCAGCTCGATTAGATAAGAGTTAAAGGGTATAGTACGCAGAAATACTGCAAACATGCACGGTCCAGGTTTTTGTTGTATGTACGTTGCACATTTTTGTACAGCCTAAAGCAACCGCTAAAAGACCCTGGAATTCAGTCTATACTTTATATGCCACCTGTATCAGGAAAATTGTGCTAAAATGCCCCTAAGTCGCTCCGAAGGAGTGCCATCTGGCCTCCCTACATACGATCCGTAATACCACACTTGGGTGACCTATGCTATCCACCGGCCTCCGATAATCATCTCTCCCACACTAAAAGGTTCATCTGGGCTTAAAGGCCGAGTTGGCAAGAACTGCGTTCCGTGGAGATAGACCGAGTATGTAGTAAGTAAAAGCCTTTTCGGGTTTATGCGCGCTGATGTGTTCTTAAATGCTGCTCCCGCCCCCCCTTCTTTTTTTCCTCTTTCTGCAGGTCACTGTGGAACATCGATTAAGAATACAAAAAAGGTAAATGGTGATCTAACGGACGAAGAAGACGGGAAAAAGGCGTTCGATTATGGTGCCCACGCATTCCGAATAATACCACCAAAAATAATGTGCACACATGATTAAGTACTCCACACTTAACTAAATAGGGAAAAGTTTAGGGTATATTTCGAGGTAAGGTTTACACAAGTATCCTCCGCCGAGGGGACTAGGAATATTGCCGATACTTAAAGACCTACTGCATCCTTTTTCGCATCCTCATAGACATGTAACTCAAAGCTGCCCCATTGCTCCCCAACTGACACCGACTATTGTCTCAGCCTGGAAACACATTTGCTAAAATGACTCGAAAATACCACCGTGAGCATTAGCCCGACCAGGTTAGTTCATGACCAAATGGCAGAGACGTAAGTGTGCGCAACCACAACCTCCAGTAAAGGCAGCCGACAATAAAAAGAGAAGAAAAAGTAAAGAGAGCTTAAGACACTGAGAATGCGCAGCGTACAGGAGGAGATCATTTTTGGCCAATAACTGTTCTATGTTTTGTCTTGGATTTTTGTATATAATACATGTACTGTCTCCCCCGTCTGAGTTTGTGTGTACGTGATGCATGAATCTACGTCATCCCTCTGCCTGTGTTTCCGTGTTACTTAACCCCTGTTGTTCTGTGTTGTGCGCGCACTGAATGGCCCATTATTGTACACGTCTCTCTCTTTCTCTCTCCATGTCATACGTGTACCGAATGGACCATTTAGGGTGCGGTCTCTCTCTCTCTCTCTCTCTCTCTCTCTCTCTCCCTCTCTCTCTCTCTCTCTCTCTCTCTCTCTCTCTCTCTCTCTCTCTCTCTCTCTCTCTCTCTCTCTCTTTCTCTCTCCAAAAGCCCCCTGTTTCCTCTTTCCTTGTATGATGACGTTGTGCCCCTCCGGCACAAAACATAATTGGGTTTCCTCGAACGCAAAGGTGTTCAGCAAAATTGACCAAAAATCAAAAACGATTGTGACTTGCCATGTTACTACCTCTCCTTTCTGCAAAACGATAGAACCCGAGTTGGCAATGAAGGAAAGGACAGGTAAGACGACGGACGTCCCCTAATCTGGCCTTTTATAAGGGAACTATAACGTCAATGGCCTTCTGTTTCTCAGTTCGTTAGAAATGCGATCCCCAATGCCCCGATTGCCCCACCCCCCTGCACCTAAGTGCGGATGTCCAGAGTACCCCCCTTCTCCCGATCGACCCCAGCTCCCTGTCCAAAGCACCCACGCGCCCCCGATTAACCCTAGCCTCATGTCAGCTACCCACGAAACGTAATTGATGACCTTGATTAACGGTCATTTCCCAGGAAAGCCATGTTTAACATCTGCCCCCTTCCCCCTTCTTCATGACGATAACGCCCCTACTTGCAAGAGTTAGCCGACCCCGAAGGGAGATGTAAGATTGTCGATACTTGGGTTAAAGGGAAGGACGAGTCTCTACATAAGGACTCGATTTTGAATTTGACGTAATACACTGTGTATAAAAGTCCAACTTCTCTCATCATATGTCGCGAATGAACGCTAAACAGGTCTATGAATTTAATAAGCAATGCCCTGCTACAGACTCCATAAGTGACGACTTCTGACTGTGACCGATGAACTTATTCCCCACCTACATAGGATTGGGGACGGAATTGAGATGTATAAATGTCTTCCCCTGCCAGTTTTTCTAAAAAACTTGTTTTCTACCCATTCAAAGATACCATCACCGGAGGAGAGGAGCTGGACGTAACGCACAGCCTGGCCACAGATCATGGAGCACGTGTGACCACAACCAAAGGTGGAACTGCAGAGCAACGAGACGCGGGACGAGGCATAACTTTCAAACTCAGCAGATGGAGGAATGAAGGGCTGCCTTGAAGCCCTCGACTCGCTGACCCACTTGTGCCTGAAGTCCCCCGTCCCCTTTTGAGTCCGACTGTTGGGCTTGCCTGCTCGTTGTCCTTTGCTCCCTTGGTCCCTTGGTGTGTTCAAAGATCTGGCCCCACTCCGCCCTCTCTTCCCTCGATTATCCAACAAACTCACCATTTTCGCATAAACTTTTGACTATAGAATGAGGTTTTGCCACGGAAAAAGAAAAGACACGCAGGTGCCCAGCTTGAGGCACCCCTAAGAAAATAAGTTAGGAAACAGGACTGAGATCTAACAGCAGAGGACTGATCGCACCCTGCAACGTGTAAGGATGAATCCGAGCTGGACCTATAGCTCCACCGCCGGTGCTCAGCAGCGCCAACAAAAGAAGAACGGACTCTGTTAAAAGACATTGCGACAAAGACCCTTCCCCTTTCCAGAACTTTCTACTCACCCCTTGACTAATTGCTTGTATCGAATTGAATTCCTCCCTCAACCATTTTGTATTGCCTTCTAAAATGCTTCATCGGTCACTCATGTAGTTAGTTTTTCAAAAGTCTCTTATAGTACTGACAAGACTCGAAGGTATCAGAGCATTTTTCCTGTATGTTGATGTCACTGGAGAGAAAATGTGAACCTGATTTTTAATGTGTCGGAACATTCTTCCTTGATTCTACACCGACTAAACATTATGCCGATCTCTAGGCTTGTATGAAGAACCCAACAGATGTAAATTAACATGTATTGCATTCTGCCTCTAGCATCGACTAGGTAGAAATTGAACTTGCTTATGTAAAAAAGCGGCGACTGTTGAAAATAGCAATGTGTATGTACATAAGCGGCGTTCATTTGTGTTCACAGTACCCCTTGTTGTAAGCAGAACAGATATCGCTAAAACACTGACTGTGTTATCCCGCTAGCATAGACCCATGCACACACGTACACGACAGCCATTTTAGGTACCATGATCTCTCTGTTTGCGATCGATCACCAGCGCCCCTTCCCTGACCCTACAAGCTTCCCCCATGCACCCTGACCCCCCCCGCTCTCACATGCACAAGTCATGAGCCCTCCCCTCCCGCATGACTCTGTCTCTGAAAATCGCACCCTGCGCCTGACCAACACCTCCTTTTCCTCCATGAATACCCCTCCTTTTGATGACCTCTTCCTCCGAACCTAATTGTCTACATGGACCGCTGGTCACCCCCTTAGCCTGAGGATACAGTTTATTGCCCACTACTGTATGCACTCGCCTCTCTTAAAAAGAGCCACTATTGATCATGACCTCCCCACCCCCTGAGATTCGATCAGGAGCACACATTCACAAGGAATCAGCAGAACACTCAGCTGCATGACAGCCCCCTCCTATTGTATGGAGGATAAGGACCCCTACTGTAGCCACGTGTTGGAATATCTTCGTACTTCACAATGTTTTGATTGTAATAAAGGATGCTTGTGTGCCACAAACCTGTGTATAAAAGACGAAGCCTCAGAGAAACTTGTTGGAGCACCTCCCGAAGACACTATGCGAGTGTCCCAAATGACATGCTCCCCTCATGAGAAATAAACCGTTTTTCCTTGTCTTCCTGCTTCCAGCGTCCGTCTCTTTATTTTGTAATTATTCAAGATGGGAACTAAGAGTCGCCCTGCACCAGCAGCCTGGGCATCGGGTGCGATCGGGGCTGACTCTTCTACAAAACTGGCCCTCAGCAGTGCAGACGCATCTCCTCAAAGTCCAGCCATAAGGTAATGATCCTCACAGTACGCCGTGACAGCTAACAGCGGGAGCAAGGGAACGGAGCACCGCGGCAGCTCAGCTTGCTGCCGCCATGTTCCCTCCTCCACCCAATTTAATTGTAATTAAGTAAATATTTTTTATTTATTTATTGGTATTGATTTTTTATTTATTGTTAATAAATTTTTAATTGGTAATTGAGTTTTATTAATTGGTAATTCATTTTTTATTAATTAATTCTTTGATAATTATGATAATCCTATTAATTTATTTTCCATAGCAGGTTGTGGGTTTATAGGGGAATAGGGTGGGAAGTAATGTAATTGTAATTAATTGCATATTAAAAATACTTTTTGTGTATTGCTAATTAATTTACTGTTGATTAATTATTAATTAGTATTAATTTGTATTAATAATTAGTTTTTGTTATTGAAAATTAATTCGTTGTTAATTAATTATGAATAGGTAATTGATTTTTAATAACTAATATTTATTTGTGTTTCTAATTAATTAATTATTACATAAAATTAAATTGATAAATAATTTTAATTCATGTTTTAATGGTATTAATATTTAATTTATTTTTATTCATATATTAAATCATTACTTTCCCTACTGTTAAACTCACTGGAGTGGGAATAGTAAGTTTTACCCCTACGCTATCCAACGCTTTCCCTACTGTTGCACTCACTGGAGTGGGAATAGTAATTTTTACCCCTATGCTACCCAACGCTTTCCCTACTGATGCACTCTCTGGAGTGGGAATTTTAATTTTTACCCTCCCTCTATCCAACGCTTTCCATACTGTTGCACTCACTGGAGTGGGAATAGTAATTTTTACCCCTATGCTATCCAACGTTTTCCCTACTGTTGCACTCACTGAAGTGGGAATAGTAATTCTTACCCTCCCCCTATCCAACGCTTTCCCTACAGTTGCACTCACTGGAGTGGGAATAGTAATTTTTACCCTCCCACTATCCAACGCTATCCCTACTGTGGCACATTGTGGAGTGGGAATAGTAATTTTTACCCCTACACTATCCAACGCTTTCCCTACTGTTGCACTCTCTGGAGTGGGAATAGTAATTTTTACCTCTACGCTATTCAACGCTTTCTCTACTGTTGCACTCTTTGGAGTGGGAATAGTAATTCTTACCCTCCCCCTATCCAACGCTTTCCCTACTGTTACACTCACTGGAGTGGGAATAGTAATTTTTACCCTCCCGCTATCCAACGCTTTCCCTACTGTTGCACTCTCTGGAGTGGGAATAGTAATTTTTACCCCTGCGCTATCCAACACTTTCCCTACTGTTGCACTCCCTGGAGTGGCAAAAGTAATTTTTACTCTCCCACTATCCAAAGCTTTCTCTACTGTTGCACTCTCTGGAGTGGGAATAGTAATTTTTACCCCTACGCTCTTAAATGCTTTCCCTACTGTTGCACTCTCCGGAGTGGTAATAGTAACTTTTACCCTCCCGCTATCCAACGCGTTGCACTCACTGGAGTGGGAATAGTCATTTTTACCCCTACGCTATCCAACGCTTTCCCTACTGTTGCACTCACTAGAGTGGTAATAGTAAATTTTACCCTCCCGCTATCCTACGGTAAAAATATTGTATATTTTTTATTAATATTACGTTAATATATATATATATATATATATATATATATATATATATATATATATATATATATATGTATAAAAAAATTCAATTTTATGTTTTTTTAACTTACATGAATTATTTATTAATGTTAAGGTTATTTAAGTATTTTAAGTATGTTTAAGTTAATTATATTTATTATTTCATTAACTTTCAATTAATTTTAAGACATTAAAAAAAATTAAATATTTTGACTAACTATATTTTTTACAAGATATTTTTGATTCAATATTATTGTACTTACCTGTTTGTAGATAGGAATTCGATATTTTTGCATTCTATATTTTTTCATCGATATTTTGGTAAGTCTATATTTTGGTATTCTATATTATGTCAGTGATCCGGCTGGCCATGAGAAGCTTGTCCCAGGCCAGTGCCTTCAGGGTCGTCTTCCATGTCTGGAGCCCCAACCTTCTGGGTGAGTTTTGGTGGTATTTTCCTTCCATAAATTAGGTGGTGTATAATTGTTCCCTGGCGCTCCCATTTCTCAGAGGTATAAGCTGGGTCTTCCTGAGTATTGTACCACCTCTTGTTAATGACTGTAAGGCTCTATAATAAGTTTCAATGCCTGTTGCAGCTATTCAGCAGGGAGTGGATGTTCGAGAAAAAGGATTTGGGGAGGGCGTAGGGGTAATTTTGTAGCTGGTATAACAGTGGGAGTGTGGAGAAAGCCTTTATGCCAGCTTTGAAACTATGTAACAAGGGTTGGATGCTCATTATCCAAGCAAGCGCAGTATCAGGGGCAACAAAAAACCCCAAATATCGAAACCCCTTGGAGGCCACCAATATAGTAGCTGCCCAACATAAGTTATGCAGCTGAACCGTTGCCGGGAAGATAGTGGATTTGTTCAAGTTGAGCACTAGAACCAATGTTTCCCCAAATATCAACAAGATTTGAAGTATGAGCGGGCCCGATGTCTCAGAGTCTGTTAGAAAGATGGCTGCATCATCTGTGTAAAGGGCAATTCTGTCCAAGAGCCCTGGACCCCATTTGAACCCCAACAGTTGTGCATCAATGTGCAGCCATTCCACAAGAGGTTCTATTGCTATGCCAAACAATAAGGGAGTCAGAAGGCACCCCCGTCGTGTGCCCCTCCATATAGGAAATGGTTCGGACACAGTTGTACCCTCCCGGACATGTGCCATTAGATCCTTATAGAGGTGTTTTACATCAGCTATGAATTTTGATCCAAAGTTAAGCTGTTTTAGAAGAGCGAATAAATAAACTCAGCTATCTGATTTGAAAGTCCTCTCAATGTCCACCAGAAGTATAGCTGCGGGTTGGTTGAGCTGGGTCGACAGGTGCTATACCGTTATGGACTCGTCTAATGTTATGGTAGCCCGCTTAGGCATGAACCCCAATTGATCAGGCTGTATTGAAGGAAGGGATGACTTTGAGTAAGCATCCGCCAGTGCTCTATCCATGATTTTGACTTCTGCATTGAGAAGGGAGATGGGTCTATAGGAAGCCAATTCTATGTTAATAGCACTAAAGCTCTTCTGGCATCGAACTGTGAGGGTACAGTCAGTAACTAAATCAATACCGATATGTACTACTTGAATGTAAATATTTGCGAAACACAAAGTATTGATCGATAAACAATAATGTGATAAAAACAGTAAATGGGCAACTACAGGCAGAAAAGCAAAAACAAAAAAAACAGAATAAACGTGGGAGCCCTAAGTAATAACACTGCAAGGCCTGATGGGCTAGTGAGATGTCCTTCGTAAGGCCTGTGGGTAAGGAAGCCTTTGCTCTTGAACAGAACACAATGTACATTCCAGGAATTTCCTCATTTGCTGGCCCTCTCTTCTCCCCAGAAATCTTGAATTTCATATAGTTGCCTCTGGTTCCATGGCTGCTCCTCTGGAACCTACTGAAACTGAGATAGTTTGCAGCCTTTTGTACTTTTCTGAAACTTGGAACTTTGGGGCATGTGCTCAAAACCAGTGTGAATCGTTATTCAGTTCCAACCAGAATACCAGTCACAAAACAATTAATTTGGAATGTAAGAAACACATTTGCAGCCCTAAATTTTGCATTACAAATGATTTATGATTTACAGATTAACCAACTCCAAACAGAGAATCAAAAACTAAGAAATTGTACTTTGCACATGCAATTTACACCACCTCGACCCAAGTGGTAATCATGTGCAAACTATAAAAGCCTCCCCAGAGTGTATCTGACTTTTGAAAAATGGCTTCTCTATATATCATGGCAAGGAGAATGAGAATTTTGTCAAAGGGGGTGGAAGTGTGACACACTGCTGCTTTTGTTACTGGGTGCCGATGTTGCAGCACCGCTACAAAACTGGCTCGCAGTAACAAAACCAGCCTCCACTGCTGCAAAACCAATCCCCACCCTTCCAGCCTCCCGGGGAAACGCCTGATGCCTGCTATGGCCACTCCGACCCTGAAGAGATATATACCAAGTATACTCTAAGTAGTGAAGTAATCCTTGATCTAATTGCTAATTTAAAGCCTCAGCTTGATAGACACACCTTGTGCAGTAAGTCCAGCGCCACCCAAGTACAGGTGTTATGCAGTTGCATATATTAGCGTTTGGAAGCTATCAAGGTATGACTGCAGCACCTAGTGGTGTGCCCCAGAGTGTACTGTCACAGTTTTTCTTTGTGTTCCTTGATGATTTGCTAATGCACATTATTAGCTAAATATATTTCCCTAGAAATGCACAGGAACTGCATTTCACCAGATAGATTTTTATTGGCTAGCCACCTTTTTCAATGTCATAGGATGTGTAGATGGTACACACGTGACAATGTGCCCACTCTCTGCCACTGAGTATATATATTTTTTTTTACAGAGGTTTATATAGTACGAACTTGACCCAGTATCGGGTATCAGAGAGCTTTATATAGCACCAGTTGTGTTACATGAGGAACATTCTTTTTTTTGTTAGGCAATGGGAGATTAAGTGATTTGCCCAGAATCACAGGATGTTCAGCATCATTGAACTCGAACCCCATTCCCCAGATTCGAGGTCGACCGCCCTAGCCGTTAGGCCAACTCCTCTCAAATAAACAAATCTCATTCTATGAATATACAAGTGGTGTGTGAAGCAAAACATGGGATTATAAACATAGTATCATGTATCCGTGAGAGTACCCATTTTTCAATCATACTCAGACACAGTGGCATTCATGCAAGGCTACAAACAGGAGAATTTGATGACGGCCATATTTTGGTAATAAGCCTATGCTACATTTTTATTGCAATAGGAAAGCTCAAATATTTTTAATATGACGTGTGAAATTATACATTGCTATTTCAGTTGATAGTTCATAAACCAGACTCCCATGGATAATGACTCCTGTGACCGTATTACAGTCACTGCCCTGGGGACGCAACGGGAATTTGTGCCCCCTTTGCATGCCCCTGGGGCACTTTGGTATTACAGAAAATGGCCTCAGACACTTGTGGGGCCCCCTTCTGTAATACCGATAGTGCTGGTGCACATAAAGCGCCAGCACTATCTGCAGGGGGCATTCCCTCATTTGCATCGGGGCGTGCCCCATGCAAATGGGGGAATCCCTATGCCCTTGCACCCGTGTTGTATTACAGACTCTGGCGCAGAGGAAAAGAAGCTGTCAGGAGGCGTACAGACAGTGCCTCTAAGGTGGCGCCCCCTGATAGCAACCCTCTGGAGGGGAAAAGGGGGGCTAATGGAACCCCAGACATCTCCTTAACGGTGGGTGCAGTCACTGACTGCACCTGTGGAGAAGTGTGGCTCACCGATTAGAGCGGCAGACCCTGAGGCAGAGGTCTGGCCCGGGACCAGGGTTCAATCCCCGTCGCGGCAGGGTCTTGGGCTAAATGTCCTCGGACCCGATAATTCTCGCCTCTGTGCCTACTCTAATCATGGGTTCCATTCTGCAACTCTGGGCAATAGCTTGCTTAATCTCCACACCAGCCCTAACAATCCTAGGATGCCTGGCTTCACCTTGGGGTGCCCAGGAGTGGACACCTCACAGGAACAGGCCAGGAAGGGTTCCACAGCGGTATTCGTACAGCGCTTAGAGACCCCTGGGTGATAGGCGCTATACAAGTGCAAATTACATTTACATTACATTACATTTACCTGCCTGCAAGGGGATCTCTAATCCCCATCAAAGTTTAGGCAGGCTGCTCTCTGCATTGTGAAAACACAGAGCGCCTTTAAAGCAGCCGCTCCGTTTTTCACCACAATGCACTGCACCCAGGGCAGCACAAGTTCACTGCTAAAGGCAGCCCATTCGTGGTAATATGCTGCATTTTCATTGTTGCAAAAACACACAGTGCCCACACCACAATTACTCATTCAATATTCTTAGAAGGGTAAGAAACCAGTTTATTGTAACCACCCTTAGACAGCATTACTCTGTGTCTATCATTTTATGCTTTTTTTTAAATTTTAAAAAAAATCATAAGAGAATAAAGGACTACGTATTGAAATATTTACAAGGCTAAATACACTTTGTACATACATCAAAAGACAAACATTATTTACACACTAAAAAACGTTTCTGCATCAAACATTACAAAAAATTATAATTACATCACAACCAACAAATATTACAATAAAAAACATGAAAAAAATGATTTCCAGGGGGATATGAGCAACTTAATAACTTGTAAACGCTTAAATACTGGACCAGCATTTTCATTGTTGGCGCAGGACGCACCTTTTTGAAAGCTGCGCTCGGTGCAAACAAGATAATGCACCTTCACTGTAATACAGCCACATATATGAATCAATCCACATGCAGTGGGCATTGTTACAATTTGGCACATAGAAAACTACAGCTGTTGTTGAGCACACATTTGGAATACTGAAAAGAAGATTCGGAAGCCTGCACAAGAGTGGTGGTGCCCTACAGTACTCTCCTTAAATCTGTTGCAAGATTGTAGCAACATATGCAATTCTACACAATTCGCCAACTCTCTGAGGCTTAGAGGTTACTGTATCAGATTCTGAAACTGATTATGAGGAAGAACAGCTACTGCCACCTATACAACATGATGCATCGGGAGCAGCAGCGGGTCAGAGGCGCAGTGCTAACATAACTGATAAATATTTTTTATGGGTAAGAGAACCATTAACCCAATAATAGAAAATGAAATTCAAATGCATGTTTGCAGGTAAACATAAACCAACCTTTATTCCTATGTTTGCTAGGAATGTAAGCAAAGAAACATGAAACTGCATCATGTCACAAGCATTGTTCAAGCGTTTTGCATATATGTGTACAGACACACAGGAAGTCTAAAATGAACATGAGGATAGCAGTTTATGACTTGAGTTGGTTTTACGAACAGAAGTGCTGGCACCCACATTTACATCTGCAATACAAAGCGTCTGGTTTGATGCATACTCATAGTGTCACTGACAGATATGCTATTGACACTAGATTAGTCCTCACTCTCTGTACATAATATGTGACTGACACCTTCAATCTGAGTAGTTTGTAATGTCTACGCCATCTGTTTTCTGTACCAGTCTATGAGTCACAACACCGCTGTAGTACCCCATTTCCACTTGGAGGTTAACAGTATTCCTTGACGGCACAGATGTCGCTTCTGCAAGTCTGTTAATTGATCTTGTCAATCTATCAATGGGGGCTAACTGTTGGTGTTCCCTTCACTCTGATGTAGATGGTTGATATTAATATCTATGCACTTTAATCCATCTGTGAGATTGTCAGTCTTTGCATTCATGCCACTTTGATTATCAGCTATGATTATTGCAATATTATCTAATCCTGTGGTTATACTTTTCTGAATATTAGTAAGTTTTATATTAATCAGCTATATATCCCTCTTTTGCAGGCACTGAAGCTTAAGCATTGATGCCTCCAAGCCACCATTCACATGCACATTTTGACAAAGGCCACAACTTTCGATTTTTGTTTGAGATAAAGTATTGGCAACACAGTAAATGTGATGTGTACTTCTTCTCTACAGTTCTCTTGGCCTAACTATAGGTTCTTGGGTCACACTCTGTGTACTTCTTCCACACACTTCATTTGCTGGCTGTACTTATTCTTTCACTGTGGGACTCATTGGTTGAACTTGGAGTGTTGTTTCTAGGGATGGGCATAGCTCGCGTAATTCAGTGCAACGTAATCATGTGGAATTACCCTGAGAATTCCACTAGATTACTCTTAATTAACCGAGAAGAGTTATTATGCATTTAGTGCTTTTCTTCTGTGTGCAAAAATGCCTCCTCACCCCTAAAATGTGTACGAGAATGCATTTTGAGCTAAGAAATAGCGCGAAATGCAACAGAACACTAATCACAAGCTAAATGCACTCTTGGGGTATGATTTTCACACAACTTGCCCCAGGTATTTAGCACTATTTTCTTATTGCAAACTGCCCAGCTCGAGTCTTAAATGGGTACAAGAAGGCATTTGTGCTGTTGGGCTAGAAAATTCCCTCCAACTTATTCCCATCATATATCGCTATTTTCTTATTGCAAAACGAACCCTCACATCCAAAATGGATGCAAGGATGTATTTTGCATTAAGAAATAGTGCTACATGCAGCAGAACACAAATAGCAGGTGCAATCAGTTGTTCACTGTCACTAAATGTGCTCTTGCGGTAGGACTGTTTTCCCCCACATTACTCTTAATTACGTGAGCAGGCACAATCACGTTGTTATTCGTAATGCTACATCAAAGAGTAATGCAGAATTACAAAATTAATCCTCAAGCCACTTCCCTTCAGAAACATCAGTCCCACAAGCATGGATATGTGTTTGAAAATTGAATCATAATTATATTCTGTACTATGGCTAAGTGATGTGTGTTTGATTTTGTTGTGTCGAAAAAACAAATTTGAGAAAAGTCACACCAGCCTATGGTGAATGTACTACATCTGCCATGATGCAAGGGTTGATTATTTTACTGACATATTTTGTAGCCGTATTTTTAATGATTTTGTTTTTCAATATACACACATTTAGACACTCCTATACTATATTTAATGTGTTTATGCAAAGCCTAACATGTATTTAGTATATTTATCAGAGTCTTGTACTACACTTACCTTGAGTGGCTCTGGGAACCTCAGATGTATCAATTGTGCTTAATCCTTCCAATTACTCTGGTTCCAAAGTTGTTTCCACAAGTTCCTCAATTGAAGTTTGCTGGGCAACAGAGTTTGAGTCTCGGCAACGACGCCCAACATCCTTTGATTCTGGGCAAATCACTTAATCTCCCTGTGCCTTACAAAAATGAACGTGTCCTGCTGTAACGAAACTGGTGCTCATGTAAAGCGCTCTGATACCCGATATCTCGGGTCTAGTTCGCGCTATATAAAACTCTAATAAGTAAGTAAGTAAGTGAGGAGACCTCAACCAGTTGCTCTAGCCTCCGGTAGCTGAGTTGCTATCTTCTGTTTTGTCCTGGATCGGAGGTCATACCATCTTTTACAGATGTCCCTGATGGATCTCTGTGTGACTCCCACTGAAATTCATTTTCTAGTGTATTGTCTACCAATTATTATTATTCTTATTATTTAGAATACGGCGCTACAAGGGATGCTTTTGAAATAATTCATCATGGTGGAACACACATTTCTCTCTTAGTATCTCCAGTTCTTTTTCAGAAAATTCGAGTTTTCTTTTTCTGGTCCCAGCCTCCTTATCTGCCCCCTTTCTTGATATTTACAAAAACTTTAGGGGTGTATGACAAGCCCTCAGGGAGATTGGGAATTGATTCTCAAACACACTTCCTGCAGCAAGCCTCTCCAATGTTCAATTGTAAATTATTACCAGTATGTGATGTCATCAGACAGAGGCAAACGTACTAACTGCTATTTGAGAACAGATTCGCTATGTAGGTAATTGCTATTTGCAATTCCCTAAATAACGATTCAAATGAAAACCGAATCGCCGTTTCAGCCGTGACTATTTTCATGCATTCCAAATTGCAATTACCAATTTGCCACTTGCAAAAATTCTCCATTAGTAATGACTATTTATACATTTCATACGTTTGCCCCTTTATCCAGGAAAGTAACTGTTGCAACCTGACACGTTAGCTGTGGGTACATCCATTTCTAGAAAGACTGGCTTCATGTATAAAAAGATTAGTTTAAGCAACCGGGTACTGAAGGAGCACGTGCAGCACTGTAAGTCTTCTTTCATCACATTGTCTCTTTTTCCACCTTAGATGTCACTCACTAATAATAACGAAAGTGGAAGTTGTTCTGTGATGAAATTCTAGAAGTTCAGGAGAATGCCACCTTATGTAAACTAGAATTAACAAGAGTCCTTGAAATTCAAGAAAAGTATTAGGCTCTCATGGAGGGGTGAGGCACCAAGGAACGCTGATTCGCTCTTCCGCTGTAAGGTCAGCAAATTACCAAGTGTTTTTTGTCTCAGTCTCACATCTGCAGGGGGCCAGACTAGCTAGGGTCAGAGCCATGACACTGCTAGGGCTCTCCAGACTGCTGTTCATCTACCTTAGAGAGCTGTCGAGAGCTTGAGAGTTCCTTTGGGTCAATTCTGACTTCCTTCAGAAGTAGTTGGAAACTGGGTCAATTTAGATTTGTGTAGTTTGCTCTTAGGTTGCCAGCTTTTTTTTTTCAGTTTGAAAGCTTTATTAGAATAAAATCAAATATTACAGTAAGGTGATATCAGCAAAATATAAGAGAAAGGCTAAAGGTTGGGATAAACTAAACATAAGTAGCTAATATCACAATGAAAAGCTAAGCATTTTGAATTATTTTACGGGGAGGAGGGGGGGAGGGGAAGGAGGGAAATAAAAGCATGTTAATATCATAAAGAATGAGTAACAATAGAAAAACACAATGAATGTCAGTCAGAAAGTACAGTAAAAATACACAATGTTTCAGCAATTACTTGAAATAAGAACTTTTAGCAAAAAGGAAACATGAATAAAGCTAAAAAATCACATTAGTGAAATAGAAAACTATCATAAACTACAGGCAAGAGTACATGTGTTCATGGGGGTTTGAAATTATCCGAGGAGAATGGAGAGTATGTCCTTTTGGGAGATTGATCTAAATATAAAGTGAGAGGTAACCAGTAGAGTTCAACATTTCGGGAGGGTTTGCAGGAGGAGGCAAAAGCAACATCCAGTCTATGTGAGTGACATACTAGATTCCACCAACAATTGAGAGACAAAGTGTTCAAGGATTTCCAGTTAGAAACAATGTGCTGCAGTGCAAGGGCCAGCATAAGATCAAAGAGACCGTGAGAATGTGGAGGGAGTGCCAGATTGTCTGAAAGGCTACCTAGAAAAACCAAAGAGGTGGAAAAATTAATAGAAAGGTTGAAAATACGGGAGAGACGAGAGCATATCTGAGTCCAAAAAATGCGAACTGAGGGACAGAGGAAGAAAAGGTGTAGGAGATCTGCATTAGGAGCATTACAGGTCCAACAATTAGGTACAGAATTGGATTGAAAGCGAGAAATAGAAAGGGGAGAAAGGTAGAGTCTGTGATAAAAGAAAAATAGGGACTGAGTAAGAGAGGCAGTGCGGGAAATCTTCAAAGATCTGGCCCATATTTTGTTCCAAAGAGAAGTTGACCATGAGGAACCTAAGTCCTTCTCCCAAGATAATTCCAATTTCGATTTGAGACGATCCGGATCGGGGGCTGAGAAATATCGATAAATAAGGGAAGCCTTAGGAACAGTAGAGAGGACGGTAAGTAGAGAGGGAGACGAGGCTGGTAAACCTTCAGAAGGAAGAGAATAATAACAATCTAGAATGGTTTCCATAAGAATAAAGAATTTCTTTGCAAAAGATGGAGGACAATGGAATAGAGATTGGAATTTAGGAAACGAGCAGGGGGATGAACCATCAAAAAGATGACGTACCCAGATGATACCTTTCGCTCTCCATGAGGGCCATGCAATAGGTCTGTTATGTATTAATATAAGTGAATTGTACCAGATAGGTAATAATAAGAAGGATTCCTGAGAAACCGAGGTAAAGGAAACTAAAGGCCGCAAAAGAGAAGAAGTATGTTTGAATAAAAGAGGGTTAAGACACGAGGCTTTAGAAGTGAAACGGATTACCTCTTGTAAAGAGTAAGGAAGCAATAATTGCTGTTCAACAGAAAGCCAGAGGGGAGAGAAAGGGGAGATTTCCTGTGATAACCAGCGGGAAGCCTGTCGGAGGGAGAAGGACTTGTGGTAGAGGCGAAAGTCTGGAAAGTTGGTTCCACCATTAAGTTTAGATTTACGAAGGTGTGAGAGAGATATACGAGCCTTTTTCTGTTTCCAGAGAAATTTGGACAAAACAGAGTCAATGCGGCGGAAATAGAAAGTTGGGATACGGAGGGGAAGCATGGATAATAAGTAGATCAAAATCGGGGCAATCATCATCCTGATGGAATCAAGACGACCCAACCAAGAAAGAAATAGAGGGTTCCATGAAGAGAGTAGTGAGTCTATTCTAGAGATGACCGAGTTCATGTTAAGTTGAATAGAAGAGGAAATAGAATTAGAGAAAAGAACACCAAGATATTTAATTTTCTTAGAGTTCCAAGCAAAGCCGGTGGAAGTGAAGAAATGGGGAAGGCAAAATTTGGTTAAAGGAAGAATTTCTGTTTTATCAGAATTTATTTTATAGCCCGAAACCAAAGAGAATTTTTCAAATTCACTTAATAAAGAGGGAACGGAGGTGACCGGGTCTGAAATAAATAAAAGGATATCGTCAGCATATGCAGATAACTTAAGATGTTGGTCCCCATATGGGAATCCAGAAATGGAGGGATTGTTACGTATGGAGGTGAGGAAGGGCTCAAGCGCCAAAATAAATAAAAGAGGTGACAAAGGACAGCCCTGACGAACTCCACGTTGAAGCGTGAATGGGGAAGTGAGGTGACCATTGACGAGAACGGAGGCCTTGGGCATAGAATATATCAAAGAAATATAAGAGATAAATTTAGGACTGAAGCCATGCCATTTTAAGGAAGCTATGAGAAAGGACCAGTCAACCCGATCAAAGGCTTTCTCAGCGTCGACTGAAATGGCTGCAATGGGAATTGATAGTGAGGGGGCTTTACTTAAAACATTAAGGAAGAGTCTGGAGTTATCCGAAGTAAGGCGGCCTTTAACAAAACCACATTGCTCTTTCCCGATGAGATGTGGTAGGAGCGGGTCGAGGCGAAGAGCTAATAATTTTGCAAAAATCTTATAGTCCACATTAACTAAAGATATAGGTCGATAATTTTTACAAAACTTAGGGTCTCTACCTTCTTTAGGGATAAGGCATATGGTAGCGTCCTGAAATGAGCCTTGGGCCAGTCCAGTAGAACAAAAAGACTGAAAAAGATATAGAAGTTTAGGTAAGAGGAGATCTGAAAAATGTAAGTAAAATTCAACTGGAAAGCCGTCAGGTCCTGGAGTCTTGCCTTTAGTGAGGGAGGATAAAGCAGTGGACAACTCAGAAATAGTGAGATCAGTATCAACGGCTGAAAAATTAAGGTGAGAGGTATCTGGTTTAGGTAGGTTATCAAAATAAGATTGAATAAGCTCTGGGGTGGGGGGGTTCTCAGGAGTATATAAAGATTCATAAAAAGAGTGAAATTGTTCTAAAATTTCTGCATCTGTATGAAGAAGAGTATTAGAGGGGGAATAGATAGAGTCAATATTAGTTCGTTCTTTACGCGATTTTAGATAGTTAGCCAATAATTTACCTAACTTATTGCGACCTCCATAGTATCGTGCACTGCTCCGGAGGAGAAAAGAGGAGGCTGAGTCCGTAGTAAGTTTGTTAAAAGCAATCTTAGCCTTAAGAAGTTCAGGAGACATATGCTTAGGAGAGGAAGTATAGAATTGATGCTCCAGCGATTTAATGTGTGCAAGGGTAAGTTTACGCTTTTGAAGGAACTTTTTCTTCTTTTTAGAGACAAAATCAATAATAAAACCCCGGGCCGTGGCTTTGAAGGAATCCCAAAGAATATGAGGAGGGGTATCAGGTGTAGAGTTAAGTTGGAAAAATTCAGAAGCGAAAGAGCGAAAAGAGGAGGAAAAAAGAGGATCAGTAAGAAGAGAAGGGTTAAAGCACCAACGAGAAGATTTAGGAGTAGGAGGAAGAAGGTCAAATACAGTAATAATAGGAGCATGGTCAGAGATAACAATAGGCTCAATAGAAGAGGATAGAAGGTGTTGAGATAGAGATGAAGATAGAAAAATGTAGTCCAAACGAGAGAAAGAAGCATGAGGAGGAGAGAAGAAGGAAAAGTCCAAAACATCCGGATGAGTGAGTCTCCATGAGTCCACAAGATGCATCTGAGTTATGGTGTCAAGGAATTGCTTATGTGGTTTGTGAGGAGAAAGACGAACAGAAGATCTACGATCTAAAAAGGGGTCAATGATCTGATTGCAGTCTCCACCTAACAGGAAAGAGTCATCCTTATATTGAATACATTTTGCTGTAATGGAGGGCCAGAAAGAGGAGTCAAAGCATGTAGGACCATAAACATTGAACACAGTAATTGGGATAGCATTAATGAGTAGTTTAGCCAAAATCCAACGTCCCTCATCATCTTTTTCTTCTAGTAATACTTTACACTGAAGGCGTTTATGAATCAAAATAGCAACCCCGTTCTTTTTTTGAGAAGCAGGAGAGAATAAAACAGTTCCAACCCACAATCGCTTTAGTTTTAAGGATTCAATATCTGAGAGGTGAGTTTCTTGAATAAAAACAATATCTGGATTGTAAGAGGATAGGTGTGAGAGTACTCTTTGCCGTTTGATAGGGTGATTAAATCCTTTCACATTCCATGAAACAACTTTGAAGGTGAAAGAGTAGTAAACTGATCAAAATTGAAAAATATAAAAACATACTGTACATTTAATAATTCAAAGCTCAAAAAGGTAATAACCATAAAGATCATCCAAGAGATAGAAGGAAGGATAGGTAAAGGATGAAGAAGAAAAGGGGAAAAAGGAGAGGGGTAGGGAAAGGGAAAGAAGATCAGCAAAAGAAGGAGAAGGAAGAAAAGAGAAGAGGCATAGGAGACAGTACAAATCCAAAGGGATGACTGTAATGAACATACCTGGAAGGGGAAGTACACACAGGGGGGAGGTGGGGAAATGGTGATGCGTAACAAGACGGACGCGGCAGGATCCGGAGCAGAACCACATCGAGACCCCACAAAAGGAAACAAAGGATGAAACAAGATGGTGAAGGGAACGTCCGATACACATATCCGTCTGGGGAAAAGAAAAGGAAAAATTGTTAACACATGGAACATGCTACATAAAATATAGATCCAGAGATTTAGAAAGAGAAAGTAAATATATATAAGATACGCAAAAAAGAAGGGATATGAAAAAAGAAGACAAGCAAGATGAGAAAATTAAGATGAAGATAAAGAGTATAAAGAAGTACATGAAATTAGAGAGACGCTACTAGAAATAACAGGACATGGAGACAACAAAAGCCAGATTTCAGCCACTGTTTGGAGTAGAAGAGGATGCGGTGTCCATCCCCTCTTCATTCTGCAGTAAAAGAAAATTTCGTAGTTCACCAGGATCTTGAAATGACCAAGTCTTGTTCCGGTAAGTGACTCTGAGAGTACAAGGGTGAAACAGGCCATATCTTGCTCCTAGAGATCGTAGAGAGGGACGCAGAGCTAGAAATTCTTTACGGCTGGAGGCAGTAACATTAGAGACATCTTGAGATAAATAAACTCGTTGACCTTGCCAAATCACTTGTTTTTTGTTCCTCGCTGCTGAAAGAATCAAAAGGAGGTCTGTGTACTTCAAAAATAGGATGATGACTCCACGAGGCTTAGAAGAAGAATCCGTTCTTGCGCCTAATCTATGAGCCCTCTGTATACTAATGGATGTAGAGGGGGGCAAGTCCAAAAGTTTCGGCAGAAAAGTGGTAAAGAAAGACACTGGATTGTCACCCTCAAGATTTTCCGGCAAATTGTAAATACGGAGGTTGTTTCTCCTATTGCGATTTTCCAAATCTTCTGTATGCTTTTGTAGAGAGAGGACAGTCTTTTCTAATGCAACAATACGTTGCGTGTTGGATTGAAACTCAGGGATGTGTTGTTCAACAGTAGAAAGCCGGGCATCCATGGTCTCCCACTTGTCCTTCAAAAGCTGCATATCCGTACTTGTTTTTTCAATAAAGGGACGCAGTGCTCGCAGTTCCTCCAAAATTAGATCAGTAGGAGAAGTTGAAGGGTTATCTTCTGGTGTAGGAGAGTTTTGTTTAACGCGTTTGCCCGGTGTAGCAGGTGAAGAGGGCTTATTAGCAGATGTATGAGCCAAAGATGTTTTTTGAGAAGACATTTTTGTAGAGCAATTCGATTTATGTGTACCAGATGAAGAGCCCACCGGAGTATTCACCGAGGGTGTAAAGAGAAATTGAGGCTTACGCAGTCTCAGCATAGAAATGTCTTCTTGTGCTAATAATTAACCACAATTCCCTGAGAGGTATATAAAGGTGCGTTTAAAATGTTCAGAAAGTCATTGGAATGTAAGGTAAGTGAAGCACCATAAAGTACAAGACGTTCAGAAGCAGAAGAAAAAATGAAGCTAGCTCCTGAAGAAACGCTTGTAATTTGTAGAAGAGAGCGTCAGGAAATTAGAGTAAGAATATACTGGCGACTGAAAAAGAGAGGGTGGCTAAAATGGGAGCAAATAGAAGTGCGTCATAAAGTAGCTGAGGCGTAGGGGAGATGTCCTGAAAAGTCCCAAAAAATTAGCAAAACGCCATGAGGAGGAGCGTTAGGAGAGGCGCAGAGACTTAGAGCTGTTCAGAAATAAAAAACAGGTCTCAGAGGTGAAGCGCTATGTAAATGCATTTGCGCAATTCCTCCTCAATGCAGAAAAAAGAAGAGAAACGTGGCAGGGAATCTCCACATAATAAATTTGCTCACCACCAAAGTCAGTGCTGCCAGGGTCGTTGGTGTCCAGTGACACGGTGTGTGGTGGCGAAGTGCGACGGTAGAAGGTCCGGGAGTTGAAGGAGCCTCAAAATGGCGGGTCCGTGAGGGGCTGTAGAAGCATCGCGGAGACGGGCGAGAAACGGCGCTCCAAGAGCCGCAAAGCCGCTCCGCTCACTCCACTGAAGTTCCGCCAGCCAAATTCAGCAGCGGGGCTTAAGGACGGTCCCGTTCACATCGGGAGATACGCTGCGAGGTCTGTCGATGCGGCGGAGCTCCGTACCTAGCCGGCCATCTTGCGCGGCACCGAAGCCACGCCCCCCGGTTGCCAGCTTTAATTTCTCTTTCACCTCCTTCCTCCTTCATGGTGTGTTTTTATTCAACAATAGGCAATGCCCCTGCCTTTCAAAAAACTACAAAGTAAAAAATAAAAAAGTGCACAGGTACTGCTAATATCACCAACCCCCATTCTTACCCTTTTTGTATCCTTTTACTCATTCAACGGTATTTCTGCCAGGAGCCTGCCACTAGGTTGAGTATTCAGCCTTCTCCAACTACCCCCCATTTTGTCGTATGGACACACAGCATCCGCTGTCCTGTGGATAAGCTAGTTAGTTCATAATATAATTATAATTTGCATGTCTGTCTCTCATATAGCATTACTCATTTGTTATATAACATGATAACCATTCCTTCGCGGTCCTCATAAGTGACATGAATACACTTCCCATATATGCTCAAAGCAAAACAGCACCCTCCCACCAACACACTTGCATGAAGTTACTAGCTATTCCCCATTATGGGGAAGGGTAATTTAGATCAAAAAACGGTAGCACTGACTTCTTGGCTTCTGGAGGCAATTGATGCATTGGCCTCGGAACGACCTAAGAGGATCAGAGCGAAAGGAAAAGGAGCCCCTTGGTTTGACGCAACCTTAAAGAAAGGTAAGCAAGTTCTGCATCAAGCCGAGAGGAGATGGAGACTGAATTACAACTTAGCGGACCGTGACACTTATAAGATCCTCCTGGCCAAATATAAGGCCGATATCCTGTCCAGGAAGACAGCCTTTTATGAGGACAGAATTGGTCAAGCGAGTAATAAGCAAAAAGAGATCTTTTCAATTCTGAAGGAGCTCACACAGACAGAGCGTAAAGCCTCATCTAAGGACCGCCCGGATTGTGATACTTTTCAGGAGTTCTTTTGCCAGAAAGTCCGGGATATTATCACGGACATTACTAGCACCACGACTGACCTTACTATACTAGATCCCCCTAGTCCTTTAGACCTGAGTAGAAGTCTGAATAGCTTTCCCGATTTGGACGAAATAAGCTTAACAGCAATAGCTCACCAGATCAAATCAGGTTCCAGAATGGACCCCTGTCCGCCGAGGATATTTCAGATGGCTTTGCCGGGGTTGGAAAAACAGCTGGTGGCTCTATTAAATGAGTCACTAAATTCAGGCTATTTGCCAGTGAGTTTGAAAGAAGCTAGGGTTACCCCCCTCCTAAAGAAAGCAGGGGCAGATACAAAAGCCTTAAAAAACTATAGGCCGATCTCCCAACTTCCGTTCCTGGCAAAGATCTTGGAAAAGCAAGTTCTGAACACCCTGGCTAGCTATTTGGAAGATCACGCACTTCTCCACCCCAGGCAGGCAGGTTTTAGATCACAACACAGCACTGAGCTGGTGATGGCGGCTGTTGTGGATGATTTGAGAATCAGGGCCGATAACAAACAGCCATGTGCCCTGATTCTCTTAGATCTGTTGGCGGCTTTCGACACGGTCAGCCATGCCATCCTGCTGAACCGTGTAGAGAAACTGGGAATAACAGGGCAAGCTTTTAAATGGCTTAAATCTTTCCTTACAGGCCGGCCTCAGAGAGTGCAAATGGAAGATCAACTATCCTCCGCTAGTGGTGTGACCTGTGGCGTTCCTCAGGGCTCGGCACTGTCCCCACTTTTATTTAACATCTACTTACAACCTTTAGTGGAGGAATTAATGCACAGAAACTGTCAAATTTTTAACTATGCAGATGACACACAACTGCTGGTTCAATTGGACAATACCAGTCAGGCACAGGACTCAGTGAAAATCCTTCTTAGGTTCACGGTTAGCTGGATGGCAAAGAACTTCCTGAAAGTTAACCCGGAAAAAACGGAGGTACTTATCATATCAAATCAAGAAAGCCCCTGGTGTGAGCTCTTCTGGCCCCCGAACTCGGGGAGGTACCAATCCCAGAAAGAACAGTAAAAAGCCTAGGCCTAAAAATTGACGCAGATCTGTCAATGGCTCCCCAAGTCCACGCGGTTGTAGGCTCGTGTGTAGGCCTACTAAGGCAGCTGCGAAGACTTGTTCCCATTCTATCCACCTCGACTCTACAAACTATTGTGTCTGCCACAATCATCTCGAGGTTGGACTAAGGAAACGCTCTTTATCTGGGGCTCCCTCGAAAGCTCCTGAAGAAATTACAGGTGGTCCAGAATGATGCGGCCAGGCTGATCTTCTCATTACCACGGAGCACACGAGCGACACCACTCCTCCAGAGGCTGCATTGGCTGCCCATTGAGCACAGAGTGCAATTCAAATGCCTCTGCATAGCCCATAAAGCTATCTATGGAGAGGCTCCCAAATACATCAAAGATCGTCTGAGGTAGTATGTGCCTGGCAGAACCTTGCGCTCTTCTGAAACCTGCAAACTAACCCCTTTGAGATTCAATCTTAAATCGAAGGGAGGGAGAGCTCTGTCGGTCCTTCTCCCTCAAATCTGGAACGAGCTTCCACTATCTCTGCAAGAGGAGGCAATGCTGCTACCCTTTAGAAAGGCGTTAAAAACGTACCTGTTTAAAAAGACGATATCTCCAGCGTAAATGGCCAACTGGATGAGGGGGCGTTCCCGATAGCTATGTGTTGTGTTCCTTTCTTTTGGAAAAGCGCTTAGAGACCAGTGGTGATTTGTGCTATACAAAACTACAGTAACATAACATAACATTCATGGGGGTTAAGCTATTCTGAGCCTCACATGGGGGTTGTAAGTGCCCTACAAATTCTAATAAACCTTAGACTCAAACAGTGCAGCAACTGTAGGATTCTTCGATGGGCTCTAGACTGTTCACATATATAGGATTAACCAGTGTGTACTTAGCTGAGCTCAGAGAAACAAGGGGAAACTTGAGAAAAAAATAAGACATTTGCAGCAAATTCCTACGTTTTATAGAGAAACCAAGTGGACTCAATGGGACAGCCAAAACGTATGTACACACCTGCTTCTTTTTTCAGTTTTTTTAAAGATCTACATGCATGCGCTGATGACATTTTGCAGCAAATGCATTGTTAATGTCCATTTTGATAACTACTATGAACACAGATTGTTTCCAAAACATGTTGTAGGCATAGCGTAGCCAATGTGTCATAAGCCATAGTGCAAGGAAGGAAATGGGTCACCCTCACACCCCTCAGCTGTTGTTTAAATTATAAATTACAGCAATAATTAGGGTTTAGTGGGGCCCTTATGCCTCTTGGACCCAGAGCCACTGCACCTTCAGCACCAATGGAAGCGCAGCCCCTGGTTGAAGGAATCAAAGACACCACTGTAGAACATTAAGAATTATAAGTCAACATTATTAGTAAACTGAACTGAGACAGTTGATTTTTGTTACCTAATGCATTGGCATCACTTGTTCCTGATCTAAAGACTAAACAACTAAAACCAGACAAACACTTTGGATTTTAAAGTGCTAAAACTTTATTGAGCAAAACATTCCATTGAAGGCAGATGATGCAAAGTTATTATTTTCAAACATAATTCATACATTGCCTCAATATTTGAGTACATCATCACAGCCATTAGTCAACCAAATCCCTTAATGACGACTAGGACACTTTACTCCGCACACTTTTTCTCCTCGTGCCATTACCCAGCAGTTTTTACACTGCAAATTCTTTTACAACGCAGGGCTTTACAACACAATCCATTACAATGCATTCCCCATTACAACCCAATTTACTACTCTACCTCCACGGGGCATTACTTTGGGGAATGTGTTGTAATAGTTTGCGGTGCAAAGCCCTTCGTTGTAAAAGATTTTGCGATGTAAAAAAAGCGGGATTATCGCATGAGGAGTAACGCATGTGGGGTAAAGGTTGTTTCCCCTTAATGACAAAGGTTATTTTGCTCTGTCACTATCTGTTGCTGATCTAGATTAATAACACCAACAAAGCATCTAGCTGGTTATATCATGCTGATCAACTAGGGGAGGTGTCTGAGTGCTGATGATGGAGCAAGGTCTCGAGGAAAAGAGACTTGCTCGGAAGCAAACCACTTGTTTCACTCACGCACAAGTTATTAATAAAGTTTTGTGGAAACTAATACGCAATTACATGAACATGTGGGTTAGTGAAGCTTGCGCATGCATGGGTGTGTATCACTTACAACGCAACTTTTACGTCGTAATGCTGTTACAACGCAGCTATTACAACGCAGGATCCATTACATCGGATGCCATTACAACGCATGGCATTACATAGCAGATGGTATTACAACGCATACCATTACATCGTAAGTATTGGTAAGTATATAATTTTTTTTAATTTTATTTAATATTATATAATTGATTTAATTATTATTAATTATAAATAAAAATAAATAAAAATATTTATTTATGTTTTTAAATATTATAAATTAAATTTATTGATTTAAGTAATTTTTTAAATAAGTATGAGTATAGGAGTATATGTTTTGGGGTACTGAGGTATATGTTTTGGGGTGTTTGGGTATTTTTAGGTTTTAGGGCAGGGTTTGGGTTTTGGGGTACAGGGGTGTTTTTAGGTTTTAGGGTTTTGGGGTACAGGGGTGTTTTTAGGTTTCAGGGTAGGGTTTGGGTTTTGGGGTACAGGGGTGTTTTTAGGTTTCAGGGTAGGGTTTGGGTTTTGGGGTACAAGGGTGTTTTTAGGTTTCAGGGTAGGGTTTGGGTTTTGGGGTACAGGGGTGTTTTTAGGTGTCAGGGTAGGGTTTGGGTTTTGGGGTACAGGGGTGTTTTTAGGTTTCAGGGTAGGGTTTGGGTTTTGGGGTACAGGGGTGTTTTTAGGTTTCAGGGTAGGGTTTGGGTTTTGAGGTACAGGGGTGTTTTTAGGTTTCAGGGTAGGGTTTGGGTTTTGGGGTACAGGTGTGTTTTTAGGTTTCAGGGTAGGGTTTGGGTTTTGGGGTACAGGGGTGTTTTTAGGTTTCAGGGTAGGGTTTGGGTTTGGGGTACAGGGGTGTTTTTAGGTTTCAGGGTAGGGTTTGGGTTTGGGGTACAGGGGTGTTTTTAGGTTTCAGGGTAGGGTTTGGGTTTGGGGTACAGGGGTGTTTTTAGGTTTCAGGGTAGGGTTTGGGTTTGGGGTACAGGGGTGTTTTTAGGTTTCAGGGTAGGGTTTGGGTTTTGGGGTACAGGGGTGTTTTTAGGTTTCAGGGTAGGGTTTGGGTTTTGGGGTACAGGGGTGTTTTTAGGGTTCAGGGTTGGGTTTGTGATTAGGGCTAAATAAATTATATTTACCATTTATAAATTAATTAAAATATATTTATTAAATTAAATTAATTATATTATATTAATTACATTTTTAATTAAATTAATTAAATTAAAAAAATTATTTTAATTAATTTAATTTCATTACAATTTTAAACATATTTAAATTAAAATAATTTCATTATATTAATTAATTAAAATTAATTACAATTTTTATTAAAATTAAATTAAATAAATAGATTTAAATTTATTAAATTAAATTAATTACTATTTTAAAATGTATTTTAATTAAATTAAATAAATTAAATTAATTAAATTAAATTAATTACATTTTTTTAAAAAGTATACTTACCTATACTTACGATGTAATGCCATGCGTTGTAATAGCATCTGCGATGTAATGCCATGCGTTGTAATGGCATCCGATGTAATAGATCCTGCGTTGTAAAAATTCCGATGTAACGGAATGCGTTGTAATAATCCGCGATATAGTGACACCAATCCGCATGCATGTTCTAGCGCAAACAGTACTGAAGTAGGACTAATACCGCTCTAAACGGGAAAACTGTTTTGCACATGCGTCAACTACATCTACGTAGTATGACGAGGTAACGCTTGGCGGGAAATTCTTGCGCATGAGCAGAAGCTTCTAAATGGAGTCTTGAAGACTCACGTGCATGGCACCTGCTTATCTGAAACAAAAGCAAGCTATTTACTAATGCTAATGCGGAAAAAAAGTATTAATAAATAAAATGAGATAGAGTAGAGGTAGGTGGTATGCAGTGCAAACATTTTATTTGAGAAATGAACATTTGTCTACAGACTTTTATCATTAGTAAGTAATTGGGCCTTTCTCGCATAACTGAACTGAACAGAGTGACGTAATGTCCGCGCATGACTGTTGAAAGGGGACCATGAAACAATGGCAGTGCGTTTGAATGGGAGCAAGAGAAACATCATGGGAACAGGATGGTGTAGAGTTTAACTGTGAAGAGTCGTATTCATGAATAAAGTTTAAATGTTGCGCTATTGATACAATTAGTACATGGGAATAAAATGTATGAATAAAAAGTAAAGGTATGGGTTTTACAAACAATAACTGAATTGTTTTTTGTGACATGTAAGCATGGTGTGATAAAGATTCCACCTTGCTTAACCAATAAAAATTCGTATTTTCCCGATATTGAAACTTTAGTGTGTGGATCATGGAGAAATGAAAGGTATAATTGAGATAACTTTAGTTAGTTAGTCAGAATTAGAGGGAACTAGAGAGAACAGAGCTGTAGTTGCTGAATGCAGGAGAGAGAAGAGCGGTGCTGGAGCAGATGCCTGGGTGGGTGGAGGGAGCTGATGGCAGAACCTGAAGCAGAACTTTCTATCCTGATCCACTTGCGGAAGAAACTCAAGGAGGAAGAGAGCGTCAGAGAGGGGTGCGGAGCAACCGTCGGTATTCGAGAGAGGTCAACTATCCTGTCCTGATTCCTGTCCTGAAGCCTTTGTCTCCTGATCTATCTCAGGGGACCCCTACCAGCCCTTTGTCCAGGGGGGTTGGTCTTCCACACCATCCTTGGTAACTATAATTTTCAGTTCATGTGCTAATGTTCTTTATCTTGTCTTTCTACCCTCTCTCGTTGAGCACTGATTATTCCATGAGTCCGAGGCAAATGCATTGTGTTTATTAATAGAATTTTCCTCTCCCATGAATGTTGGTGACTGCGCTGTATTGAGATTGTTCACAGGCGCCTGAAATTTTAGATAAAGATTTAAAACTTTCCAGAGTCTGTGGTTATTTAACTTAAAAAATTATTAAAGTTAGATTTTATGTTAATTGTTAATTGTCACCATCAACTAGTCCAACTAATGGTCCATTGACCAAAGGAAAAGGACCTTTTGATATGTGAAGGGTTAGTTGGAGATGTACAAAGATATTAAATAAACGAATCCAAACAGTTTGTCAAAATTATTAAACTTGTCCCCCTTTCACCCCGCGGCTTAACAACTGTGAGTTTATGGGCTCAGGTGAGTAAATGGTAGTGGAGTATCTGTTGTTGGTGAACCGCTGGATCACTGGTATGCTTTGAAAGCACCTTCTCTATTTTCTTACCACTTTTGCCTCTGCATTTTAGAATACCAAGGTACGGTGGTGTTTTTAGTTACAAAAAAGCTACATTTTGTCAAGACCAACTCATGTAATTTGTCTCAGTTGCATTAGGAGGAGAGAGCAGTGCAGATAGCAAATAAAAATACAGACATGCATACTCTAACTGCGCAGTGAATTGATGTCATGTGTGCCACCTTTCAACTATATCAGCTATCTAACCAAGACTGGTTTACTTCCTTGCAAAACACTGAAGTGGAACCAGCTGAAGGTGTCTCACACAACGTAAGAGGTCTTGACATTTATAGCACACATGGGATCCCGTAGTGTGGGGCCCAATACCTACTATCACTGGTATTGGGGATTTTAACTGAATATTACAGTACAGTTTCTTTCCTTTATCTACTGTGTTGGTCTGTGGATCCCAGTTAGTAGCAATGTGCCTGTTACCTGCTCTCGCTGGAGCACTGAGTTTGGCACATACAGCTCCTACAGACATACTACTTGACCATTAGACCTCCCGCCTGGTCCATTGATTTCCCCATTTCTCTCCCTGACAGGTGAATTCGTCAGGATATCACTTGCCAGGTTCCTTAGCTAGATCAATCAGGCAGGTGCTCCTGACCTTCAGGCTACAGGCACATGTGCTGAGCCATCAGATAGCATCAGGTGTACACATTCCCTACCCTTTGTGTATTTAAGGTCATTTACTTGTATTGCAGCGCAGGTAAGGTCATCCACCTATCTGCTGAAGAGTACTGGCTGCATCTGCAAACATCTCCAGTTTGCTGATTCAAATGCCCATTTTGCATTGATCACAAGGAACAAGACCTTATCAATCTCTGGATTAATTACCTTATGTCCCTTGCTGTGCATGACATCCTACTCTCCCATAGCTTCTTGTCTCCCTGTGTTAATTTACATCTCTCACTATATGTGGAGACAAATCTGACGAACACTCAATACTCCATATAGTACTGCCCATTGAATACTAGATAAGTCCCAAAACACGAGCAATAAATGTATGACTTTATTGTTACTGACTAAGGGGCTGATTATGTTCGTGGAAGGACTTGAGTCCGCCCGCGACCACTGAGCAGGAGGGAACGTCCGCAAGGGCTGCGGCGTTCCCTCCGAGCAGATTAGGATGTGACCGCCAGGGTGGCGGTCACATCCTCTATCTTTAACATTGCGGCGGGTGCAGCTTCAAGCTGCACCCGCTGCAAGGTTAAAAATGCATGCATCGCATTTGCATGCACAAAGCGGCAGGCACCGCGCGGTGCCTGCTGCTTTGTGCATGCACATGCAGGGGGGTACCATAGGTACCCCCCATGTGCACCCCCACCCCACCTTCACCCAGGGGGCCCGCAACGGGCCCCCGAAGTGAAAGTCCGTATGCTTTTCCACGGCGGACAAGCCGCCGCGGAAAAGCATACCTTTTACACCATCCTAATATGGCTGGCGGTGTCTGATAGACACCGCCAGCCATGTTAAAGCTTTTCCGCCGCGGTCGGAAGGCGACTGCGGCGGAAAAGCTGCGGACGGAATGCCAGACCCACCAGCCATCCTAATATGGCGGTGGGTCTTTCGAGGTTCCGTGGCGGTTTTCCCGCATCCTTACTTCTGCCGCCCCGGAGGATGCGGGAAAACCGCAATCATAATAGGCCCCTAAGTAGGCATATGCTGTCCAGCTGGAAACTGGTTTCCCTCTGGTGCTAGTATTACCAACATAGTTCCTCCAGGATATTGTATGCTGCGGTTGAGGGGTGGTGGCTCGCTATCATTTATAATGGCATTTGACCTTGCTACTTTAACCTGTCCATGATATTTGCAAAGGTTGATATTGTCTAACAGTTAATATTCAACCTCGCTTGGTTACTTTGCTACTGCCTACCCAATTGTTGGCCAGGTAAGTTATAACTAGAGATCTGATTATTTTTCCCCAATGCAGGCCTCCCCCTATATTTTATGGTGTTTCATCCGTGGGGGATATTTCCACAGACTCTCTTTCACCGCGCCCTGATGTATAATTTATCCAAATGTTGTCAACCTATTCTTATTAGCGAGCACACTCTTGATGTACTTGTCACTAAGAATTCAGGAACTTTCATCCTTAGGGCCACCCTTTCAATATAGTCACATCTATATGCTGGGGAAACACAAAGACGGAGGGCAGACGGGAGGGGCTGGGAAAGCAAATGGACAAAGAAGGCTTTGTGGGGCTGGCGTACAAAAGGACAAGGGTTGGTGGGGAAGCTAGAACGCCAAGGGAAGGTGGTGGGAGCAAAAAGCAAGAACTGCAGCTGAGGGAGGGCAAGAAAGAGGAACACAGAGAAGTACGCAATGAGAGACTGTTCAAAAACACAGGCAATTTTAACTTGGGCTGAGGACAATCACATTTTAGAACAATGCCAACTAGGCTTTACGATCAAATTTAGCACTAATGAGCAGTGTTTAAACTTTAATTTGATCATTGGGAAGTATACCATAGCACAGCACTTGCCACTTTATCTTGCTTTAATGGACCTGACCTCTGCCTTCGACTTTGTTAAAAGGTCTCGCCTATGGTCCATTCTCCTTGCTTACGGCTTGGATGAGGACCTTGTTCACTTTCTGGCCTACCTGCATATGGACCTGAAGGCACGGGTCAGGATCGGTGGCGGGGGTATGGTGTCCAATGACATCAATGTTGGTAAGGGGGTTAGGCACGGGTGTGTCCTAGCCCCCCTCCTTTTTATTATCTACATAAATAACTTGCACAAATTACTGATGACGTCCCTAGAATTAAAGGTAGAACTCTCCCGGTGCTTTTATTTGCGCACCTTAGTACGAAGACTCACGGATTTCATGACTGGTTTAGACCTATGTACCAACTTTAGGAAATCATTCATAATGTCCTGTGGGCCAAGGAAATATCCCCTAAACTCTATCACTGTGGGAGCCCAAACGTTAACTTGCACTGCCACTTTTCCCTACCTGGGGATGGTCTTTGCTGCGAAAGGCACTGGGTCCGAACATATGGTGTATTGTAAAAACAAGCTCTCAAAGGCCTTTAACTCAATCCTCAGTCTCCCCCACTTACAAAGATCAGGGGCAATCCCAGCAATTTGAAAGATTTTTAAGTCACAGTGCTTATCAATAGCCACTTATGGCGCAGAGGTTTGGGGCATTGATAAAATGTTAGTGTCCAATTAGAGGAAAACAGATTCTGCAGAAAACTCTTGGGTGCCCCAATCTCTACTCCCTGGTACATATGTATCTGTGAACTAAAATTAAAGTACATTGAAGATTTTATAAGGGTACGCCCTGCACTGTTCTGGTTAGCCATAATGAAAAACCCCGCAGCATCCCTCACAAGGGAGATAATAGAAGATTGAATTCGCTGCGAGAAAAGGATGGATATTCCATGGCTTGCTGGGGTTATTAAGAGTTTGGAAAGTGTTAACTTTGAAGGACTGTTTGTCAACCCAAACACAGCTGAGACGTTTGATAAGAAAAGTCCTTAGGTCAGCACTGTATGCACTTTATAGCGAGGAAAGATAAGAGAGGGAGTCAAAAAACAAACTGTTGCTAAATTTATACCCACTGAGCAAACCGAACACTGTTTGCCTAGCTACATCACTCTACCTATGTCGAATTGGGAGAGAGGACTTCTCTTTCATCTAAGAGCTGGGACTATAAGATATTTGCTCTGTTTTCCTCTTGGGTAAAAGGCAAAACTTGATTCCCTGCCATGCCCATGCGATGGACTTAGCGGACAAACACTATGTCACTTTTTATTTATCTGCAAATATTTTACGAGATATGCACAATGGCTGCTAATTCCATTCTTAACAAATTGTCACCTATCAAACTAACTGATGCTCTAAGCTGTATACTTAAATTGGGAAATGATTAATTGATCCTGCGTGTTGCTACCTTTCTGCGAATAGTAATAGGGGCCCCCAAATCTATGCGTGACCTATGAAGTATACTTGTATTTCGCTCTTAACAACATGTATCTGATTATGCCATTAGAATTGTTTTTATTATGTAGCTAATCTGTTTACTGCTCGCTATATTATGAATTTGATATGTTATTCAACTCTTTTATTGTGATTTTTAATCTTTGTGTATGTCTCACTTTTATGGATATGTTGTTATCCGAATAAAGTCTTTTGGATTTGGATGTGGAACACAGGCAGTCTTGAAGAGTGCTTGAACGAAGGGACTAAATTAGCACCTGAAAAATGAGCAGTGGAAAGAGACAAGCAATGCATCCAAGCTATAGCGGAGGGACCAAAACAAGAATAGGATGGAAAGTCTACAGAAGCTGATGAATAAGAATCAAGTAACTGAGAATGACAATGAATGCAACCAATGGTAAGCAATGAGTGGACTCTAAGCCCTCTGAAAGCTAGCAAAATGTCTCAGAGCAGACAGCACATGAACTGTCTAAGGTAAGAATTAAAAAATGCGTTGGCAAGAGGATGACCGAAAGAAAGATGGAGAAAGCAAAAATGAAGAAAAGAAATAAGAAGAACGAATGAGGAGATCAACAGAGTACAAATTAAAGAAACAGTAAAGCAAAATAGGTGAGGAAAGGAAATAAACAATAAGCAAAGCAAACACTGGTAAAACCAAAAAGTCTGCCTTTTCTTTTTGTTATAGGAATTTTAGGTAAAAGTTGGGTGCCTTTTTACGTGCTACCGCAAGCTGTACTAGGATAAAATACCCATAATGAGGTAACATCTTAAGCTACAAGAATAGGGAAGTCGGAAATAGGGGCCCTATGCGGACCAGACTGCTTTAGCAGAGATAACTTAGACCCTCAAAGAAGAGAGTTATAACAAGCATTTACAATGCAATGGTTTTGCCTTTGTTAAAGTTAGAGCTATTGGCATTGCTTTTGACACTCTGCACTCTGAAGCTCCACTCTGAAGCTCCACTCTGCACTCTGCATCTGCACTCTGCATCTGCACTCTGCACTCTGCACTCTGCACTCTGCACTCTGCACTCTGCACTCTGCACTCTGCACTCTGCATCTGCACTCTGCATCTGCACTCTGCATCTGCACTCTGCATCTGCACTCTGCATCTGCACTCTGTATCTGCACTCTGTATCTGCACTCTGTATCTGCACTCTGTATCTGCACTCTGTATCTGCACTCTGTATCCCCACTTATTTTTTTAGGATTTGTTCCCTGACTATAACCCACCACCAAGCAATGCACATACCAGTCTGCTCCCAGCCTGCCCGCCTCTCTGAGGGACACATTTCTACACACAACCGCATTCACGCCAGTGAATGGGCGAGCCGGACAGGGCACGCGGATCGTGAAAGGTTGGGATTGTGCGATTCAAGTGCATTTAACGTAACATCATATTCGCATGCAGGGTTTCCGGATTTTTAGAGGTACAAGCTGTCTTCATGACTAATGAATGTTATGCCCTGTACGTTTCCTGTTAACCGGTATCTTGGTCCCGTTTGTTTAATTGAAACTGGCCAAGACTACATCTCCCACAATACAACAGGTTGATACATGAAAGCTCAACACTGAGGCCATCTTGAAGCCCTATATTTTAACAAGCCATAACGGTAATGTTTCATTTACTATAGAACTCGAGATGCCTCATCGCACCCCCGGGCAGAGCTGTGGGTGGGACCTGCGATCACAGGCTCGAGTCCCGGTTCTTGCTTCGGTCCTCCCAACCCCAAGGCTGGTGACATTTGCAGCGCTTTGAAACTGCCCTTGCGTTGAACAGGCATTTTACAAGTAGCTAAGATATTTGCAAACTTTCCAAATTCATACATTTCTATGTCAAACATTAAGTAGTCCGTCTCTTCGCTAGTTTGCTCGTCAGGACTTTGCCAATGCTGTGCACTTGAAGGTGGCGCGAGTACTTGTACATTCGGTAACTTGCAATGCGCAGCTTGTCGTAGTGTTAATGAATGACAGATATAATGGGGTTGACATTGACCGTACCACACGTACAGACTGCGATCAGGCCTACTTGGAACAGGGCATCAGTGCAGAAGATCAAGGAGGCCCTACTGAGGGCATGCCCTATGGGTACTGGCTGAAGGTGAGTGGTGCTCTCTGCCAGTGAAGCATTGCCATGCCCAGAGATTACCACGAGCAAGGGAATTTTGGCTACAAGGCATGTCTGCAGTGTATAGGCAGTGAACTTGGGAAGGCAGTGGTACCACTGCGAACCACAAATAGGCAAAGTGCATGCTTTTTAAGGTTTTGGATACTAATTATAGCTTCAGCAGTTGTTTCTCGCAGGAATGAGTTCATAGTTACAAATTACGTATTTTGCATAATTTGCAACCAGTTTGAATTATGGATTTCAACAAAAGAGAAGCTAGGAAGGCGTATAGTACACTCCAGGATACAGCACTTTATGCATTATGGTCACGTTTGCAAAGCACTCACAAAAGATCAAGGGAACATTCTAGATGATACACCACATTTTGTGGCCAAAAAAGACTTCGGTATATGACCACATAGAACTGAGAGAGTGCCTAGTCAGTGTCATGCTCGTGTAGATGAAGCAGTGATGATGGTGAGTGCGTGTCGGAGAGAAGCAGATATGGGGAAACGCACACAGTTTGTTTTCTTACCTCTACCAGTACACCACAGCGCCTTGTGCCGTGTTCGAGAATGTCAACGTGTTTGAGGAAAGGGCAGTAAAGAAAGTTGTGAGCTCAGAGCATATGCTGCACTAACTCAATGATTCATGATGAGGTGAAGCAGGAAAAAGAATCGAATGTGCAACATTAATAACATTTTTCAGAAAAGCGACAGTGCTTTGTGAGGTGTCGGGCAGAAAAAAAGACCAAGGGACCCATCAGATCCAGGTGTAGAGCTGGACTCTAAAGCAAGGGTTTCAAGCTTGCCAACAGACACATTGAGAAGACTCCGAGAGCTACAGGCACATTCAGTTAGGAGAACGAAATGTGAATGAAGGGTCTTACACAACTTGTACTCACACAGTTGGCTGCAGCGCTCCAGTAAAGAGAGCAGACAGGCAGGCAGGGTATCGCTTGGCGCACACAATGCCCGCACCCTCGGGGACTTGTCTTCCAGTTACAGATGAAGCGCCCTGAAGCCTAGCCACTTGGGACGGCTACAATAATCCACAGAATAACCAAGTGCCCCGTGCCACTGTCCTACCTGCCTGGTCTCCGGGCTCGGACCGATCCGGCTGTCTCCTCCCAGCTCCCTTCCCCCTGCAGCACATCCTCCCTCCCGGGGTGCCGTTCTTACCTGCTGGACGGGGGTGTTGGGCCCCAGAAACCTGCTGGAACCGTTTCGGTAGGGTGAGGGGGCCAGGAGCCGGGTCCGTGTGGAGTGCAGCCGCCGCGCTGAGTCTGTGTCCGGGCTCCGGGGGCGGGGAAGGAGGAAGGCGGCCATGAGGAAACAAGCGGGAGGGGGCGGGAAAGGGATTGACTGCGCCGTGTCGGACGCGGCCTGCTGATAATGAGGCGGCTCTGAGCAGCTCTCCCGCTGGAAATGAATTCTTTCTCCGATGTCTATCTCAGAGAGGCCCCAAAAGGCACGAGGCTGCTTCCTGCTCGGAGAGGCGACGGTGCTGTCGAAAGACCGCCTCGGATTGAACTGAAGGACCGGGAAGAGGGGGGGGGGGGCAGCTGGGGTGTCTGCAGAGAGAAACGAGGTGTCTGCGAGGAAAAAGGAGGTGTCTGTGAGGGGGTGATGAGAAGTGTCTGCGAGCGGAAGGGGGTGTCTCCAAGGCGGAGGTAGAGTCTGCAGGAAGAAACGAAGGGCGGTGTCTCAGAAGAGAAGAGGGGTGTCTCAGAGGAGAAGAGAGGTGTCTCAGAGGAGTGCGGGAGGGGGCGGGAAAGGGGGAGGAGAGACGCTGACGACGGCCGACGACGGCCTTGGAGCAGGAAGGGGGAGGAGAGACGCTGACGACGGAAGGCGGGTGCCGGCAATGCCGGACCAGACTCGGGGGCGTTCCCGGCGTCCCGTGACGTCGGCAAAAGCCAAAGAATGTCGGGAACGCCCCCGTGTCTGGTCCGGCATTGACGGACAGGCCCCTCGTCCAATGGCAAGGCTCCGTTTACGGAGCCAGCCAATCAATGACGAGGGCCGAACCAAAGCCACACTACTGTTCTCATCAGGTTTTCGCCTGCGCCGAAAAAGATGCGCAGAGCGCATCTTTTTGGCGAGGCAAAACCTAACAAGCATTTACAATGCAATGGTTTTGCCTTTGTTAAAGTTAGAGCTATTGGCATTGCTCTTGACATTATTTTTATTTATGTTTTTTTAACATAAATAAATGGCATTGCCATTTACAATGCCACTAGCTTTATCTCTCGCAAATGACACACACAAACACACACAGAGCCCCCCCACACACACACCCACACAGACCCCCCACACACACACCCACACAGACCCCCCACACACACACCCACACAGCCCCCCACACACACAGCCACACAAAGCTTCCCACACACACAGCTACACAGAGCCCTCCACACACACCCACACAGCACAAGCAGGCAACAGGGGCACATGGAGGCACAAGCAGGCAACAGGGGCACACGGAGGCACAAGCAGGCAACAGGGGCACGAAAACGGAGGCACAAGCAGGCAACAGGGGCACGAAAACGGAGGCACAAGCAGGCAACAGGGGCACGAAAACGGAGGCAGAAGCAGGCAACAGGGGCACACTGAGGCACAAGCAGGCAACAGGGGCACACGGAGGCACAAGCAGGCAACAGGGGCACACGGAGGCACAAGCAGGCAACAGGGGCACACGGAGGCACAAGCAGGCAACAGGGGCACACGGAGGTACAAGCAGGCAACAGGGGCACACGGAGGCACAAGCAGGCAACGAGGCTTCTCCGCGACAATCTGTTTTCCAGGACATCCAGGCAAGTTTCATGTGCAACCACCCGCTTTTTGACAACATCCAGGCTTGAGGTTAATGCATCAATATTATTGTCTATGGCACGAAAACGGAGGCAGAAGCAGGCAACAGGGGCACACTGAGGCACAAGCAGGCAACAGGGGCACACGGAGGCACAAGCAGGCAACAGGGGCACACGGAGGTACAAGCAGGCAACAGGGGCACACGGAGGCACAAGCAGGCAACGAGGCTGGCTGGGGGACTAGACATATATGACTTACCATAAGCTGCGCGCGAAGCAAAGACCTATGTTACTGTTGTTATGACGTGGGCATTCTGGCGTGGCCTGCCCGAGGTGCCATGCAAACACCCTAATACACCCAAAAATAGCATATATGTCGAGATATCGGGATTAGCCAGTTTGCTCTTTAAAATGGGTCAGAAATTAGCATTTCCGATCACTGAAAACAGTGGTGTGAAAACAAAGCTAATGTTCTTAGATCTAACATCCATTCATTCATAATTACAAGAACTAAAACAGTTGACGAAAATACCGAAAACATAAAGCGAAAATGCTTGAATGTTGAAATATTTGATGTTCAAAACGCATCTATATTTTAACCAAACGTTTTGAGGTTTAAGAAGAAAGTTGGCATCTACTTTAAGTTCTGGGTTCATAGTTCGTGTTAGTTTTCGGGCAGGGCAGAGGAGTAAAGGTTCGTTTTACCACTGGCGGCGGGCTGCTGTTGCTAGTCGCCCTAACAATCCCAGCGTGCAGAGTGGGCACCCATTCGCCACACTATTCAGGGTTTTCCTCGTCAGCAGCGGTTGGGTGGCACCGTGCACCCACCAATGAGGCCTGTCTGCAGTCGTACAATCAGTGGTTCCAGTCTTACATCTTCTCAGGAACGGCAATCGTAGTTCAGCGCCAAGAAACCGCATGGACGATAGAGTGCGCTTTACTTCTGCGTCAGAGACCTTTCAGTGTGCGGTGCCACGTCTGTCTCTTCTGTGGTGATGTACATGAAGGTCCGCGAGTTCTGGGCATGTGCCCCCCCCCTCCCCCTCCCCCCTCCGGCCGCTAAGTGTTATCCGGCACCTTTGGTGAGTGCGCACTATATTTCTGGGTGATTATTCTGGTCAGTGTAGGAAATGCGCCCCAGAATTTAGACAGTATTAGGGAGTGCACAGTGTTTTGTGAGTGTTTACCACGTATCTGTCAGAGTAAACTGTGTTTTGTGAGCACATATCACGTTTTGCACAGGGTATGCTTGCCTTATATGACCTCTCGAAGCTTTTTTCGCGTGTACACTGTGTTTTTGCGAGTGTGCTGATTGTGGGGAATATTTGTGTTTGTTATCTTTGGTGATCTAGTGTGTGCCCTGAAAAAGTGCGTGGTGTTATGTAATTGAAGCCTCTGTTTGTTTATGTGTGATTTGCCGTTTGGTTTTGTTACCTATATTTTTAGGGGACACCCCTGTTTTGTTACTGTCATGTAGATATTTGGAAGTGTTTTGTTTTGTGTGGAATGCTGCTTGCTTGCTTTTGTGTGTCTTATTTCGAAGGCGTAGACCAGGCTTTTGATAGTTGATCTACTTTTGGAATGTGTGCCAAGTTTGGATTGGAGTCTGTAGTTGAGTCTAAAGCGCCCCGAAGAAACCAGGAGGCACCGCAAGCGCTTTGCGAGATAAATCTTGGACGGGCTGGCGCACTAATAATTCTAGCATTAAATAGAGAGAGAGAGAGAGGGGGCTTCTGCTGATGTCAGTGACTGACAGCCAAGGGAGGCCCCCTCAGGCCCCGCGCGGCCACAGATCCCGGACCAGGGAAATAAAAGTCCAACAAGGGATGATGTGGAGTCGCCCTGCGGCTGTGACTTGAGAGTGAACTCGGCCGTGCTCCGCCATAGGGCGAGGAGCTGCTGACGAAAGCGGAACTCTGCGCAGGACAGGGGGGAGCTGGAGGAGGAGGGAGTGTGGGACAGAGGTGAGGGGGAGGGAGGAGAGAGGTGAAGGAGGCGGGAGGAGAGAGGTGAGAAGCAGGGAAGAGGCCGCCTGGAGCAGGGAGCCCTACCCTACGGTGTCCTACCTCTGCCGGGGCTCTTTTCTCGGGTGCCGCGGGCGGGGCTCTCCTGCACCGGGGCCTCGCTGGCAGCTGCACTCCTTTCTCCTGGCATAGAAAGACCGGCGCCGACTTCCCGCTTGCCTGCGGCCCGGCCGGACCAGATTCGGGGGCGTTCCCGGCTTTCGGCTGACGTCGCGTGACGTCGGCAAAAGCCAAAGAATGTCGGGAACGCCCCCGTGTCTGGTCCGGCATTGACGGACAGGCCCCTCGTCCAATGGCAAGGCTCCATTTACGGAGCCAGCCAATGAATGAGGAGGGCCGACCCAAAGCACACTACAATTCTCATCAGGTTTTCGCCTGCGCGAAAAAGATGCGCAGAGCGCATCTTTTTGGCGAGGCAAAACCTAAAAAGGACTTATAAGCTAAAGATTGCTTTTTTATGCTATGAATTTAAAGGCACATATTGCAAAATCTTGCAAGGAAGATACCTTTGATAGAAGGGATACTATTTTCGAAGCATCTTTAAGAAGGCCTATTAGTGCACATGTCTTTATTTTGTCTTTTGTCAGCAAAAGAAGCAGTTAATCCAACATGTTATCATGACAACAAAATAAAACAAATAAACGAGTAAGAGCGATTAGTGAATAGCAATGTTTCTATGACAGCCTTAGGCATCCAGGCAGCACTCAACAGCAATTAAGATGTTAGTATAAGAAAATACATCAACGAACATACACTACATCTCAATTAGAAGCCACATGCTTCTGTTGTCTGACAAATGAGCTACTTCGATCACCATCACTAAACCAGAATCAACGCACTCCTCCCACCCCCCACCCCCCCCAATGTTCTGCCAACGATTATCAAATTTTGTGGCACCAAAACTTTTTACTTTTGTGGCACTCATTTAAATTCTTTTGCTGTGTTATTGCAGCATGTTATATGTAAAATGTCTTTCATTTATGTAGCTGGTAAATAATACGCCTGTTACGCATCTCATAAAAAATGATAATTTCCTAACACAATCACAGCATCCCTGCTTTTTCACAAAGTAAACCGAGCTTGTGCAAGAGATGTATGGCCCTATCACGTGGGCTTAACGTAAACAAAAATGTAGTTAACAATCAAACGTGCTCTCACCGTGGTCTCAAAATTCTTCAGTGGACTGGCCTGTGTCTTATCTCATTAAAATACGTTATGAAATTCTTTCGTGCAGCCAGGCCTTTGCTGCTTCCCAAATATGCGTGTGATCAGCATCAGCCGGAATCTCTTTAACGAGTGCTCCTTGTTGATGTAGGTTTGTTAGTGCTTTGTGAACGAGCCCCTGATAAAATGTTTATTATCTGTGAACAGATTATGGTGTGGCAGATAATCAACAAAAGCTAGTTGGGTGTTTTTCTACGCAGCATATCCTCATGAGCTGCCGAGATATGCCGTGCAGATATGAAGAGACAGGCCTTTGCCCTCGTTCTAGCTCCTCAACAGAGGCAGTTCCAAAGGCAGGCAGAAGGAGGCACTGGTCCATAGGAAGGCCAGCTGCATACCTGCAGGTATCTTAGCCTCCGTGCATAAAAAACGTATGGGAAGTGGATCCTGAGCACACGTCGGGCGAGTTCAGCAAGTGTGGGGCGGAGTAAAACGCATAACTAAAAATATTCTGTAGGTATATAGTTGTTCTTAAATCTATTGGTAACTGCCGGTAGAAAATAATGTACACACTGTGAATGAAAAACACATACAAGTTAAACTAATCTTCACAGTGTAGAAGACCCTCCTTCTTTCCTTTTAATCTGAAACTACTCAATGCTGTCATTAGCAGTGCGGTACTCTCAGCCATTAATAAGCTAACAGGAATGGTTATTCTTTACCAAAATGTATGGGAATCGTTTTAATAAAAGTAAAAAAGCTTGGTAATATCGTTCCCAATAGATCTCGCCCACTTTTTTTTTTTTAAGTTGAGTTTATTAAGCAAAAAAGATGGTAGAAGAAAAACTGCATGTACAAAAAGTATAATAAAAGTATAATACATCTCATTTACGCATACATATTATAAAGAGAAAGATAAAAACCAAAGTACAATCATTATCAGAAAACATGCTGCGTAAAGTAAAGGAGTGAAGGAAGGGAAAGGAGGGGGAGAGGGAGGAAGGGGAGAAAAACAAGGGATGAAGAATGTATCCTAACTTTATAACACTAAAGGAAAAATAGCATATGGAAATAGTAACTGTAGGCATAAAAACATTTCAAGAATAAATATCATACTATGATATAGAATACAAAGTAAGACATAATAATGATATGTTATTTTAAGAAAGAAAAAGACAACACAGTTCATTATGGTGGTTTCTGGACTTCATCCGAAGTGGTGACAGGTGGAACAATAGATGATGCAACCCAGGTTAAGTAGGTAGCCAAAGGGAGCCACAAAAGATCTCTTTTAATAGATAAAGATATGGGGATAATGTAATTAGTATCAAGTCTGTGATGGAAACATTTGGCGTTCCACCAGGCTCTAAAGGTGACTTTGTCTGCCTGTTTCCAATTTGAAGTTATTAAATGCAAGGCTCCTGCTTGTAATACATCTATTGATTTAAAGTTAGTTGGTGATTGGGGCCATTGAAGTGATAAAGACAATGTTAGAAAGGGAGAATGTTATATCTTTTTATAATTTGATTCCAAACTAATTGCCAAAAGTGAGAAATAGTGGGACAATCACAAAGCATGTGTTTTAAGTCAGCAGATGTGCATGGACAGGACCAGCAAGTAGATGAAGTGTTCGGAGAGAAGGATGCTAGTGTTGCAGGAATAAATAAAAGATGTTGATAAACAAAATAAAGGGTTGGAGAAGTATTAGCAGCTCTAGATGTTTTGTGAATTTTGAACCACAGTTTATCCCAAATGAGGGTCGACCAGCACCTTTTCCCACGACAATGCAGCCTTTGTTTTGTTTCTGTCTGCGGAAAGAAATAAGTGTTTATATAAAGAGGAAGCAGAAGGGGAAGAAATTAATATAGGAAAAAGAGCCGAACATCTCATGGGAGGTTTAGGGGCAGATGATAAAGAAAGAAGATATTGGGTAAGAGAAGGAAGTAAAAGATTATATTGTGATTTAAATGACGACTGTAATAAAACTTTTGTTTGAAGGTCAGCAAAGGATAAAGGAACGTCAATGGCTAATAGTTGTGAAATCCAAAACAACCCTTTTTGTCTCCAAGACTTCCAGTAAATGGTGCGGTTCTTTATACGCAATAAGCTATTGTGCCAAATGGTTGTTGATCTAGAGAGGAAGGAGAAGGATAAGAGGATGGTAGAAGAGGGATGAGAATTTTGCGAGTATGAGAAATAACGGGAGGTCGAAAAGAGGATATATTATTAGTAAAGGCAAGAGACTCTTTAAAATCAAAAGGGGCCACAAAAAACTTTTCTATAGAAATCCAAATAGGGAGATGAAAACAGTGTTCAAGGGAAAGCCAACGGGATGACTGTTTTAAAGAGAAAGCATAATAAGATTTGAAATCAGGGAATTTAAGACCACCATTAGATGTGTCTGCCTTTAAGGAGGATAAAGCTATCCGAGGGGGTTTGCCTTTCCATGGAAATTTTGTTAAAAGAGAGTCCATTTTTTAAAAATAAATTCGAGGAATGTGGGCAGCGACCATTGAAAGAATGTATAGAATCAAAGGAGAAAGCATCATTTTGGTGGAATCTAATCGCCCCCACCAAGAGAGAAAAAGCAGATGCCAGTGTCACTTAGAAATTTGGTGATGTGGTCAAAATTTAGTCTCAGTGTTTCGGAAATATTTGAGGAGAACCATAAGCCTAAATATTTTATTTTAAAAGGCTGCCAAGAGATTGGTGTAGAGGGGAATAAAAGCTATATTCTCGGAGATCTGGATTACAAAGCCTCCATTTATCAACTAGAGATTTGCGGTGTATGGTGGAAGTGAATTGTGAGTGCATCTTAGTGTTAATAAACTTAACTGAGGAATGCCTGTCTAATACGGGATCAAATATTTGATTACAATTTCCATCAAAAACAATATAATCATCATCAAATAAAAGAGGTTTATCAGAGATTTTAGTCCCAAAAACGTTGTCAACAATAACTGGACCATAAACATTCAAAAGAACTAAAGGTATCTGATTAATAAGAAGTTTACCCAATGACCCTCTGAGTACGATTCTTGATGAGTAACTGAAACCTGAAATTTCTTGTGGCTAAGAATTGAAACTCAAATTTTCTTACCTAGAGCTGGGGAAAAAATACATGCCTACCTAACATCTTTTTAGTTTAGATGCCTCGGTTTCAGATAAATGGGTTTCTTGAATGTTTGTTTGTAATTTAACTAAATGAGTTAATACCCATGGTCTTTTTATAGGATAACTTACTCCCTTAACATTCCATGTAGTAACTCTTAATATGACCAAATAAATTTAACATGAATAATTACTATGCAAACAACTAAACCATCAAATTCACTATTGAGAGAAAGAAAAAAGATAAAAGAGTGGAAATAGAAACACTGTTTCAGGACGGAGAAAAGGGGAGAAGTGGTGTTAGGATAGATATCATAAAGTATGAAAAAGAAAAAAAAAGTTGAGGAAATGGGAAGAACATCACAAAGACCAGAAAGACAATACAAGTCAAACATTTGATAATAAAGAAAGGTAACAAAAAGACATACCACAATCAGACAATAAAAGCGGGGTTGGTGGAGCCACATAGGGGAGACAGCACACCGAACGGAAGACTCCAGGATGAAAACGGCAAAGGGGACATCATCCAGGCAGATTGAGGGGGACATATATTGAGGGACCATAAAACCGTACCTGGTAAAGAAGAAAAAGAAAATATTAACAAAAGACATAACAAAAAATACATCAGGAAGGAGGAGAAATACAAGTAATAACAAACATTAATGGAACAATCAAGTCATTTATGACCGAGGAATGTCCATGGACTCATCTCTGCAAGTGTTCAAGAAATGCTGAAGAAGTGCAGGATCCTCATAATTTGTTGTTTTGTTATTGTAAGTCACCTTGAAAAGGCAAGGGTGGAACAATCTATATCTAGCATTCAAAATGCGAAGGGCAGGTCTCATACTAAGAACTTTTTCCGACGGTCCGCTGTCACTTTGGCATAGTCCTGGGTGAAAAAAAGATTAGAACCATTCCAAGAAACTTTTCCTTTCTGCTTGGCGGCATGGAGGACTCTAAGCAGATCGGTGTATTCCAAAAAATACAAAATAACTCCTCTAGGCGTTGTTGAAGAAGATGAAGAACAAGGGCCCTGCCCCAAGTGGTGTGCTTGTTGAATATTCAATGGTGGGGACTCAGGAAAACCACGAAGAGTTGGCAGAAAGGGTTGGAAAAAGGAGAGAGGATTAGAAACTTCGAGACCTACAACAAGACCATAAATGCATAAGTTACTAAGCCTGTTGCGATTCTACAGATTTTCCACCTGCTGTTTAAGATGCGCTATCTCTCTGTACATAGAAGGAACCTGGTCGGTGACTGCTTGAACAGATTCAACTTGTCTCTCTAGGTCTTCAACTTTTTGCTCTGTATGAGACCAATTATCTTCAAGGCTCTGGAGATGAATATGTGTTTCCTCCATGTAGGGCTTAAGGCACAAATTTCTTTGAGAAGTAGATCCATAGAAATTGAAGAGGAAGGATTAGTAGGAGAAGGTGGGTCCTTCTTAATTCGTTTGCCTGATGTAGAGCTTGACGTAGAGGAGAGTTATTTTGGAACCTGGCTTGGAGCTGGAACGAGGTGTGTTAGGAGCTGAGCCACTTGTAACAGAAGGTCCAGAGACTACTTCCTCCATATTCTCTTGCAGGATACTAAAAGGATTATACTCCTCTAAAGACGTATAGTTAATAGGTTGAGCACCACTGGGATTAGAGCGTGGCTTTGCCATGAAAGATAGTGATTGAGAGACCTCCTCAATGATACAGTGGGAAAAACTGTTTTCATAGTACAAGTCAAACTCCTAAAGTGATGTCTGAAGGCACATTACATGAGTTTTTGAGGTGAAAAGAAAAAGTAATTGTTAAAAGGAGAAGACTGTGCTGAAAAATTAAGGGAAGACACTGATAAAATGTCAAATGAGCATTTTAATATGAGGAAAAAGGTGTCTCAGGCCATCAGGCGGCAGACGAGGGGAGCAGCAGAAATTCAAAACGGAGGCCGTGACTACGCATTAAAACAAAGTTAGAAAAACATCTCCTGCACTCACCCCGTTCGTCTGCAAAGGGCGGTATGATGCAGCAGAAGTTCCGACACATATGTGCTCGGTTTGGAGTCCAAACCACAAGAACAGCAGCCTGGCGGACGCCCGTCGCCTTACATGCCACAGAGTTCTCCAGGTCAGTGGCCATCTCCTTAGGCTCCGAAGCCACGCCCCCGACCTCACCCACTTTAACCTCCGCTGGTAGGTGGCAAACTGGTTGGTGCAGGCTTTAGCGCTGGTGGCTCCCGGTGCGACAATCATTTTTGGCACCTCCATGCCCAATGACCGCCTCCTTAGATTCGCACACTACCACTTGGCAAACGTACCCCTCATCTCTCCAATCATAAGTTAATGCAAAACACAGCGCCGCCCCCTGAGGTCAGTGCCCCTTTCACAGATCAGCACCCAGTGCGGCCGTATGGGTCGCACTGCCCTAAAGCTGGCTCTAGAGAGCAGGTAGGAGAGATGAGACAGGACAGCTCAGTTCTCATGCATGCACCATCATTATGTTGCAGGCATAAACAGGTGTGTATGACACACAATAGGAAGGCAGCAGTAAAAGCTAAGGGTCTGCCAGATGGGAATGGAAATGATACACTGTAATCATCCACAATTGTCATGAACAAGCAATGGCTAAGTATGAAAAACACATGAAAACCAATGGATGAGGGGGGCTGACTAAAGCCCCCTGTTTTTTGTGTACTTCATCTCATTCTACTCGGCTTGAAGACATGAGGATAACCAACTAAGCTCTCTGTAGCCAGAACTTGAAAGAGAGTTAAAAATACAAACAATGAGGAAGCATGGTGTTATCAAAACTAAGAGATGTGGAAAACAGAAAAATCATGGTAAAGACAATTGCTGACAAGGAAGTCAAAATGGCAGACTGAGCCATGATGGGGAAGTGGTTAAAAAGGGTGAAGGATGGAAGAAAAGATGCCAAGGAAAGCATAAAAATGGTAACTACGGAAAGATGCTTGTAAGACATCAGTGTGAAGCAATCGATGAATGAGGTGATACGGGGCATATGCAAGAGTGCCAGGAGGGCAATAAACATGTGAAAATGAAGGAGAAAAGCTTCAAGTCATTAGTACTAGTTTCTCATTTGATTTCAGAAATCAGTGACAAAAATGTGTACTGCACCACCCACCCACCCATGAACTGTTCATTTTAATAATGTTTAATCCTTTTGCGATATAAACATTTTGTTGCTAAAATATGCCATTAGTTAGTAGACATTTGCAAATTATGCATCAAAAGGTGGACTGTGTGTAATGGGTGGTGCATCTATGATTATGTGGAAAACAACGTGAGTGCAGAATTGAATAATTTCGGTGACACAGCATATTAGCAAACCTCAGGCATTAAACTAGCCCTCCATGGCCTACCAAAAAGTAACCAATCTTGGCATACTGTCAGCGTTCTTGATATTAGAGTCATTACAGTAGCCCTGGGATAAGGCAGCCTTCACTGGCATAGTATTGATATCCTAAACATTATCACTAGCATTATCATAACCATTGCATGAGGACACTATACTTTGTAGATTGTTTGATTCTTTGCTATGAATGTTGGAAATGGTGGCCAACCATAGCTTCTTTGGTGCATTCTTTCACTGGGTGGACATGCTTGGTGTTTGATCTCAATCACTAGCATAAGTGGGTGCAATGTACCCCTAAAATCTTACACATCCAAACCACGTCCAACAAAAGGGTGGATTTGGGATGGTGTTAAACTTGAATAATCTAGATAAGTCATAAAGGTTCATTACAAAAATTCAAAAGCTACAGTACAGAGTAATGGAATGCAGGAACTGCTGAGTTAATTTGCCATAAAGTTCATCAATACAGAATTATACCAAATATTAACAAAATCAGAAAAGGGTAATTTCCAAATGTGCAACAAAAATGATAAGAAGCTGGACAGAATACCAACCAGAAACCCCAAAAAATCTAGCTCACGCCCAAACGAGGGTTTATATAGAAATAGTCTACATAAGAGAATATGAAAACTGCAAAGTCACTGTTGTATGAGCAAAGAAAGAAATTTTCATCAAATCAAAATACAGACTTTAAAATCTTCAAACAGCCATACAACCCAAATGAAGACTACAGGAAGAATGATTCAGTCCTTCTGACCTCATATCATCCAGAGGTATTAGAATAAACTAGTTACATGAACAGCAGTGAACCATTGTCAATGAATGTCATAATGCAGTCAAGCTGAATATCCTTGAAAACATGTTGCAATTGTGCTCCCTTTAGCAAGCCCCTTCAGAACAATTCAGAAATAAACAAAATCATATCTTGTTGAACTACGTGTAAAAAAGGATGAATAAATATGATGCTGTGAAATCCATTTTGAACAAGATGGTTTTGAAATCTATTTGAGGCCTAGTTAGCAGAAGCCAGGAAAACAACTTTAGAAAGTCATGGCAAAATTGTTTCGACAGCAATAGTATCATAATTACATATACATGTAAAATCCAGCTGCAGCCAGTGCAGGTAAGAGCGGTGAGGTGGGGCGGGGGGTAGTCGATAGATGATGGAATAGGGAGAAAAAAAACAAAAATATATAGAAAACCACTTACCTTGCTCTCGCTGCATCGGCGATGCAGCGAGAGCAAGATAAGTTATTTTTTATATTTTTTTATTTTTCCCCTATTCCATCGTCTATCGACTTCCCCCACCCCACCCGCCCCGCTCCACAGCCCCACCGCATCTACCAGCACCGACCGGGCTTGGTGAAATCAAGTGTAAATTAATAGCCTGCCCACTGTTAATAATGCATGTTCTTGATTAATGCATAAACATTCCCTCACATGAGATGGGCATCCTTGACATAGGCATATACGTCAGATAGTGCCCATGGGGTGCAGTGGTAAATGTGACTATTTGATAAGAATGTCATGTGGGTATTTGCGGGAAAAACTAGCGGATTTACCAAAATGAAGAAAAAAACAATATAGCTAGTGACATATTTTCCAAACCTTCTGTTTGAAGCAGTCTGGTTTATCCAACCAAAAGGAAAAACTGGCATTTATGGGAAAATGTGCATTATTTTAGGAAATGTGAAGCTGTGGACACTTGGGGCCACATGTACGAAAGTTTGAAATAGCGAGTTCCTGATTGCGATTTCCTGCAAATCGCAATTAGAAAATCACTATTTCAACTGTATGAAACTCTTTTGAGTTTCATTTGAGATTCCCAGTGGGCAGCAAATAGACTTAACTCATGAATGTTAATGAGGTAGGTCCAGTTTGCAACTCATTGGGAATCGCTAAAATCAAAGTCAGCAGACCACCATGTCTGTGACTGCTTTTAAATAAAGCCATTTTTTTTAGATGCAGCCCGTTTTTCATGAATGAAAACGGGATGCGTTTCAAAAACAAAAATTAAACATTTTCTTTTAATTTTTAAAGAGCAGGAAGTGGTCTGTGGCCCTTATTGTTGATGATATTTCACTGATTCACAAGATTAAACTGCAATCAAGTCATGTGCAGGCTTTTTGTCATTTATATCAATAAAGCTTTTCATGTCAATATCATCAGTATTGCTTTTCGAGTCCAGAGCCTCTAATTGTGGTATAACCTAATGGATATGTTCAGTGTTTTGTCTTGTTTAAAAATAAAAATCTTTTGTCAATAGTTGTACAAAGATGGGCATGTCGAGGCTTCAAATGGGAGTGACATCGTACAGCGTGACATGTAGGATAACAGCATCAGTTTTTATCCTATTTATACAAAAACATAACAACTTTAACTTGTTGTGCCATGTTAACATTACAGTCACTTATAAGGTCATCCCCTAGCCATCTTGCCGGATCTATTGCTAGGTTGTATCCTAGTGAAGTCTCCCACCGCCCTTCCACCCTTATATGTCGGTATCTTTTAGTGGAGGAGGAAGGAGCTCCAGATAGAAACCCCGGTAATCTGCCAATCTCTTCCATATTTTGGGGTGTTTTTGTGGGCAGCCTCTTGCTAAATATGTGGATCTCCAGGCCCATGCAGAAATCTAGTCCTTTTTTCCAAACCCCCAGCAGGAGGGGATACCGCCTTTCAGGCTCGTTTTGCCAATGTTAAACTTAGGAGCAATAGGTAGCGCTTGTATCTATTTCCCCCGATTCCCACCATGATATGAAGTAGGGCTAATCTCGGCAGCAGTGGGATTTTCCACTCTAGTAACTGGGATAAGCATGTGGTTACCCCTTTCCAGAATTTGTGGAGGACAGTACAGTGCAGTGCCAGGTAGTGTGTATGAAAGTGCCTTCCCTATCGCCACAGTGCAAACACAGTGTGGACTCCACCAAACCCGCCCGCCACCGTTTATGACGTGTAATGTATACTCGATGGAGGTATTTAAATTGCCTTAGGGGCGTCGCTATGGCCGCATCGGGCGGGGATGCCAGTGCCTCGGTATGTTCGCTGTTTAAATTTGCCTGACAACTCTAGCCTCCGAGTCTCTGAGATTTGTCTAGCTCTAGAGGCAGTCCTCATGTCAACTGACTAAGAGTGTGAGATCTACTTTTAATTTTTATGACCAGCACTATCCAAGTATAATCACAGTTGTATGACTGAAATTCTATTGGAAATGCAAGATGAGAATGCAAAAGAATATTGTTCTATACCTTTTGAAAAATCACAGGGACTCGCGTTAGAATGCAAGTTCAAATTACGTCTACTATCTTTTAAACATATGGATTTTTAGCAAATGTTTAGGGAAATTCTACATTTTGCCACCATTTTACCAGATTTTCTAAAGTACATCAAGGTGTTTGGCACACGATACAAGTGTTGGGATATTTAATGAGTGCCTCTATAGAGCTGGCAGCTGTAAGGTCAATTTTATTTGAAAAGTGAGCTGTCCAATACTCAACTTTTTTAGAGGGAATGATCTCCAGATATTCCTCATGAGGAGACGTTTTGGTAGGCAGTCCTTGATTTTTTTTAATATTTCAGTGCCATTTCGAAACTGCCGGGCAAACGTGTACTTTTTTGGTTAAATATTTTACATTTTGTGCTGTAAATGCATAATTTGGTTCCAATCCTTCAAATCTACCTTAGGAATAATTCCTATGGATCTTGACAGAAATAGGTGGATTGGTCAATTTGCTCACTTACTCAGTTCTATATGGGATATGGTTATCAGTGGGGAGTATTATATTTTTCTGGCCACTATTTTGGTGGGGTCATTATGTTGGTGCTCTCTCATTGGATCACCTACAGTTTACCCATTCAACCACCACCCCCATTGGTTCTACTCTATATGACAAAGTTAAACAAGCATTTACAATGCAATGGTCTCGGCATTATTAAAGGTAGAGCTATTGGAATTGCTCATGACATTTTTTTATTTTTTTATTTTATTTTTTAAAATCATAAATAAATAGCATTGTCATTTACATTGCCAATAGCTTAATCGTTAATTAGGTAACTAGCACATATATGGCGCATATCAGACTCCGTACAGCGCGCTTCTGCCTATTGGCTAGGTTCCCGCTACATAAATACCACAAAGATGGATATGTAGATACTCCCATGACCAAAGCCCTTATAATGCCCTCATTATGATTGTCCCAGTAACACCGTTGTTGTTGATTCCAAGGGATTCTGAAAACTCCAGGCTGAAGATGCTGATTCCTGCATGTTAATTCTCACCTCTGATGCAAAAGCTGTATTGGCGAGATGATACCACACAGTTTTGGTAGTACCAGGGCTTTAAGTGGACCGGGTCTCACCAGTGCTGAGCACCAGCAGTTATTTTTAAAGGAGGCCTCGAAACGGGTCTCTATCAGGCTCTGTTTTGTGCCCTGAAGTGCGTGTGCTCACACTGCTCACTTCTCACTTGTGGAGAAGTTACGGCATGTCGTCATGGCATGTGAGCGTTGTAGGGGAAGGGAAATCCTTTAAAAAGTCATTTTCTCTCTGGATTTTTCTTCTCTTTTTGAAACTCAGGAGCAGCAACATTGTCGTGGTGTTACCGGGACTGTAAGTGGACGATTTTTCAATATTATATACACGGCATAGTCGTTCCCCATTTACTATATGCAACTAACAACCATTGACAAAGCCAATAGTCCTGGCTTTTTGAAGGTGTTATGTTACTTGTATCATATATCTGGATGCAATGACAGAAACAGCAAAATACAAGTCGGGTAGCACACAAAGCTAAGCACAAATTTTTAACTTGCGTGTGTTAAGCCACGCCCTTAAATACATTGGCCACGCCCCTTTGAGAGGCCCCCCCAGTTTTTATATCCCACTTAAAGCCCTGGGTAGTACAGTGCCCTATCTTACTGTGGCACTCATAATAAGGGCATTAGTGGGAAACTCCTCTGAATCCTTCCCTGCAGTGCCCCAGTTTGCTTAGCAAATGTGCATGTCTGAAAGGCCTATTTGAATATATTAGTCGCCAGTGAAACATCTTGGGAGTGTGACATTTTGTCCCTGCTGAGGACTCGTGCCTTGAGCTTGGAGAGACTCCATTTTGGAGAATGTTTGACCAAACCTTCTACCTAGCTCAGCTTTTTTTGCAACAAGTCACTTGCCTTGAAAATTAATACATTAATAACAATGGGACCCTGCTCTTTAGTTCTTAATGTATTCACTGTTTTGCCTGGGTTTAGAATAACCACCCCAAGCAAAGGACATGCACATTTACTTCATCCTCATCATCGCCTGCAGCCTCCTCAGCAGTAAACAGTGTGTAAGGCGCGAGCGGCCGCTGCGGGTTCCTATGAGCCACCCACCAGCCTTGGCTGCTGCCTCGCACCAGCTCGTGCCTTCCGGCTAGCAGAGCTCACCCCCTTCTCCAGTTACTGCTTGAAAAGCCACAACTGAAAGAAAGGTGTCTCGGCTGCCACAGTGTCACTCTTACCTCGCAGCGTTCTGCGGGTCCCTGTGAAAATGTTTCATTGCAAGAATTCTCACCAGGTGATTCATGTCTCCAAAAGTGTCTGGAGGCATCTGGTAAACGGTCACACAGGGCTGGCCTGTTTCAAAGCAGCGCCACAACAAAGACCATCTCTATCGGAGCAGGGCAGACTGCGTCTCATGTGACCACATGTCATTAGCACGGGTGGGGGCTGGGGGGGCTGGAGGGGGGCTACTGGTGAAAGCTATACTGTAGGCCTGGGTGCAGGAAGCGCGATGAGCCACCCGCTACCATTTTGTACGTTACTGACACTCCCTGTGATCTTGGGCAAGCCATTTAAATCCCATCCGCCTCTGCCTCAATGCCTCGAAGCTCAGGGAACATTGCTCTGCTTCAGTTCCCATTGTGCATTCACTCCCTGTGTAACGCTTGGAGCAATGGAAGGAATATGAGGGGGTTGCAGACTCTATCGGAGCAGGGCAGACTGCGTCTCATGTGACCACATGTCATTAGCGCGGGTGGGGGCTGGGGGGGTTGGAGGGGGGGCTACTGGTTAAAGCTATACTGTAGGCCTGGGGGCAGGAAGCGCGATGAGCCACCGGCTCCCATTTTGTACGTCACTAACACTCCCTGTGATCTTGGGCAAGCCATTTAAATCCCACCCACCTCTGCCTCAATGCCTCGAAGCTCAGGGAACATTGCTCTGCTTCAGTTCCCATTGTGCATTCACTCCCTGTGTAACACTTGGAGCAATGGAAGGAATATGAGGGGGTTGCAGACATGGAGATGTAAAATGCCTCGAAGCAGCAAACAAAAAACAAGCGAACACACGAGACTGATTATGGGAGGGGGGGGCCAGAGCAGGACGAAGGAGAGCTGCGGGCGGAGGGAGTGGGGACGAGCAGAGCAGCTCTAGAAACCACCACCGTCTTTCTCCGAGGCAAAGCAGAAATGCCTCAGAGAAAGCATGGTAATTTTCGCATTCGGGGCGTGTGTTTTGTTGTTCTGAGTGACAGACTACGTCACTGTCTAAAGAACAGCAAAACTTACGCCCCCAAATCCGAAAAAGACGGAGCCTATTCGGAGGGACGGGTCTCTCCTCCAATGGCTGGCCTCCATTTAGGAAGCCAGCCAATGGGAGAGAGGCAAAAACAGAGGCGGGACAAATAGTCCACACTAAGAAACATTAAATCTCGGTACTTCCGGTTCTGCCTTCGGCAGACCGGATATTACCTCGACCTAAAAAGCAATTCTAGAACTTAGCGATTGAGGTATATCAATTCCGATTTCAGTAAGAGAAATGGATTGACTTATTCTATTATCATAAATATTTGGTAGGAAAGCATTATCACCCATCAACTGCATCCATGGCAGAAGACACAAAAAACAATTACCATCATCATTTTCCTAGAACAGCGGTTTGCAGCCTGTGGTTCGGGATCCCCTGGAGGTCCGAAAATCGCACTCAAGTGGTCCACGACTGCTTAGAAAGGAAATATTAACAGATTAATGAAGGGTACAGAGAACCAAAACGTCAAATGACATTTTTAAAATGTTCTGTAGTAGTAGTAAAACTTTATTTAGGCTGTACGGCCATAAAAGTACAAAGTAAAACATGCTCGCAGATATAACAATTAACAGCAGTATGTTCATATCACCTAGCTAGGACATCCAAGTTACAGAAATAAAAGTGCATTGGAAGAAAAAGATCATTCAATTTAAAAGCACAGTGTTATAGCACGAAAAACTGTACATACGTGATTTTAAAGTACTACAATAAAAACACAACAACATTTAGAAAGCAGTTCTATGATTAGCACACAGTTTGTGCAAAATTTACATCAAAATGACCTAGTGCTACCTCTATTAGCAAATTAAATGCCCAAAGCTGAAACAAAATAATCCAAAATAACATATGCTGATGTGAGAGAAGTAAAAACAAGAGAAAAGGACAATAAAACTTGGTTCAGGGTCCATTATGTGTCTCTACCTTTGAATTACTAAATCTCGGTACTTGTGCAAATAGCAATATACTAGTATATATTTCTGTCTCAGCAAATGTACTATAGAAAGCCATATCACAAACAACAATGAAATGACCACAAATGTGCTCGTTAACATGTCTGTGATAATTAAATAAAATGTATCAAAAAATAAGAGGGGGGAACTAGGAGCTGGAAGAAGGTCTAGTGCCCGTGCTCCTGGGGTTGAGATAAATGCAAAAACTATGGGTCCTGTTCCTAAATGGGAGATGGGGAGAAGACTTCTATCAAGGTTGGACAGATTGAGAGGGACAGTTAACCAGACTGTTTCATGATGCCCTCACACATCCCGAGGAATGTCATGCTTCATTATAGGGTTGTTGCTCCTCATCGGGCCGGTGCTGCAATGCCCTACGGGTCCCCAGAAGGGTCACTCTGCAGGAGATCTTTTGTTTTTTTGCTGCTTGATGAGTGCAAAGGGTGAATTTTCCTACCCAACAATTTTGTTGTTACAAGTACCCTATGAGTGGTACCTACTTGTCTTGGGGTTGGTTGTCTAACCTAAGTCTGTGAATTGAGGTATCCTCTGGGATGAGGCAGAGGTGCTGCGCTCTGGTGTGCTCAAGGTTTCCGAGTGTGTGCCACTTTTCGCACATACCCTGGTCCTGTGCATCTCCCGAAATTCGATTCACAGTCTTAGGTAGGACAGCCAACACCAAGGTAAGTAGGTACCACTCGTAGGGTACTTGTAGCGACACAATTGTGGGGTACGAAAATTCACCCATTATTTTTGTCCTGAAGAAGCGCTATGGATCCTTTTTTACCACTAGGGGCGCGAAACATGTGGAACGGAGTTTGACCCTGACAAGGGTGCAATTGTCAAGCTACTGGGGTCCTTTATTACCCCATTAGTAGCACCAACCTATGAAGGTTTTTTTAATCTGGGGAATCAATATATTAAAGGTTTCAGTGATAGCCCCAATAACGCACTTCACAGCACACCCAACACCACCACATGTAGACATTACTTGCACTCATCAAACTGCAAAAAACTGAAGATCTCCGGCAAAGTGACCCTTCAGGGGACCCGTAAGGCATTGCTGCGTCAGCCCTATGAGGAGCAACCACCCTATGATGAAGCATGGCATCCCTCAGGATGTGTGAGGGCATCAGGAAACCGTCTGGTTAACTGTCCCTCTCAATCTGTCCAACCTTGATAGAAGTCGTTTGGCCCTCTCCTAATTAGGAATAAGGACCCCTTATGTTTGCATTTATAAATATATAAAGCCCAGTATATAAAATATCAAATAAGAATGCCTGCTTGCAGTTAGAAATCTATAAAGCATGAAACCACCATTCCCTTCGGGCTATAATCATACAGGTCAAGATCACTCTATAGTCTGTTATACTCAGCATCTAAACCAATTCAAAAACCATTTTAAAAGAGCTAATTTGCTATATAAGGATAGTTTGTTTATGTTCACATTAGTTCAATGGCAAACCTCCATAGGAGGATCCTACGGTCTCAGTCTCTATGCCCACAACAAGAAACGAGATACAGCAAACTCAATTTGCTCACTTGTATCACTTTTCAGAATTCTGAGAGTATCCTGGTATTTACTGACCCCCAGTGCCTTACATAGCAGAATGATCCACTTCATATGAGGTTTTCTATATTTAGCACATAAAGAAAAAAAATTGCTTCTGTCTCATTTTGTGATGGACAGTCATATGTTTCTTGGCCCCATTTAGCTGTAACGGTATTCAAGGCCCATTCTAAATTTAACATACAGATGTTTTCCCTGAGGGGGATAGATTCTGTCCAAGTACTGCTCCTAGTTAGAGGAATACTTGAAGTTGCAAAATTGGCCCATCATACTGTTCGCAGCCTGATCATTTCAAATCTTCTTTAAGACAGATTCCTAGTAGGCTGGTTTAACTTCCTGGATGTCACCCTTCCTGATCCTCTGTGGTAAAATCCATAGCTCTTCCATTTTATTCTCTTTGAACTTGTTTTAAACATACTTAAGCCAATGGGTACGTCCTTGAGGGTCCTGGGAGATCAGTTCTGACAAGGCATCCCTGTAAGGCTTCTGCTCCATCCAAAAACTAAGAGGGAAGCCCAATAGAACAAGGGTTTTAAGGATGTCACCTGATGAATGTGCTTAAGAGCCATGTCTAATCTAAGTGCTATAACAAGGGTACTGGTGGGCAAATTTAACAAGGAACTGATACATTTATTTTCAAACAACTTATGTGCTAGGCAGTTGGTATACCCCCATCTCTCAGCCCCATATGCTGCTGCTACAACTACTGTGGCTTTGTACACATTAGGAGCAGGTGAAATAGACCACACCCAAAGGAAGCTTTGTTCTTCCTTGCAATAGCTAAGGCCCTTTGATGAAGTATGTTTTTTTTTCTATTTGGGGGGCCCATGTCAAGTTGTCCAACATTCTTACACCCAATTGCTACATGATCTATAGCACTATTAATATAGAGGCTAAACAAAGTGGGCGCCAGCACACATCCCTGTCTGGTGCCACGCTCTATGGGGACCTAATTTGTTAGGTCCTTCCCCTGGTGCACCACACCCTGACATATGTGTCCGTTTGTAACACTCTCAACATCTGTAGAAGATCATCTGGGAAGTCATAAGTTTGTAAGACCCTCCATCCTTCTTCCCTCTGGACCAGATCAAAAGTCGCCCTCAGCTCAATGAAGGTGACATAAGGATGGTCCCGCGTCAGGGCAATATATTTCCAGCACAAAATTTGAAAGCAGATAACTTGATCAAGATTACTGATCCCTTTCCTAAGCCCTGCTTGGGGGTCAGTGAGGGCATGGTGTTCTGATATCCACGAGTGTAACCTGACCAAACGTTGTCTATTAAAGATATTTTGATTAATTTCAATTAGATTTATTGGTCTAAAGTTAACTGGTGAGTCTCTACTCCCCTTCTTATGAATTGGCACTATAACAGCACTGCACCATGTTGGGGAAACCTTCTCCCCCCTCACGAAAGCCTTACTTAAGGTATTAAGATATGGTGTTATCACACAAAAGAGAGGGCTCTGATACTGGCCACATTCCATGAAAGAAATTTGATAGTGGCCCTTTTAGGCGCTCCCTTCCACACCACCTTCTTTGGGATACTACTTAACGGGGCCCCTTCTGTATCCATGTTTCCCTGCCTATTGCCTTGGTCGGTACTTAGCACCGCTACCTCCCCCTCCAATCCAATCATCCATGGGGGCACTCAATGGATAATTCAGAGAAATGTTCCTTCCTCCTCAACAAATCTACCCATTGCCTTTCAGTCAATCAACCACTGATAGGACATCTGTAGATTCATGTCTTCTTGTGGGAGAGTGATTATGTGGCATATCTTTCTGTGTGATAGTACTCCGATTTGTTATGAGCATGTCTGAGATGTTTGACTTAATCCTAATCAATGATCATATGGGGGGCCTTAATCTATGTTCAAGAGAAATATCGCCCTCTATAAAGCCAAGATTCACTAGCTTCAGCCCTATACAGTCCAATTGGGAGTTAGAACTACTAATGTGAGTAGTATATCGTATGTCTTCCCTTATTATCGATCTGCACCCACAGGTTTTCCTGATCCAGTGTATGGCCTTATTTGTAAGTGAATCACATAGTTCACTAGTTCCCTGTGACAATTGTGGGGCTTTAATTAAATAAACTATTATATACAACAAGGGAAACCCAAAGTAGCAGTAAGTGTGGGACCTTGGGGGTATGCAATATTTCAAAGAACAGTGGTCCCAGACATCAGTCACAATTTAAAAACAAGATACAAATAGACCAAAATTGGAATCTTTGTTCAATGTCCAGCCGGACATATTTTAATAATAAATATACTCAAATGTAGCAAAATATACAGAAATTCCTAAGTGGAACACAAACCTGCGTCCAGCTACCACATATACACAACCATAAAAAACAGACAATTACAAGGCAAGAAAAAAGTCTGTCAAGTAATCAAAGAATTGGAACAGACAGTTATTAATTACATACACATTCTGTGATTTACACAGTGGAAAAATGTACAAATCATCACGTGTACAGTGTCGACGACGTTTCGATCCTTATTTAATTCAGGACCATCATCAGGACATATCAATACATGCCTTTACTAAATATTTACAAGGATTGCCATACACAAATAACAGCAGATACAATAAAAGAAAGAAAACAACACAATGGAAGAAATAGGGAAGGAAAAAAAAGGGAAGAGAAAAGAAAATCCATGAATTAGTGCATTTCAAAATTATCAACAATGTCAATTCATTTTAAAAGGATCACGCTCTATACATTAAAGTGTGTACATATCAAACCATGAAAATACACAATCTTAGAACCATAATTACACTGACAGTGTATGCTGGAGTCTGTTCATATCAGAGTTTGCGGCCATATAGACAACCCCACATATCGAGGCTCCTCCATTTTTCATACAGTGACCTAATATTGCACTATAGCTCGATGGTGTGAAACACCAAAAGTTGGGCACATCACTATGCTCTAGTGTCCTGTACTTCGCGTGAGGAAGTACTTACATAACGTACTCTTATGCACTATTGCAGTTCATAGATGGCACCCATCCGGCTCACTAGATTGTCTGTTTTTTATGGTTGTGTATATGTGGTAGCTGGACGCAGGTTTGTGTTCCACTTAGGAATTTCTGTATATTTTGCTACATTTGAGTATATTTATTATTAAAATATGTCCGGCTGGACATTGAACAAAGATTCCAATTTTGGTCTATTTGTATCTTGTTTTTAAATTGTGACTGATGTCTGGGACCACTGTTCTTTGAAATATTAATTAAATAAACGTCATATTGTTTAGCCTTTGTGTTATAGGACTTAGATCTTTTATATGTCCTCCTCTCTACTAATGTACTTTTTCCGTATTCGGTTATTGGTGTTTGCTCTCTCATCCTATGGGGGTTAATACAAGCTGTTGACACATTCTCGACTTCGGCTAACTTATAGGGAGGCTGGGTTGTTCTACCAGGGGTGTTGACATCTGGTACACTCTTATAGTTCTTCCCATGACTAATAGCTTGATGGGGGGCTGTCCTAGGGGGAGTGAGGGCTTAATATAGCCTTTTCCTGTGTTGTTTATTTTAGATATCAGTGTTACAAGGTTGTCCAGCTTTTTATTCTGAACGTCATCCAGCCTGCTTATCAATTCATGCATGCTCCTAATTTAGTGCCTTAATTGGTCCAGCTGCAAATTAACCGTAAGTACTCCTTCCTTAACACCATCCATCACAAACCCATGCTGGCTGGCGTTGGTGTGCTGTTTATTTTCCTATGACTCCAACACAGCATACAGGTCAGAGTACTCAATTTCAACTGTTAACAGAAGAGGCTCATTTAGAGAGGTGTATCTGGAGTACCCCTAGTACAGCCTCTGGAGCCGGATTGGGGTTAAGCTAATTTACCCTAGGAGAGCTATATGAAACATTTATCTTCCTTGTATGCTTAAAATAGGACTTGATGCCTTTTCCTGTTGTTCTTCTGTTCCCCCCCCACCCAGATTACCCTTATCTTCAAGGGTAAGCAAACCCTCAAACTCCTCAATCAGTTTATCGATTTGATCCAATGTGCAATTTTCTACCGAGTGTCTTGCTAATTTCCTGCCCCCCGCAAACTTGCCAACTTGTTATACACTAGGACACGTGGGGGAAGCTTCCTCACATACAGGTATGCCGACGCTGTAAAGACCAAGGGGGAAAACGATGGACAAACAAGCTCAAGATGGTAGGTAGTAAACAGTAAGTTGTTCTGGCAATAAAAAGGTCAGCAATCGAACCTTTATTCCACTTCTAAGGATTTGACCAGTCGATGTTGACATACGTCAATGATCGGTCCATGTGCTCATATGCATGAAGAGTCAACTCTATAGACTGAAGCTCGTGGATTAGTCTTATCAGGCACGATGTAAGAAGGCGACATGAACGGTCCAAGGGGGTGTGACCCTGAACTTCCTCTCGATGAGGAGAGAGGACGGCCTTGGTGCAGCAAGACATACACACAGTTATATAGCGCTAATCACATTCACTTGATGACCAGACAGAGGATTGTGGGACTCGTAGTCCATGGCGGTCGTCTTCTACGACGGGCTAATCCTCTGATGCAGTAAAGTACAGAAAAATGCCCAGGGTGCAGAGCAAACACCTCCCTGGGGTCTAAGTTCAAGGCTGATGCTTGATATAATGGCCCCTAACAGTGAATACATCAAAGAGGCCAGGCAGCTCCTCTCCCTAAAATGTTCTGTAAATGTGAAGGAATTTACAATTGGAGGCTAAAAATTAAGTGGCTATCCCCAGATTGTTTTGTGGGACAGCGCAAGTAAATCAAAGAGTATGTCATATGGCTGATGGGCTTTCTTTACTGAATTCAGAAAAGCTCCACCATTCCCATTAAAATTAAGCTTGTGTTTTTTAATATCTGTTTAGGTTTTAAATACAATATGTCATCATTTGTGTATTATTTTGTGGTCCAAACTATTGAAATTGCTTAGGCTGATATCCATGGCCTCCAGTAATGAAGCAGTAGGATGCTAGGATTGCAATGATTATTTACTAGGGGTCCCCTGATTCCAGTAATGATTATGTAGAGGTTCACAGAAGTTAAAAATGTAAGAACTACTGATCTAGAAACCTTGCTTATGAATACTCAACAATGTGCCAATCAACATCCTATTGTGAATTTAATGTTGGTCTTAGACTTAACTTGCACTTTCTGTCTGGCTCCTGATTTCAGCATCATCTTATACATCAAACCAAGACTTCTCGCTAGTTTAAATAGCTCTCTATTCACAAGCACTTCTCCTCAAAGGAGACCTGGACCCAAATATGCAAATATTGGACATCATTATTTTCCCAATACCAAAGGATTCCCTTTGTTAGGATCGCTGGAGTGGCGTCATATAGCAAGACGTCATCCATGAATGTCAGCAGTGGGCTTGGGGAATTTTAGAGTACAAGAGGTTTCACCTAAAAACACTTCACGAGGCACACACATCCCTCATCACAACAGTGACAGTCAGTTTGTACAAACCAAACAAGAGACTCTTCAAATCTCTCAAACACTACATCAGTCCACTCCTGGGAAACACCTCTCCCACATTTAGAAGACACTGGCAATGCCAGGTTCCGCTTCTTCTCTGAGAAAGTAAACAACATCTGAACTCAGATAAACAACACCAAACATACATCTGCTCAGTCTCCCCTCAGCCATCACCACACACCTAAGTTGACATTTTTCAACCTCATCTTGCATGCAGAGTTCAACACCAATCTCAAATCCCTAAAGGCTGCTTGTTATGAAAACCATGTGATATCATCATGAAATCTGCCCAAGAAAAGCCATACATTCACTCTTGAACATCTTCACCCCTTCTGTCAGCCAACAGGCCTTCTCAAACAAACTGAAAAAAGGGGACCTATCTGGCCCTGCTACCTGGACTCGGAACATCTTGCCAACTACTGTACCATCCCCACCTACCTTCCATCAGAGAAATCATATGGGAAGACAGTCCCTACTCAACTACGAGATCAGATCAACAAGAAACACCTTTCTAGACTCGCTCCCATTCCAGTATCGGGTCATACCTCAACATGCTTATTGCAACCTTTGAAGGAATAACAAAACACTCTTCACCACTGACCTCTGCCTCCTGATGCTGTTCAACCTCTCTGCAGCCTTTGATACAGCCAATCACCAAATGTTGATTATCGTGCTGAAATTGAGGTTTCTGGCACAGACTCACAACAGCTCAACTCTTACCTCACAAAGTGCTATCAACTCTTCAAGGTGAAAATCTGAAGATACATGAAGTTCTTAGTTTCCTACTAAGCCTTCCAAAGAGCCATCCTCTCCCGCATCATCACCAATCTCTACATAGAACCCTGTGTATTCATACTTACTGATAACAGCTATAGGAGCCATCAAAATATCAGTGACACTCAGAAATATCTTAAAGACTCATTGACTTATGAGATACAGCTACTAAAAACTTTCCTTGATGTAAACTGGGTATGAACGTCAAGCACATATTTAATACTCGATTAAAAGAAATTAAACAGAAATTGGCCTGATGTCCAAGAACACCAGACAACTACATATTCAAGCTTGGTTATCTAAACAGAACCTGAATGTTATCATTACTCCTGCTGACAGTCAACGCAAAGCCACTTGGATTTACCCTTAACACTTACCACCATTCCAGGAACACATCATCAAGAAACACAATACTTAATGGCATAAGCTATTTCTCTTGAAAAAAAGTGAAACCCTTGCTTCCCCAAACCAACTTCAGGACACACTGTAGAAAGTCTCTTAAAAAATAAAGAAGTTCATCCACCTAACCCCAACTTTGAGATCATTATATTAGTTCCCATAAAAACCTGTATCACCTTCAAGACCTGCTAGCTGGACTACATACAAGGCCATCATAAACAGCAACTATGCACACCTAAATGAGAAAATGACCAACTCAGCAAGATGTATGAAACTAAGAGCCAGGACATTGGAAGAAAGAATGATACTGAAGAACTGCAAGAAGGAAAAACAGCAGGAAGGCATTATCCATCTACTTACCCAGGATCCGCAACAACATCGCCTTCAACTGCAGAGCGGTTCCTACTCTAAGATTCAGAAAGAAATCAAGACCCATCTCTTCAAAGAAGCCTTATGAGTCAAAAGTGCTTTAATTGGGAAAGAGAAGTGCAGGTACTCACCAGAATGAGTGGAATTAAGTAAGTGGGTGGGTTAAAGGCATGGCTAAGCGGCAAGCACTTAAGTGAAGTAGTAAGGTGCCCTACCCAACTCTTGTATCCACAGGTGCCAACTTAAATGAGACTCCGTTTCCAATTCTGTATCTGAAGCGTTCTAAGCAAATGTAGTTGAAATACTAAGAACGCTTTGTGAGAAGCAACGAGGTTTTTACAGTTCCGTTGAGCAGGAGAAATATATTAACTATAAGACTTTTCCAAATTGTTCATAAATACATCATTTTTTCAAGAAGACTATTGACACCTAAACATTTACCCTTAATAATCCAAATACTGTGTGCCTTCAAGAACTGAAGAAGAAATTAGCTGAATAGTTTTGGATGCTCCTTTATGTGTAGAGATTCTGGCATGGCCTGGCTGGCCTGCATGAGAGGGGAGGTTACAGAACAAATGGCATCATTATATACCCGCTACCATTTTGTACGTCACTGACACTCCCTGTGATCTTGGGCAAGCCATTTAAATCCCATCCGCCTCTGCCTCAATGCCTCGAAGCTCAGGGAACATTGCTCTGCTTCAGTTCCCATTGTGCATTCACTCCCTGTGTAACGCTTGGAGCAATGGAAGGAATATGAGGGGGTTGCAGACTCTATCGGAGCAGGGCAGACTGCGTCTCATGTGACCACATGTCATTAGCGCGGGTGGGGGCTGGGGGGGTTGGAGGGGGGGCTACTGGTTAAAGCTATACTGTAGGCCTGGGGGCAGGAAGCGCGATAAGCCACCGGCTCCCATTTTGTACGTCACTGACACTCCCTGTGATCTTGGGCAAGCCATTTAAATCCCACCCGCCTCTGCCTCAATGCCTCGAAGCTCAGGGAACATTGCTCTGCTTCAGTTCCCATTGTGCATTCACTCCCTGTGTAACGCTTGGAGCAATGGAAGGAATATGAGGGGGTTGCAGACATGGAGATGTAAAATGCCTCGAAGCAGCAAACAAAAAACAAGCGAACACACGAGACTGATTTAGGGAAGGGGGGGGCCAGAGCAGGACGAAGGAGAGCTGCGGGCGGAGGGAGGGGGGACGAGCAGAGCAGCTCTGGAAACCACCTCCGTCTTTCTCCGAGGCAAAGCAGAAATGCCTCGGAGAAAGCATGGTAATTTTCGCATTCGGGCGTGTGTTTTGTTGTTCTGAGTGACAGACTACGTCACTGTCTAAAGAACAGCAAAACTTACGCCCCCAAATCCGAAAAAGACGGAGCCTATTCGGAGGGACGGGTCTCTCCTCCAATGGCTGGCCTCCATTTAGGAAGCCAGCCAATGGGAGAGAGGCAAAAACAGAGGCGGGACAAATAGTCCACACTAAGAAACATTAAATCTCGGTACTTCCGGTTCTGCCTTCGGCAGACCGGATATTACCTCGACCTAAAAAGCAATTCTAGAACTTAGCGATTGAGGTATATCAATTCCGATTTCAGTAAGAGAAATGGATTGACTTATTCTATTATCATAAATATTTGGTAGGAAAGCATTATCACCCATCAACTGCATCCATGGCAGAAGCCACAAAAAAAATTACCATCATCATTTTCCTAGAACAGTGGTTTGCAGCCTGTGGTCCGGGATCCCCTGGAGGTCCGAAAATCGCACTCAAGTGGTCCACGACTGCTTAGAAAGGAAATATTAACAGATTAATGAAGGGTACAGAGAACCAAAACGTCAAATGACATTTTTAAAATGTTCTGTAGTAGTAGTAAAACTTTATTTAGGCTGTACGGCCATAAAAGTACAAAGTAAAACATGCTCACAGATATAACAATTAACAGCAGTATGTTCATATCACCTAGCTAGGACATCCAAGTTACAGAAATAAAAGTGCATTGGAAGAAAAAGATCATTCAATTTAAAAGCACAGTGTTATAGCACGAAAAACTGTACATACGTGATTTTAAAGTACTACAATAAAAACACAAGAACATTTAGAAAGCAGTTCTATGATTAGCACACAGTTTGTGCAAAATTTACATCAAAATGACCTAGTGCTACCTCTATTAGCAAATTAAATGCCCAAAGCTGAAACAAAATAATCCAAAATAACATATGCTGATGTGAGAGAAGTAAAAACAAGAGAAAAGGACAATAAAACTTGGTTCAGGGTCCATTATGTGTCTCTACCTTTGAATTACTAAATCTCGGTACTTGTGCAAATAGCAATATACTAGTATATATTTCTGTTTCAGCAAATGTACTATAGAAAGCCATATCACAAACAACAATGAAATGACCACAAATGTGCTCGTTAACATGTCTGTGATAATTAAATAAAATGTATCAAAAAATAAGAGGGGGGAACTAGGAGCTGGAAGAAGGTCTAGTGCCCGTGCTCCTGGGGTTGAGATAAATGCAAAAACTATGGGTCCTGTTCCTAAATGGGAGATGGGGAGAAGACTTCTATCAAGGTTGGACAGATTGAGAGGGACAGTTAACCAGACTGTTTCATGATGCCCTCACACATCCCGAGGAATGTCATGCTTCATCATAGGGTTGTTGCTCCTCATCGGGCCGGTGCTGCAATGCCCTACGGGTCCCCAGAAGGGTCACTCTGCAGGAGATCTTTTGTTTTTTTGCTGCTTGATGAGTGCAAAGGGTGAATTTTCCTACCCAACAATTTTGTTGTTACAAGTACCCTATGAGTGGTACCTACTTGTCTTGGGGTTGGTTGTCTAACCTAAGTCTGTGAATTGAGGTATCCTCTGGGATGAGGCAGAGGTGCTGCGCTCTGGTGTGCTCAAGGTTTCCGAGTGTGTGCCACTTTTCGCACATACCCTGGTCCTGTGCATCTCCCGAAATTCGATTCACAGTCTTAGGTAGGACAGCCAACACCAAGGTAAGTAGGTACCACTCATAGGGTACTTGTAGCGACACAATTGTGGGGTACGAAAATTCACCCATTATTTTTGTCCTGAAGAAGCGCTATGGATCCTTTTTTACCACTAGGGGCGCGAAACATGTTGAACGGAGTTTGACCCTGACAAGGGTGCAATTGTCAAGCTACTGGGGTCCTTTATTACCCCATTAGTAGCACCAACCTATGAAGGTTTTTTTAATCTGGGGAATCAATATATTAAAGGTTTCAGTGATAGCCCCAATAACGCACTTCACAGCACACCCAACAGCACACCCACCACCACCACATGTAGACATTACTTGCACTCATCAAACTGCAAAAAACTGAAGATCTCCGGCAAAGTGACCCTTCAGGGGACCCGTAAGGCATTGCTGCGTCAGCCCTATGAGGAGCAACCACCCTATGATGAAGCATGGCATCCCTCAGGATGTGTGAGGGCATCAGGAAACTGTCTGGTTAACTGTCCCTCTCAATCTGTCCAACCTTGATAGAAGTCATTTGGCCCTCTCCTAATTAGGAATAAGGACCCCTTATGTTTGCATTTATAAATATATAAAGCCCAGTATATAAAATATCAAATAAGAATGCCTGCTTGCAGTTAGAAATCTATAAAGCATGAAACCACCATTCCCTTCGGGCTATAATCATACAGGTCAAGATCACTCTATAGTCTGTTATACTCAGCATCTAAACCAATTCAAAAACCATTTTAAAAGAGCTAATTTGCTATATAAGGATAGTTTGTTTATGTTCACATTAGTTCAATGGCAAACCTCCATAGGAGGATCCTACGGTCTCAGTCTCTATGCCCACAACAAGAAACGAGATACAGCAAACTCAATTTGCTCACTTGTATCACTTTTCAGAATTCTGAGAGTATCCTGGTATTTACTGACCCCCAGTACCTTACATAGCAGAATGATCCACTTCATATGAGGTTTTCTATATTTAGCACATAAAGAAAAAAAATTGCTTCTGTCTCATTTTGTGATGGACAGTCATATGTTTCTTGGCCCCATTTAGCTGTAACGGTATTCAAGGCCCATTCTAAATTTAACATACAGATGTTTTCCCTGAGGGGGATAGAATCTGTCCAAGTACTGCTCCTAGTTAGAGGAATACTTGAAGTTGCAAAATTGGCCCATCATACTGTTCGCAGCCTGATCATTTCAAATCTTCTTTAAGACAGATTCCTAGTCTAGTAGGCTGGTTCCTGGATGTCACCCTTCCTGATCCTCTGTGGTAAAATCCATAGCTCTTCCATTTTATTCTCTTTGAACTTGTTTTAAACATACTTAAGCCAATGCGTACGTCCTTGAGGGTCCTGGGAGATCAGTTCTGACAAGGCATCCCTGTAAGGCTTCTGCTCCATCCAAAAACTAAGAGGGAAGCCCAATAGAACAAGGGTTTTAAGGATGTCACCTGATGAATGTGCTTAAGGGCCATGTCTAATCTAAGTGCTATAACAAGGGTACTGGTGGGCAAATTTAACAAGGAACTGATACATTTATTTTCAAACAACTTATGTGCTAGGCAGTTGGTATACCCCCATCTCTCAGCCCCATATGCTGCTGCTACAACTACTGTGGCTTTGTACACATTAGGAGCAGGTGAAATAGACCACACCCAAAGGAAGCTTTGTTCTTCCTTGCAATAGCTAAGGCCCTTTGATGAAGTATGTTTTTTTTTCTATTTGGGGGGCCCATGTCAAGTTGTTCAACATTCTTACACCCAATTGCTACATGATCTATAGCACTATTAATATAGAGGCTAAACAAAGTGAGCGCCAGCACACATCCCTGTCTGGTGCCACGCTCTATGGGGACCTAATTCGTTAGGTCCTTCCCCTGGTGCACCACACCCTGACATATGTGTCCGTTTGTAACACTCTCAACATCTGTAGAAGATCATCTGGGAAGTCATAAGTTTGTAAGACCCTCCATCCTTCTTCCCTCTGGACCAGATCAAAAGTCGCCCTCAGCTCAATGAAGGTGACATAAGGATGGTCCCGCGTCAGGGCAATATATTTCCAGCACAAAATTTGAAAGCAGATAACTTGATCAAGATTACTGATCCCTTTCCTAGGCCCTGCTTGGGGGTCAGTGAGGGCATGGTGTTCTGATATCCATGAGTGTAACCTGACCAAACGTTGTCTATTAAAGATATTTTGATTAATGTCAATTAGATTTATTGGTCTAAAGTTAACTGGTGAGTCTCTACTCCCCTTCTTATGAATTGGCACTATAACAGCACTGCACCATGTTGAGGAAACCTTCTCCCCCCTCACGAAAGCCTTACTTAAGGTATTAAGATATGGTGTTATCACACAAAAGAGAGGGCTCTGATACTGGCCACATTCCATGAAAGAAATTTGATAGTGGCCCTTTTAGGCGCTCCCTTCCACACCACCTTCTTTGGGATACTACTTAACGGGGCCCCTTCTGTATCCATGTTTCCCTGCCTATTGCCTTGGTCGGTACTTAGCACCGCCACCTCCCCCTCCAATCCAATCATCCATGGGGGCACTCAATGGATAATTCAGAGAAATGTTCCTTCCTCCTCAACAAATCTACCCATTGCCTTTCAGTCAATCAACCACTGATAGGACATCTGTAGATTCATGTCTTCTTGTGGGAGAGTGATTATGTGGCATATCTTTCTGTGTGATAGTACTCCGATTTGTTATGAGCATGTCTGAGATGTTTGACTTAATCCTAATCAATGATCATATGGGGGGCCTTAATCTATGTTCAAGAGAAATATCGCCCTCTATAAAGCCAAGATTCACTAGCTTCAGCCCTATACAGTCCAATTGGGAGTTAGAACTACTAATGTGAGTAGTATATCGTATGTCTTCCCTTATTATCGATCTGCACCCACAGGTTTTCCTGATCCAGTGTATGGCCTTATTTGTAAGTGAATCACATAGTTCACTAGTTCCCTGTGACAATTGTGGGGCTTTAATTAAATAAACTATTATATACAACAAGGGAAACCCAAAGTAGCAGTAAGTGTGGGACCTTGGAGGTATGCAATATTTCAAAGAACAGTGGTCCCAGACATCAGTCACAATTTAAAAACAAGATACAAATAGACCAAAATTGGAATCTTTGTTCAATGTCCAGCCGGACATATTTTAATAATAAATATACTCAAATGTAGCAAAATATACAGAAATTCCTAAGTGGAACACAAACCTGCGTCCAGCTACCACATATACACAACCATAAAAAACAGACAATTACAAGGCAAGAAAAAAGTCTGTCAAGTCATCAAAGAATTGGAACAGACAGTTATTAATTACATACACATCCTGTGATTTACACAGTGGAAAAATGTACAAATCATCACGTGTACAGTGTCGACGCATTTCGATCCTTATTTAATTCAGGACCATCATCAGGACATATCAATACATGCCTTTACTAAATATTTACAAGGATTGCCGTACACAAATAACAGCAGATACAATAAAAGAAAGAAAACAACACAATGGAAGAAATAGGGAAGGAAAAAAAAGGGAAGAGAAAAGAAAATCCATGAATTAATGCATTTCAAAATTATCAACAATGTCAATTCATTTTAAAAGGATCACGCTCTATACATTAAAGTGTGTACATATCAAACCATGAAAATACACAATCTTAGAACCATAATTACACTGACAGTGTATGCTGGAGTCTGTTCATATCAGAGTTTGCGGCCATATAGACAACCCCACATATCGAGGCTCCTCCATTTTTCATACAGTGACGTAATATTGCACGATGGTGTGAAACACGAAAAGTTGGGCACATCACTATGCTCTAGTGTCCTGTACTTCGCGTAAGGAAGTACTTACATAACGTACTCTTATGCACTATTGCAGTTCATAGATGGCACCCATCCGGCTCACTAGATTGTCTGTTTTTTATGGTTGTGTATATGTGGTAGCTGGACGCAGGTTTGTGTTCCACTTAGGAATTTCTGTATATTTTGCTACATTTGAGTATATTTATTATTAAAATATGTCCGGCTGGACATTGAACAAAGATTCCAATTTTGGTCTATTTGTATCTTGTTTTTAAATTGTGACTGATGTCTGGGACCACTGTTCTTTGAAATATTAATTAAATAAACGTCATATTGTTTAGCCTTTGTGTTATAGGACTTAGATCTTTTATATGCCCTCCTCTCTACTAATGTACTTTTTCCGTATTCGGTTATTGGTGTTTGCTCTCTCATCTTATGGGGGTTAATACAAGCTGTTGACACATTCTCGACTTCGGCTAACTTATAGAGAGGCTGGGTTGTTCTACCAGGGGTGTTGACATCTGGTACACTCTTATAGTTCTTCCCATGACTAATAGCTTGATGGGGGGCTGTCCTAGGGGGAGTGAGGGCTTAATATAGCCTTTTCCTGTGTTGTTTATTTTAGATATCAGTGTTACAAGGTTGTCCAGCTTTTTATTCTGAACGTCATCCAGCCTGCTTATCAATTCATGCATGCTCCTAATTTAGTGCCTTAATTGGTCCAGCTGCAAATTAACCGTAAGTACTCCTTCCTTAACACCATCCATCACAAACCCATGCTGGCTGGCGTTGGTGTGCTGTTTATTTTCCTATGACTCCAACACAGCATACAGGTCAGAGTACTCAATTTCAACTGTTAACAGAGGAGGCTCATTTAGAGAGGTGTATCTGGAGTACCTCTAGTACAGCCTCTGGAGCCGGATTGGGGTTGAGCTAATTTACCCTAGGAGAGCTATATGAAACATTGATCTTCCTTGTATGCTTAAAATAGGACTTGATGCCTTTTCCTGTTGTTCTTCTGTTCCCCCCCCCCCACCCAGATTACCCTTATCTTCAAGGGTAAGCAAACCCTCAAACTCCTCAATCAGTTTATCGATTTGATCCAATGTGCAATTTTCTACCGAGTGTCTTGCTAATTTCCTGCCCCCCGCAAACTTGCCAACTTGTTATACACTACGACACGTGGGGGAAGCTTCCTCACATACAGGTATGCCAACGCTGTAAAGACCAAGGGGGAAAACGATGGACAAACAAGCTCAAGATGGTAGGTAGTAAACAGTAAGTTGTTCTGGCAATAAAAAGGTCAGCAATCGAACCTTTATTCCACTTCTAAGGATTTAACCAGTCGATGTTGACATACGTCAATGATCGGTCCATGTGCTCATATGCATGAAGAGTCAACTCTATAGACTGAAGCTCGTGGATTAGTCTTATCAGGCACGATGTAAGAAGGCGACATGAACGGTCCAAGGGGGTGTGACCCTGAACTTCCTCTCGATGAGGAGAGAGGACGGCCTTGGTGCAGCAAGACATACACACAGTTATATAGCGCTAATCACATTCACTTGATGACCAGACAGAGGATTGTGGGACTCGTAGTCCATGGCGGTCGTCTTCTACGACGGGCTAATCCTCTGATGCAGTAAAGTACAGCAAAATGCCCAGGGTGCAGAGCAAACACCTCCCTGGGGTCTAAGTTCAAGGCTGATGCTTGATATAATGGCCCCTAACAGTGAATACATCAAAGAGGCCAGGCAGCTCCTCTCCCTAAAATGTTCTGTAAATGTGAAGGAATTTACAATTGGAGGCTAAAAATTAAGTGGCTATCCCCAGATTGTTTTGTGGGACAGCGCAAGTAAATCAAAGAGTATGTCATATGGCTGATGGGCTTTCTTTACTGAATTCAGAAAAGCTCCACCATTCCCATTAAAATTAAGCTTGTGTTTTTTAATATCTGTTTAGGTTTTAAATACAATATGTCATCATTAGTGTATTATTTTGTGGTCCAAACTATTGAAATTGCTTAGGCTGATATCCATGGCCTCCAGTAATGAAGCAGTAGGATGCTAGGATTGCAATGATTATTTACTAGGGGTCCCCTGATTCCAGTAATGATTATGTAGAGGTTCACAGAAGTTAAAAATGTAAGAACCACTGATCTAGAAACCTTGCCTATGAATACTCAACAATGTGCCAATCAACATCCTATTGTGAATTTAATGTTGGTCTTAGACTTAACTTGCACTTTCTGTCTGGCTCCTGATTTCAGCATCATCTTATACATCAAACCAAGACTTCTCGCTAGTTTAAATAGCTCTCTATTCACAAGCACTTCTCCTCAAAGGAGACCTGGACCCAAATATGCAAATATTGGACATCATTATTTTCCCAATACCAAAGGATTCCCTTTGTTAGGATCGCTGGAGTGGCGTCATATAGCAAGACGTCATCCATGAATGTCAGCAGTGGGCTTGGGGAATTTTAGAGTACAAGAGGTTTCACCTAAAAACACTTCACGAGGCACACACATCCCTCATCACAACAGTGACAGTCAGTTTGTACAAACCAAACAAGAGACTCTTCAAATCTCTCAAACACTACATCAGTCCACTCCTGGGAAACACCTCTCCCACATTTAGAAGACACTGGCAATGCCAGGTTCCGCTTCTTCTCTGAGAAAGTAAACAACATCTGAACTCAGATAAACAACACCAAACATACATCTGCTCAGTCTCCCCTCAGCCATCACCACACACCTAAGTTGACATTTTTCAACCTCATCTTGCATGCAGAGTTCAACACCAATCTCAAATCCCTAAAGGCTGCTTGTTATGAAAACCATGTGATATCATCATGAAATCTGCCCAAGAAAAGCCATACATTCACTCTTGAACATCTTCACCCCTTCTGTCAGCCAACAGGCCTTCTCAAACAAACTGAAAAAAGGGGACCTATCTGGCCCTGCTACCTGGACTCGGAACATCTTGCCAACTACTGTACCATCCCCACCTACCTTCCATCAGAGAAATCATATGGGAAGACAGTCCCTACTCAACTACGAGATCAGATCAACAAGAAACACCTTTCTAGACTCGCTCCCATTCCGGTATCGGGTCATACCTCAACATGCTTATTGCAACCTTTGAAGGAATAACAAAACACTCTTCACCACTGACCTCTGCCTCCTGATGCTGTTCAACCTCTCTGCAGCCTTTGATACAGCCAATCACCAAATGTTGATTATCGTGCTGAAATTGAGGTTTCTGGCACAGACTCACAACAGCTCAACTCTTACCTCACAAAGTGCTATCAACTCTTCAAGGTGAAAATCTGAAGATACATGAAGTTCTTAGTTTCCTACTAAGCCTTCCAAAGAGCCATCCTCTCCCGCATCATCACCAATCTCTACATAGAACCCTGTGTATTCATACTTACTGATAACAGCTATAGGAGCCACCAAAATATCAGTGACACTCAGAAATATCTTAAAGACTCATTGACTTATGAGATACAGCTACTAAAAACTTTCCTTGATCTAAACTGGGTATGAACGTCAAGCACATATTTAATACTCGATTAAAAGAAATTAAACAGAAATTGGCCTGATGTCCAAGAACACCAGACAACTACATATTCAAGCTTGGTTATCTAAACAGAACCTGAATGTTATCATTACTCCTGCTGACAGTCAACGCAAAGCCACTTGGATTTACCCTTAACACTTACCACCATTCCAGGAACACATCATCAAGAAACACAATACTTAATGGCATAAGCTATTTCTCTTGAAAAAAAGTGAAACCCTTGCTTCCCCAAACCAACTTCAGGACACACTGTAGAAAGTCTCTTAAAAAATTAAGAAGTTCATCCACCTAACCCCAACTTTGAGATCATTATATTAGTTCCCATAAAAACCTGTATCACCTTCAAGACCTGCTAGCTGGACTACATACAAGGCCATCATAAACAGCAACTATGCACACCTAAATGAGAAAATGACCAACTCAGCAAGATGTATGAAACTAAGAGCCAGGACATTGGAAGAAAGAATGATACTGAAGAACTGCAAGAAGGAAAAACAGCAGGAAGGCATTATCCATCTACTTACCCAGGATCTGCAACAACATCGCCTTCAACTGCAGAGCGGTTCCTACTCTAAGATTCATAAAGAAATCAAGACCCATCTCTTCAAAGAAGCCTTATGAGTCAAAAGTGCTTTAATTGGGAAAGAGAAGTGCAGGTACTCACCAGAATGAGTGGAATTAAGTAAGTGGGTGGGTTAAAGGCATGGCTAAGCGGCAAGAACTTAAGTGAAGTAGTAAGGTGCCCTACCCAACTCTTGTATCCACAGGTGCCAACTTAAATGAGACTCCGTTTCCAATTCTGTATCTGAAGCGTTCTAAGCAAATGTAGTTGAAATACTAAGAACGCTTTGTGAGAAGCAACAAGGTTTTTACAGTTCCGTTGAGCAGGAGAAATATATTAACTATAAGACTTTTCCAAATTGTTCATAAATACATCATTTTTTCAAGAAGACTATTGACACCTAAACATTTACCCTTAATAATCCAAATACTGTGTGCCTTCAAGAACTGAAGAAGAAATTAGCTGAATAGTTTTGGATGCTCCTTTATGTGTAGAGATTCTGGCATGGCCTGGCTGGCCTGCATGAGAGGGGAGGTTACAGAACAAATGGCATCATTATATACCCGCTACCATTTTGTACGTCACTGACACTCCCTGTGATCTTGGGCAAGCCATTTAAATCCCATCCGCCTCTGCCTCAATGCCTCGAAGCTCAGGGAACATTGCTCTGCTTCAGTTCCCATTGTGCATTCACTCCCTGTGTAACGCTTGGAGCAATGGAAGGAATATGAGGGGGTTGCAGACTCTATCGGAGCAGGGCAGACTGCGTCTCATGTGACCACATGTCATTAGCGCGGGTGGGCGCTGGGGGGGTTGGAGGGGGGGCTACTGGTTAAAGCTATACTGTAGGCCTGGGGGCAGGAAGCGCGATGAGCCCCCGGCTCCCATTTTGTACGTCACTGACACTCCCTGTGATCTTGGGCAAGCCATTTAAATCCCACCCGCCTCTGCCTCAATGCCTCGAAGCTCAGGGAACATTGCTCTGCTTCAGTTCCCATTGTGCATTCACTCCCTGTGTAACGCTTGGAGCAATGGAAGGAATATGAGGGGGTTGCAGACATGGAGATGTAAAATGCCTCGAAGCAGCAAACAAAAAACAAGCGAACACACGAGACTGATTTAGGGAAGGGGGGGGCCAGAGCAGGACGAAGGAGAGCTGCGGGCGGAGGGAGGGGGGACGAGCAGAGCAGCTCTGGAAACCACCTCCGTCTTTCTCCGAGGCAAAGCAGAAATGCCTCGGAGAAAGCATGGTAATTTTCGCATTCGGGGCGTGTGTTTTGTTGTTCTGAGTGACAGACTACGTCACTGTCTAAAGAACAGCAAAACTTACGCCCCCAAATCCGAAAAAGACGGAGCCTATTCGGAGGGACGGGTCTCTCCTCCAATGGCTGGCCTCCATTTAGGAAGCCAGCCAATGGGAGAGAGGCAAAAACAGAGGCGGGACAAATAGTCCACACTAAGAAACATTAAATCTCGGTACTTCCGGTTCTGCCTTCGGCAGACCGGATATTACCTCGACCTAAAAAGCAATTCTAGAACTTAGCGATTGAGGTATATCAATTCCGATTTCAGTAAGAGAAATGGATTGACTTATTCTATTATCATAAATATTTGGTAGGAAAGCATTATCACCCATCAACTGCATCCATGGCAGAAGCCACAAAAAAAATTACCATCATCATTTTCCTAGAACAGTGGTTTGCAGCCTGTGGTCCGGGATCCCCTGGAGGTCCGAAAATCGCACTCAAGTGGTCCACGACTGCTTAGAAAGGAAATATTAACAGATTAATGAAGGGTACAGAGAACCAAAACGTCAAATGACATTTTTAAAATGTTCTATAGTAGTAGTAAAACTTTATTTAGGCTGTACGGCCATAAAAGTACAAAGTAAAACATGCTCACAGATATAACAATTAACAGCAGTATGTTCATATCACCTAGCTAGGACATCCAAGTTACAGAAATAAAAGTGCATTGGAAGAAAAAGATCATTCAATTTAAAAGCACAGTGTTATAGCACGAAAAACTGTACATACGTGATTTTAAAGTACTACAATAAAAGCACAAGAACATTTAGAAAGCAGTTCTATGATTAGCACACAGTTTGTGCAAAATTTACATCAAAATGACCTAGTGCTACCTCTATTAGCAAATTAAATGCCCAAAGCTGAAACAAAATAATCCAAAATAACATATGCTGATGTGAGAGAAGTAAAAACAAGAGAAAAGGACAATAAAACTTGGTTCAGGGTCCATTATGTGTCTCTACCTTTGAATTACTAAATCTCGGTACTTGTGCAAATAGCAATATACTAGTATATATTTCTGTTTCAGCAAATGTACTATAGAAAGCCATATCACAAACAACAATGAAATGACCACAAATGTGCTCGTTAACATGTCTGTGATAATTAAATAAAATGTATCAAAAAATAAGAGGGGGGAACTAGGAGCTGGAAGAAGGTCTAGTGCCCGTGCTCCTGGGGTTGAGATAAATGCAAAAACTATGGGTCCTGTTCCTAAATGGGAGATGGGGAGAAGACTTCTATCAAGGTTGGACAGATTGAGAGGGACAGTTAACCAGACTGTTTCATGATGCCCTCACACATCCCGAGGAATGTCATGCTTCATCATAGGGTTGTTGCTCCTCATCGGGCCGGTGCTGCAATGCCCTACGGGTCCCCAGAAGGGTCACTCTGCAGGAGATCTTTTGTTTTTTTGCTGCTTGATGAGTGCAAAGGGTGAATTTTCCTACCCAACAATTTTGTTGTCACAAGTACCCTATGAGTGGTACCTACTTGTCTTGGGGTTGGTTGTCTAACCTAAGTCTGTGAATTGAGGTATCCTCTGGGATGAGGCAGAGGTGCTGCGCTCTGGTGTGCTCAAAGTTTCCGAGTGTGTGCCACTTTTCGCACATACCCTGGTCCTGTGCATCTCCCGAAATTCGATTCACAGTCTTAGGTAGGACAGCCAACACCAAGGTAAGTAGGTACCACTCATAGGGTACTTGTAGCGACACAATTGTGGGGTACGAAAATTCACCCATTATTTTTGTCCTGAAGAAGCGCTATGGATCCTTTTTTACCACTAGGGGCGCGAAACATGTTGAACGGAGTTTGACCCTGACAAGGGTGCAATTGTCAAGCTACTGGGGTCCTTTATTACCCCATTAGTAGCACCAACCTATGAAGGTTTTTTTAATCTGGGGAATCAATATATTAAAGGTTTCAGTGATAGCCCCAATAACGCACTTCACAGCACACCCAACAGCACACCCAACACCACCACATGTAGACATTACTTGCACTCATCAAACTGCAAAAAACTGAAGATCTCCGGCAAAGTGACCCTTCAGGGGACCCGTAAGGCATTGCTGCGTCAGCCCTATGAGGAGCAACCACCCTATGATGAAGCATGGCATCCCTCAGGATGTGTGAGGGCATCAGGAAACTGTCTGGTTAACTGTCCCTCTCAATCTGTCCAACCTTGATAGAAGTCATTTGGCCCTCTCCTAATTAGGAATAAGGACCCCTTATGTTTGCATTTATAAATATATAAAGCCCAGTATATAAAATATCAAATAAGAATGCCTGCTTGCAGTTAGAAATCTATAAAGCATGAAACCACCATTCCCTTCGGGCTATAATCATACAGGTCAAGATCACTCTATAGTCTGTTATACTCAGCATCTAAACCAATTCAAAAACCATTTTAAAAGAGCTAATTTGCTATATAAGGATAGTTTGTTTATGTTCACATTAGTTCAATGGCAAACCTCCATAGGAGGATCCTACGGTCTCAGTCTCTATGCCCACAACAAGAAACGAGATACAGCAAACTCAATTTGCTCACTTGTATCACTTTTCAGAATTCTGAGAGTATCCTGGTATTTACTGACCCCCAGTACCTTACATAGCAGAATGATCCACTTCATATGAGGTTTTCTATATTTAGCACATAAAGAAAAAAAATTGCTTCTGTCTCATTTTGTGATGGACAGTCATATGTTTCTTGGCCCCATTTAGCTGTAACGGTATTCAAGGCCCATTCTAAATTTAACATACAGATGTTTTCCCTGAGGGGGATAGATTCTGTCCAAGTACTGCTCCTAGTTAGAGGAATACTTGAAGTTGCAAAATTGGCCCATCATACTGTTCGCAGCCTGATCATTTCAAATCTTCTTTAAGACAGATTCCTAGTAGGCTGGTTTAACTTCCTGGATGTCACCCTTCCTGATCCTCTGTGGTAAAATCCATAGCTCTTCCATTTTATTCTCTTTGAACTTGTTTTAAACATACTTAAGCCAATGGGTACGTCCTTGAGGGTCCTGGGAGATCAGTTCTGACAAGGCATCCCTGTAAGGCTTCTGCTCCATCCAAAAACTAAGAGGGAAGCCCAATAGAACAAGGGTTTTAAGGATGTCACCTGATGAATGTGCTTAAGGGCCATGTCTAATCTAAGTGCTATAACAAGGGTACTGGTGGGCAAATTTAACAAGGAACTGATACATTTATTTTCAAACAACTTATGTGCTAGGCAGTTGGTATACCCCCATCTCTCAGCCCCATATGCTGCTGCTACAACTACTGTGGCTTTGTACACATTAGGAGCAGGTGAAATAGACCACACCCAAAGGAAGCTTTGTTCTTCCTTGCAATAGCTAAGGCCCTTTGATGAAGTATGTTTTTTTTTTCTATTTGGGGGGCCCATGTCAAGTTGTTCAACATTCTTACACCCAATTGCTACATGATCTATAGCACTATTAATATAGAGGCTAAACAAAGTGAGCGCCAGCACACATCCCTGTCTGGTGCCACGCTCTATGGGGACCTAATTCGTTAGGTCCTTCCCCTGGTGCACCACACCCTGACATATGTGTCCGTTTGTAACACTCTCAACATCTGTAGAAGATCATCTGGGAAGTCATAAGTTTGTAAGACCCTCAATCCTTCTTCCCTCTGGACCAGATCAAAAGTCGCCCTCAGCTCAATGAAGGTGACATAAGGATGGTCCCGCGTCAGGGCAATATATTTCCAGCACAAAATTTGAAAGCAGATAACTTGATCAAGATTACTGATCCCTTTCCTAAGCCCTGCTTGGGGGTCAGTGAGGGCATGGTGTTCTGATATCCATGAGTGTAACCTGACCAAACGTTGTCTATTAAAGATATTTTGATTAATGTCAATTAGATTTATTGGTCTAAAGTTAACTGGTGAGTCTCTACTCCCCTTCTTATGAATTGGCACTATAACAGCACTGCACCATGTTGGGGAAACCTTCTCCCCCCTCACGAAAGCCTTACTTAAGGTATTAAGATATGGTGTTATCACACAAAAGAGAGGGCTCTGATACTGGCCACATTCCATGAAAGAAATTTGATAGTGGCCCTTTTAGGCGCTCCCTTCCACACCACCTTCTTTGGGATACTACTTAACGGGGCCCCTTCTGTATCCATGTTTCCCTGCCTATTGCCTTGGTCGGTACTTAGCACCGCCACCTCCCCCTCCAATCCAATCATCCATGGGGGCACTCAATGGATAATTCAGAGAAATGTTCCTTCCTCCTCAACAAATCTACCCATTGCCTTTCAGTCAATCAACCACTGATAGGACATCTGTAGATTCATGTCTTCTTGTGGGAGAGTGATTATGTGGCATATCTTTCTGTGTGATAGTACTCCGATTTGTTATGAGCATGTCTGAGATGTTTGACTTAATCCTAATCAATGATCATATGGGGGGCCTTAATCTATGTTCAAGAGAAATATCGCCCTCTATAAAGCCAAGATTCACTAGCTTCAGCCCTATACAGTCCAATTGGGAGTTAGAACTACTAATGTGAGTAGTATATCGTATGTCTTCCCTTATTATCGATCTGCACCCACAGGTTTTCCTGATCCAGTGTATGGCCTTATTTGTAAGTGAATCACATAGTTCACTAGTTCCCTGTGACAATTGTGGGGCTTTAATTAAATAAACTATTATATACAACAAGGGAAACCCAAAGTAGCAGTAAGTGTGGGACCTTGGGGTTATGCAATATTTCAAAGAACAGTGGTCCCAGACATCAGTCACAATTTAAAAACAAGATACAAATAGACCAAAATTGGAATCTTTGTTCAATGTCCAGCCGGACATATTTTAATAATAAATATACTCAAATGTAGCAAAATATACAGAAATTCCTAAGTGGAACACAAACCTGCGTCCAGCTACCACATATACACAACCATAAAAAACAGACAATTACAAGGCAAGAAAAAAGTCTGTCAAGTCATCAAAGAATTGGAACAGACAGTTATTAATTACATACACATCCTGTGATTTACACAGTGGAAAAATGTACAAATCATCACGTGTACAGTGTCGACGCATTTCGATCCTTATTTAATTCAGGACCATCATCAGGACATATCAATACATGCCTTTACTAAATATTTACAAGGATTGCCGTACACAAATAACAGCAGATACAATAAAAGAAAGAAAACAACACAATGGAAGAAATAGGGAAGGAAAAAAAAGGGAAGAGAAAAGAAAATCCATGAATTAGTGCATTTCAAAATTATCAACAATGTCAATTCATTTTAAAAGGATCACGCTCTATACATTAAAGTGTGTACATATCAAACCATGAAAATACACAATCTTAGAACCATAATTACACTGACAGTGTATGCTGGAGTCTGTTCATATCAGAGTTTGCGGCCATATAGACAACCCCACATATCGAGGCTCCTCCATTTTTCATACAGTGACCTAATATTGCACTATAGCTCGATGGTGTGAAACACGAAAAGTTGGGCACATCACTATGCTCTAGTGTCCTGTACTTCGCGTAAGGAAGTACTTACATAACGTACTCTTATGCACTATTGCAGTTCATAGATGGCACCCATCCGGCTCACTAGATTGTCTGTTTTTTATGGTTGTGTATATGTGGTAGCTGGACGCAGGTTTGTGTTCCACTTAGGAATTTCTGTATATTTTGCTACATTTGAGTATATTTATTATTAAAATATGTCCGGCTGGACATTGAACAAAGATTCCAATTTTGGTCTATTTGTATCTTGTTTTTAAATTGTGACTGATGTCTGGGACCACTGTTCTTTGAAATATTAATTAAATAAACGTCATATTGTTTAGCCTTTGTGTTATAGGACTTAGATCTTTTATATGTCCTCCTCTCTACTAATGTACTTTTTCCGTATTCGGTTATTGGTGTTTGCTCTCTCATCTTATGGGGGTTAATACAAGCTGTTGACACATTCTCGACTTCGGCTAACTTATAGAGAGGCTGGGTTGTTCTACCAGGGGTGTTGACATCTGGTACACTCTTATAGTTCTTCCCATGACTAATAGCTTGATGGGGGGCTGTCCTAGGGGGAGTGAGGGCTTAATATAGCCTTTTCCTGTGTTGTTTATTTTAGATATCAGTGTTACAAGGTTGTCCAGCTTTTTATTCTGAACGTCATCCAGCCTGCTTATCAATTCATGCATGCTCCTAATTTAGTGCCTTAATTGGTCCAGCTGCAAATTAACCGTAAGTACTCCTTCCTTAACACCATCCATCACAAACCCATGCTGGCTGGCGTTGGTGTGCTGTTTATTTTCCTATGACTCCAACACAGCATACAGGTCAGAGTACTCAATTTCAACTGTTAACAGAGGAGGCTCATTTAGAGAGGTGTATCTGGAGTACCTCTAGTACAGCCTCTGGAGCCGGATTGGGGTTGAGCTAATTTACCCTAGGAGAGCTATATGAAACATTTATCTTCCTTGTATGCTTAAAATAGGACTTGATGCCTTTTCCTGTTGTTCTTCTGTTCCCCCCCCCCACCCAGATTACCCTTATCTTCAAGGGTAAGCAAACCCTCAAACTCCTCAATCAGTTTATCGATTTGATCCAATGTGCAATTTTCTACCGAGTGTCTTGCTAATTTCCTGCCCCCCGCAAACTTGCCAACTTGTTATACACTAGGACACGTGGGGGAAGCTTCCTCACATACAGGTATGCCGACGCTGTAAAGACCAAGAGGGAAAACGATGGACAAACAAGCTCAAGATGGTAGGTAGTAAACAGTAAGTTGTTCTGGCAATAAAAAAGGTCAGCAATCGAACCTTTATTCCACTTCTAAGGATTTGACCAGTCGATGTTGACATATGTCAATGATCGGTCCATGTGCTCATATGCATGAAGAGTCAACTCTATAGACTGAAGCTCGTGGATTAGTCTTATCAGGCACGATGTAAGAAGGCGACATGAACGGTCCAAGGGGGTGTGACCCTGAACTTCCTCTCGATGAGGAGAGAGGACGGCCTTGGTGCAGCAAGACATACACACAGTTATATAGCGCTAATCACATTCACTTGATGACCAGACATAGGATTGTGGGACTCGTAGTCCATGGCGGTCGTCTTCTACGACGGGCTAATCCTCTGATGCAGTAAAGTACAGCAAAATGCCCAGGGTGCAGAGCAAACACCTCCCTGGGGTCTAAGTTCAAGGCTGATGCTTGATATAATGGCCCCTAACAGTGAATACATCAAAGAGGCCAGGCAGCTCCTCTCCCTAAAATGTTCTGTAAATGTGAAGGAATTTACAATTGGAGGCTAAAAATTAAGTGGCTATCCCCAGATTGTTTTGTGGGACAGCGCAAGTAAATCAAAGAGTATGTCATATGGCTGATGGGCTTTCTTTACTGAATTCAGAAAAGCTCCACCATTCCCATTAAAATTAAGCTTGTGTTTTTTAATATCTGTTTAGGTTTTAAATACAATATGTCATCATTTGTGTATTATTTTGTGGTCCAAACTATTGAAATTGCTTAGGCTGATATCCATGGCCTCCAGTAATGAAGCAGTAGGATGCTAGGATTGCAATGATTATTTACTAGGGGTCCCCTGATTCCAGTAATGATTATGTAGAGGTTCACAGAAGTTAAAAATGTAAGAACTACTGATCTAGAAACCTTGCCTATGAATACTCAACAATGTGCCAATCAACATCCTATTGTGAATTTAATGTTGGTCTTAGACTTAACTTGCACTTTCTGTCTGGCTCCTGATTTCAGCATCATCTTATACATCAAACCAAGACTTCTCGCTAGTTTAAATAGCTCTCTATTCACAAGCACTTCTCCTCAAAGGAGACCTGGACCCAAATATGCAAATATTGGACATCATTATTTTCCCAATACCAAAGGATTCCCTTTGTTAGGATCGCTGGAGTGGCGTCATATAGCAAGACGTCATCCATGAATGTCAGCAGTGGGCTTGGGGAATTTTAGAGTACAAGAGGTTTCACCTAAAAACACTTCACGAGGCACACACATCCCTCATCACAACAGTGACAGTCAGTTTGTACAAACCAAACAAGAGACTCTTCAAATCTCTCAAACACTACATCAGTCCACTCCTGGGAAACACCTCTCCCACATTTAGAAGACACTGGCAATGCCAGGTTCCGCTTCTTCTCTGAGAAAGTAAACAACATCTGAACTCAGATAAACAACACCAAACATACATCTGCTCAGTCTCCCCTCAGCCATCACCACACACCTAAGTTGACATTTTTCAACCTCATCTTGCATGCAGAGTTCAACACCAATCTCAAATCCCTAAAGGCTGCTTGTTATGAAAACCATGTGATATCATCATGAAATCTGCCCAAGAAAAGCCATACATTCACTCTTGAACATCTTCACCCCTTCTGTCAGCCAACAGGCCTTCTCAAACAAACTGAAAAAAGGGGACCTATCTGGCCCTGCTACCTGGACTCGGAACATCTTGCCAACTACTGTACCATCCCCACCTACCTTCCATCAGAGAAATCATATGGGAAGACAGTCCCTACTCAACTACGAGATCAGATCAACAAGAAACACCTTTCTAGACTCGCTCCCATTCCGGTATCGGGTCATACCTCAACATGCTTATTGCAACCTTTGAAGGAATAACAAAACACTCTTCACCACTGACCTCTGCCTCCTGATGCTGTTCAACCTCTCTGCAGCCTTTGATACAGCCAATCACCAAATGTTGATTATCGTGCTGAAATTGAGGTTTCTGGCACAGACTCACAACAGCTCAACTCTTACCTCACAAAGTGCTATCAACTCTTCAAGGTGAAAATCTGAAGATACATGAAGTTCTTAGTTTCCTACTAAGCCTTCCAAAGAGCCATCCTCTCCCGCATCATCACCAATCTCTACATAGAACCCTGTGTATTCATACTTACTGATAACAGCTATAGGAGCCACCAAAATATCAGTGACACTCAGAAATATCTTAAAGACTCATTGACTTATGAGATACAGCTACTAAAAACTTTCCTTGATCTAAACTGGGTATGAACGTCAAGCACATATTTAATACTCGATTAAAAGAAATTAAACAGAAATTGGCCTGATGTCCAAGAACACCAGACAACTACATATTCAAGCTTGGTTATCTAAACAGAACCTGAATGTTATCATTACTCCTGCTGACAGTCAACGCAAAGCCACTTGGATTTACCCTTAACACTTACCACCATTCCAGGAACACATCATCAAGAAACACAATACTTAATGGCATAAGCTATTTCTCTTGAAAAAAAGTGAAACCCTTGCTTCCCCAAACCAACTTCAGGACACACTGTAGAAAGTCTCTTAAAAAATAAAGAAGTTCATCCACCTAACCCCAACTTTGAGATCATTATATTAGTTCCCATAAAAACCTGTATCACCTTCAAGACCTGCTAGCTGGACTACATACAAGGCCATCATAAACAGCAACTATGCACACCTAAATGAGAAAATGACCAACTCAGCAAGATGGATGAAACTAAGAGCCAGGACATTGGAAGAAAGAATGATACTGAAGAACTGCAAGAAGGAAAAACAGCAGGAAGGCATTATCTATCTACTTACCCAGGATCCGCAACAACATCGCCTTCAACTGCAGAGCGGTTCCTACTCTAAGATTCAGAAAGAAATCAAGACCCATCTCTTCAAAGAAGCCTTATGAGTCAAAAGTGCTTTAATTGGGAAAGAGAAGTGCAGGTACTCACCAGAATGAGTGGAATTAAGTAAGTGGGTGGGTTAAAGGCATGGCTAAGCGGCAAGCACTTAAGTGAAGTAGTAAGGTGCCCTACCCAACTCTTGTATCCACAGGTGCCAACTTAAATGAGACTCCGTTTCCAATTCTGTATCTGAAGCGTTCTAAGCAAATGTAGTTGAAATACTAAGAACGCTTTGTGAGAAGCAACGAGGTTTTTACAGTTCCGTTGAGCAGGAGAAATATATTAACTATAAGACTTTTCCAAATTGTTCATAAATACATCATTTTTTCAAGAAGACTATTGACACCTAAACGTTTACCCTTAATAATCCAAATACTGTGTGCCTTCAAGAACTGAAGAAGAAATTAGCTGAATAGTTTGGGATGCTCCTTTATGTGTAGAGATTCTGGCATGGCCTGGCTGGCCTGCATGAGAGGGGAGGTTACAGAACAAATGGCATCATTATATATGGAGGGGGCTTGAGAAGCAGACACATGCACACATACAGCTTTTCAGACATATTTGCTGGGTCTGATGGCTTAGTTGACTAATGCGTCCACTTTAAGGGCCTGTGTTCGATCTCATGGTCACAGGTTCAAATCCTGGCAGGCCCACTCAGCCTTTCATCCTCCTGAGGTCAATGAAATGAGTGCCGTTGGGTAACAATAAACATCTGTTATTCATCGCCAAGATACCCTTCTGAGTGAACATGCCCTTTACAAATACACATTATGTTATTTGTAATTTAGATACTTACCGATGCTGTCTTATTTCCTACTCCGGACTGCCTGCCTGGACTTACATACACACAATATGGAGGCGATAGGTAGACATATCAAGACATATAATACAACAAGTAACATTATACCTACAAAAAGCCAGTACTATTGGCTTTGTCAAAGCACTAACAGCATCTCTACCTCGCAGTGGCATACCTGCTCAAGTCACTCACTCAAAACAAGCATTGGCATAGCCAATAGGTCTCGCCTTTGGGACCTTTTAAGTGTTTAGCCATGCAACACTTGATGTTGTTGCACCAAGGATATTGTGCTGGATAACTAAACACTTATAAGGTCCCAAAGGCGAGACCTATTGGCTATGCCACTGTTTGTTTGGGGCTGGCTGGAACCCTTTAGACACCTCCCATCCCTGCCTCGTAGACACATCTGTCCTGTGTTTGCACTCGCACAACGCATGTGTATGACACTTCACATGTGGCGCAACAGTGTTGCCCAATGGAACACCTCAAGTTAAGTACACTCTGGAACACTTACGTCTGCCTGTGGTCTACATAAACAGCCTCAAACATGAGCCGGTGTGCGCTACAGAAACCCGCATCTTCCCGCGTTGCATGCTAGAACAGTTCAGGTCTGTGAGTGTTGCACTATGTAGCATTTTACATCTACAAGTGGTACACACTAGAACAGCTCTAAAATCAGAAGTGGTACATGCAAGAACAGCTTAAATCTGCCTTTAGCACAAGCTAGGACGTCCAGCATTTGGGAGTGTGCACCCTAGTAGTACACCCTATGTCTTATACAATGAAATAGCTTGCATCTGCCACTAGTGTGCACCGGAACGTCTCACACATGAACGTGGTGCATAGTAATTTAGCTCTTAATTTCCTAGGGCACACACTGCTGCAGCCCAACTCTACCTTTGACGGTAAAAGTTAGACTCCGTTTGTGGTTATACCGGGGTGTGACGTAACCCTGTGTCTTGTAAACACTACAACACCTAATATCTTCTCATGGTATAGGCCAGGAGCACATCTGCACACTAAAATAAGTCACAGCTGTACTCGTGGTGCATAAAAGAAAACCTCACATCTACCTGCGATAAACACTGCAACAGCTCAAATAACACTTTAACGAAGTTTCAGTAACTTACATTGCACAACTACTCACCAAACCACAACTTACAACAGCTTATTATTAATCACATAGGCGAAACCTAATGCATTTACCAATGCTTGTTATGAAGTATTTGTTCTCGTTCTAACTTTCTCCAGCCCGCCCGTCCCTGCTGTGTCCGATTCCATACCAGAAGGAAGGTGTATGGCGGCTAAACGCTTATAAACGAGGAAGTGAGAAACACAGGATATTGCAGCATCAAAAAATATATCTCAATCTACAATAAAAAACCACAACGGAAATAAATTGCCACAGTCTGAGAGTGTTAAGCCTCACACTCCGAGATCCTTGTATAACTTGAAGATAAATAGGAGGTACAGGGTAGGTGACCATGTGCCAGTCACTGTATCCAAAGAGTTTCTACTTGATTTGGAACAGTGTAAAACAGCACAGTATGCCAGACAGATTTCAAATTGCTATTAATACACAGTCAAATTTAGCACAGCCTTGTAGGCGAGGCCCGATGCATGTTCCCTTCATCAAGATTTAATTACATCTTAAATTGCTGTTTACGAATTTAATGCAGGGCAATCAAGTGATGTTTTGGATCTTGCATAACAGGTTTTCTTGAGTATCGTCAGAGGGTGTGGAGCCAGAAAAGCTCATTTGTCATAGTATGATGTTTAGGGGGGTGCAAATGTGAACCAATTCCCGGTTCTTCAAATGTTAGTCCTTCAAGTTTGGTATATATTGATGGTACTGTATCCGATTTACTTGGAATTATTCTCTGCAGTGACAAAGACGAGCTGCAAAATGATAGAATCAAATCACTGTCAGAGTAATGTACCAGTGATTCTGATGTATTCATGTGTTTTCTTCCACCTTCCTGTGCTGTCTAAGTGAGTCCCCTCACGTGGCCTACTAATGACCATTGTAGCATATGGATTCAATCAGAAACCTATCCGATGAGGCGCAGCAAGGTTGAAGCCTATATCTGTTGATTGTAGTTCTATTCAGATGGGATGTGTCCTAGCAGTCCTGAATTAATTATTTTTTTAGGTTAAGTCTGTTTACTTAGGATTCAAATGGATTCAACTATTTCATTATTCATAAGGTCCAATATAGAGAAATACCTGGTGGTGGAAACAGGTACATTTGAGTGACTATATAGCACCTGGAATGGGCTACTCACAAATTAAAGTATTGGCGCTCGCTCCATTGAGGCTGAGGACGTGTGTTGCTTAAAATGTTTTTAATTACCATGTTTAGCATGTAAGAATTCATGTTACTTTAACTTAGGACAACTTAGGTTTCATCGTCCATCTTTTATTGGCATTGCTGTTTAACATATGATCTGAACTGCGGTTTATTCTGTGGCGAGTTTTAACTCATAGACTTTCACTAGCTGAGAAAAGATTTCCTGTAACTATCTGAGTGTACCTTCTCAAGGATGGAGCAACTGTCCCAACCTGAATATCATACTTTGTAACATTTCATGCATTGACAGCAGATGCTGTGAACACTTGAACTCCATGTATTATAATGGTGAGAGAATCCTCAAATACATTCCTTTATCACTGTTTCCTGTGCTTTATTCCTATGTTATGAGCGTGTGAACCATGTTCTAATCTAGTAAATGTGTGAAGCTTTTGTCTAAAGCCCTATAAAAGGGAGAGATTTCTGTACATTGGGATGAGACCCTTTCCCACTCTCTGAAGGTGAATCTGTGCTAGCTATTGGCTAGAACCGAACTGAGTTTTGCTGTATCTCCTATTGACTCTAATACTTATTGATTTAACTTGATGGCCCTGCTAGTGCGTTTTAGTACTTTAATTAATTTAAGTAAACCTTGAAACGAAGGTCGTCTGTTGCTCTTAACCAGAAATGCTTTGTCCTTGCCCTCTGTACTTTTTACATTCCACTTACTAAGAGAGATGTGTCCGGGGGTGGTTTGAGGGGGGGAAGAGCACAAATGTCCGGTAGCGACTACACCGCTCCAGGTCTGGTGCCAGTGAGCAAGAAGGAAAAGTATGTATAGGTCTGCGTGCAGACAAGGCTGCATGTTTGTTATTTGGTTGGTGTTATGGTTTTCTAGCAGCCAACAAACCCCATGTTTTGAATGTGACTATTAACGAGCCCTTTTTTTTATCCACTAGTATTCATACTGTTCGCACCTTCACTTTTCCCATTGTTAGGCCCTATATTGACAGCATACCTAGGACAGTTGGCTGAAAAACATGTCTAGCAGAAAGATATCTTCAAAACACATTGAACCCCACTCATCACCCAAACGCCAACTCGAGACAGCCTTGTGGTGGTTGTAAGTACTGAAACATAGTAAGAGCTATAACCAATTACTATACATCTGCAGTGCTTTTCTGTACTAAATGTGTTGCTTACTCCTTATTTGCATTATACAGGTTAGTGTTCTGCATGTGAGATTTTGTGCGGAAATACCTGCAGTTGATTACATTTTCTTAAGTGCACAGTATTAATGCCAGCAATATTAGAAAGGGATTTTATGGGTCTAAGTCATGAGGATTTTTTTTTGCCACTCCTGTATTTTTCAGGCAACAGCACAAATCATGCTGGCCTGTGTAGGTCCATGTTTGTAGTGAGGATAGTTATATTACGAGAAGCAGAAAGATTGATGTTGTTGGGTGAAAAAACACAGAACCAGCCAAAAGGCACACTCCTGCTCTGGGGCTACTAGAACAGTTTGCAATTTTGACGTCTTCATATAATTTCATGACCTTTGGAGGTTCGGCAAACAAAATAGCTAAATATTGCAAAGGTACTCTATACCGTATAGAATCTTAACTATTTTTAGATCTGGCATTTAGTCAAGTTATTTTGATTTATTAATTCACTATGCACACTTACATACAGGGTCTTTCAGTCTGTCCTCTCCATCCATTGGTCTGCAGTATCAAAGTTTGCTTCCACCCACCACAGCCTGCGACACATTTCAGCTATTGATTTCCTGACTATAATCTAAGACATTTTTTACTTGAGCAATGTGCACATTCGCACAATAAGTAGTCCCCTTCAGGCACACTTCTTGGAACTGAATCTGTGCTATTTTACATTTAAAAATATGTGGCTTTTAATAGGGCTTGTTTTACTTACTTGAAGGTCCGAGAGTCCCCCAAAGCTGCCACCAGCCGCTCAATATGTTTTCGTATAAAAAACATTCACAAAGAAAATAAGCATTGGCAAAGCCATAATGTCAGCAGCCAACGTCAGACCTTTTGCTTTTTTGTTACATAATACATTTAAAGGAAAATGTGTTACTAACTCATGATGTTTTCATCACTGTGAGTCAGTGAGAATGCTCAGTGAAATGTGGAACCTTTCAACACGTCTGGGTTGTCCTTCATTGCCAGAGTCAAGTCTCATGTTACAGTCTGTGACGGTCTCTGCTGCGCCACTGTCTTAAACAAGAGACTATTGAGTCTCCAAGAAGGGCGACATTGGGTGGCTGTGGGGTCTGATCCCATTGAAATCATCGGAGATTGTGTTTTTGGAGGATGAGGATGGTTTTTAGGACCGGTGATGCCTTGAATTCTATAGGTAGCATTTCACTTGTTTGGAGGATGGCGATGACCCTTGAGAAGGTTGTAGAGTCGCGCTCTAGTGTATGCGTGCTATGTCACGGCATAGCACGCGAGGCCGCCATCTTAGAGCGCACTGCGCATGCGCGAGACGAGGAAAAACATCGGAGAACGTCGGACGCCCGGCGCTCTCCCGCGATTGTTGCATAATATTCTGCCTCCCTGGTGATCTTTCTAAGGTACACACAGCAACTTTACAGTGGCGACGAGGGTGGGATTGCCCCAAAAAAACGAGCACCAGGAAAGACAATTAGGACCCGACCAGGGCACAGAAAGGCACAGAAACAAGCCAAAGGCCCACCACAAGGAGCAACAGGAGGAGCAAGCAGAGACCAAAGGAAGCAACACAGCGGGGAAACGTAGCAGAGGCACGAAGAAAGGGGGAGAACAACACAAAGACATCAAGGTACCAGAAGCAGTGGCCCTATACAGCAAGAAGGTGCTGTAAGGAAACCAACCAGTGAGAAACCAGAGGGCGAAAGAGCAGAGGCTGAGGAAGGACACAGAGGGTGGTGAATACAGGGAAGCACCCGCACCCCATAGAGGCCCTGGCGGAGCCAGCAAGACACAGAGAAGGGGGCGCAGAGGGACCCCGACCGAACCAAGCGCATGGTGAGGGCGTGATCGCGCCGGGCAGCCTGAAAGGTCCAGGGGTGGAACCAGAAAGACGCGCCGAAATGAGTGCGCAGGCGTCCTCACTCATGACGCCGATCCCGTTTTTACCTAAGCCGGGAGAGCCTCAAATGAAGTGGGAGGACTGGAGAGAGTACTTCATGAACTACATAGAAGCCCTAGAAGACAAGAATGGAGAGGCCTTCCCCAGTATAAGGAAGAGGAAGATACTTCTGCACAACCTAGGACCGGAAGGGATAAGGGTCTTTCAGAATTTTGTGCCCTCGCCCAGACCAAATGCAGGCGACTACGTATTCAGACACACTATAGAAGATCTGAACAACCACTATCGTCCAGCAGTGGGCACTTCCATTGACCGTTATAATTTCCAGCAGAGGAAACAAAAAGCTGGTGAATCCATAGATGACTGTGTCGCCGCGTTGAGGAAGTTGGTGATAACATGCAAGTTTGGCACTCTGCATGACGAATTCATAAAAGATCAGATAGTCATGCACACCACCAACAAGACAGTACAAGACAAATTGTGGGTGAATGGAGACGCCACGCTTAAGGAAGTGATAGCCATGGTGAAAAAAGCAGAACTGTCAAAACGGTGCGCTGACGCAGCAAAGAGAGAATCTGCCCAGAGGCCCATAGTGAACAAGGTAGACAATGCAGAACCACCAGGAAGAAGCAAAGCCATGACGGCAGAAGGTAAAGGGCCAAACAGGTGGACGGGGAAACCTGGGCAACAGTGGAAGCAGAACAAAGAAAGCAAGTCCACGTGCTACAGGTGCAGAAGCCAGTCCCATGCGTCCCAAGACAAACATTGCCCGGCGTTCAGAGCGAAATGCATGTTCTGTGGCATATTGGGTCACTACGAAAAGGTATGCCGCCGCAAGATGAGGAGACCCATGGTGAAGTATGTGGAGCAGGATCAGCAGGAAGAAGAAGAAGAACAGGATGAAGAAGATAACGTACTATGCGTGAAAGGGCAAGTACTGGGCATTGACTGCAGGCGTTCCCGCAAGCCACAGTGTGACATGGCGATAGGAGGAGTGAAGATTAAGATCGTAGTAGACTCGGAATCCCCGTATACCATCATCCAAAGAGCAGTGTGGAATGAAGATTTCAGACCCAGCTTGGGCCCGAAACTAGAACCACCCGACATAAGACCGGTGACGTACACGGGTGAACCCATTCCGATGGTCGGGTACAGAGTACTAACCTTCGAGTTCAGAGGAAGGAGTGCAGAGTGCAAATTGTACGTAGCAGAGAAGGGCCCATCGGTCCTGGGATGGACCAAGCTGACCTAGGAATTCAATTGGATCCCGGTGGAGACACACAAGCACTAAGTACTAATGACGCCCCCAGAGCGCTGGCCGGACTTGGAGAAGATGAAGAGCGAGTTCCCCAAAGTATTCGGTGGGAAAGTCGGCAAGTTGGATCGGATAGAACTCAAGGAGAACTCCATACCTATATCCCACAAAGTAAGGAACGTGCCCATAGCCATGAGAGAAGCGGTACAGCAGGAACTGCACAGACTAGAGGAGATAAGAATCATCGCGCCAATAAATAGCTCGGAGTGGCTGGCGCCCCTGGTGGTGGCAATGAAACCGAATGGCAAGGTTTGTCTCTGTGTAGACCTTCAAGAACTGAATAAATGCATAGTTGTGGAAAAATTCCCGCTGCCACGCATAGAAGAAATGTTGGCCAAGACGAAGGGGGTAAAGTGGTTCTCCACCTTTGATCTCACTTCTGTCTATCATCAGATAGCCCTGCACCCAGCAAGCCAGAAGCTGACATCATTCATAACACCCTTTGGGTGGTATAAGTTCCGCAGAATGCCCTTTGGCCTTGCTTCAGCGGCAGCAGTCTTTCAGAAACTAATGCACCGCCTATTTAAAGACATCGAGGGAGTACAGTACTTCCAGGACGATATACTGGTGATGGGGAAAAATCGGAAGGATCATGATAGGAAGCTGGACATGGTACTTCGAGTCCTAGAGAGCAATGCCCTAACAGCGTAATGGGAGAAGTGCCGACTCGGAATGACGTCGGTCACATACTTGGGACAAGAGATCGGAGAACACGGCATCACACCCAAACCAGCAAATGTGAAGGTAATTTGCAATGCCCAGGCCCCAACCAACAAAGAAGAAGTAAGATCCTTCCTAGGAATGGCTAAATATTACAGCAAAGTTGTACAACACTTCACCACCAAGACGCACCACCTGAGGCAACTTATAAGGGACAAAACAGTGCTCACCTGGACAGAAGAGACACAAAAAGAATTTGACACCTTGAAAAATGACATTAGCCAAACTATACCGCTACAAGGATACGACCCCCTAAGGCGGTCAGTATTGACGATGGACGCCAGCGAGAAGGGGCTGGGAGCAGTCCGCATGCAGGAGAGGAAAGACGGAACGATGGAGACCCTCAGCTTCGCATCAAGATCCCTATCATCAACGGAACAGAAATTTTGCGTAATAGAGAAAGAGATGCTTGCGGTAGTGTGGGCCATGGGGAAGTTCCGCCAATTCCTATGGGGCACGAGGTTCCAACTCAAGACTGATCACAAGCCGTTGGTCAAAGTACTCACCTCGAGCGGACATGCAAGCGCCAAGCCGCGCTTCGCCAAGATGACCTTAAAGTTATTAGAGTACAGGTATGATGTGGAATACATACCAGGAACACGAAACAAGGTGGCGGACTACCTCAGTATGGCCTCAGCAGGGATGTATGACGTTACAACGCATACTTTTACAACGCCTACCTTTACATCGCAAGTTTTACAACGCATACCATTACAACGCATAATGCTTTTGGGCGCTGGTAGTGAATAGTTTAATTTACTATTCCAACTCCAGTCCCCGTGGATAGTAGGGAAGGTGTTGGATAGTACATTAAACCTATTCCCTATCCTAGAGCGCCCCCCCAGCGCTATGCGTTGTAATGGTTTGCGTTGTAAAAGTTGCGTTGTAATGGTAGTTCGTTGTAAAAGTTTCGTTATAAAGGCTGTATACCCCTCAGCAGTGGAAGGGGCTCCCAACAAGTCAAAAGACAGCGAGGAGATGGTAGCCGTGATGGAAGACCAGAAACGCGTGATAAGCAACCAAGAGTGGACTAAAGCTTATGCAGAAGACATGGACATCGGAGAGGTCAAAGAACGTATAATACATGGATGGCCCGAAAAGAAACATTTGCGAGAAGCACTCAGGAAATTCTATGAGGTCCGAGAGGAACTGTCTGTGGGAGACAATAGAATATTCCTGTACAGAGGTGACAAAGTAGTCCCCCCTGCAACGCTGATTACCCACCTATTGGCAATACTGCATGAAGGACATCTGGGAATTGTGAAGAGTAAGATGAGGATGAAGCAAATGTACGGGTGGCCAGGAGTGGACATCCAAGTGGAAAGACACGTGAGGGATTGCGATCAATGTCAAAGGGCAGGCAAAACGCTGAAGCCCCTAAGGCCTGCCTTGGGGAAGTTTGCCAACCCGAGCAATCCATGGGAAGAGGTGTCCGTAGACATTCTGGGACCCATGCTAGATACCCAGGGAACGCCAAAATATCTGTGTGTCCTCGTTGACAGGTACTCGAAATGGCCTGAAGTACACATACAGGAAGAGATGGACACAGAAACAGTGCTCCGGTTCCTCACATCCGTCTTCCTCAGAGAAGGTATTCCTAGATCCTTTCTGAGCGACAATGGACCGCAATTCACCTCGGAGAGGTGGCATAAGTACGCAGAGAGGAATGGCATCAAAGTCAAACACACCTCCATATACCACCCATCGAGTAATGGCCAGGTGGAGCGGTTCAATAGAGTCATATTGGGATCCATACAAGCCACCATCACGATGGGAAAAGATTGGGAAAAGGAGGTTTAAAGTATGTTGTGGGCTTACCGCATCACCCCCACCAGCACGGGGTATAGCCCTTTCCAGATCTTGAGAGGACGGCACCCCTTCACCAAGGACAACTTAGCATGGAGGGAAAAGACAGTCACAAGCAAGTGGTCTCCTGCAGTGGTGCAGCACAATCTAGGGAAAGCCCAAAGGATATACACCAAACATTACGACCAGAGAAGAAATGTGAAGGAGACAGCACTTGAGAGAGGGGAATGGGTGAGAGTCAAATTAGCTGTGCTAAGGAGAAAAGGGGACAGTAAATACAGTCAACCACTACAAGTAAAAGAAGTGAATGACAGGGTAGCATTGCTCAGCGATGGAAATTTGTGGTCCCAGGACCGCATGTCCAAATGCAATAAGATCCTACAATGGTCCCATGAGGATAATGGGAGGACATTACAAGACCGAAGACAACGGGAGAATGAGGAAAGTACCCCGAGAGGAGAAGAGAACCCAGGAGCAGAGGAAAACAGTGAGGAGTTGGGAGACAATGACATAACCGAGGCGGATGAACAACCAGGAGAGGAGAGTATGACCCCAAGGAGAGAAGGGCCCTTTACCCAAGGAGATAAGGTGGTGGGCCCTGCAGAGAACAGCACTGGGGAAGCCTTCTCTACTCTGGTAAGACGCACCCGAGCAGGCGGTAAGGCCCACCCGCTTTCGAGACTTTGAACTAGGGGGAAGCTAACAACCTTCAGACGTAGAAAGACTATTGTTTTCTTTTGGTAATAAAAAGAGGGAGATATGTAGAGTCGTGCTCTAGTGTATGCGCGCTACGTCACGGCGCGAGATGGGGAAAAATATCGGAGAACGCCGGACGCCCGGCGCTCTCCCGCGACTGGTGCATAATTGAAAAAATATTCAAGTTACCATATTCTGCCTCTCTGGTGATCTTTCTAAGGTACACACAGCAACTTTACAAAGGTGATATCTTCGCCATGACGGTGAGCAGAGATGTGTGATAACGTGGATGAAAAGTACTGGAGCTGTGGGGACTGGTTTGGTGGTGGGGGAATTGTGGGTGACGGCGGAGAAATAGGGGACCCATCGAAACAGCTCACAAATGACATTTGTCCGATCTCACTAAAAGCACAAATGAAACAGAAGGGTTCACAGAGCACATAATATTTACAAATTAAAAGCTTGCATTAAAACAGTAGAATGAATAATTAAAAATGTAATAAAGCGAGTAATTAAAAATGAAATAGCGCAGCTTCGTTCTCGCTCGCCTAGACCAATATTTTAGGGTCAATATCTAGCTCTCCGCCTCCTGTTCAAGCCTGGTTGGATCAATCAAATCTACTCAACAGTAAACCCATCATTGTGGACTGCGCTAAATCCTTAGGTGTCATACTTGACAAAAGACTCAACCTAATCTCACACATCAACTCCATGGCCAAGAGTGCACGTTATCAACTGCGACTTTTATCGGGGATTCGTCGGTTCTTCCCGAAGAATTACCTAAAAACCTTGGTCCAATCGCTAGTTCTCTCTAGACTTGACTATTGTAATTCTCTTCTGACTGGCCTTCCCAAATCTCACCTCTCCCCCTTCAAATCCGTCCTCCATTCAGCAGCTTGCTTCATTTCAGGTTCAAACGAAGTGACCACATCACTCCTATCCTGTCTTCTCTCCGATGGCTTCCCATCGAGGCTAGAGCTATCTACAAAACAGCGTGCATCACACACAAAGCTTTGCACTCTTCCTCCCCTCGCTATCTGGCGAATAAACTCAAACTGTCTGGAGGCTCAAGACCTTCTCGGAATGCTGAAAAGTTCCTTCTTGGATACCCCCCCCCTTCAAAAGAGAAAAACTGTTGGCACAATCGTTCTCAGGTAATGCGGTGAGAACCTGGAACTCCCTTCCTCCTTCGCTCCGTGCCATCACCTCCATCCAGATCTTCAAAGCAGACCTCAAATCTCTTTTATTCCAAAGACACTTTCAGAACTAATTCCCTTCTTCTCAGACCCTGCCAGGAAGTTCTTTAATCATTGTAAATTTGTCACATATGTTTATATTTTTGCTTATACTACCTGTGCTTGCTGTGTTTGAAATTCTGTTTCTTTTGCCTGCGTTGTTTTGATTCGATGGCCTGCTATTTGTTCGCCAGGAAGTTCTTTAGTCATTGTAAAATTTTTCATATTTATTCTTACTTTTGCTTATACAGTCTGTTCATGCTATTTTTGTTTGTTCTATTCCTGCAACAGTTCTCTCATGTAACGTAACTGGTTCTATTGTACAGTGCTCTGACACCTTCGGGTAAAGTCCGCGCTTTATAAAAATGCATTAAATAAAATAAAAAATAAATAAATAAAATAAAGCATCGTCCATTCAGATCTCACGCCCAGCAGTGCCAGTGGCCCGTGCCTTGTGGTAAACAACTTTTTCAATTGTCAGACAGACGTTCCATTGAGATTTAAAGCCGTAGTAATATTACGGTAATATTAATTGCTGTCGGACATTTGGAGTTGAAAGGAGCACAGGGAGACTGCGAAATAATCCGGGAGACGCTCATGGTAGAAGCCTGGGTGCACGGATCACTTTTTTTGTTTTTTTGTTGGATGAATGTGTATTTCAGCTGGGGTGTCATAGCAGCCCCAGACACCACTACATAGCAGCAGGTTCTGCCACAACTCACGTTCGGCGGGGGAGGGGGACCTGCCCACAGAGTCAGCCTCTGACTGAGCTTCTGTCTCGCACACTTCCTCCGCTCCTCCCACCTCCCGGCTGGGGGGCAGGCTCAATCCACACGCCGGTGCCCGCCCCTCTCGGTGACGTCCGGGCCCAGATACCATCCTTCTGCCGGGTGACGCGGGACTCGGAGCCGGTGCCCGCCCCCGCCGGACAATGGATGGCAGGGACCGCTAGCCGCCTCTAGAGCCTGCGAGGGCACACTGGAGTCCTGGCGCGGCGTGGACCCCGAGAGCAGGCCGCCGCCAGTCTCCCGCACAGCCAGGCCTGGGCACAGCAGCGCCATGGAGCCCGACCTGCAGCCGCTGAGCTCCACGCTGCTCAGGAAGAACCGCTGCTATGAAGTCACCTTGGACCCGGGGAGCCAGCAGCTGTCCTGGAGGGACTTGCAGCCCAAACGCAACAGAGCCGGTGAGTGCCCGAGGCCTTGAAGCTGGCGAAGTTGCCCTGCAGCGTGCCCCTGCTGCAGTCTTTGTACCCCTGCTGCATGCCGTAACCTTTATGTAATTCATGCACTCTGAAAGTCCTTATGCAATGAAAGTACGCGATGTATAAAATGCATGAATAAATAAGTAAATCAATCGTACCCCAGCCTGATGTCTCCCAAGCGTGCTGCGAGCGAGTGTTCGTGGTGCCCCAGACTCGCGAGTGGCCGGTGTCTCTATGCCAGTGCTTGTGTGCTCCAGTCTGACTGAGTGTTCGGTTCTCCCCGGCTAGTATGCATGCTCCTTGTGCAACAGGCGGCGTGAACATCTGCCCAGACTATTTGGTGCCCCAGACAAGACTACAGGCCCCCTATTGAAACATTGGTGCACTGATTGCCATACACTGTGCCTTCTGTATACTAACCCGTGTGCTCTGTGGTCCAGTCGTGGTGTGTGATGCAAAGGGAAAATATCACAAATGCCCACTTATGCCCCCGCGACACGCGTCAAAATATCAGCCTTCATGAGTGTCAAATCAAGTTCTTGATTGTGTGCACACATCCTAAAATTGTGCTTAACCAATGATATAGCGGTATGCACCAGAGTACCCGTCTACGTGGCACCATGATGTGGTTTAAATGTACGAGGCCCAACCATGTATCCCAGTATCCTTTTATCAGCGTATAGGCCCCATATGTTGCTCCTGTGTCTCCCTTACCCCAGTTTCCCCTAGCACAGACTCAGGCCTCATTTAGCACAGGCAGTAGAACACATCCTGAAACCCGGACTGTTCCATGGGATATGTCCCTCCTTGTCCTGGCTGTGTGCCACAGAGAGTCTTATTCTCAGACCCAAAGCTATATGGTGCCTTGTATCAGACCGTATACTGCTGTGTCACCGACTGTGCCCCACGATGTGATACCTGGGACTCCAGAATGGAGGGTGCCCTGTACCTGACTCCAGCACCATTGACTGAATGAACCCTTTGTAATTCACACTGTTTCCTAATATGTTGTTCATATGGGCTACAGACTGTCTCGTATCATATATCAGGCCCCCCTGTGTCACTGACTGTGCCTTCTAACACAGACTGGGGCCCACAGACGATGCTCCTGGCCTTCAGGATGTGGTGCTCTTTGCCCCCAGGCTGCCTGATCAGGGCTTCAGTCTGTACCCTGCCACGTCCCAGACAGCTTCAGAGAACCACTTCGTGCACCGTGACCAAGTTTAAGTACATGATGGCATGGGATGTGCAAGTTTACTACTATACTTTGCACCCTCACGCAGTGGCATCTTCGCCCACTGACTGCCTGGCACTATATCCTAGACCAGCACTTCCTTCACTTTTTTAGATCCATTACCCACTTTTTAGACCAACATGTCCATCTTGCACAAACATACAGTTTTACTGATAAAACAAACTAAATTATAAGGTGTGGAAATTGGGTTTCAGTGAATATTTATCATTTGTGCATCACCAACTAAAGCAAGTGTCTTGATTTGTTTTGATTGTATCAAAAACTTTGTTTCCATTACACTCAGAATTGAAAAAAAATGTGTTTCATTTTTGCTTTCCTAACTGCTGAATGTGCACAGTTCATTAACCCCTTGGCCGCGGCGGTAATTCCGCCGCGGCGCTAGGGGGGACGGGTGCCGCGCGGCGCTGCCATGCTCGTGAAGGAACCACTCCGTCAGGAGCCGCGGTGGCGCTGTGCTTGTGACGGAATGGTTCCGTCACGGCCCCGTCCACTCAATAGAACGCGCCGCGCAGGCGCGAAATCAGCGCCACGCAGGCGCGGCGGCCGGGCTGTGATGGAACCAGCACAGCACCACCGTGGCTCGTGACAGAATGGTTCCGTCACGAGCATGCAAGGGGTTAACAGGTGTTTACATGTTGTTATGTGTTACAAAATATGACATCTTACAGTGATTCCTTTCACTGTCTGTACCCTAGTAGGATTTGTCACATAATTCACTTTACTTTTTTTTCTGTGACTGCAAAGTGAAAAAAGTTTGTAAACACTAATCCCCTGTTAAAAAACATAAGCATGACTTTGTCAAAATAGCCTGACGTTTGACCCCTCCATGTTTGAAGCACAGCAAATGTGACGAGATTAAAACAGAATTTAAAGATATCTTTATTTATTGCTCCAACTTTCACGACCCACCAATATCGGTTTGTGGCCCATCCACAGCTTGGGAAATAATGTCCTAGACTCTATAGGCTGTACGGTGCCACATTTAAGACCACATACTCCTATATCACTGACTCTGCATCCAGCTTGATGGCCCTTGGCCCTCCTGTCTGTCTTGCTTGGGGGGGCTCGGGATAGCTCGTTCGATGCTTTACTTATCATGGCATAACAAACACTTTGGACACTGTGCCACATCTGTATTCCCATTGCTGTCACCTCTGACTAAGCCGGCCTGGCCTCAATACCTACAATGTCTTTGCTTCAGATGTAGTCGCCTGGCAACAGGTAATTGCACCACACCCTTAGGTCCTGTCCCCATGGCGCCACAGTGATTCTATTGAACTCCAGACCGCGACCTATTTGATCCCACCACACACTCACCTAACACCCTCAGAACAAATTCCCCGACTAACATAGATGCACATTGGATGTAGTCAATTTAAAAATGACACACATTATTTAGGTATTGGTAAGGGGTACTTGCTGCTTCCACAGATTGGGTGTAAACAGTTTTGTTCAATGGGATTCAGGGTCAGAGTGAGACAGAAAATCGGCCCGGGCACCAAAATAAAAGTGGCCCCGTTATTGAAGTAGAAAGTGAAAAAGGTGATACATGTTTGCAAATTATGGCAGTTTTGAAGTTTTAAACATGCTGTATAAATGTTTTGCAAGGTATGGAAGCCTGCATGCATTGTGCTTAATGTAGTAAATGTTTAATATTGGCGAAATCAAAAGGAAAAACAGAAAACAGGCCCACAAACAGCCAAAAAAACACCATTCACATGACCTGGCAGACCAGCCCATTGGGCACTGTCTGATTGCCCTATATACCAGACCGATCCTGATGGGACGTGGTCTGATTTCAAAAGCCATCCTTAAGTCAAACATGCTTTTTACAGGTTGCACAAAGAGGTTTTGCCGGCAGGCTTGCTCCGGTACACCACTGTTCATTATTTTTGAGCTTGGTCAATCAAACTCTAGAACGCTGACCTGCAGCTGAGTAACCCCACTTTGTCCCGCAGTTCTTACCCTTCTGTTGTGAATGATATAGAATATATTGTGCCTTGTTCCTGTCATCAGCATTGAGCTCCGACTTTGTACGTGGGCATTTTTTTTACACATCTGCTTTTTAATCGGAAAAATAACTATTTTTGTACAAGTGTGACAAGTGAACGCCATTTAGTGTATCCTAACCCCTTGGCTCCGGCGGTAATTCCGCCGCAGCGCTGGGGGGGGTCGGGGGAGAGCGCGGCGCCGCCATGCTCGTGACAGCTCCATGCCGTCATGAGTCACGGGCGAGCTGTGCTCATGATGGCGTGGTTCCGTCACGACTCCGCCCACTCACTAATTCGCCCGCAAAGGCGGGGAATCAGTGCCGCGTGGGCGGAGCAGCTGCAGCTGCAGCATGACGGAACCACGCCGCCATGAGCACACGCTGCCCGTGGCTCATGACGGCGTGGTTCCGTCATAAGCAGGGAAGGGGTTAATATTCGTTTTCTTGTTGTTTTTAGTCCATTATGTTATTTGGCAGAGTATCCCAGTGCCACACTTAAGTAGTGCATCCAGTACAAGTTTATTTGCATACTGAGATTTGTAACTTTTTGATCCCATCCAGTCAGGACTGCAAGTCCCAGAATGCAAACAAATTGCTTGGACTGCATGACCTACTCACACATGGAAGTGGGAAACTTGAGAGCTCTACCTTTTGCTATGTAGTAGAATTTGTTTGTGGCAGAGAGAGTTTGGCTGTGAAGTCAATCATCAGTAGTGAGACTTAGCCCGAGTGCCAGGGGTTTATTTCTCTCCAGAGTTGTTGTCAAAATAGAGAATGCATTGTTAAAACAAGACAAGTGGCCCTGGTCTTGGAAAAACCATAAGGCAGCAATTCGCGAGGCACTGTGTTGGCGGCTAAGCATGCTAACCCCTACTTACCACAATCTATTACGCCATATTCAGTTCCTTGCAAGCATCCTTCTCACTAACCAATTCTTGTCCTAATGTAAACTTATAAACATGCCCATCTCTGTTTATGGGCTAGCTGCTAAAGTTTCTTCTTGCCCCTTTACTAATAGGCTAGCGGTTTAACTCCCCCATCCCCTGTCTAGGGTGTAGCTGATCAAACTGCCTTTCTTGGGGGAATGCCTTTGGGGAATCCTACAAATCATACAGACCATTCACAAATATTGCAGATGGGGCTTATTGCAAGAGCTGCTGCCCCTACCACACACATGCAAGCCTATGGTTGCAGTTGCTACCTAGCCTTTTGGCTGATCCACTCCCCCAAAATTAACATATGTTTGTATGCACTATTTCTGTAGTGAAAACCTAGCCAAAAAGCATTGGAGCATTGTACAGAGTCAGAGCCACGCGCCCACGTACCTCTGTTCCTGCACCAGTTGCACCTGTACAAGGTCCCAGACGGTGGCAACTGCTGGGACCTCCAATTATGAGGGCATTAAAGGTTTTTTCAACGGTCACCACCACCGGAGCTCCTATGAGGCGCCTTTCCAGCAAGCTGACGGAGGGATCCAACCGGCGGAGAGGCTGGCACAGTCAGCGAGTAGCATTGCTCCACAAAAAGAAGAACTCTGGTGCTTGAAAAGGGGAAAGGGCCTCGTTGGCAGTAGTCAGGGGCAACCAGGCTGACATTTTTACTCGGGGAACCTTCCCCAGTATTACCTGTCCTGCCGCCCCTGAAGACTGCCCGGACGACCCCGCTGGTCATGTGGCACTGAACCTGATCACTCACACCTGTCTTCGGTGCCTGCGATCTAGCGCCTTGGTCCCTTGCCCAGAGATGAGCATGAAGTCAACAAATGATATTAGCTGCAGCTGGGTTGTGAATAGTTGATTTATTGTGATGTAGTGTTCTTTAAAGTGGTGAGTTTTCACCTCTTTCCTAAATTGGAGCAGTGGTGGGGGTGGTTCATATGGATCAGGGGCGGGCTAGCCTATAGGGCAGTAATTAGGCAGTCCCTAAAGGGCTGATCTGACAGGCCAGTGTGTGAGCCGTTTTGTTGGGCTGTTTGTGGGCCTGTTTTGTGGTCTGCTGGGCCAGTTTACACTGTTGATTTCACTGATATTAGAACATTAGAATTTTTGGAGCTCTATTTAAAACAGTGGAGTGCTCTAGCTTCTAAAGCTGGTAGAATCCCAGAGCACCAACATTCCAATGTTTAACAAGGGCCTCACGAAGCCCCCAGGGGGGTGGGGATTCAACCGCCTAGGGCTCCGTGAGGCCTTTGTTTAGAAATCAGAACATTCTGCCCTCTAGGGGCGGAATGTTCGAATAACCTTAGAGCTCTCCATAGCAGGCTCTACTGGCCATTAAAGACCTGCTCCGTTGTTAAAGGCCCTTATCTTCTGATCGGGACTTTAACGCTGGAGCGGGCCAAACATGGCCGGTAGCGCCCTCTACGTCAGGCTCTAAGGCTATTTTAAAGCAAACATTGCTTGTCAGTAGCTCTAATCCATGCAGACTTCCACACCTTGCCAAACACTTATGTAGCTTGCCTTTACAAGTTCCAAACGGCTCCAATCTGTATACAACGGCCCTATTTGAGCTATATAATTCACTAATGGGGGCCACTTTTGTTTTAGCGCCAAGGTCTATTTTCTGTCTCCCTCCGACCTTACAAGGGTTGTTGTTCCAGATTCTGGATACATAGATGGAAAAGGGCTGCTGTCTTGTTTTTTTTGCTTTTTTACACTTCTTAATCTGTAGTCTGATGGTGTCCTGGCTGTGCCTGTGAAGAGAACCTCTGGAGTTTGTGAGCATGTTTGCAAGATGGTGCTGGTCGTGATGTTTAAGTAAGTGATGCATCTGCTTTTGAAGTGGGTGCTGGCTGGCGAAGAGGGTGCTGTGTGGCGAAGAGGGTGAGGGCTGGCAGGGGAAGCCAGCGAAGGTCCTCAGGAAGATAGCTCAGCTGCTACCATTTTTGGAGGGGAGGCAGATGCCCCTCTGAGCACTGGACTCACCTAGGCGTCCCTGTCCCAAGTCCTGAAGGACCCCTTACTTTTCTGCTGGTCTTCTTCATTTCTCGTCCTCGCCTTCTTACACCTTACGAAACGGGTTGCAAACTTGCCACATTTTGCTTCTGTTTGGTACTGGTCCCTCGGGTACTGGCAGTGGAAGCTTTTAAGCTTTGGGCCGCGACGCCTTACTTCTGTACGTTACTCGTACAGCAGAATAGCTTGTACCGTTCAGACTCTACTAATCAACAGCTATGTTGCGTGTGGCCTCGTACTCAGCTCTCTGACGCCTCGGGCTGTGGTGGGGCGACAACAACCGGCTCCATGACGCAGGTAACTAATTCTTAGACTGTGCTGTAGTGAGACTCGTAATTATATTTTCTTTAGTAATATTACATAAGGTAATGCCAGCCACTGCTGACAACGCTTAAAACAGTAAACGCGTGACATTTAGATAGGACTCAGCCAATAGAACTGTACTAGATTAATTGACTTTCTAACAAAGTTAGGCCTTGTTTGGAAATGTCGCATGCGACGCAGGACCCGCTTCCACTGTTTAAGACCCGCTATGCAGCGCTGTGGACATAATTACATTTTTGTACTACACACGTGTGGGTCCTATACGTAACTACCTTGTTCATGCCACCGGGCAGCTGGCTAACAATATCTTTGGAGCATGGCTAACCATTTCAGACCCTGGCATCTCGGTGAGCCCTGGCAGGTGTACGAAGTTCAGAATCTTGATACAAGGACACCTCCACCTCCTTTATTGCTCAAGCGGAATCCATTGTGTCTGAATAGGCGGATTTGGAAAACAGAAAATGAGATTTAAAGCTGTTTCATTTCCCAGTATGCATTGACTGAATCCATCCCCAGTAGTGGTTCTGCTGTTTACCTTTTGTTGAGGTCTGTATTTGCGCTTTTTGAACTTTGGTATCGGCAGTCTTGCACAGCTCTGATAAAAGTTTCCGGCTAGATTACTGAGTTCATGTGAGTAGGAGAGAATAAGCGGTGCCAGGCACTGGTGAAGTTGCACACTGCTAGAAATAAACAATATTTAGTTCTTATAAGCGAGAGAGATTACCTTCTCTAGAGGCTGAGTTAGTTGTGTATAGTTGGAATTGTTAGGCAGATTTCTTCCTGTAGGCACAGTTCATTCTGTGCGGAATATATGTGTGTGAAAGTATACATTGCTCGCATAAAGAGTATTTTACCTGTTTGTGAACTGGCTCAGAGCGTTCTTTTATATATATATATATATATATATATATATATATATATATATATATATATATATATATATATATATATATATATATACACCAAGCCTAATTCTACGAAGAGTGATTTTGTTTTCTTTTGCCTCTGTGTGAGTTGTAAAGTTGAACCACCGTGTCCCTTTCTCCAAATTCACGTGCTGGTGAGGTATATGAACATATTTTCATTAAGTACTGGATTTCTCTAGAAACATATTTAAACAGATAGTTATATTAAGTTATGCCGGGAGCGCATTTTTGCCGGAAGTCATTTTAATGCCAGAAGCATACGGATGCCAGGAGTGTGCATGTTTGGGTGTGGCGAGAACAATTGCGTAAGAAAAGAACCACAATGTTTCACGTGCTAATAAAGTGTTTTTATCACCGACAATCTTAAATGTGAGTAAATAATTAAATTGGCCATTACAACAGTTCATTGGTGTGATAAATTAGAACCAAAGGTGTATTGTGATAGCCATTTAGACCATTAATATAACACTTGAGCTAAAAAAAAGACATATAAAATACTTATGGAGCAAAGCTTGGGGAAGAAAATTGAATATAGTGCAAACATTACCCTTATTCAGACCGTCAAGGTTCTACCTATGTGTTGGCCCTTAATAAGGGACTCCTTCAGGCACAATGATCTCAAAGTGCTACATTTAGAGATGCATAGCTTCCTAAGCTTACAGTTCAGTATCATGTGTCGAGGCAAGAGGTAGGGGCTGGAAGTGCTGTTATACACTTCAAAAATCCACATACTAGGCTTCAATAAATGTGTCTTAAAACCATTGGGACCTGTTGCTTAGTATAGAAAAGCCTCTGTGTTTAGCAGAACATCAAATGGCCAGGCACCAAATTAGGGGGAGCTTGAGGAATGGCCCGCTGGAGCCTTCCATGTTCAACATGTGCAAAAATGGCAAATGGACCTCTAGCTGTGTGATCCTTCAGACAAAGGAAGTTACTCAATGCAGGATGTGCATCAGCATAGCATAGCTCATATTGAAGTGGTATCTGGTTAAAATTCGGGTAAATTTCTAAGCATGGGAGCAGTTATATGGAAATAGGAAGTAATTGACTTATAATGATCATATCAGTGGAACTACAATGGCTCCACGTTGAAAGGAAGTACTTAAAAGAGGCTCAAATTGCACTTGTTTTCTTGTGAAGTATGTTTGAAGAGTTGGTGCCACTCTGAGTTTTCCCTGAATTATGTCTGAGAACTTTTATACAGGTGTGGCGGTTCTATTTCGCATTCTTGAATAGCACAGGTTTACCCTCATATTCTCATCAGAAATAAACCATTGTCTTTCATTAAAGACTAGCCTCCTTTTAGTGCCACAAACAATGCTTCAAACTTCTTACCCACAGACATCCTCTGTCGCTCCAGGTTAGAACCATGCAGTGTGGCACAAGGGGGGATTTGCTGTTAGTAGGATGGCTTATTTTACAAAATAGGTTTAATTCTTTGAGTTTTGGAACACAAAATAATGTGGCCTAACGGCTAGAGTGGTCAACCTTGAAGCTGGTGAACCCAGTTCGAGTCTCAGCAGTGACGCTCAACATCCTGTTATTCTGGGCAAATCATTTAATCTCCTCGTGTCTAACAAAATGAATGTGCCCGTCTGTAACACAACGGGTGCTCATGTAAAACACTCTGATACAGTCGGTTCGAGTTCATTCTATATAAATCCCCCACCCCCCAAAGAATGCAACTCACATTAAAGTTCATATTTAATTTGTAATAAGTTAAATGCATGTTTTTGCTGCTAGATATGAAGCACACGTGTGTTTTGGTCCTGGTCGACTTTGCATTGTTATGTTATACAATTTGTTGAAGTAGATGTATTTATAAAGCACATTTTCTCCATTGTTATGGCCTTGGGGATACCACTGAGAGCAGTTACTTTCTTGCCGTATGACGTATACAAGGGTCTTCTTGGGAAATTGAGCTGTAAAATCAGCAGTATATTTGTAATTTGTTGTTTTCTATAAGTGTGTTTTAATAAGTAACTGATCATTATTAATTGAGATAAATGTGTTTGGGTTGCGGTCTTGCCCAAAGGTTTTAGGGCCAGATGTACTAAACTCTGGTAACAAAATACCAGTCGCAATTTGCAACCAGTATTTTTGCGACCGGCGTGCTAATCTATCGAACTGGCCTATGAACTAATAGGTCAGTTCACAAATTACAGATTCATAGTGGGTTTCGCAAATCAATTTACCTCATGAATATTAATGAGGTATGTCACAAGTTGCGACCCACTTGGACCAACAGCCATCACAAGGGTGACCAGCAGACCACCATGTATGTGATTGCTTTTAAATAAAGCATTTATTAAAAAAAAATCAACCCTTTTCCTTAAATTTTTTTTTTGAGTAGGCAGCTTTTCTCCTAAAAAAAAATGTTTTTTCAACATTCACAAAGGGGAAGGTGGTCTGTGAATCGGGCTGTTTGCGACTGCATAAAGGCTTCGTAAATCTGGCCCGATGTTACATGAGTTCTCTGACTTGACTATTGACCGTTTTGCTATTGGTGAATGTTTGAGCTGAAGATAACAGTGTGTTGGAGAGCACTGCCATCCCTCTAACGGCCTTGTGCTGTGTTAGCTGGTTATATAATAAGTTCTACTTACATGTGTCTTTAATTGGTCGACATCTGAAGAATCTGTTAGGGCATGTACGGTTTGGAAAATGGTACTATCCAATTTTATGGCATATCTGTACAGTGTTGGTTGCTTGTATTGTTCTGTCTAACCTGTTCCAGAGGTTGGTATTTTATAAAATACCGAAATGTCCACAGGACGAGATGTCCAAGAAAACTACTTGATCTGTAAAAAAAATCACTTGTTCCTTTAGGTGCCATGCAGTTAGTTGACAAAGTATAGCAATATTCTCATAATACCAGAGCTTTGATAGAAGCCTTTATGATTATGTTATTGATCAAGTTATATCAGGGGTTGGATTCTAGCAAGGCTCTGATTTGTCATCTTTTTGCAAATGTACAGATAGAGGCTTGAAGTAGGTATCAAGTTGTGATTCCAGGGTTAGATTGTGCAGAGAGTTTATGAACATCCACAAGTTTAACTATAATCACAAATCGTTCTAAATGTATTCATGACATGGGTAGGAGCAACGTTTTTTACATGGTGAGAGAATGAGGGTATAGGGAAAGTGAAATTCCCATCTCTCAGTAACTCCTTGCATTAGCAAATATGCATAAGTATATTATATACAATATACTGTGTATATTTGCTTATGTAAAAATGGACTACACCGAAGCTTCATAAGAGGAACGTTTTGAGGCCTTCTGATGTATTAATGAGTCGTAAATCTGCACCAGCAAGAACATTTACTTATGTTTGAACCTTTGTGACTTTTCTAAATAAATGCACCTCTAATTTATTTTCTTTTTTAAAAATAATTCTTTGTTGTGTTTTCAAGTGAAACATCAAATACAATCAAGAGATAGTGTAAACATTAAGAGACAAATCAGACTGCAGGTGACAAAACACGTGCTACCAAAGTACAACAGTTAAGAATAGCCAGTGAGTGTCCAAAGGGGCAATAGAGGCACATGACAGCACTCGTGTGATCTAGTGCAATAAGTTCTGACCAGAATCCATGCTAGCGGCATAGCCAATGACCTGCAGAAAGGGAACATAGGAAGCTGGCTCTTTATATAGTGGACCAAAACAAGGTACACTGTGTAAAGGGTCCAGGCAACCCTTATTTATTTACAGAGGCAAAAATGATAGCACTAAATATTTTCTTTTGTGGTAGTGTGGGCGAGCAGTTTAGGCTTATCAGAGAGTAGTGCTAAACATTTGTTGTACTCACAGAGGCAATAAATGAGACACACACTCGAGAATAACTCTGAGACCAATTTAGAGAACTAAGTCATATTTTTATATACATTTTGATACCAAAAGTTAGTACTTTTGCAGATAATTTTTGGAGGTAAGTAAATAGTTCAATTTGTCTTTATGCAGCAATGCTTCCCTATAGGATAAAAGGAATATGTTACATACCGTTATTTGTAATCGGTTTCTGGGGGTCTCCTTCGAGACTTAGTGTTGTAGGGGGGCCAAGGTCAAAAGTACCACCAGCAGGTACTTGTTATCCGCCCTGGGGCGTCTGGAAGTACAGGTGCTGGTAGGGTTGGTAGCTGTGCGCGCTACACCAGTGGAAAGAAGGGGGGCACCTAGAAACAGGATGCAGTGAGGATTGGGGACAAGTCCGGGACACAAGGGCCACAATTATAAGCATCTGATTTGCTAATGGGAGTCACTTTTATTTTGGTGCATGAACCTATTGTCTATCCCAGGCTGACCCTGTATACAAGTTCGAACAACTTACACCGTACAGACCTTGCTTTGTCGCAAAGAATCGTCTTATGCAGACCTTTACTGTGGTATGGCAAACTGTCAGTCAAAGGGTTTATGCTTTATCAGGGCTTGAAAAATCACAAAAATTGCACTAGACCAGCAAGTCTAGTAATGTTACACATCTATTCGACCTCATTCACTTTGTGCGCAATAAAGGTCCCTTTAAATCTTGCCAGAAAGGGCGAGTAGGACCTAAAAAATAGCTCGTCCTTAATAAATCTGACTTGCCAATGCGAGCTGGTGAGTGGATTTTCGAGCCCTGTTTATGGGATTGGGCCTGCTTGTCTTGTTGACAACACAAACATGTACATCTGTTGTCTTTGACTCCAAATGTTATGTCCTGGATGTCGGGCAATAGGAAATCCACAGCTGTCCTGTTCTGTAGAACTTTGGTTTGGGGTTGAGTGCTCTTGCTAAGGCTATGATAGCCATTTAAGTAGAATATTGTACTGTGTTGGATTCGTGTAGCGTGTTATGCCCAACGTGTTGTGTTAGGTGCTGTAATGCCCTTTAGGACAGTGCAAGCAATGCCGGCAATACTAGGATCATAGGGCTCAGCCAACTCATCTGTCCCAGGAATACAGAAATATTGAGACCATGGCCCAACTTGTATTCCTCTTCCAAACCTCCAGAAACATGTATTACAGGTCCCAGCAAGTCTGCCATTCCAGGCATGTTACTATAGAGGCCAGTGATTCCCGGTCCTAAGCGGTCTGCCTCACCTGAGTGTGTTACGATACAGATATAGTTATTCAAGAGCCCTAGACAATTTGGCCATACTAGGCCTCTTATAATAAATATTGGTGGAATGAATCCTGGGCTCCGATACCTTGTTGCACCTAGGCATGTTAATTTGTAGATATATAGAATCTATGCCCTAGTGAAATGTATTCCTCCCTGGCATGTTACCGTACAGAATTTGAGACTACAAGACCCATATGTCCCACGAAGGCTTATTTAATTTACAGATACAGCGAATATAAGACTAAGACTGACGGTTCTTCCTTGCTTACCTTAAAGATAAATCAAGGCCCCGGTCAGCCTCTCTCCAAGGTAGGCTGCTACACTGATACCATCACCCTGGGAACCAGACCACCTCTGAGGTACCTTACTACCTCTGAGACGCCTGTCCTCTAAGACATGATACCACTATCATACAGTTGTAGTATATTCCAGGCCCTGGAAGCCTATCCGCCCAGGCAAGTCAAGATGCAGATAATCAGATTCTGGGCCTCTGGAAAAGTGTTCATCCCAGGCATGTTTCATTACAAAATGGGAAGCGAGCTGATGAGGTGGTGGTGTTTGTTTTACAACATGTCTCCTTGTGAAGGAACGAGAATAGCTAGGAAGCACATTTATTTGGGAACTAAAGATCGGCTAACAGTAAGACAAGAGCTGCAAAAAGGGAAAACCTTGAAAGTAGTAAAAGTTCTAGAATAAGGCAACACTGAAGTAGCTCTGTCTCTGGGAACACTTAAAACAGTGATAGATCTGGAGACAATAATACAGGCAAAACAAGACAATGTTCTGAAAACACAGATGGACTGTTGATTTAAGAAGGGACTGTCATATTTCTGCACTTATGGTCCATTCTGCTGGGTGAGTATGTTGGTATTTACGATGCTCAGGCCTTTACTATGCTGTCCAATTTTTAACCTTGATCCAATTTCTGCTCTACAGTTTCCAGCTGACATAGATTTTTGCCTTCCAAGCTATTTCTCCAGTCAAGTAATTTTCGTGTCAAACTCAGTACTTCTGGTCGGTGTAATAGAAGCAGCTATACAGTCAGCTCCACACAGAATATTTCCCTATAATGCCACCAGCCTTCGTTTGAGGCCTTTTTTGCTCTATACTTAACCTGGTTTGCATGTCATTGTTTGAACTTTCCAGAACAAAAAAGGTTTGCTGTGAACTAGTAACGTGACAACTGCATCTACTGCCTTTTGTTCCATGTCCCTCTTTCCAGTGATTACTGGCCAGCTTTATACATGGGGAGCCGCTCTCTGCTGCTTTGTTCCATGCTCAGTACTTATCCTGTGCACCAGTACAATGTACGCTCAATCTCTTAATAGCTTTGTTGTGCTAATTCCTCTACAGGCATAATAGGTGTTTACCACCTGCTTCTGTTTGGGAAGTTTGATATTCCAGAAGGAGCTGCAGCTGTTTGTATGGCCGTTTCTGTGCCCAGTGCACAGGTGCAAAGTTAGTTCCTACTCAATGTCAAGTGGGCCTATCCTCCTTTGCATTGAGTCTTAGCCCAATACTGTGAGGCAATCCTCTTGCCAGTACACTTGCTCAATATTAAACATGTGCTCTGGAAATGAGGACATGGGGGCTTATTATTGGAGCGCTCCGGGGGGCTTTGCACGCCCTGGGGCACTTTGGTATACAGGAAGGGGCCGCAGATGCTTGTGCGCCCCCATCTGTAAAACCAATAACGCTGGCGCACCTATAGCACCAGCACTATCACCAGAGGGTGCTCCCTCATTTGCATGGGGGTGTGGCCCCATGCAAATGAGGGAATCCCTTTGCCTCTCCGCCCGCACCGTAGTACAGACGTGGGTTCAGAGGCAAAGAAGCTGTCAGTGTGCCCCTGAAAGCAGCCCTCTGGAGGTGGGAAGGAGAGGGGTCACATGGACCCCTACCCATCTCCTGCAGGGTGGTGCAGTCACTAACTGCACCCGCCTGCAAGGGGCTCTCTAGTCCCCTTTGACCCCTTCGACGCGGGTGACAAAGCCAGCTCGTCATGGGCGTTACCTGCGCTACGCGCATGACGAGCTGGCTTTGTCACAAACCGCGCGTTTTTCAAAAGTCAGCGCACAGCGGGAAAACCCGCTAGCGCGTGATGGAGCGAGATAGAAAACAAAATTTTGTTTAATCTCGTTAAGTCACATTTCCATAACGTGAATAATAATATTAATGATTTGTGATATGTTGTGCTAATACAACTTAGATTAAACTTTACACATGGGGGGACTAACATGTGTGCTCATAAACGTGCATAAATATTGTATCTTTTTGTTCGTGCATAATAATAAAATAATTTATTGTTTTCGTTTTTGTCATTACTAACTGCTGCAAACTTAAAAGAAGCATGTGCTTGTTTTGCTTTTCCTTGTCTGTGTGATGTCATTTCTACTATTCTAGGTGCATATGGGTCTCATGGAATAACGGAGACTGGTAGATATAAACGCTGCTTTATTTGTTTGCAATGGCTAGGTAACATTTTGATTAATCGGGTGGGTTAATTAATTAAGTAAAACTTGGGGTGGATACAGAATCTACATTATTTCTTATATTAATACTTTTCTTGTGTTTGTTTTATATTAGAAATCATAAGTTGCCTGCTTTTGGGCCTAGTCACTTGAGCCGCAGAAAAGAGCTGACATGTAATTCTGCAGAAAGTCACGAGACGCCCATTCTGAAATAAATTATTCGTCAAAAGCTGCGTTCACAAAGCAAAAACTAATGTGCTGTCATCATTCTGTCGGACATGGCCAAGGTCGAAAGTGAACATTTTGTCAGTCCTTAACTTGGCATCCGCGGAAGTATAATGAAAGTCAATGGACGCTGCGAGAATGACTTTATACATTTGTTGCAATATGAGGAAGCTTTTGGCTTCACGTGGAAGGGACAATGGTCTCTATGAAATATGATTTAGTGGAACTTTTTGAGAACTGGGTGACATGTCACTTGTCACTCTCAGCCAATGGGACGTCGAAGATTTCTGAAAACTTTCCTTTGCGTAGTTTAGTTAGCATAGAAAGGTATAAAAAGTCATGCCCTTAGGGATGGGCTGGCTGCTGCTTTCTGACTTTCCGATGAGGGTGATGTGCTGTTGGACTTTGCGTGGAGCACGTAAGAATCCTCAAAGAACTTTACTTTAATTTCTATCTATTTAGCTCAGTTAGGGAATTAGATTTTAGAAATGCTAAACTTTAAATATTCACTTTGATTTTGATTCACTTGCTTAAATTGTATTTTTCTCATATTTCTTTACAATCATGCTTGCTTTATTGCAAATAAAATTCATTTATAGAACTATCAACTTATATACCATAATTTAGTAAATAAAATCTTACTTTTGACAAACAAGCTGGTCTTGGTTATTCAGGAGTATAGGTTACTATTAGCTAGATCACGTCGCCAATGGTGGTCATTTAAATGGTATAGTTTTATTCTAATGACAACATTCCTTTCGCAGATGTATAAAATGTATATAGTTTGTAAATAATGTGTATATAGATTTAATTTGACCACCTGATTCAGTAGGCCCAAAATATGTCAGGTTTATAAATGGGTCCATATTTAGTATAGAATTTTGTTTATAGGTTATGAAGTTGGGTAGCGTTGTTTATGATATATTTTCTATAGGCCGCTGGATCAATTCTCTGGTAGCAGAAATTGATGGTTGCTAAGGGTAGCCAGGGTAATATGTTGGTTGCTAAGGGTAACCAAGGTAATATGTTGGTTGCTAAGGGTTACGTTATGGTATGGAAATAGGATCGATGTTTTAACACATGTTGAGTTCGTTTTTCTTGCTATCTGTAAACTATACCGGTATAGATTGTGTGGCGAGAAATTAGTCACGCAAGCCATCTGTTCTGTTTGTAGTGATATCGCCGAGTATCACAAGAGGTATCGCCGTGTACCATAGTGTTGTCGCCGAGCAGCACAGTTTTAGGGCTAGGTCTGAATCTTGTATAGTGAGGGTTTTCTAAGAAATTAAAGCAGCATGAGAATAGGGACAAAGCGCCTTCCATAAAACTCACTGTGATAAGAGTATTAGTTATATCCGAGCTTGAGTGAAGGGTAAATTAGCGTCGGTACATGATTATCTATAAACAGGTTAGAGTCCTGTACGGGTACATGTTTCATATCTATAAACAGGTGAGAGTCCTGTACGGATAACGTCGTTATTTTGCTAACGGTGCATGATTTCTATAAACAGGTGAGAGTCCTGTACGGATTTCATGTGTGCTTGAAATTAGGGAAAATTCAGTGTGAAAGTGCGAGTTTGAATTGTATTTTATGTTCAAGTGGAACTCTTAGAACTTTCACTTCGCGGTGGGTTCAGAGCAAAGCGAGTTCATAATTATACGTGTTAGAAGGGTGGGGTAAGGTTACTCTACTGACAATTGAATATTATCCTTAGTGTGAATAGCGCCGTCTATTCCGAAGTGTGGATACTTGAATGTATGTAAACTATCCTAAATAGTGAAACGAACAGATGTTGTCTTTATAGTCATCGTTAAAAATTAATTTACACTGAAAAGTGTTCTTAAAATGGCGCTGTGAAAAGATTTTGTGAAGGAGGGGTAAGCGCCAGGAGTGAGAAACGAGAAACCGCAGCTGCTGTGTACGTCACAGAGCCGCGCTGGGATTGGGTGACCTACGTCACAAGCTATATTCTGATTGACTCTTGAGTCTCTGACGGCCTGTGAGCTGATTGGTCTTTCGGAAAAACTCTAAATGTATTGGTTGAGCAGAAAAGTGACGTAGCTCAACTGTCATTGGCTTGTTGGTGTGTTTCGCGCACGGATTGGTTGTTGTACGGAACATCCCGGAAATATTTTACGAACGATTTTGTGAATTAGATTTAACTCTTAAAAATGAGTTATCATTTTAAACATGTTGAGAAAAAGTCAACATTATTTCAGAAGTTCAAGAATTTATTTTCACCTGACAAGAAAATCGAAACGCGAGGTGGTAAACTACTTCATAAGTATAAAACACCTGCAGCGTATATGGAAGGTGAATATGGATATCATACTGTCTTATGGTTCGATAATTGGAAACGTTATACTAAAAATGACGGTGTTTTAACTTGGCCTGATGATGGTTCATTTAATGTAAGAGTCTTAAGAAACTTACGAGAGAAAATGAATGCTCTTGTTCCAAAACCGAGACCAACTCAATTTGAAGCTTTAGTTGAGTGGGAAGACGAGATGTATCAATTACAAAGAGAAGCTAGTGGAATTAAAAGACCTTATAAAAATCCATCTTGGAAAAGAGAAACTCATGAAGATAGATTGAGAATGTGGAGACAGGGAAACATGAGTGAAGGATTATATTTAATTCATGAAATGGTAATGGGTACTCCTACAGGGAAATCTATGGAAAGTGAATCTGAGGATGCAGTTATGGAAGAGATATATACAACTGCTAGAAAGAATCAGCCTAATCAGCCTTTGAGACCTCCTAGATCATGGTCTACTCCGGTGGTTTCTACTGAAACTTCACCGAGTGCACCTCCAATTAATGAAGCTCCTAAACTTTATCCAAATAATTGTGAAATCAATGAAACTCCTAGAAGACCAGAATTCGAGAATGCTCGAAATGAAGGTAGACATTTTACAATGACTCCAAGAGCAAGGGAACCTCCAAAAGATTATACAAGAGAGGCAAGAAATGATGAAGATGTTGATTATAATGAATATATAAGATCAAAAGAAGAATTAATAAAAAGAATGACAAAAGGCATGGAAGCCGTGACAGTTCCAGTAACAATTGGTCCTGTTCAGCCCGTATTTGATCAAAGAGAAACAAACAAAGCTGGATTAACTATTCCTTTAAATACAGAAATTCAAAAGGCTGCTGAAAAATTTTATTCAGATTTATCTGAAATAAACACTTCTAAATCGAGAATGCCTGATTTAACCTTTAATGAGGATTTATCTCCAAAAACACCTATGGGTGCTATATCAGATATAGGGAGTCCTGAAGTCAGAGTAACCACACCAAAACTTGATGTGGCCAAATTAAAAGCGAATATCGAAGAATTAATAATTGGAACAATTGGTTCAGATAGTTTAAATTACTATCGGGATGATGAACTACTGTTCATTTGCAAAAGCATTCAGTGGAAAACGAAAAATAAATATGATCAACTAGAGGATCTAGCAGCAGAACTTGAAATCGATGTGAGTAAACAAAAGAATTTTGCAAAGCATTACAGATTAGACTTTTCAGAAAGTGACATTGAGAGTTTGAACTCAATGGGAAGAATAGTTCATATTAAAGATTTGATTGTCTATATCAAAAAGCTAGGAGAACTGAATAAATGGAGAGTAAAATGGACGAAAAAGAAGGAAGATGAAAGATTGGATAAATTGTCAAAACAATTTCCAATGAGAGAAATTGCAGGTGGAGGATATGTTCATGTCCCTTGGTCGAGACAGGACATTCTGTTATTCACAAATGACTTTCCAAAATTGAGGGAAAAACCAGTTGAGTGGTACAGGCAAGTCGATAGGTTTATCAAAGTGTCAAAAGTTCTGTGGATTGATTTAGATGGATTTTTTGATATTGTCGTTCCATCTGATCTTTGGACAGAATGTAAAATATCGATTAGTTGGCCAAAAACAGAACCTGAGCGAATCAAAGAAACAGGTGCTCCAAATCCACTTGTAATGGATTTTTATGAAAAAGTAATTGTTTGGATGAAAAACAAAATTCCACCCAAAGAAGTTGATTGGGTTAAAATAGAAAGAACAGAACAGGAAACAAAAGAATCAGTTCATTCTTTTTATGAAAGACTACTGTTAATTTTTAAACAATACAGTGGTTATGAAAAATTAGATGAAAAAGACATGAGTCATTTTGTCTATAGATTCGTTTATGGACTAAAACCTGAAATTGGAGAAATGATCAGAACTAGTATTGTCGGATGGCAATCACTATCTGTAGATGATATTCTAAGAAAAGCAAAGTATTGCAGTGATGAAATAGAAGTAAAACAGAAAAAGCTGAAGGAGAAAGCCATGTGGGCTCAGGTAAAGGTGGCTGAGCAACAGATTGCCAGCATGGGAAATAAGAACACTAATTTTGTTCAAACTGGAAATACAAACCAGATACAAGGAAAGTTTAAAGGTAATAATTTCCCAAAGAAATTTAGCCCAAAGATTGAGGAGTTAAAGCAAAGATTACCTTGTTTTAATTGTGGCGAAATTGGACATTGGAGAGACGAGTGTCCTCATCCTCCTAAAAACTTAAAGAATCCCTTATTAAATCCACAGATGCAGAATGGTGTTGACCTGCAGCGACAGCTACAGATGCAACAGGGGTTAAACGAATTTAATATTCAGCGACAGTTACAGCAACAGCAACAACAACAGGTGAATAATCGACAAGATCAATTGCCACAACCACCTTTTCCGAATTGTGGGGGAGTTCAAAAATATAATCCAAATGTGGGATTTCAGGGAAGTGACCAGGTAATAAAACCACAAAAACAGCAAAAGCAGCAAAGGGTTCAAATGCAAAATGCTTCACAACAATTCTTATTAACAGAAAGTCAAGACAGCGATTCTGATGATTATTGCTGACGGTGCCCGAGAGAGGAGGAAGAGTGTGTCGTTGGAGCCACTCTTGAGGTTGACCAGTCTGGTCCTTTTGTTAATGGGAAAGTTAATGATGTAGACATCACTTTTCTAGTGGACACTGATGCTACCCGTTCTACTGTTAGATCAGTGGAAATTGAAAACCTACCTCTCTCTGGGGATACCATCCAAGTTGTCGGAGTAAGTAATCAACAAATTAAAACTGACTTAACTGATCCAGTACCAGTTGAAATTGGAAACTACAGAGATAAACACAGATTTGTGGTTTGTAATAGTAGTCCAGTAAATCTATTAGGCAGAGACATCCTATGTAAAATGAATTGTAGAATATATTGTTCTCCTGATGGAGTTGAATTACAAACAATGGAGGAAGATGGTTTATACAGAATGACAATGATGATGATGGAAGCAGAAGAAACAAAATTGTTTCCTGCATTTGAAGAAAAAGATCTACCTGAAGAACTCAAAGAAACAGTGAAATCTGAAATATGGGATTTTACTGGAAATGAAATGGGTCTGATGAAAAACGTAGATCCAGTAAAAATTACATTGAAACAGGGAATAGAATTTCCAAACACTCCACAATATAAAATGAAAACAGAAACAATTGAAGGTATTACACCTATAATTGAAAAATTAATTAAGCAAGGTGTATTAAAAGAAATGGAAAGTAGCTCTTGTAATTCACCAATTATGGGAGTTAAAAAGTCTAACGGAACATTTAGAATCGTACAAGATTTGAGAAAGGTTAATCAAATTGTCGTTCCATGTTGTCCTGTGGTTCCAAATCCAGCAGTAATTCTATTTCAGATTCCACATGATGCCGAATGGTATACAGTCATTGACCTTTGCAATGCATTCTTTACTGTTCCCTTACATCCAGACAGTTATGAAATATTTGCTTTCAGATTCCAAGGTAAGACCCTCGGATGGTCAAGAATCCCACAGGGCTATACAGAAAGTCCTTCAATTTTTAACGAACTGTTAAAAAGATCATTAGAAGACCTAGACTTACCTGGTAGGTCTACGCTAGTGCAGTATATTGATGATTTGTTAATAGCTGCAAAGACAAGAGAAAATTGTGTAACAGACACAATAATTCTGTTAAATCGCCTTGCAGAAGAAGGACATAAAGTGTCCCCAACAAAACTACAGTTTTGCAAACAAGAAGTAAAATATCTTGGTCACAGAATTGCAAAGGGAAAAAGACAAGTAACAATAGAGAGAATAAAAATGATTCAAGCAATGTTACCACCAAGAACACAAAGACAGGTCAGAATGTTCTTGGGAATGGTTGGTTACTGTCGACAATGGATAAGTGGATTTTCAGTAATTGCAAAACCACTACAAAGACTGACAAAGTCAGATGTAAAGGATCCAATTATTCTCAATGATGCTGAGATGGAATCTTTTGAGAACCTGAAAAAGAGCTTATGCCAAGCTCCTGCTTTAGGTATGCCAAATTATGAAAAAGATTTTGAACTGTATTGCAGTGAGAGAGAAGGATGTGCATTATCTGTGTTAATTCAGAGACATGGAAATTTAAAGAAACCTATTGCATACTTCTCTGCAGTTCTTGATCCAATTGCAAAAGCATTACCAGGTTGTTTGAAAGCAGTTGCAGCTACAAGTATCAGCCTTGAACAAAGTGAAGGAATCATTATGGGATTTCCTGTGAAAGTTTTTGTGCCTCATTCAGTTGAAATATTACTGACAAGAGGTAAGACTCAACATCTAACAAGTAGCAGATTGACAAAGTATGAGAAAATCATACTGGGAGCAGATAATGTTTCGATTTCAAGATGTTTAAATCTGAATCCTTCTACATTACTGCCTGATTCTGAAATTGTTGATGACATTGAAACAGAACATGAATGTTTAGATGTCATGGAATTCTGCACTAAACCAAGAAAAGACATCAAAGACAGACCTTTGTCTGAATCGGATTTTGTCTACTTTGTAGATGGCTCATGCTTAAGATCCGAAGGAGGTGTCTTGAAAGCTTCATACTCAGTTTGTACAGTCGTAGATGTTGAAGAAGCATCATGTCTTGAAGGAGTTCGTTCAGCACAAGTGGCTGAATTGATTGCTTTAATTCGTGCATGCGAAATATCAAAGGATATAAGAGTTACCATCATTACTGATAGTCAGTATGGGTACGGAGTTGTGCATGATTATGGACAACTCTGGTCACAGAGAGGATACATGACATCAGCAGGATCACCAATTAAAAATGCAGTTTTCATTAGGAGATTAATTGAGGCAATACAATTGCCAAAAGAAATCGCCATTGTTAAATGTGCAGCGCACACTAGAGGAACTGATTATATTTCCAAGGGAAATGCCTTCGCAGATGAAACAGCAAAATACTGCGCAAGGAAAAATTATTCATACAATCGGGAGAGGAGTAAAGAAACTGATTCAAATTCATTAATGCTAACAACTGTTGTAGAAACATGGCATGAGATTAGAGATTTACAAAACGAAGCAGAAGATGATGAAAAAGACTTATGGTTAAGATCAGATTGTAGACCACGTGAAGAAGATGGAGTGTGGGTTTACAAAGATGGCAGAGTAGTCTTACCAAATTGTTTGATTGCTGACATGGCCAGATTATATCATGGTCCAGCACATCTAGGAAGAGATTCTATGGTCAGACTTTTCAGAGAAACATGGTTCAATACCAAGTTTAGAACTATTGCTGAATCTTTTTGTCAAAGGTGTTTGTCATGCCAACAAATGAATCCAAACAGAAAATCAGTGGTGGGGACAGGAATAATTGGTCGAGAAGGTGGTCCCTTTACCAGGTTACAAATGGATTTCATTGAAATGCCCTTACACAATTGTTTGAAATATGTACTTGTAATTGTATGCTTATTCTCAAGATGGGTAGAGGCTTTCCCTACACGACATTGTGATTCAATTACAGTAGCAAAACTAATGCTCAGAGAAATCATCCCAAGGTACGGTTTTCCAGTCACTATTGAGAGTGATGGAGGAAGCCATTTTGATAACAAACTGATGAAGTTAATTTGCGAAGCTTTGAGTATTGAGCAGAAAATACACTGTGCATACAGACCAGAGGCATCAGGAGTAGTTGAACAAATAAATGGAACAATCAAAAACAGAATTGGAAAAATGTGTCTTGAAACGGGTATAAAGTGGACTGATGCCCTTCCACTTGTTTTGATGTCATTAAGAAGTACACCAGATAAAAAGACAGGTTTGAGTCCTCATGAAATTTTAATGGGAAGAGTTATGAGACAAGCATTTGTACCTGTAGGTAAACTGTTGAGCATAAATGACAGTGCAATTTTGGATTACTGTAAAAGGTTATCTGATATGGTAACTTCTGTGTCTAATCAGGTGGGAACTGAAGCTCAATCAAATGAAAAGGTTTTGACTCATGATCTGAGACCTGGCGATTGGGTCAGAACGAAAGTACATCGGAGAAGGAATTGTCTAGCTCCTAGATGGCAAAAACCTAGGCAGATAATCTTGATCACTACTAATGCTGTAAAGTGCAGAGGATTGAAACGTTGGATACATCCTAGTCATACTATTCCAGTACCAACTCCTGAGAGTTCTGATGTTGAAAGTGATACCACAGAAGATTCTGATTCTGAAGCAGAAGGCAAAACAGAAGGTGAAGTAATTCCAGATTCTGAAGATCGACAAGAAAGTCGACATCTGGAAACTGTGCCAGTGAATGGAAATCTGACAAGAAAAGAATTGGAAATAATTGAAATAGATTCTGAAGGTGAAGAGAATCTGTTAAAAGGAAAGATAACTGAGGATTCGGTTGTCTCTATTGAAGACAAAGAAGCTGAAGACAAAGAAGCTGAACAAAAAGAAGTTTCAGACCAGGAGAGTATCGAAAGGCAGAGAACAAACTCTGAAGTAAGGAACAGAAATCCGAAATCTGGGAAGTTGGAGGTAATTGAGGAAGAGGAGGAGAACGAATTACCGAGTACCAGTGATGGAAGACAAAGTGAAGTTCCTGAAGGAGTGAAATTGCCGAATAGAGAAGTTCCTGAGTCAATTGAAATTTCAGACTACGAAACTGAAGAAAGTGACGTGGAAGGTGAAAGTGAAAACAGAAAGAAAAGGACTTGGAAGTCAGAATCAAATAATTCTGAACCAAAGAAGAAGTACGTGAGAAAAGCAGACTATTGGCCAGGTGGAAGATTGAGAGTCAGATTGATCAAAAAGCCAATAGAACAAGTCGACGAAATCAGTAGTCAAAAGAGTCCTGGAAAAGAAGTTGGAGTTGGAAGGAAAATTGAAGTGATATCAAGAAAAGGGAAGAGAATAATAAGACCAAACCAAAAATACAAGTCTCCTGAGTGGACTTACTTAGTAATTCCACCTGTTATTGACATATATGATAGTAGTGAAGAAGAAAACGAAATCCAAGAAATTAGTGACAATGATTGAAGTACAGAATTATTAAATTGGCAAAAGGCTGAAGAAAAATTTGTTAGTTGACACAAGGTCGAAGAAAAACTGTTTAATTGAAGAAAACTTATGTATGACATAAGGTCGAAGAAATCTTGTTTAGGGTTTTAAAAGAAAAGGAAAAAGAAATTTTAAAAGGGGGGTGTAAATATAAATTTAGAATTTTAAAATTTATTTTTATTTTTTTGAGGCTAAAACTAACCAAAAATGCCTTATGTTAAGGAGAGCACTTCAAAGTGTTCTGTTTTCAAAAGATGCTGTAAGATGACTCTGGTGTGTCTGCTCATTTTAGTTCTGCTCTGGTTGGTTCTAGCTGTGATTATCCCTTTAGAAATGAATAGAGAATTACACAAAGTTAATTTAACAAGCAAAGCTCTGGTTAGTCAAACTAAACATAGTGCGTCTACAAAGGTTATTGATCATCAGCCTAAAATTCATCAAGATAAATCAATTGGAGATTTTTCAAGTAATACATTCACAAAGCTATTGAGTGAATATGTTAAGGTAATGGATGCAAAAGACTGTTATGTCTGTGTTAAATTACCTGCTTCTGTTTCTGAGGGAGTAACATATAACATGCTTCCTCTCACTTATGCTGTAACATGTAGTGTATTAACTAGTTTATTTTATCAAACTGGACGTTTAGAATATTACTATTCAAATTATGATGAAATTTTTGCTAATATTAAGATTGATAACGCTTTAAATAAGCATAAGAAAGCAAAACAAATGAGAGAATTTTTCCTTGTTACTAATGAACTCACTTATGAGTATGCTTACAAGAATAATCTAACATGTAAATTAAGTGCTGAAGGAAAGACATTTTTGAATATGGTTGAGGAGAGAAGAGCAATTTATAAGAGGAATGAACTAGTCAAGCAGACTAAGTCAGCCTTCTGGCAGAAAGAGGATGAGAAATTAAATGGCAAAATGCTTGAAAATATTGCAATTCACATAGACAAACCTGTTAGTGGAAAACTTTGCATTAGAAGAGATAATACACTTTTTGATAATTATTTTGTAGGTGCAAGTAACTGTGAAGATACTTATCAGATTCTGGGAGGTTGGGGATTTAAAGGTGGAAAGGATCCTATCTTTCCTGGGATTTATTTTGTTTGTGGTGACAAAGCCTACTACAACCTTCCAGACCACTGGTATGGAACTTGTTATGTGGGAATTGTTTTTCCTAAAGTGTTTCATGTTGACAGAGATTCAGAAGGATTGTTTAAAATTCATAATTATGTAAATAGAGTTAAAAGAGAAACTTTTACTGAAGTTTTGGGAGATATTTTTCAAGCTGTAATACCTTTTGTTGGTATAACCCTAAATGCAGGGAGAATCAGAAAATTGTCCACTATAGTTGATAGATTATCAACTGACACAGCTGATGGGTTTCAATTAGTGAATGTTGAAGTTATTGCAGTTAGATCTATGGTAATTCAAGACCGCCTTGCTTTAGACATACTCCTAGCAAAAGAGGGAGGAGTCTGTGGCATTTTACATGTTCAACATTGCTGTACATATATACCTGATGAAAGTAAGAATATTGAAATGTATATTAAGAATATTACACAAATGCATTCAGAGATAATTCCTTTAGAAGAAGAAGATTTTACAGGGAAACTTTCAAAAAGGTTTCAAGCAATTAAAAATTGGTTTCATAATATCGGAAGTTCAATTCTTGGCAAGATTCTGGCACCTTTGATTATAATAGTATTCATTTTTATTTTGACCAAATTAGGTTGTTTGTTACATAAAAGAAAGAAACAGTTGAAAGAAAAGAAAAGAATCTATAAACTCAGAAAAGAAGAAGAAAGGGAGATCGAATTACAGGAGTTACATAGAGAGCGTCATGTTAATTGCAAAGATTATGCAGAAACAGACTTTTAGGTTTACTGATACAAATGAATTTGAATCGATTTCTTAAAAATTTAATTTACCAAAATTTTGAGTGCTGGTGTGGTGATTTGTTAATCACCAGATGAGGGAGTTGATGGAGCGAGATAGAAAACAAAATTTTGTTTAATCTCGTTAAGTCACATTTCCATAACGTGAATAATAATATTAATGATTTGTGATATGTTGTGCTAATACAACTTAGATTAAACTTTACACATGGGGGGACTAACATGTGTGCTCATAAACGTGCATAAATATTGCATCTTTTTGTTCGTGCATAATAATAAAATAATTTATTGTTTTCGTTTTTGTCATTACTAACTGCTGCAAACTTAAAAGAAGCATGTGCTTGTTTTGCTTTTCCTTGTCTGTGTGATGTCATTTCTACTATTCTAGGTGCATATGGGTCTCATGGAATAACGGAGACTGGTAGATATAAACGCTGCTTTATTTGTTTGCAATGGCTAGGTAACATTTTGATTAATCGGGTGGGTTAATTAATTAAGTAAAACTTGGGGTGGATACAGAATCTACATTATTTCTTATATTAATACTTTTCTTGTGTTTGTTTTATATTAGAAATCATAAGTTGCCTGCTTTTGGGCCTAGTCACTTGAGCCGCAGAAAAGAGCTGACATGTAATTCTGCAGAAAGTCACGAGACGCCCATTCTGAAATAAATTATTCGTCAAAAGCTGCGTTCACAAAGCAAAAACTAATGTGCTGTCATCATTCTGTCGGACATGGCCAAGGTCGAAAGTGAACATTTTGTCAGTCCTTAACTTGGCATCCGCGGAAGTATAATGAAAGTCAATGGACGCTGCGAGAATGACTTTATACATTTGTTGCAATATGAGGAAGCTTTTGGCTTCACGTGGAAGGGACAATGGTCTCTATGAAATATGATTTAGTGGAACTTTTTGAGAACTGGGTGACATGTCACTTGTCACTCTCAGCCAATGGGACGTCGAAGATTTCTGAAAACTTTCCTTTGCGTAGTTTAGTTAGCATAGAAAGGTATAAAAAGTCATGCCCTTAGGGATGGGCTGGCTGCTGCTTTCTGACTTTCCGATGAGGGTGATGTGCTGTTGGACTTTGCGTGGAGCACGTAAGAATCCTCAAAGAACTTTACTTTAATTTCTATCTATTTAGCTCAGTTAGGGAATTAGATTTTAGAAATGCTAAACTTTAAATATTCACTTTGATTTTGATTCACTTGCTTAAATTGTATTTTTCTCATATTTCTTTACAATCATGCTTGCTTTATTGCAAATAAAATTCATTTATAGAACTATCAACTTATATACCATAATTTAGTAAATAAAATCTTACTTTTGACAAACAAGCTGGTCTTGGTTATTCAGGAGTATAGGTTACTATTAGCTAGATCACGTCGCCAATGGTGGTCATTTAAATGGTATAGTTTTATTCTAATGACAACATTCCTTTCGCAGATGTATAAAATGTATATAGTTTGTAAATAATGTGTATATAGATTTAATTTGACCACCTGATTCAGTAGGCCCAAAATATGTCAGGTTTATAAATGGGTCCATATTTAGTATAGAATTTTGTTTATAGGTTATGAAGTTGGGTAGCGTTGTTTATGATATATTTTCTATAGGCCGCTGGATCACGCGCATGAGGTTAAAACTGCAGGCAGGTTGCCGCCTGCACAGTGAAACACGAAGCAGCTGCTCTATATTTCACTTGAATGGACTGCCCCCAGGGTAGTGCGAGTTTGCAGCGGTCTTGAGGGCAGCGCATTCATCCTCATACAGTGCATTTTCCTTGACTTCGCCGGGTGCACCTTTTAAAAGGTGCGCAATCAAGCAAAATGGGACATATGTATAATTATAGCCCCTGGTGTGGTTAACCCAAGGAGGAGCTTGAACATTTGGCATTCTCCTCTAGGCGCCCTTTGCGAAGTGGGGCATTGGGACGCTCAGTAAGGTGAGCAGCTTCTGCACACCCCTCCTACATGGAAGCTCAGAATTCCCACATGCAGGCACCAACAGTGTGCCAGAGGAATCTGTGTTGGAAGCTGTGCTGTTTTTTTGGTGATGATTGTCACCGCTCCGGTTTATACAAGGTGCACCCAGTTTAGTTACAGATTGGTACACGGTGTCCCGATGATAATCTAGATCACGTTATCAAGTGCTGGTGGTCTTGTCAACAGGCACTTTTCCTTTCAGACGCAGTACTCCTAGTGCTGTGATTTCATAGCGTAGTGACAGAGGGCAAAGCATGGTTGCACCTTTGCACTGGACCAGATTGTATTTTAGATGCTCGAACGAGGGACAGCAAGAGAATCTAGAAGCAGAGAATGTCCCCTTCAGGAGATGCAGTCATCTGGTTTGTCTTAGCAGAGCAGTTCCAGACGGCGGACTGTACTCAATGCTAAGGTGTTGACTTGCCTACTCATTTAGTTTTGTGTTGTTGAAGAATGAAACTCTTCCAGTGCACCAATGGCTAGTCTGATCTCCAGATTATATGCTAAGCTCATCTCACTAAGTAAATAAAAGCTTGACTCAAAAAATGTGTGTCCCTCCTCTTACCCATATATGGCTTAGGCCAAGAGAGGGACACCTTAGTACTCCTTACTAAGAACACATTGCTGGGTGCTCTGGAACTTTGCCTCGTGGTGTACCAAGGGTGGCATGTGCTCTAATGCAGAAAAATAAAATGTCTCAGTCATCATAGTAAAAGATTGCCGTCAAAGAGGTATAGTGGGCTCATGCTCCTTTGGGCCCTGTTGCTGGTGTTAACAGTATGTCCGTGACAATGGAGACACAATTAAAAGCCTTTGGGAACCAGTGCTCTCCCAGATCACACAGCGAGTCAGAGGAGTAGAGGTGTCCAATGCAGAAGTCTTGCAAAGGTAACAAAGTCGAAGATCATAAAGACAGGCACTTAAGAAGCAATTCATAATAACTAACACCCAAGGCATGCATGCCATAAAAATAACATTAGTACTTAAAGTGTTGAGGGGAAGCTCTCAAGAGCTCCACATGGTAAGATCGTGGATCAATAAGTTCTTCACCGGTGGTTGTTCCTGATGCTGTCTGCAGAATATTCACCGGTAGGACGTACATGCAAAGGCATGGTCAGTGGACCTGCTAACCTGGAATGTTATAAAAGATAATGTAAGAACAATTCCTAACAGTCGACACGACAATCCAAGTAAGATATCAGCTGTGACTGCAAATCTTGGCGATTGCACATGAACCTCAACGTTGTATAAGCAAGTAAGTTTGTTGAGATTCCATCTACAGCCACAATAGGCATGGACAAGAAAGGAATAGAGCTCAACTGGAAAGCTCGGAAAACAGGTAATACTTGTCAAAAGCAAGCAAACAAACAACTGAGGACCAAGCGTCAGGGTTGGCAAGAAAGAACACTTTGATTGGGGAACTAAGAATCCACGGAGAGTATGGCAAGGTCTGCGAATATTAAAACATTGAAAGTAGTACAAGTTCTAGAATAGGGCAACACTGAAATAGTACTAGCTCGGGAAACACTTTGAAAAGTGGTAGATATGGAAACAAAGGAGACAGTGCAAGGGTTGGAAAACACAGCTGCACTTTAAGGCAATGTCAATTTAAGATACAATGGCACACAAGTAAGCAGTGAAATGTCAGGAACTAAGAATAGCCAGAGCATAGGATTTGGGAATTTCCGGAAACGAAGAGTAATCTTAGTGGGGACACGGCATCAACCAACAATGCTGGACTGCAGCAGTGACGTTGTAATTGCTGATTAATTATCACGTTTCAGGTGTGATTAAGCTAGCACATGCTTTCCACGGGTGTGTTGATTACTCCACCCTTCCTCTGCCTGCAGTGAACATGGAATTCTAGATGGTGCAGTATTTGGCTGGAAAAGCCTACAGGCTGCTAAACATATGCCATGGATTTGTAATGCATGCCAAGATCTGAATGTTTTCCAAAAAGGTGGAAACCAGGATTGAGATATTCCCCAATGTCGGAGCTTCTGGGAAATGTGGTCAGACTAGGATCCGAAATCGTGAATACTGTTCGGAGGCTAAAAGAAGTACAAGGATATATTACTCACCATCGTTTGGGGTGGGTGAGGCTGGGGCATTTGGGGGATATGTGCTTTCCTAACCACACCGCAACTCGCTGTTTTACAAGATGGTGTTCTAATAGGTGTTCAAGGCCACCTTTTTAACCAGTTATGGCAAAATGCATTCAGTGTAGTGTGTGAATAAAACCAGGCCATTTTACAAACTGACACCACATCAAGCAGAGTCTGATCTAGTTCTGAAAGATGAGGGAGTCAATGGGCCTTTTACAAGCATTAAGATGGAGTTGCTGTCACTATGAAGAGAGTGAAGTAGATTTGCTGTGATCAAGGAAATCACTTACCTATAATTATTTGAGTACACATGCAGGGTTCTCAACTACTTAGAAGTTTGCAAAGGCTTGACTGAAAGAAAGACCATATTGACCGCATAGAGAATCTCCAGACACCTCACGGTACCTTGAGGCAGTAGCTCTCACTCACTGACGTTACTTCACTATTTCTTTTTTTTGACCTATAGAAAAGTAGATATTTGGGGTATAGAGCCTACTATTGATACTCATCAACTATGCTGATGAAGTGTCAGAAGAAGGAGCCTCTAAAGTTGTTGTCGCCAGGGGTTGTATCATGTAAAATGCTGAAGACTGGGGCAGTGTGTCATATTACAAACAAAATGCACTCTTCCAAGTGTCTGAACAAATTGTTCCTGTGCTGAGGAAGCACAGCATTGAAAGATGGGCTGGCGTGTGTGTCTGACAGCACTTGGAGAATGGAGCGGGGATCTCCCCGCTGGCACGGGTTTGTGAGAGTGTTTTCGCTTGCAGGGATACCTGTATGGTCCCCAAGGCCCTTGTTCCCTCTTCTTAACAACGCTCTTGAGGGGGCTTAACTGAGTGCCACTTCCTACGTTGGATAGACAGCACACTTCCTTACAGTCTCTTTGCCTCTGCGACTGCATGCTGGAAATACGCCATGGGCACAGGGGCAAAGGCTTGCCTTATTTGCACAGGCACATGCACACATTTACTCAATCATATGATGGAACTCCCCGTTTTGGTGATGTGGGCCCCAAACGTGCACCTGCTTGACTCTTAGTACAATATGGGACTAGACAAGCATCCGCAGACACTTCTGTATATGGGCGTGGCTCTGAATGCACAAAGATGGCTGCACTGTAGGGCATTTCTATAATAAGGGACCCCCTTGCCTTAGATAATGGAAACGGCATCCCTAAACCTTTAAACCAAAAGTGTGTCTAATGTTTCATACGGCACTGCAGAGGGGGTTACAGAGCTGGATTAGAAGTGGGGGGCTATTTGAGGCATTTACAGGCATTTTGCTGCAACCTGCTCAAGTCTTACTTACAATTTTATGCAAAAAGCGGCCTTCAACTAAACGTCCTGGAAATTATTCTTTGTCATCCTTACAAATGCTAACGTTTCATAACTTTAACTCCAGCGTTGAGTGGTACGGGTGAGAGTCACTAAGTGTTCCTTCTTCAGGGGTCAGCTTTACCTTCGTCATAGTGAGCCCTAGGTACATATTTATTGCGCGTGGTAACTTGAGCGGCACTCAGGTACTGGAAACGCATAATTATCTCTTTGAGCTTCAGACGTCCTCGTGACACTCGTGTTTCATTCTCGGTGTCTTTAGGCCCTGGTTTCATTGTCACAGCTAGAGCGCGGCAATAGTTTGTTGGCATTCTGCTGCCGTCTCCCAGCAACATTTCCTTCCTCTGCACCATCTCGGCTATTTTTTCTTTCGCTTCGGGTATCCTTTTCGCTTTTGTCACACATTCGGTATGTCGTTTTTTTCCACCATATTGTTAAGTGCTACTCTTTGTTAAAATCGAACTCGTTTTGCAACTTGTAAAACTAGCAGGAGGTATTGCAGAGAACTTCGAGCCTGGGAGTTGTTCCTGCTGTCACGCGCTGACGGGGGAAAAGAGCGCTTGTAATGTCCCTGTGGTGTCTTCAGTGCTGATACATCAGTCTTAGTGCAGCAAAAGTACATTTGATGTAAGATACTTTGAAGTAACTGACATACCCAAAGCTGAAGTACAATGAAGAGCACACGTTTGAACAAGTGAAACAAATGAGTAGGTGTTCCACGATTACTTGTCTGAAGTTAATATACTGAGAAATGTCTGAACCTCTTGTTCCTTACTCTTGGACGTTGTTGTCCCCACCTTTCCTAGTTGATGGTAATTCCAAATATCATCCTAGGACTAGGCTAACTCTGAACAGCCTCCTCCATAATGCAGTCTGTCGAGTCAAAGAACACAAATGAAACGTATTTCTGAGCCCACAAATATTCAAAAAACCCATTTAAGGGAACGCTAATGGAGAGAAATACCATTTTGGTCGTAAATAATAGGAAAAAACAAGAAACCTAATATGAATTTACTATCAAAACCTGTTTTAAGTGAAATAAAAATGGTATAGATAGTAAATCCTTGTTTGGGAATCTAGCTGTACCATTAAAGCAGATAAAACCAGGTAAGGAATCAAAGGTTGAGGAAGGGAGGGCAGTGAGAGGATTAAAAACAAGAAAGAGCATATAGAATGTAGCCCTCCCCATAAAGAATACAGCAAATAGTAGGAACGTGAGTGAAAAAATAACATTTTAAAAATTGTCACAGAAGGAAGATTGGGTAGCTGCCCTGGGGCCGAAATATGGAGGAAGGAAGAGGAGGGAGGGGTTAATGGGATTGTTTCCTTTTAGTATCACGTAAACTCTTCTACACAACTCAACAATAAATGCTTTCAGTGCACCAGGATCGACACGTAGTGTTCGAATCCTACATGGACTAAAGTGAGCACACGAAATCTACAAATCCTGCTGTGATTGTCATTGAAGGTAGTCTGTTATTAGATCCCCACCCATGCCCTGCAAAATTCCTTTGGGTGTGCTCGATTTTAGTAAAGTGTTTTTCCTCTGACTGTACCAGTGTCTCTAGCTTTCTTTGGAAATGTCGGATGCTTAGAAATAGTTGACTGTATGCCTGTATCTCTTAGGAACCAGTATGCTAGCTGCCCCCTTTATTACTATTGCATTTCTGCCCAATTATGCCAAATGCAATCACCGAGCCCCAGTTATTAGATAAAAAGATGCATTCCCACCCGTAGGTTGAAATTTGCCCACTCCAGCCACCTTGTTGTTCCCATGTTTCAGAAGAATGCATCTGGTGGACGTAGTTTTGCAGTAAAAGCCAAGTTGACCTGTAACACCATGCCTGAATATATCCACCATGAAAATTATTTTAGACAATAAAAAGATATTTAAAGAAAATGCTTTTAGACCCTTCAGACGATACCTTGAAACTTGGTTGTTTAAGCAAAGCTTTTCCTTCCTAACTTTACTTCTCTCGGAATGTACCTTTTTCTTCTGTTTCTCCTTAGCCCCAAGAAACCAAGTCAACGTGTGCTCTTGAACTTTAATTAACATAACACAACATCAGCTCCATCTGACTGCTTCAGTCACACCTCCCCAACTAAATGTCGTATTACAAAGTACTGTTAATCTGATTTGTGTTCATTCACTCTTTTATCCTGTTGGTAAGTTTCACTTTCTGATGTTGCCTACAGGATAGGGAGAAGGCGATCTACATTTTGGAACTTCCACAGTTCTTGTGTGGGCTTCCACTTCACAGAGGATGGCTGGATCATATTGGTTTCCCTGTTTATTTTGACTGAAAATATCGCACACATTCCATGTTTGACTTTGTAGGATGCACAAGATACACACTATCAGGGTTACTTTCTCAATTACCTGCGCTTGTATCAGGCGTATAAAATAGGACAACATATTTCTACATTTACCCTTTTTAATGAGTTCTTGGCTAGAGATAATATGGAAGGGAGAAACGTATAACTTTTAGTAATTTGGGGAAAACGCAGAACCAGATTTTTTTCTATCATGTGCTCTTCATTCGTGTCATGTTTTTGATTGCCGAAGGAGGTGCACTATATTTTGGGTAGTTAAGAATGTACTTTTGCCAGTCACACTACTACAGCATGTACGAAAACCACAACACCTGTGTAAAGCTGTATAATTTGTTATTGCCTTATGAAGTCCATTCAGTGGCATGAATTCTAGGGCCTCTGATCTACAAACTTGCCTCTGGTGCAAAAAAACAAAACAAGGGAAAACAGATTTGCACCATTGTTGCTGTTCTTTTTTAAATAGAGATTGGAGCAGACGATATTTGGTTCCAAACATGAAAATACGGATGTCACTTTCTTTACTCCACTCTTCTAAAGTTTAAAACAAAAATATGAGGCAGAATCATTGTATTACTTCATGATAATATTCATACTAGAATAAAAAGTATTTTGCTCCATATTTAAAGGTTATTCTTGAACTAGCATTCCTATGTTAAATGCTTGCACAGTGTACTAAAATGATTTATGAACAAAAAGGTGTCCTATATGTTCAACAGTGGTTTCATGATTATTGTCATTTTTGCCAAGGTGCTTAAACGTCTATAAGTGAAACATAGTTTGCTCCATTTCGTATTACACTAACTGCAAAATAGTGTCAAATCAGTTTGCCTTTCATGTGTACCGCACATTGTTTCTGCAAAATGGCCAAATTGCATTTACTTTTTTGAAGACCAAATTGGGCAGAACAAACCTTGTGCAGTTCAGTAAACATCCCCAATTTAGGAGTTTGTGGCCTGTGGCCAGAGCTGGTGACCTTGGACCTAGGGAACAAGTTACACTCCTGGAATCAACTTAATATCCTGTGATTCTGGACAAATTAATAAATCTCCCCGTCTCTAAAAAAAAAAAAGTGGTACATTGTGTGGTATAAAGCATCCTAAAGGCCGTGGGCCTTGTTCACTCTATATAAAACAGCAAAACTAAAGAATTAAAAAAGTGTGACGTTAAATGTTCATTCCAGATGCATGAAAGGTGAACCGTGGTTGCACATTCAGTAAGTTCCCAGGAACTCGAATGAGTAAAATACAAACGGATTTGAAATGGTAGAGTCCTGCTGGCTTTGGGAGACACAGACACCTTGGCACGGAAACAGTGTAGTCGCTTTTATAATTCAATTTCACACTGCGGAATATAGGGTTCAGTTACCATAAAGGGCAGGCTGCCTTTGAGAGATTGCTGGTGAGTACGGTTTTAAATAACTAGCCTCTCTTCCTTTACCTGTTAATGGCGCGGCTGCGAAAAGTGCAAGCAAACTGTTGGCAGACGTGGGTCAGAGTGCATGCCCTAACCAGAAAGCTGTTCTTAAATGTTGCATGATTTAGTTACTTGACACTTCTTGGTTTAACCCACTGCTTTTTTAAAAAAAAACAGTAATTTTCCGTGGCCCTGGGCTTTTCCTATAATCTTACACGCGTCACGCGCACTGCTGGCCTACGTCACGTTACCGCGGTAACCAGCGCAGCTTGCCTTCGGTTGCACGAGGAGTGTGACTAAAGCCAGATTGCACCTGCCCGTTCCAGTGTTTGTGAAGAGCTGTAGATATTTTTTGACGAACCTTTGGAACCACGCTGAGCATGCACATGGCGTGCAGCAGGTTGACACTGCAAACACAATGCCCCTGATGTATAATCAATAAACAACGTCACACCGTCTCTGTCTCATCTAGCACCCCCCACGCATTGCGCCCGTTCTCCTGTTTGCTGACGCACCACCATACGTATCAGTTTTTGCTCGCTCGCCATGGCTGCGTCATATGTGAACAAATAGTGACAGGGCGATTGAGGATAGGGAGGCCACGCGTGTGTATACTCCTGGCTTGTTTTTTCCCGTCTGTCTGTTGCTTCACCATGGACTATAAAAACTCTTAATTCTATCAGTTTTAATCTTCTACAGTGATTTTTAGCGGACACACAAACGGAAATATACAGTCCGACGCCAACGCACCAAAGCACCCATTAAAGTAACCTGTTAAAGCACTCAAAAGGAGTACCGTTAACGTGTAATTTACAGGAGAGGATAGCCAACTCGGTTATACTTAAGATTTACGAATACAAATGCTTTGCGTTTATATAAAAGGCCACTCCCTTTGGGGTTTCCAGTGCGTTGTCGCTTCGCTTCAGTACATTATCCTCTGCGAATCGACACTCCTCAGTGGGAGGGTTGAGTGTAGAGGACACCTGAACGTATGGTCTTGTTGTTTTCTCTCAACCATTTAAAAATAAATCTTTAGCTGCTGACGTAGTTGGACCCCCCCCCAGAGGCTTCGTGGACAGAGTTTGCATGATTGGTTGGTCATTATAGTGCTTTCTCTGGAAGCCTCTGTAGTGCAGATGTAGCTGTCCCGCTACTTCCTGCCCTGCGAAGGGTGGGATTTTTTAGCTCTCCATGGTGTGAACAACTGACGAGGAGGGGAAGGGGTTCGAGGCATGAGGGGTTCACGCTGACCCTGTATTATGGAAATTGTGATTACACTTTCCTGTGGAGTGGTGCAAGACAAAGTGATCAATGTGGACTTGATGTCCAGCAACCAAACAAGACCGTCTGGTGTTTACTTATTTCTTTGATCATCCTTATCAGGGCACAAGTCCTTAAAAAGAAGTGGGGGAATGCGGACGTCACCGCTGACGTCACGACCGGAAGTGACGTCACGAAAGGTGGCTTGCACCATCAGACTCATTGCCTCCCCTCACTCACCCCTTAGATGCAATTGAATCAGAGAAGCCAGCGCGTGAGCAGCGTTCTGAATGACCTCCGATCTCGCCCCAGAGAGGCCAAAGAGTGAATGTGTGGCTCCATTTGCTCGAGTTATCGAGCTCCCCGTAAAATAAGTGGGGGGACGCCGTCCACCCGCGTGGTACCCCGACTCGAGCCCTGATCCTTATTAAATATAAAACGGAGGCCGAGATGCCTCTCCCCCCCCCCCCTTGTTCTTACGTCGCTTCTTCGAAACAGTCCTGTGTTGACGCATGTTTTTTGTTATGGGTTGGAGAGGAATTGGGACGGAGAGGTGGGTATAATGCACACAGCCCCTTGCCTTCTAGTCCGGAGAAGTTGTAAAGAAAGGGTTATTTCCCTCCATTAATGTGCGGTATTTATATTGTAAGTTAATAGGTGCAGGGCAGAACTAGGACAGAAAATTGGCCCAGTTACCAAAATAAAGTAGCCCTAATTAGAGAATTTGTTAGATAAAAAATAGTGCCGCCCATTTGCAAATAAGGCAGTTTTGAACTTGTAACAACACTTTATATAGGAATTTGCATGTATGGGAGACTGCTTGCATTTGTACTTGCTACAGGTGATCATACCATAAAACAGGCCCAAACCTCCTAAAAAAGGCCCACACACTAACCTATCAGACCTCCCCCCGTACTGCTCGATAGACCAGTCCAAACCCGAATAGGCGCCTGTAAATGGAGTACTGGTACGCACTGCACCTAAGGGTTACACACTGATTATGAGGGTGGAGGTGCAATTTGTGAGCTGTTCTCAGTTGTTTCTGGGATTTCTGTACACACTGCAAGTCAGGATAGAATGAGAACTCGCCAACGTTTCAAATCCTTCTTGTAAAATGTTGATGCTGTTATTTGCACAATAGCTACAATTCAGCAATTAACATTCCACAAAGTGAGACTCCTGTGTTTTCTCACACGTTTTTCTGATAGGATCTTTGCAGTTGTGTTTTTCCTAATTTTTAGGTGTTGCCTAGGCAGCGCATGCGCTGTCTCGCTGAGAGATGCTGGGGAAGCTCCACCCATTTTCCCGCCTATCTTTTTAATTGGCCAAAATCGTAAATACTGCATTCTAACTGGTTTTCGGCAAGTTAGTCCCGCCTCCTGACGGCCATGTTGTCATTTTTGTCCTTCCCCTTTACTTTAAAAATTGTTTTGCTTCCCTGCCTCCCCGTTCTCTCCTGCAATCCGTGACTTCTCGTCACCCACCCCCCTGTTCGTGCCTTCTTTGACGCCTGCACTTCCGTTTGGAATGCAATAGGTCTCGTGTAAATACGAGTCATATTGCATTTTTAAATGCTTATTTTCTCTGGCTGAATTTGCACTCAATTTTGCCTGACCTGTCCAGAACACATGCGCAATAGATACGGCTATCGTATGCATGCATCCAGCAGCCCCCATGGATTTCTTATCACTTTTGGACTAGAAGTCAGGGTAAGTGCGTATGAATCAGGGAGGCGCTTTTTGAGGCAGCAGAAGCCCTCTGAAGACAGGGGAGTTCTGCACACGCGGGCTGAGGAGACTGTGGTGTCGGGAGAATTTGAAGTGTGGTGCCCTGGATCGGAACATACGTTCCCGCTCCTCGAAGGACGGAAGGTGTTAAAGTCTCGAGGATGAGGACTTTAGTGGTTGAGGGCTGTTTTGGGGTGTGGGGTGGGGCATCAGACTGTTTCTGTTTTTGAGGTTCGGCTCGCGGGATGGTCGTGTGGATTGTGGCTCATTTGCATCTCCCTTGCTTTGGTGTGTACAGCTAACATTTTGCAGTTGGCCGCTTGTGGTGCCGGGAGTCCACGCTGTTGTCTCTTGTTCTCGGGCCTGTGGTGATTGGCGGGCTTCGAGGTGGATGCGGTCTGGATGGCACGGGCGCGAGGAGGCGGGCATGATGAGCGAGCCAGAATGAGCCTTTTTTGTGTAGGGCCAGGTGGGCCACTTTGCACCAGAGTTTTTGAAGTAGGTTGCTGGAAGGCGGTGTGACATTGTGGTGGTTTGTCCATGTGCACAAGAGTGGTTTCGTGGCTGTATCTGTTGGTGCGGCGACTGGAGTTTGCCTGGACATTACGGTACAGGAAGCGCCCAGTCAATCCTGCGCACTGCTGTTCTGTCCAACAGTTTTTGCAAAACATTTGCAGGCTTTGCTGCGGCATGAGAGCCTCCGAACCGTTGCTGCCTTGTAGTTCACATGTGGAACAATGTTATGTCTTGCCTGACTATTCTTGGTGGCAACATTGGGGGACAAGGGGCAGCTGTGTGCAGCCTGCATGAGCTGCTGGTGGGTTGGATGGACAGGAGTTGCGCATGGAACTCCGACCCTTTAAGAGGCCCTAAGCTAACTGGTGGTTGTAGACTACTTTCCCTCCCGTGCTAGCGCCTGCAGCCCCGCCTCTATCTATTGACCAACATCCTTCATGTGGAGCGTGCATAAAGGTGCGGGATCGTTCCAGAGAGAACAACGCTGCTGTACTTCCAATGCTTAATGTTCGTTCTTAGGCACTTCGGTATTGAGAAATCCTCACTTAAAGCCTAAAATTTCCTTGGTGATCTGGTTAGATTATTTATATAGTACTACGAGAATTATGCGGTAGGGAACGGCTAAATTATCCGGCAGGGTTGAGTAAATTATACGGCAAGCAAAGCCAAATTATGCGGTATAAGGCAATTACACAAGTTGAAAAACTTCAGGAACGCCTAGGCTTCAAATAAAAACATTGTTTCAACTTCTTGGCCACCTTTTTTTAGGCGTTAACATTCTCGGAAGTGAGGCAGGATACTGGCATACTTACGGTTCATTCAGTTAAGCTCTGCCGCCCATGTCCGGTGGGACCATCTGTTCCCATACCTGGCATGTCACTCAGTTTGGTGTTTACTTCCGCCCAACTGTTAAAAAACAGTATATGTTTCAGCATCCATGCTAATGTGCTGCATAGCTAAATACATATAAGATCCCAAGGGTGAGACTGATTGGCATGGCCAATGCTTGTTTTGATAGGATCTTCGCAGCTATTACTTTTTCCCGCTGTCACCACGCAGGTAAAAAGGACTTCACCTGTTAATAAAACCATGGATTTAGAGGTTCGAGATGCTCTTAAGAGGTGTATTGGAACCAAGATGCAGAGATGAACGCACAGGATGTGGCAACCTTACCCATCTGAACATGAGAAGGTGGAGTTAGGGGCTAAAGCTTGACAATGGTTGTCTGTGACCAGCGCCTGGTCTCTTTACACCACTGTGAGAAATACCAAGTGGAGGAAATGAACCTGCTTCCATGTTGCCACATAGCAGCTCATGTTAGAAACAGACTGCACATTGTTCTCAAGGCTCCAGCGCCTTTTAGCAAACTGTTGAGAACAGTGTAGGCCAATCAGTAAAATAAGTGCTTCATTCTATGTGTCCGTATCTAGAAATCTGGGGTTCTACACTCCTATTTCAATGTGAAGTCATCTGATATTGTTTTTATACGCATGACGTGAGGGGCACAGCAAGCCTATGCCTGAGTCCTTTGGGTAAATGTTCCAGTGTAACATCCTTTGCCAAAAGCACTGTCTATAGTTTTTAATTATGGGTAACAGTTCATCAGCACTGGCCTTGAGTCTGTCCCATATTATTTTACGCCGTAGAGACTTGAACCAGCTCTCGAGTCAGCAACTCTAGCAGCTCTCCTGTGTTATCTGTCAGGGAGTTCCTTCCTTCTTCCGGGCGATGATTGATGACAACAGCTCCTTATTCATTACATAGGCGAAACCAATGCATTTCTAATGCTTGTTATATGTTCTTGTTCTATACATTTTTCACTAGTTTATAGTTTTCATTACCAGTAGACCTGATGCACGTGCAAACTACTTTATGGCTTGTGCTATTGGAATATTCTTGTAATAAATTAATTTGTTCAAGTTCACTGTCAACTTTTTACATCTTGCTTACTAGACAGCATATGCACCATCAGTCACAAGACGTTTTGTTAGCTTACCGTGGGATTAGAGCCCACCTATTGTTTTATATTGGTTTGCTTCAATGTCACTAAAATTTGCATGCTTCACATTTGTTGACATATGTGGGCTTTCCTTTCCTTTCCTCGTCTTCTTGTGTTTGTCCCTCCCCTGGAGCATGGACACCTTACTGTGTCCTTATACTGCTGTCTTTTTCAGGCACTACCTTTTTCTTTCTGTTTAAGCACTCCACAAGACTGATGTGTTTTCCAGCTGTCTCCCTGGTGTGCTTCTCTTCTCTACCCTTCTCTACTCTATCTCGCTTGTGTTGTTCTCTCAAGCTCTCCGTGACACAATTGCCATCATGTGCTTCCCCCCTTCCCGAGTTGCTTTTTCGCCCACATATTTCTGCCCTTTATTGCTCCATGCTGCTCTTTACCTGTTTGCTTTTCTTTTCCACCCTCCATGTGTCTCTCCCTCTCGCCTGTTTGCTCTCCCAGAAGCCTCGGTGTTGATCCTTCCCTTCACTCGCACCCTTTGTGTTGCTTATGGCACCCTCAGATGCTTCAGCCCCATTAGGTCCCTGTTTTGCTTCTGCGCCTCCTGCCCGTACTGTCAGGGTCAGACTGGACAAAAAAAAGGCCCGGGCACCAAAACTAAATGTGTCCCCCACCAGTGAATTAGATAGCTAAAAAGCAGCACGTTTGCCAATTTGGGTAGTTTTGACCTTGTAAAGACACTCTCTATAAGTATGTTAGGAACACTGCATGGATTTAAGCTTGCTGAAGGAATGTTTGTGTGACTATCAGGGAAACCAAGAGTGAAAACCGATGGAGCAGACCATAAAACCGGCCCACAAACAGCTAAAACAAGCATTGGCATAGCCAATAGGTCTCGCCTTTAGGACCTTATAAGTTTTTAGCATGCAGCACATTTTCTTGGGTGCTACAACATCTACTGTTCTTTAACGTGTACGTTTTAGCACTAATAAGCACATTATAGTGCTGCATTGAGAAGTACTTATTTAGAGTGTTTGTATTGCTGGTAGTCTGAACTCACATATCTTGAAGTACTTTCATACATGATGGTGAACAACTAGACTGACCTATAAAAGACACATAAGTGGCACATATATTATTAGTGAATCCGTACTTTAAGACTCGTTCTTTTTATCCAGCGATGCAGTGTGCAGTACACACTCAGTCCTCCTAAGAAGCATTGCAGAACTAAAACCTAACATAATTTTTTGCAAAGAGGCTCCAGAGTAGATAAACGATGTTCTATTTTTAAGTTATAAAATAGAGAGAATGAGACACACATTTAAAACATTTTCACATTCATAAAGTGTTAAGAGGACTGAAAATGTTACAATTAAATTAGGACAGTGTTGACATAATATTACTTTAGGCAATAACCCACAAGTTACAACACTCAACTCAATTATAATAATGACCGGTACCTAATTGTCAAAATATTACCCGGACATCAAGAATGAAAACGAGAAACAGACAACAAAGGTTATGTTCCATCTGTAAAAAACATAATAACATCTAACATGGGTAGCAATAAACCAATACTCAGGGTGTAATGTACAATGACACCTGGTGGTAGGTGGCAACAATGATAATTTGTGTTAAAAACTAAAAAGTAATTTCAACAATCGTGAGGGGACATGGGATGGAAAGCTCACAAGGTTATTGATAGAGCCTTAACTGCACATGCCCAGCTTCAAGTGCACTGTAAACAGGAAAACAGTATTGGTTGGGTACAGGTTAAAGACCTAAGGGCATTCAAGATACTCGTACTGTGAGTGCAGAACCGACCCACAGGTGTCAGGAACTTGCCCAACAGCATAAGTCCAAAATATGCTGCCAACAGTTCTTACTTGTAGGCTTGAAGAGGCATCTGACAGTGGAACATTTTCTCTAGCAGATGGAGAGAGAGGCGCAGAAAGGCCTATGCAGGAGCTTGCACTCTAAATTGTTTACCCACATGTTGTGCCCATGTGAATTCATGCTTTTGAAAATTCTCGTTAAGCTGTACTATTCAGGGAGCATCACTGCCTTATCAAACAAATGCTAGGAGAGATCAGAAGCTACTGTACAGCATATTGACATCCCTTTCAATATGAAACATGAAAAGGGATTCCATATCGGATTGAATTTGCTGAGTAGTACTACAGTAAGATGCAAGCTCCAGTTGCAGAATCCACAGATTCACATGTGTTCCTCAAGATCTATAAATGTACTTTGGCACCCAACAGGGACCCCCCGCCATTATGTACTTTTATGGATCTCAGCCTAACTTTCTAGTCCCATATAGGCAACCTCCATAACATGGCTTCCAGTTGAACATTATTTTCAATTAATTGTTTTCAACTACTTGAAAATTTTTGAGGTGAAGTTTGCTGGGTTTTTTTTGTAAGCCATTTTCTGACTACCTTTTTTGAAGCGCCCTTTTCAGTCCTTCAGCATAGCACCAATGTCCAGCTAGCAATAAATGTTGGCCATACTACCACAATAGATTGTTGCTTGAACAACACTTTTCTCTACAAGTGGGTTGGTCATGTATCAATCAACTATATTCATAGTAAACAATTTTATTGTGAATACACTAAAAATGTGATGAGAAGTGCAGGATGCATGGCTCACATTGCATATAGTCCAAATAGCTACACAGAGTTTCAATGAAACCGCGGTTACTATTCTCCCAGCTATTAAGCGTACACACATCAAGATATTCCATTATAAAGTACCATCTCATAATTCCCCTGTGCAGAGGAAATAAACTTCTGTTGCAACCTAAATGTCACACATCTGGAAGTCGACAAATAGTGAAGCTAACTACGCTTCTTTCAGTGCCATTTTTGAAATCCTGCTCACTGATGCAACCCTGGCAGCTTCTACTCGCTGCCCTTCCTAAAATATATATCCAGCAGAAGTAAGGTGAATAAGCCTTTCTGTAGCCAAGTTAAGTAGTTATTTCTTTCGCCTCCTGCAGCAATTAAGTGCATCCTATTTTAATCGGCCAATGTAGTGTAGTCTAAGGCATTTATAAAAGTTTGTGGGTCATGATCCTCTGTTATTCAGACTACACACAGACAGTGAGAAGCAACTGCAGAAGAAGGGGTAATAATTACCAAACGGGCATCATTTACAATTATGGCAGACAAAGAGGACGCTTAATCCATCCCTTTATTGTTTCAAGTCTAACATAAAATAGAAACAAAAATACGTAACCCTTACATATAGTTAATTAGGAGATAAAGGCATACACAATGTAGTTACAGCAAGCTTATACCAGCAGACTGAATTGTCAGTAAATGAATTTCACTGTGTTGTAGCACCATTTCTGCACCTTTGACCAGCGCCACTGTCGAGTTTTATGTGTCACTGTGCAAGATGCCCTCATAACGAATCGCTGCCTTGGAGATTAGACTGATCTCGCTGCCGATGTAGGGCGTCCCGCTACTCATGGCTGCTGCCAGGTTGGTAAAGTTTCCTTGGTCTGGATGGATGCCGATAAAGAACACAACACTCCCAACTACAGGCAATATCACAGAGGAACCTCACTTATGTCAACACAGCTACCTTCATGCCCCTTCGGTTGAAATGGACGCTGGGTTGTCATCCGTTATTCTCATGTGAAGACCTAGACGTTGCCACGTTGCTTCCAGGTGAAAGGCTAGGTATTCTACTGTTAGGAATGAGCCAAGCCTCCATGATATGTGGTACTTTCAATTGGAAATTCCACGATTTGCCTGGAAATAACATTGCCGCCTTTGAGAACCAAGGAGCCGAGTGCGTCATTTACATAAACATGTTCAAATCGGCAATGCTTTAGAGAAATAGAGAACAAGTAATAGGGAAACAAGCAACGTAGCGGGAGGTGCAATAAGGATGGCAGAAACAGCAGGGGAAGGAGGGGACAGGAGCGAAGATGCAATAAAAGATGGGCCCGAAACGGAACACGCACCCACAGTGTAACACAAGCAGGAAAGAAATAAAAAAAATAGTCCCTCAAAGAACAGATAAACAACCAAAGCGTAATGACACAGTACTTGGTCCTTGCTCCCTGGGAGGAAAAGAAAGAGGAAAAAGAGGGACAAAAAAGCAGGACTGAACACTAGCAAGCAAGAATTTTTAAAGGACACTAAAACAAACAAATAATGTAAAGCAGTGGGATGGCTTTAAGCCCCCAAGAGATGTATATACTAAAGTATATACAAGAGGTGTCGAATGCTTGACCTAAAAACGGCCCACACACGAACCTTTCAGACCAGCTAGGCGGCACCCTCAGTCCGACCCTGCGTGTTGCTTTCCCCCACCCTCTTTGATACTGTGTTTCATCCAAGCCTCCTATTCATGTTGCTTCTCCAACCCATTTTCTGAAAGTAAAATTGGCAAATAATAAGAAAAACGCGTACTTAACAGTTTTGAGGCGTTAGCATGTGTGGTGATTGTGCCTAAAAAGTATCGAGGATGCTGTACAGCATGGCTAAAATGTATTGTCAAAAACAGAAGGCCTCAAAGGCGAGACCTATTGGCTCTGCAAATGTTTGTTTTATAATGTCATCAGCTGATGAATAGCACTGTATCTTACACCTCAGATGTTTACCTTGATACAATTTGTTACTTGTTCTACAGTTCATTTTTTTCTTTTGTGCCATGTGTACCAAATATTGCATTTATGTTTAGCAAAATGCTTTGGTTGCTCGCTCTCCTGGACAAAGTAGGGGATTACCTAGGGCCACGCTAAGCGGGGCACCAAATTCGATGAAAGAAATCGAATTAAAAACTTTTTAAAGGGGAAAAGGTGGAGGTGTGATTTAATGGTTCCTCTGGGGCACCAGTTGCTGCAGCTAGTTTATGTACACCCCTGTGGACACAAATTCTACTAATTTGACAGCAGTTAAAGATTTGTCTTGGTGTACTTTTCATAGTAGGTGTAAGTCTCTTAAACTGCCTTACCTTTATGTCCCTGAAATGTGGTCATTTCCATAAAAACGAACTGTCTGGAGGAAAATGTAATTTGGGTGTACAATATCCCTACATTTAAGTTCAACTCTGCTTGGATTCATTCGATTTCAAAGAAAGTCTTGGCCTGTATTGAGATTATCATTGAGGACAATGGCGTTATTGATGACGAGCCGAATTGTCTTCAGGCGTATGAGGGCAGTAGCCTGCCAAGAGTTTTGAGATTCACGTGACATAGGCAGTGTGCTAGTGTAGGTGTGGCATGACCTGGATGGCACATCAAAAACACCCACAAATCTGAAGTTTGATGACAAGCTTTGTACCAAAAGGGATGGCTCCTTGCCAGTGAAAAATATGTCAACTCTGTGCCCTTAAAAAGATATGCATAGGTCCTGCTCATGTTGCCAACTAGATTAGTGCAATTATTGGTGTGGGGCTCTTTTGGTGTTTATATGGGGCACTCAGTTCGCCCTTTTCTAGGTCTGCACTATATAACTCCTACATGCAAGTGAGCAGGCCAAATGCATTCCACTAAACAATAATTAATTCTGCAACACCACCTATATGTGCAAACAACATGCTTTCCTACACACATGACCATACCATAGACCATAAATATGGCAACATGTCGCTTCAAAACTAAACAACCATCACCAATCATGAGTGTCCGCCTACATGCAAAAGACTAGGCAATGGGCAATGACACCGACTCTATTCTAAAATCCAACAAACCAGGCTACCTGTAACACCCGGCTTAAGAAAACCTAGCTTACACAAGAAGACAGACCAATTGGCCCAAAGTACTGTGTGCTCATCCCAATTTCAGAGTCGCATCATATTCCTCCTTCTTTGATGCATGTGCACTTTTTGGAGAGAAGAAAACCTGCTCTGTTGCTTCTACAGCACAAGCAGATACATTGTTCCTTTCCCACCACCCTCGCTGCTCCTAGAAGTTAACGCGTATCTTAGCAAGAATAACAGAAGTAGAATAATATAAGATAACCAGCAGTTGTCTACCAAAGAGGCTTCTGAGTTCAATGCCAGCAGGCATGTCAGAATAAGCCTTCTGTTGTGTTGGGAATTAGACACCATACTGAGTCGTCTGATTAATCATCCGAGGATGTAGGTAGAACAGTGAATTGTCAATCCCTGCACACGGTAAGTCGAACTTGATAATGCCGCCCTGGCCTTGTAGCACTGCTTTCACACCGTCTTCTTTCTTGTGCTGGCTTCCATTGTTGGCTTAGAAATCCTACCTGCTATTGTCCCTCCGCAGGTGCGTGCGGCTCTGTATGTAGGGGGTGTGGGCACTGACTCCCGCATTCAGTCCAGGCAGCAGAAGACTTCATCCTTCTGGATATGTCAGCAGCATTCTCTCATGCTTTGTCCCTGGAGATGAAGCAGTCTCCAAGGTCGAGCCATGAATAAATGTACATTTCCAATGCATCAAACCCACAATAATGGCTATTTCTGTTTTCTGCCGTTGCCACTTTTGGCAGGTGCATAGCTCCAGCTGTTTCGCATGTTCGCTACCTTACAACTGATCGGGGGTTGAGTGCCATTTTGCTGAAGGAATGCTTTATCTTGCTTGGATTTTTGAATTTCAATGTAAGCTGTTGACACCCTCTCCCTGATAAATGTACTCCGGGGAAATGTGTTATGTTGAAACACTCATTCGTACCACAGTGATGGCATTTTATAAAGGGTTTACAAACGATGAGCACCAACACATTGCTCATCTAATTTTCAATTCAATTTTTTCTCAACTCTGACTGTTTATTCATATGCATTTGTTTGCCATTCTTTGTGTGGTGTCAGTACTTAAATATGCACACCTGGCAATGTATGAGCAACATTCTAAATATAAGCTTCAAGACCAGGAAACCTGATTCTTATCCTTGCTCCTCTACTTTAACAATTTGTGTCATTTTAGTTGGTTAACTAGGGCAAGACTGGGAACCCAAAGCAGCCCTCGCAAATTATGTCAGACCAGCCCCCGTGCAGCGCGTAGTGAGTGAGCGAGACGGACCAGCAGATATGTTCGGCGGGTTCCACCCATAGAAATTTTGAGGAAAACCTGGTGCATTCTACGAAACACATTTTTCATCATATATTCAATTGCATTTAAAGCATAATAAATGATGACCTTATAGTGCACCAGGATACCCAGTCATAACCACAGAGATTCTTCCAGAGAACGCCAAAAATAAGATATCAAGCAAGAAACATGAATTTAAATATAACGTAAGTGCACACATTCACTGTTAAGCACAGCCAAGAAGCTGAGAACGTAATACAATGGATAAATTGGCTTTACTAATAATTATTTATTTCTACTTAAACAGCCCCTTTTTAGTGGCATTAAGATAATGAAAGACTAGAGAACATAACTTTCTAACCTCTAAAATGCAGTGTGCATGCAGCTCTTTGAAGGCAGTCTATACCTTACTGTGCTGTATTACGATTGTAACTTATGAAATGCTAGTAACAAAAGGATCTCTATGAATAAAGCAGTAACCCACTGAGCTATCCACAAAAAATACAGTTCTGTGATCTGCATGGTATATATTCTTTGCAGCAAGCATGTAAACACTCTGCGCTACTTTCTATGAGTCAAAACTTCCAGCCTCCTGTGGAACCACCCAATGCCCAGTATGGCCAGTCCGGCCTTGTGGATAGCATTACCTGGTTAAAGTATCTTAGTGAATGATTGATTGGCCTGCCCAGAAATCTGAAGATTGCAGGTTTGGATCCAGATAGAGAAGGCTCATCCCTTCTTAAGTCGATGTCATTAGTAATAGTGAGTTAGTTAATAAGATCTTTTTTTTCAAGCACCTAAATCATTTAATTTAGGCCGAGCATTACATGTTCTGCTTTTTTTCAGTTTTTTCTTTTTCTGCTAATTAAACAAGCATCGGCATGCTCCATAGGTCAGTGGCATAACATAAGTCCCCACAGCCCACTCAGCAAAAATGGTAGGTGGTGGGCCGGGGATGGGAGCCCCCTCTGTGTACTTTGCTGGGGGCCCCCCTCAAGTTTTGTTACGCCACTGCCATAGGTCTGTCTTTAATGCGTGTATCAAAGTATACAATTAAGTAAGCCTGTATTAGTATAATTTAACCTAACATGTTGCTTTGCCAGTGGTTCGCAAGGAAAAATACAAGTACCGACATAAATAATTAAATAATCCCTGCTGCGCTGAATCAACAACACAGAAGTGTTAAATGTGTAGAGACTGCGTCCTTTTAAGATGTAAAATAGACCCTCAGGCATTATTGATAAAAAAGCAAAATGATGCACCAAACAACTAGTAGCATGAAATGAAAGAGAGATATCAGTCTGGGCGGAGCCAAAGCCCAATTCTTGTGATACGGCGGACGGCGCTTAGTCTTCATACCCATATATAAAAAAAAAAGGTATGCAGCATGTTACAGCTGGAGTATTGTACAGCTTAATTAAGGAAATAAAGCTACATTTGGAAGAATGGCGGCACAGGGGTACAATCAGACAATATTCAAATTAAATAATGGAGAATGTTAAAGAAGGATCCCCATATGGGCGAACATTTACCTAGTCCAAAGGTACATATAAACCAGAAAAATCTTTCTAATTATCCTGAGGATTCCATTGGAATAGTTACTGTCAAAATATGTCAAGACCAATTTGAAGAAGAAAAACAGCACCTGATTTTATTAAAACACTTCTTCATGTTCATGTGTTTATCCTGGTCAGGAGCATTTTAGTCTCATGATGTTCTGATTGGCTGACATTTACGCTTCCGTGCTTAGCTTGCTTATATTCAGGGATATACATTTTGTCTTTCACTGTAAGGATGCCATGGGAGTGCCTGTGTTATTTTGCTTTCTCCCCCATATGCACCTTTCCCCCAAGCGCCATGCTTTTTGCTTTCCCATGCCCTTTCCATCCTTCTTATCCGCACCCGCCATTCTCCAGTCGGTGCCCATTTCCTCCGTTTTAGTGATTTGATTCAACTTCTTTCAAGTTTTAGGCACTCGCGTATTAAGGGTGTGCATGTATCCTAAAATATTTTTCCAACTTTTAAAATGGCAGCCCATGTGTGTGATTGCACACACACGCTTGAGCGGGCCCTTGTGAATAGGTTTATATAATTTTAAGAAAACGATTCAGAGAAGGCCATATCATTGAATGTGTTTCTTAAGTTTACTTCAGTGGGCCTATGCAGTAAGGACACATGGTTTGATGTATTTTTGTTTCTGTCTGACATCACCAGGGAAATCCTAGTGGTCTGGACCAGAAACAAAGGTTACAGGCTCACCCATGTCGTGGGAAAAGGCTACTAGAGTGTTGGGAGGGAGTCATTGTTTTTTGTTTTTATATTAATAAACTCCCTATTTGGGAGTTGTTTGTTTTTCATCAAAAAAGTTCTGTGCAGCAGCTCTCTAAACCTGTTGTGTAGGGAATTCCTGTTAACAGAAGTTTAAGGAGGCAACACATGACAGAAAAAGCAGACGCAAATCACTGGAAACATCCACATTTATCTTTTACTTAGCTGTGGTGGAGTTTGTGCACTAGATAGCCACCCGACGAGGAAGCACTTACTAATCAAACCATAGAAAGAACTCATGTTGGGTGACAATGACTCTTGTTGTAATCCCATCCAAAAATTCTCTATTTCGGTCATCTAGACCATAAAAGATACATTACAAATACATTTGGACATTTATACAAAAAGGGAATGCAATTATAAAAACACATCATAAACATTGATTGCCAGGATGTTCAGAACATATTTTGGAAGGAAACCAATTCATAGTTAGGAAACACAATTTGTGGCTTGATCAGAAAGCACAGTCCGTGATGTGGAAACTATTTACAATACTTACAACAGTTGTGCGTTTAACAGTTTTTTCCTGATCTGCCACATAGCAAAGATGAATTTTGCCACTGCGAAAACTATGTGGGGCAAGGTACTAGTTCTTAATACTCTGTACGCGTACATATGGCTCCTAAATCCCAAATTCCTGCATAGGGGGACCAGCCAATATTTCCTTGGTCTCTGGTATGCAGGACAGAAAAAGAAAAAATGTATTTCATCTTCATCATGGGAGTTGCACCCTGGGCAAATTTTGTCATCAGAGTGAAGCCAATTACAAGTGAAGGTTTTGACTGGCAAAGTGCCAAGCCTCCACTGTATAAACATCTTCCTGGCTAAAATGGGATAGATAATATCCATAAAACCTTCAAATTCATATGAATTTTTGGATTGTAGGAAACATTCGGTTAGGGTGCCGTGTTTGGTCGAGGTCAGGAGGAGATCCAAGCTTTTCTCCTTATGGATCTGTACCAAACGTTTGCGGGAAAGCCTTTGACAGCCGGATTCAGGTGCCTCCCATAATTCAGGTAATTTTACCGATACAACTCCTTTTTTATGTAGGTCAACCAGGGAATTTTGTCACGTTGGTTCAGTTCCATTACATGGACAAGATCACTCCTATAATGGGCAAGCTCACTGGTAGACCAAAGCCTATGCCAGAATCTTATTGGCTTAGACTCCAGCTCAGCAGTGATAGATGGTAAGCCCATGTCCAGTCTTAAGGGAAACAAAGGTGTACTCCGGGGGAGGGCCAGAAGACGTCTGAGGAAGTTGTTTTCGACGCTGGCGAGAACCGAACCTGCTCTATGCCCCCATAACTCACTGCCATATGAAGCGGCCGCTTTGGCCTGCAATTTATACAATTCCAGTGCCGGACTTATTGGTTTGAAGGTTGACGAATTTACAACCCTCAAAATCGCACCGGAAAGTTGAGACAGCTTAAGCCGAGATCTTACAATTTGGGGTTCCCAGGATAGGTTCTCGTGTAATGTTACCCCCAGGTATTGAAAGGTTGTGACCCTTTCTAGTCTGACTGAACCCAGAGTGGGATTGGGTCTAGTTTTTGTGGATGGATTGAAGATCATGAATTTGGTCTTCTCTGTATTGATCTCTAGACCATGTTGTCTACGGAAAAGATCAAATCTATCTAGAATTCTTTGGATCCCCATGGGGGTTTTTGAAAGCAGGAGGGTGTCGTCAGCAAACATGACAGCTGGCACCCTCCTGCCGGCCAAAAGAGGGGCGTCATTATCTTTAACGTCATCAAGGTGAGATATGACGCTGTTAACAAAGAGGCAGAACAGGGTCGGCGCCAGGACGCAACCCTGCCTTACCCCTCTGAGAACAGGAAATCTTGATGACAACGCCCCGTCCCTACCACACCTAACCTGCGCATAATTGCCATCATGGAGCCTAGTTATGGTGTGCAGCAGATGCAATGGAACACCCATCTCCCTGAGGACCTGCCAGAGTTTTTTCCATGGGACCAGATCAAAGGCTGACCTCAGATCCACGAACACCATGTATAGTCTCCCCCCCTCAATCCTCACTGTCTTCCAGTACAGGAGGATGAGGCGGAAGACCTGATCCATGGTGGACGTGTTTTTTCTGAAGCCAGCCTGAAGGGGACTCAAGATTTCATTTGCCTCCATCCAATCATTAAGGTGGTCCAAGAGGAGGCGAGAGAAGAGTTTTTGGGGAACATCTATGAGGCTGATCGGCCTGTAGTTGGATGGGAGAAGAGGGGAACCCTTTTTGTAAATAGGCACTATCTCTGCTCCCAGCCAAGTACAGGGGATCTCCATACCTCCCAGGATGGCATTAAAAAGAATAAGGAAGTATGGACCCCAGATCTCAGGATGTTGTCTGAAAAGGTCACCGGGCAATCGATCTAATCCCGGGGCCTTCCCCATTGCCAATCTCTCTATTGCACTAACCACCTCGCCAAGGGTAAATTCTAGGCCATCTCCGAGGATGGATGTATCACTAAGGGCCGCTTCATAGGCAGGCTGTTCAATCTCTTGATACAGTCTGCCGAAGTGGTCTTCCCAGGCGGATGATGCAATGTTGGAATCCACTGCCGCTTTGACCTCTTCCGTGCCATTATTCACCAGGGTCCAGAATTTTTTCGAGTCCCTGGATTCTAAAGCCGAGGAGAGGTCATGCCAGTGATTCCAATCCCACTCCTTTTTCGCCAAGACCATGGTTTCCTTATACTGGCTCCTAAGTTTGGCAACTGAGGTCCTGTCTGCTCCTGCTTTGATAGCGGCAATTAACTCGGATTTAACCTTTTTACAAATTGAGTTATACCATGATGATACCCGGGTCTGCTTACGCCGTGGGGGTGCCATTGGGAAAAAGACCTCCGCTAAAGATCCCACTAGATTTTCATGGATGGTTGCCAGTTTATTGTTAAAATCTTGGGATCTAGGCTCTTCAATTAAAACATCTATTTCGATGAACCTCGGGAGAGCTATGTCAAAGATTTTTCTTATATTTTCCTCTGAACTTACGATTTTGCCCCATTTTACCCATCGCCTATTAGAAGAAAGGGCCAAATTACCTGGGTCGTCATGTGATTTGGCAGATTGTACCTCAGAAGCAGGAGCGGGGTGTTTCAGATCTAATAGGAGAGTATTATGGTCACTATCCGTTCTGGGGAGTACTTTAAAATCATGGACCTTGGGCCACAAACCGAGGTCGACAAAGATGTAATCCAACCTCGATTCATTCATGGTCCTTCCTATTGGAGGTACACAATGAGGGGCTGTCTGACGGGGTACGACCGTTGCAAGCCCTCAGTGCATAATTCAAAGTAAGGGTCATGATTTGCACTGCAAGTGGGGACCAAGATTTAGGATGGGGAGATGAACAGGGTGGAATACCCCAGAAATCATCTTCGGAGGTAAGAGCGCCCTCCTTTAAACCTTGCAGAGGTTCGAAGTGGCAATTAAAATCTCCGCCCAACACAATTTTGTAGTCGGGTGGTAATGACCCCCGAAAAGACGAGAGATCTTCCAGGGTGGGAGATTCCTTAGCTACACTGACAGGACGGGAATAGACATTTACAATAGCCAATTTGGTTGCATTGGGCCACCTAAGAAGTACACACTGGATGTAGTGCGAAAACGTAGGAATGCTTTCTGCAGTACATCCAATGTGACTAGCCACCCAAGTCACTAGGCCCCCCGAAGGTCTCCCCTTTCCACTCCACCTAGCCTGAATTTCAAATACTGCAAAACCCTGTCTAGTCAATGGGTCCCTAGCCCACGTCTCCTGGAAAAGGCAGATATCAGTAGAGTCTAATAGATGCTCCCAGTCTGGTGTATATAATTTATTTGCAATGCCTGCCACATTCCAGGAGAGGACCTTCAAAGTCTCAGAGATAGATTTGGAAGGGGACTCCTCCAGTGTTTCAGGTGTAATGCCTGCATTTAAAAGTGCAGGCCGATGTACTTCTATTACCTGGGTAGTTTGGGCAGTTGTTGCTATATTAGCAGCACAGATGACTTGGGGGGGTTTGTACGTTGCCAGTTTGGTTTACGGAACGGGTCACTAAAGGGTCCCTTGGGCCAGGCAGTTTCAATCCACAATCTTCCAGTTCTCTATTAGGGGTGTCAGTCACTACAACATCCATCCCCTGTTCTGGAGATTCAACTGCGCTGACTGGGCAAGATTGCGTGAAAAAACCCCTTCGGAAGTCAATCTATCTCGTCAAGGCAGTTGAATCTATTCGGTTGGGCGAAATTGAATGTTGTAGGATTGACGTTGTACCTGGGCCTATATCTGGTCCGTCTACAGCAAAACCCACCCATGTCCACCCGTCATCACTCCTCAAAGGTTTAGGGTAAAAATACGAGAGAGGGACCAACTCAATAGATGTGTTACCTATGCTACCGAACCAGTTGCAAATGTAGGTAACAACCTGAGGGCTCTTAAAACTGACGATTACACAATCCCCCACAGTTTTCTTAGCAGTATACCCAATCCAAGGCACCCTTCTAACCAGTAAAACTTCTCCCTTTAGATCAGATGGAAGTGGCCTTTGGATATTAAGCCAACTAATTACTTTATTGCGTAAGGAGTCATAAGACTCCTTCACGCCGTTGGCCAGCTCAGGGACCCCCGTCGGTATTGCAGTATAGCCCGCCGCCTCAGGAGGCAGGTTAACTGCCATACGCCTAGATTTAGAGCTGTCCTGTGAATTAGAGCTGTGAACTAGCACATTTGTTAGACTCTCCTAGGTGAATTGTCTAGCCGAGACTGGTTGTTTTGACTTTCTGGGGGGGGGGGAATCGGTGGTGCAGACCTAGGGAGTGGTACAGGAACAGTTTGAGCAGCGGGAACTATAGTGTTATTACTCTTTTCCCCAGTGGGGGCTATACATGTAAGAGGAACATGAGCCATAGTTGACAGGGGAGGACAGGGGACAATCATACCACTCCCTAATGTTCCATCGGGATTTGCTCCACTCCCAGTCTGTGTTCGAATACCCATACTGAATCTCTCAATCACTGTCAGTCTCGAATCTATTGAATCCAATTTGAGAATAAGAGGATTCAAAAGACCTTCGAGGACAGCGGTGAGTGTGGCAATAAGGGAATCCGAGGTGTTAGGGGCAACCCCTCCAAATATAAATGGCTGTGTGAGCACTGGTGTAGATGCAATAGGTAGAACACCTGGAATGGCCCCTTTCTTTCCCGAGCTTGTGAGCTCAGGTGCACCCAAATTTTCCTCCACAATGGATATTACATGATTAGTTTTAGTCCTTTTGGCGCCTTTGGGCTTGCTGGGTCGTTTCCTTTTAGTTACGGGATCCTCACTATCACCCGTACACATTGACAGATTGGGATCCATACCCTGATCCCCGGGCGGCACAATCTCTGTGACAGAGGAAACCTCTACATCACTAATAGTGCGTGATGTACCTCTATCCCTTGGCACAGATGACGGTGTCCTAAGTTGTTGCAGAACTGACTCAATAGTTTGGTCAATACTATCCAATAGGGAGAGGTGGGTCGCATCAAGCGGGAGCGGTGTACTAGTATTTGTTAATAACCCTGGCGAAGATAAGCAAAAACTATCTACACCTTCCTCGGATACAGAGGTACCCTTATTAGACACAAGATTAACTTTAAAGAGGAATTTGTCCAATGTTCCGGAGAGAGTGGAAGCAGACTTGCTTCTAGTTTCCCTGCTGGCCATGAAGAAGCGTCTTGCCGGTAGTCGACCAAATAGGCAGAGAACAGTACCAGGGAAACGGGACGTTAGGGGGGTGGCCCGGTCTGGTCTCTAGCGTTCTCTAACGGCCTCAAACGGCCCGCCCTTTGCCCGGGCTTAGCCCCGCGCTAGCCCGCGCGCGTCCTGCGTGACGCGTGGGCCTGCCTTGTTCTTATGGCCAATGTTCCTTCGGAGTACCCAGGAGGGGGGGCGGGGTCAAGGGGGAAGAGTCTCACAGGTGCGGCCAAACAAGCAAGCCGCTGACGCTCCTGGGACTCGCAGTGCCACTCTTCCTGCCGCCGCCGTCCACACAGCCCACCTCAGCTCCCAGATGAAAGGAAAAGACAAACCCAGCAGTCCAGGTATCGATGAGACAGCCTCGAGCGGCTCCCGCGGAGCGGGGGCCGCGAGGCGTGGGTTTTAAAGCTCCCGGGAGGGGGGCGGGGTCAAGGGGGAAGAGTCTCACAGGTGCGGCCAAAAAAGCAAGCTGCTAACGCTCCTGGGACTCGCAGTCCCACTCTTCCTGCCGCTGCCGTCCACACAGCCCACCTCAGCTCCCAGATGAAAGGAAAAGACAAACCCAGCAGTCCAGGTATCAATGAGACAGCCTCGAGCGGCACCAATAAAACCTACCTCCTGCACAGTGTCTGTGCCAACCAACCAGCAGTACCGGACACGTTGCGCTGAACCCAACCTATGGCGTACCCAGCTCTTGTTGTAATATATGTGTTTTCATTTTGCCAAAGATGCTCAGTTCACAAAAATGAAAACCTAACAGGAAGCACTTAAACATAGAAACACAGCAAAATCCCCAGTTGAGCTGCATTCCTGTAAATCCCCAAACAATCTGATATCCCTGATTGAAGTAACGCAATGTGTTGACGTTAGGGATCTCAATTTCTTTTGTTCTGGCTTCCAGAGCAGTGATGAGCGTGTACTCTCAACTGTTCTCCTGCTTTGAGTGCAGAGCTGAAGGTTCAACTTTAAATCTTCAGAATATTCAAGAGCTCCAGATCACCCAACAATCCCCACGTTCTTTTTAACATCATTTCTCAAGAACAGATGTATGACTCCTTCTGATGTCTGAGCTATTTTTTTGTGAAAAGTAAACACTTTTCCATTCCGGAAAAGACGGAAATTTCAAAGGAATTCAATCTCAGTGGGAAGCACTTATACGTATTAAAATACCGGGTGTCCCATTCGAAGCTGTACTTCTATTCCCAAATTATCTGAAATCCTTGATGTGATAACGGCATTGCTTTGACTTAAGCTATCTCAGTCACTTCTGTTATAGCACTCAGGGGAAAGACTAGCCTGTACTTTCAATCAATCAATCAATCAATCAGTAGATTTATAGTGCCTACTTGTCACTGGTGAAGGTATCCAGGCGTTTTTACTGCTTCTATTGTTCAGCGTGTAGAGCTGTTAGTTTCAGCTTTCAACAACTTCAGAATATTTTGCAGGGTGTCAAATCAACTTCTCTTCTCCACCATTTTGTTTTTTAGTTTGACAGAAGTATAAAAATGCACTGGCTAGGCCAATATGTTTCAGAGGTGTACCCTCTCGGCTTTGCCAGTGCTTATTGACCCAGTTATCTCCACTTGTTGTTCAGGATTCTCACATACTGTGTTCTTGGTTCACGTTTTGTTATTATTGCCCCCCCCCCCCTGAATAGAATGTAGAAAGCTCTGTCATTACTTCACCTTTAATAGAGAACATGTTGCCTTTTATTTCCTGTCACATTAAGTGTGAAATACTTAGGCCATGCCACTAGCTTGGCAGTTTATCACTGTCCTGGGTTTGGTTGTGATCATTCGTGGATAGGTAATGTGTGTAAAGAAATGTTCCAAAGTTTGACACTATTGCAGGGACATTCTAATAAAAAATCCTGCTACAAATCCAATCCGGCAATTCATTAGGCTTGTTTATATATGGGAATGTTTGTGCCATGGGAAAGCCCGTCTCATAGTCTTCACTATGGTTATTATGAACTGTTTTATACCTTGTGTCTTTTCTGTGTTATGAATGTGTTCTTCACTCATTTTTCTACCTCATGTACTATATCAATGTATATACATTAAATATCCAGACCTACATATAGAGATGCAAATACAGTCAACTTGGTTGGCATATAGACAACCTTTTTTTCTATGAAATTGCTGGTTATCTTTTAGAATACCCATGGTTTGATTATGAGAAATTCCTTGTAATCTCTGTCTATTGTTGACTTTTTATTCTTCTGTGTTTGCTCTTTCCCTTCTGTCAACCTATACTATTTATGGTCAGATAGCTTGTGTTGACATATGCTTGTTTCATTAAGTCATTCCACTCTTAGTGATAATGTTGTTTATGTCCTTTAAAAATACATACTGTTTTTTATCTGAGTCTAGCCTTTATTTACAGAATCTGGTTAAGATACAAGCGCCTCCTTGTTTGGTTTTTGCTTGTCTTCCAATCTATATTTTTTCCATCACAACTTTTCCCATCACAAGTATTCAAACATGGCGCCCACAACAATTTTTAAACTGGTACACGTCTTAAGTTTCTTTTCTTTTTACATCCTGGGCACGTTTTTGTTATAAGAATATGTTGCTTATGGCCTTTCAAAAATTTTGGTTTAGTCACAGCAATGTTTCCATTTGCAGAATTGGTTTAGACATTGGCCTCTTTTGCTTTGTAATGTTACGTTGTCTGGGTTTTGGTAATTTCTATTGCGACCATTCCAACATGGCGCCCATTTAGTCATGGAGCCTGTTACAAGTCACGGCCTTTACCGCATGTCTAGGTTAAACCGTCTCCATCAGTACAAATGCAAACAGCACTGCCTTTGCCCCATGTCTAGGCGAGATCGTCTCTATCTGCAAAAGTGCAAACAACACTGCCTTTGCCGCATGTCTAGGCGAGACCGTCTCTATCTGCAAAAGTGCAAACACTGCCTATGCCGCATGTCTAGGCAACATTGTCTCTATCGGTGCAAGTACAAACAGCATATCCATTACCGCATGTCTTGGCAAAACCGTCTTTATCTGCAGAAGTGCAAACAGAACTGCCTTTACCGCATGTCTGGGCAAAACCGTCTTTATCTGCAGAAGTGCAATCAGCATTGCCTTTACCGCATATCTCATATCTGGGCGATCCCTTAATTCAATGGCTGGAAGCGTAATTAACGGTGCTATTTTTCTACATTTTCCCCTCTAGGTGATCCTTGCTATCTATCTCTGAAAAGGCAAGATCGCTACCTTAACTCATATTTTGGGAATTATTTACAAAATGCATTTTGTAGCACGTTTTGTTATACTACAAAATGATATTCACAAACATATATGCGGTGTGCACGCCTCCGCTGCTCCTATATTTGTCTGTGCGGAGCTCACACGTAAGTAAAGGCTTTATTCAGGGCTTGAAGTGGGATGAAAAAACGGGGGGGGGGGCTCTCAAAGGGGCGTGGCCAATGTAATTAAGGGTGTGGCTTAAAAACAAGTAAGCTAAAAATCTGTGCTTAGCACAGTGTGGCTCACGACTTGTATTTTGCTGTTTCTGTCATTGCATCCAGATATATGACACAACAAATAACATCATACCTACAAGAAGTCAAGACTATTGGCTTTTTCAATGGTTGTTTGTTGCATAAGATAATAGACAGCAACTATGGCGTGTATGTAAAATCGAAAAAGCTTCCATTTAAAGCCTTGGTGACATCACAACATATTGCTGCTCCTGAGTTTCTAAAAGAGAAGGGAAATCCACAGAGAAAATGACTCTCTTTAATGGATTTCCCTTACCCTTCAACACTCACCTGGCATGACGTCATGCCGTAACTTCTCCACTACTGACAAGTGAGCAGGCGCACATGATGTGCCTGCTGTCACTGCAGTCCGGAAAAAAACGGACCGCCTGTGCCAGGGCACAAAACAGAGCCCGATAGAGACCCGTTTCGAGCCCCCTTTAAACATGCATTGGCATAGCCAATAGGTCTCGCCTTTGGGACCTTGTAAGTAAAATAAAAAAAGAAGTATAATACTTCACGTTTGCATTAACTTCGTATTTAGGATGCAGTAAATGTAAACGTGAAGTCTTACACTTCAGTTTTTTTTTTTTTTTTTACTTACAAGGTCCCAAAGGTGAGACCTATTGGCTATGCCAATGCTTGTTTTTTTGCCACAATCTTATTCTTGAATGGTTTCACTAATGACAAAACGGGTCATTCTGCCACTCCTAGTGATGGTACTGAAAAAAACAGAAAGAAAATAAGCAGAACATGCTTCTTTGGTGTATATGTGTGCATTTGTTTGGAAATCTGTGAGTCTTACTTGGTGTGTGATCGTATGCAATGGCCTTTTCAGGAACACACGTGTAAAATTGGTCCAACAGGGATATGTATCACAAGTATCCGCTTTAAATTAAGTTTGGTTTGTGGTACACATAAAGGGTGGCCCTTTCTATTTGTAATATCTTGTGTTCTTCTCTGTCCCTAATTTGGAGTTCGTTTTTGACCCTGATGATTTTCTTTTGATGTAGATGAGTTAGGAGAGGGTTCCGAACGTTCGTTAGAGTAACTGGTACCAATATGGCAGAAAACCTAACAACCTGACGAGAAGCTGTATTGTCCTCCATATTGAAATCTGTGCTTGTTGGATGCATGACTATGATTGGTCTGTTTTGTGACGTGGGTTTTTGTGCAAAGGCAGAATTAGTTAGTGGAAGGCTGGAACATCACAGCAGGTGGAATGTTTTGATTGCAGCCCCCATCAAACCAAGTACGTTTTTAAAATTAAATTGTCTCTGTTGGTGCTGCGTTTTGTTTTCATAAAGCTGTTTTGAATGATCTCTAGGCAAGTTCCAATCATGGCAACAAAACTGAGTGTAACTTGCAGACAGAGAAAACACCATTATTTATATCAGCCGTAATGTCGTCTATGCCATCTAGAATTTTGTCTCATTGGTTCTTAGGTATTTCAGGGAACTGAGCCTCGCGACTTGAAATTGGCTAATTGCACGGCACGCCTGACGGGTATAATGCAGGCAACCCACACGTAATTCCTTAATTGTACTTGTAAGTGCCTGCATTGCATGGCTCAGAAAATGACCAACACTTATGGTATGGAGTGTTTAGCTAACCTAGTTGTGAACTCCAGTGGAGCAGAAGGCAGATTCACAGGAACCTTTGCCACTGTCAGAATCCTTCACTAGAGGATGGAAGAGGGTCTATTCGTACCACTTCCTCTGCCATTCAGTGCAACTAGCCCTCACCGCTGCCTGAAACCTACTGCAGCCAATTTAGGGATCTGACTAGACGTTTATTGGGGGTGTAGCCTACTACTTCCAGTGGAGGCTAGCCTACTGCACAATCAGAGGGCTGAACGGAATACACAGAGTAGTAAATTCTAAATTATAATAAATTCATCTGATGACCACCTGGTAAGTCCATTCTCGCAAATGGATCAAAAGAGCCTCGTGATCGTACACAAAAGACAAAGAAGCAAAGGCGAAACAGCAGAATTAACAAGAAACCCTGACTTAAAAAGAGGAATGATAGCATGAACACCAGCAGTTGAGCAACATCTGACAGTGTACTCTGGGCTCTCTACTTCATTATGAAAAGAAAGCAGAGTGATAATTAACTTAGATTGCACTGCTAACATAAAAGTCCTTTTTATACCAAATCTCTCCCAAAAAGTCATTCCTCCAACCTTATATGGAGAATTTACCTTATTCTGATGGCGATTGCGTGTTAACTCATCCAAAGAAAAGGTAGAGCAGCGTGATACATTTTGCACATAAAATATGAATTGGGCCTGGCCCTGCTATCTGCAGCCACCAAGAGGCATTTCTGAAGGCAAAAGACACAATTTTGCTCAAAACCACCATGACAAGTCAAATCTGATTGTAACACAGAGGTAGTAGCGGAAGCCACCTCGTGTGGACTAGGGGCTATAGCATTACAGCAAGATGAGCCAGAGTTCCAGCTGCCATAGTATATGCCTGTTGTGCAGTGGTAGATGAATAGAGGTCCCCAAATTGAACAAAATGTGAGCATGTTCCTTTGGGGAGTTTGTGGCCTTCCTATTATATGTGCATGCACGCCTGTTTAGAGTGGTAGGCAATACAAACCTATTTTACCTGTCGGACCTTCACCCTTACATCTAATAGTGGATTCTTGAATTTCAGTGCCATGGGGTACCGGGGACCAGCCACAATTGTGAAATGCCTTGTTGCCAACTGAAACAAAAAGCTTATGAGACTACTAATTTAGGAGGCATCATAATAATTGTCTAATCGGCCTGAGCGTAATGCATAGAGGATTCTATAGTATCTCTAAGTTCACTATCCCAGGGGGATTTGGCTTCAATTTAGACAGCAAAAAAATAAAGATTCAGAACAACTTATAGATGTTTTGAGTGGATTTCAGTGGTCGCCGCCTTAGTGTTATTGAGATTGGACTATTGTAATGCTGTATATTGAGCATTCATCAGCGCTCTCTGAAAAGTTTAAAAGCCTACAGAATGCAGCAGCCTGCCTGCTAATGAAAATTCCTAAGTTTAAGTCAGTGGCAGAGGCATTACACACATTTAATTGGCTTTCTGTAATCAAAAGAATCAGGTTTAAGGCCCTATACCTAGCACATAAAACTTTCTATGGAGATGGCTCAACCTTCCTGAAAAAAAACTTTCGCTGTACTGCCCAGAAGAATGTTGCGTTAGAAGAACCCTAGAACAGTGGTGTTATGTTTCATAGTGTACCAAAATATATGCTCTAGTAGTCCCCTAACCCATCACCTACATTTGCCGTACCAATATAATACTACAACAGGTTTTTCTTATTGACCTTTTACCTAGTTGAGCGCTGCATAAATGTCATGTGGTTTTCCCCAAAAACTAGCCACATTAATTATGCATAAGGACTCTCAGAATCACAACAGGATTACCATCTTCTGTATAATAACTATGTGTAAGGGTCATCCCTTCCGTCTTCCTCGACCGACATGATACAGCGAGGTAGAATCCCCCGAGGGGTCCTCTTGGGTATATATACACCATATCTGTGCCAGGGCAGGCAGAGGAGAATGACATCCATGATGACACACTGATGCGAGATGCTGAGGTTCCTGCACGCAGATACTCCAACACGCAGTGGTCTGACATCCCTCACGGGTTGTCTATCTCGAGACCAAGACGGGGTCCCACAGTCTCTCACTTCAGGTAATGGGATTGGCTTCAGCATAGGGGGATTATTGGCTTTAAACCTAAGTACATGCTAGGTACACTTAGGTACATTATTACTGTCATATATTTATATGCTTGCATATATTCATTGTTTTAGCACTATGGTAGAAATCTACCACCCATTTACTCTATTGGTGCTTCATGCCATCTATATCTGTTTCTGTCTTATGGTTGTTTCAGCACACCTATTTTACACTAAAATGACGCTGGTTCAATAAATGCTTATTGAAAACGTCCCCACCGTTTTATTCTGTGTATCTCGTAGACAAAGGGAACACGTGTGACTGAACGAAAAGTATTGCACTGTTTCTAAGTTCCCTGAGGGGTTCAAGGTTGTTGTTCGATAGTTGCCAAGAACCATTCTGTCCTTGGTAAGAGGCGTTTACAGTGGCACTGTGAGTTAGCTGGGTACACAGGCACACATACCCTGTGGGGGTGTCTGGAATCAGTCTGGACAGCAATCCCACAGTCTATGTTGTCTAAACGAGCAGATTCTTTATAGGTTTATAGGAAGTACACAACAGTGGCTGTTGGTAAAACTAGAACCAAGAAATGGGGAGGCAGGAGTTTCATCTTTTCCACTGTGGAATAATCTTCCTGGACATTTTAGACATCAGTCTAATCTTCTCATTCGGAGGAAGCAGCTTAAAAATGGCTTTTCACTTGCCCATCGTAATCCGCAGTGAGCCCTGAGAACTGTTTCTCTTCAGGAAGAGCAGTCAGTTAGAGGTTTGAGGATAATGTATCTTCTAAGCCAGGCCTATCCTTCAATTCTCTGCCGAGGACATTAGCGCCAGGACGCATCTGGCAATTGTGCGCTGTATAAATCCCTTAATATCAATATCAATAAAAGCTATGAAACTGCTAGGGATAATATAGGTAACCCAGTGAGATGCGTGGCTACAGGAGGCCATCAGAGCTAACAAGGGTGATGGGTAGAAGAACTTAATGGCAGAAGCGGCTGGTGTGAGGGAGATATTGTGGGGCAGAGCAGGAGGAGGTGCGGGGGAGCGCGGGGTAGTGGCAGCGCTGAGAGGGCTGATATAATAAAAAAAAAACGTACCTGTCTGTCTTCTGCTCGCCGCGCTGCACCCGGGCTTCTCCTATGGGCACAGGCTGAAGCTCCTCTTACCATGAGAGCAGCGTTGGGATTGGGTGATTGCACTCCATCTGCAATTTGGAGCCTATGTCTGCTGTTCTCTTCACCCAGCAATACAGCTGGGTTGGAGAGATGTCAGTGCTTATGAGGGTTTGGCCTGCCAAATCGTCATGCACACTGACAGCAGGGCCCACCACTCCTCCTCCTCTGCTGCAGTGCTGTGGCCCCACCCCCAAGACTCAGTGGCAGGACAAAAAATAAAATGATCTGCTTTAGGATCATTTTATTTTTTGTTTGCCTCTGCAGTTATTGGGGTGAAACTCCTCTGCCATAGTGGAGAAGCCGCCCACCTAATGGAGGAGCAAATTAAATTAAGAACATTAAAATTCACTTACCTTGGCTTCCCCTGGTAAATTATCTTTCCCCGCCTGCTCCCACTATTGCTTCCCCAGACCGTACGCAAGCCACCTTAATTTTCCCCGTTGCCTTTTTTTTCCCATCATAGGTAACTTTTTTCTTATTCTGTTATTTTATATCATTGCTTGTTTATTTTCTGGATTTGAATTTTTTATGCTTGCTGTAAAAATTTTCTTATTTTTTTTCTTTGTTATTGTAATTCATTCCCAGTGATATTTCTTTATTATACATTCCCCCTTGCAATTGCAATTGTTTTCTCTGCATGATGTATACTGTTTTCATATCCCATTTCCTGTTTCTTCTCCCCCCTTCCTTTCTGATTTTCTTTTTTCTCAAATAAAATCAAACTTAAAAAAAAAAAAAAAAGAACAGTAAAATTCTCCAACAATATCTGTCGGTAACAAGAGAAGAAATATAAGTCTGACAACTGACTTCCTTATTCAAGAGTGAGGTACCAGTTAAAGCTATTTCATCCCATGGAGTCTTTAAGACCACAGTGAAGCAGAGAAAGATGTATGCAGATATGCATCAATACATAAGAGAAAACGAACACAGTACTAGCAAACATCTAACCATGTTCTCACTACTTTGGAAGTATTATCCATACCTCATGCAGCCCCAGGTTTTTTATAACCGACAGACCATCTTAAAGATGCATAATCCCATTGTAATGCATACTCTGGTCATCTTCACTGCCTGACCCATTGTGAATCTGGCAAAATCACAAGCTAAGTTTTAGATGCCATTTAAAATCAAAACCTTTATAATTTCTGCCCCATTGTGGTGGTGGTTTGTAAGACCAATTCTAGGAACAGCTTGTCCCCAAGCAGGTAAGGACCTAGTGGTGAACTACCTATCCCAAGACTAGTGTCCATCGCTAGTTGATTTCCCACCTGACTTCAGAATCTCACTTCCCAGCCAGGAAAATAATGATGATCCCATAAAGTCACCTCCAGACAACTGAGGATCCCTGTGAAACCTAGTGTAGCACTTGCTTCCTGCACCATCTGATCTATGTTGAAAGGTTCTTTGATTTCTTTCCTTTCTCTTGTCATCAAAGATGTCATTTATCCTACTAGTTGTAGTCAAATATGATGTTCCTATACATGGTATGTGGTTGAGCTGTTTTCTTTTACCATGTTTGAACAGAAAGGGATGTTGAAACAGTAGTAAGCAGTATGTACGGCTTACTAGAAACTAGGTTTGATTCTTTTTCTAACCCCTTACCTGGTCTCGTTTCCTTGTGCTAATGCAAGAATAAACAAGAACTTGCAAAGACACTAGGTATGTCATTGGATAACGTACGTGTTGCTTAATTTTGTTTTGCAAGCATGTGCCAAAAAAAAAAAAAAGAAAAAAGAAAACATACTTCCTCCTAAGTGTGACACCCATATGCTTGCAATATGAATTTTACGCACATACTTTTTAATACACTAGTACAGATGCTTCCTAAAAGACAGATTTACTCATAAAGTGTAGATAAACCCAGTCTTAGTTTTAATTATTACCACAGAAAAAAATTATTCTTACTGCACAAAGAAATTATTCTAATGCCTTCAAATTTCTGTAACCTGAAGACATAGTGTTAACCAACAAGAAAGAATAAACATGTAAAAATGGATCAAGGACAGGTAGATAAAGCATTTGTAAAGTGAAGTATTGATCCACCAGGCTTGGCTCTGAAGTGCAATTCTTTTTAGGCAGGTATGTAGTTGTAAAAATGCAAAATGCAGTCCATCACAGGTCAAGAGAGCCAATGCCTGATGTGGACTGACCCACTGTTCCATGCTGTGGTGGGCAAGATGTAAATGACAGTTGATCAGACTGGACAATAGGATAAACCCCCCAATGTTTACAGTTTGTATTAATGGTATGGTTTTTGTTTGCATGAGACAGGCAAGACACCAGTCTCTAGGTCTTACCTAAAAATGGTAAGTGACCTTTGGGGAAACTGATATTGTATTCAGTACCATTTCCTCCTTTTAAACCTAAACCAGTCTATGTGCTGCACAATTTCTACCTCTCCCTACCAAAGCAAAACTGCGCATGCACATGGTTCAGTTTTTGGGCTGAATTTTGTTGAAAAAGTAATTTCCATGTAATACATTTTGAATGATTTGTTTAAAGTAGCTTTATGTGCCTGTTCTAGCTCCATTAGAGACGTTTCTGCCAAATCACTCCTGCCTGGCTAGATTGCACCATGGCTGAAACTACTGCTTGTGAAATAAATTAAACTTTAATATATATACCTGCATACCTTACCATGTACATGCAATTAAAAAGATATATACAAGGTCGATGGAATCATGTAACTCTGCAGTTGTCACATATGCTGCATTTACTCATTTGCCACACAATACATGGTCTGATGCATAATTTGGACATATCAACAAAAACTTTAGCTTCTAGCTCAAACAGCTCAGAAGTTAATAAAACAATGCAAGGTTAACTGGTCACCATTAAATTACTGATTGCTGTATTCAGTTGTAAGTCTAGTACGAATGAGGTGAAACCTTTTCCCTACAGCATTAATGCTGAGCTAAGTTGGTAAAATAGTCAGATTATAGTTCCACGGAATGAGGAGCATTACCCCGCAAAATGTGAATCGTATGCCGTATTTTTTATCCAACCCCGCAAGTTGCAGCTGCTATCTGCAAGCAGCAGGGGAGCGGGTGGGGAAGCAGGGGCGTGTGGGGGTATTTTGGTTTAAAAAAACAAACACTTACCTCTAGGCTACCGCCGCCTCTCCTGCGTTCTCTTCCTGGTTTCTTGGGGAAACAGGGAAGCAGGAAGCACCAGGGCTCCCACGCTCCCTGCAGCCAATCACAATGCTGCAATGCAGCCTTGTGGTTGTTCTGAGCGCCGTGACACTGAGCTTTGCCAGGGGCTGGAGTGGTTGGCATTTTCTCCACACAGCCAACATGGAGAACAGGGAAAGTGTGCATGACCGTTTTGGGTGGCCCGAAAGGACCGGCCTAACAGTCGTTGCGCACTTGAGAGTGCTCTACCACTCCTCCCCTGCAGCCCTTCACCGCCTCCTCACGCAAACTGCCTCAGCAGGAGGACAAAATAAAATGATAATAACATTACGTTATTATCAGTTTATTTTTTCCCTCTTTGGTGCTTGTTGGCAATAGGGCGAATCTCCTCCGCCTTAGCGGGGGTGATGCCACGAACCCTGCCACATAGTCTTGCCCTCCTTTGCCGCATTATTCTAGAGACACTATAGCAAAACCCTGTACAAATATAGAAACAAATTTAGGTATGTTTCTCAGTTTTCCAAAAGTAAAAAGACTGCTTCTCTTAGTACAGACTGCATAGTGATGGAATTTCCCATTCTTTAGAGGAGATGTAAAAACTGTCATAGCAGATGTGCTATCTGCTATCTTGCAGTCATTGGTATAGCGTTTAAAGTGTTTTGTTAGAGGTGAGGTGGCTCATTATGAAAAGGCCATTTAATCGTAGATATGTGTCCCTTTTTTCCAAATTATTGCCTTATTGCGCGGGTGCTGTGCTTGTAAATGCATCACTGAAGTACAAAAAGTAGGGGTATTAAAAATGTGCATAATTTACTTTTAATTTAAGAAATTTGAATGCCACTTAACACTACGCATTTTGCGCTAAAATATATTATACAAATAATACGCAACCCTTGAGCCACAGTAGCTCGTGTTCCTGTAATTCGCACATTGTTCCTGTGCTATAATTTTGATGTGATCGCGGTGTAATTGCTTTCCTTGGCGTAATGTAATAATTTCAGAAATTATGCATAACCAACGTATCGTGAAATTCTTGAAATTATACAAATTATGTTGGAGGCATTTTAATGTTGCCCAGGCCTACAAAAGACCAATGGTCTCCTAACAGTCACAGTTTTTCTGTCACCAATATTGGAAATTGTTGTCTTTCCATTCTTTGCCTACCAATGTTCGGTGCCCCTTCATCTCTGTATTGTGACCATGAAGTACTGCACCAAATGATTTCCCAAGAACATTACTACTGGTTATGCAAGGAAATGTTCATTTGTCTGGTAAAAAATATACACCTATTAACACTTAAAAGGCATTATTTTGCCTTTGTGTAACATGCAATGAAAGCTATTGTAAAACATGTATGAATTGTTCAGTGTGTCCTGTTTTCCTCCAGGAATATGCTTGGCTGGGGTGCTCCGTCGAGCAAGGCGCGTAGCATGCTGTGACAATGAGCATTCTCTACCAGGTATGAAGTGTCCGGCTGTGGTGCCGGACCAGGGGAGAAATATGCGAGGGTTTGGGTTTCTAGGTGTTGGTGAAAGGCTTTCCTTTTTTATGGCTTTTTTGACATTCATAAGAACTGCGACTAGTGGTTTACCTAAAATAGTGCTAAACTGTGGTTTTGATCATCCAAAATTCAATTTGCTAATACATAGTAAAAAAACCGGTAGAATCAGCTATTGCTTGATATCATGAAATACATGCAGTAGACATGTTTTCCAGCTTATTGTCAAAAAAGCCATAAATAACTATTTTGGCTCCGGTGTGGCATTTCCTCTATATCTGACAAGCTATCTTAGATGCATGGGATTAACAAACATTCTCGGCTGAAAATTGATACTTTTTCAAAAGGCAAACTTCTTTGTGAATGGAGCTATTATCTTTGAAGTTGTCATTTAATTTGAATATTTGACATAATGCATTGTAACATATTCAGTCTTAATCAGTTGAAACAGGTCAACTGCCATTCCTCTAGCACCACTGCACTTTTCCCAAAGAGAACCTTGTTCTTTTGAGGGAATCACCTAGCATACCCACCCCTTTTCCCAGATAGGCATACTAAGATACGTTTTTCTGCACTTAATACTTGATGGTTATTTGAAATGAAAAAGAAGACTGCAAAACGACCACCTCCAGTCTTTCATCTTTTCTTTCAGGACAATTGAACCCCCCCATTCCATATCTCAATTAACTTCTCCTTTCTTGCTCCCTTTCAACATTTGCTTCTTTTGTGGTGGTGTTTTTTAAAATCTTGTTGCCTTTTAATGTTCATAAATGCCGGCTTCAGACACGGTTGGGTCCCCGTCTCGCACAAGTGTCGATACTGTGCCTGGATACATGTAGCGCGAGGCGCATGCCATGGGTGTACTTTCTATATGGGACTAAGCCAATGAAATAATCATCACCCTACATACAATTATCTCCTGCTTTTCAGGCACGGATGCTTAAGGTTGTAATTGGATTGCAACGTCTAGGCTTTGCACCGTATTTAAAGTAAAGCAAAACCTATTGTGCCAGGTATACCACTTTCCACGTCATATGGATAAAAATAACTGGTAATCTGTCCTATCATGGATCAATTAACAGAGTGTTTTTTAGATTGGTAAATTTATGTTACCTGATTTATGAGCCCAGCCACCTTTCATAGAGGGCAACTATTTTGTCTCAAGGTTCTCTGTCTTTTATCATCCTGTCGCATTCCGCTCACATCCACAGTGTGTGATTTAGTTGCACTATCTGTTTTTCTTGATTCTCCTTGTCCTTGTCCCAGAAGTGCACATCTTCATACTTCATACTTCACCAGACATCAAAGTGTGAAACACCTTTGATCCATTTTTTTTGTTTGATTACTTCCAACTGAGAACAGAATGCAGACATCCATCCCATCCTCTAATAATTGTGTTTGAGGTAGTTGGGAAGCTTGGGACCTTTTAGTTGCTTACGTGCTAAATGCACTAACCTGGAACACAATTTAAGTGTGCAGTGATCATACCTGACACACTGTCTGACTGCACCTCTTTACAAATGTTAATCATTTCTAGACATGGTGTTATATAATGCAGTGGGTTCACACCAGGCAGATTCAGGCTTCATGTGGGCTGTTTGCTTTTTTTTGTGCTTTATTTATGAAGATGCTTTCTTTCATTCGAGACACTTGCATGATGCAGTGAGGGTGCATACTTAGCAACCGAAAGAGAGGCTCGAGTTACCTGGTATGTACTTTGTTTATGATGCACTTGAAGGTGTAAGGCACCTGCCATGTGGCAGATTTCAAACCTCTTTACTACTAACCTCTTGAAGGCATTCCTCTGTAGACCGGAAAAGCTGGTTTGGGTGAAAGTGGCTGGGGGACTTTTGTTGGTAGCAGCCAAACAGTGCTGCTCACAGACACAGAAAGGAAACGGAGGAAATATGAATATTTTGAGCGAATAAGAATATCACATTAGAAAGACACAAGGTTTTTTAAAATTTCACTAACCCACTAGTAGTGGCATGCTTCATCATAGGGCTGTTGAAACATCCCTGCGCAGACCAACGCCTGAGATGGAGAAAAGGTTTATGGGGGAGACAATACCTACATAAATACAGGGATCTACATTGCAGAGCAAAACATTATAAAGGTGAGATAGAAACTACATCTCGCGTGGCCTAAATGTTCTTTATTATTGGACTCCGAGAATAGGGTTAAAACATACAGATGTTGAGGAAATGGGGGTAATTAGTGCCCCTTCATCCCTCCTTCGTACGTCGGAATGTTTCAGCTGTTATGAACCGTCCTCAAGGGGTCTGTCGGCCTTCCTCAGGACTAAAGATCCCACTTTCTTATCTATCTCTACCTACTGAATATGGTTAAACAGGGATAGGGATATATTTGTCCACAATATCATGACCTTACTTGTAACTTTATAGGTAAACACACTACCGGTTTTCCAAGTTTCACTAAGAGTTTCTCTGAAACTGGAGTGCAAGTGGGAGCGTCTCCCTTTAGACACACTTTCATCAAGGAAAGGATGCTGCTTAGTAGCACCTCTTGCTGCCCTGTGTAGGGCTGTTTTTCATCCTACTGAGTTTGGAACTGTGTTTATTCGAAGACACAGCCAATCACACTGTCTGCACTCTGGAATTAACAAGATCTCGCTACATGTTTTAATAAAAAAACATCTCTGCAAAATGGTTTCTTTATTTATATCAAGCAGTGTAGAACCAGGCCATGCCATGTCCCATGCAGCCCCCAGTAGTCTAGTACCCTCTCTTGGTTTTAATTCCTCACTCTGTAATAAGTGTACTATGAATGGAAAAACCTCAATGCCTGGACCATTGGAGCTCTAACACAACATATACATTACACTGGTACTTTGAAGAGTATGTTGAAAGGGAAGGTATTCCTTGGAGTGATAGTAAGCAATGTAAACATTTTAAGTCTGACAAAGTGCTGTGTACCACTGAATAAATGAGTTGTACAGCAGCACTTCTTTTAGCAGTGATACATCTGCTTGAACACCACAACATATCCTCCTCCTCCCCACACACATCTTTCCGAATCCTCCAGAACTCTGTAAGACTTTGTGGGAAGGCCTTCTTTGGAATCTACTTTTGGAGATTGAGAAATCTTGAGAAGCATAAATTCGAATGCAAATTTCTTATCTGTATTTTTTTCTGTTAGTATTTTTGTATTGACAGCCCTTTAACTATTCTATATGACCTCTGTACTGGGAAACATGCATGAGTGAAGCTGACGAGTCTCACATGCTTTGATTGTGGCGTGTTTGCTGGTCCTTGGTGCTTCTTAGGGGTGGCTACACTAGAGACCTCCCCAAGAAAAAGACCTTGCAGTCAACCGGTATCATACTGGTAATTCGCAGTTTTATATTTTGTCACATATGGTAACCATCTATATCAGATAACTGATAAGTAAGCTGCACATCCTTGTGTAGCAATAGGTGTGTCTATTGCTGATCCAAATAGGCCAAGTTTCCTCCATGTTTCACACAGTGACACAGTAGTGCTAACGGTCAACACAGATAATCCTGTGGTACTACTGTACACATTCATCTCTGTGAACTACCAGACGCCCTACTGTGCGTGCATATAATAATGCATATGTTTAAAGGAAAGCCATTTATTGCTGGGAGTAATTGAAGGAACAACAATTAAAAAAAAAGATATTTTACTTGCCAGTCTACTAAAAGGTCAGTTGAGCGTTGAATAGTATAATTTGCAATCCCAACTGATTACAGAACATGAGTAGACACCATTTACTGGGAGTGAGCACATTGAAAACTGCAGGAATGTGTTGTACCTCAAAACTAGCATTATGTTTATGTGAAAATGTGCATACTAGGTAAATATGTTTTAGGGCCTCATGTCCAGTTTCCATGCAATTGGCATACAATAACGCAGCACAAGTTTATGCCACGTGTGGGTGAATAATCTGTTTATGGTTGCACCTAATATGGAATGAGGAGGGGGGTTTGGGTTAGTACAGTGGCACCCTGCACTTGAGATGTGCATCAACTGGGTACTTTTTTGATCGTTCAGTGATGCATAGACAGACAACAAAAGATAGAAGGAATGTTTGGGTTGATCTCAGAAATGACGAATGCCTGGGCTGTATTCCCGACTATTGTTTTTTGTCACTTTACTGCTGTAGACAGAGACCTGCCATTTACATATCAATCTTGGTCCTGTTGCTATACGAACAGATCAGGCCAAGCCCAAAGAAGAGGCCCCCTCTACAGTGGGGGAACACAAGCAACCCCAGTCTGGTTTTAGCCTACTTAGGTCTCACCAGTAAGCGATAGTTTGAGTCCTGTAGCACAGTGAACAAGGGACCCATGTCTGGGCATACACGTTGCACTTAATGCATCTACTTATTTTCATAAGGCAGGCCTCTGTCTAGACTGGCATAATAGGCGAAAAGCAATATGTTTTTGACTTGTTACTGGTGAATCAATAGTAACCACTTAGGTACAGAGAGAGTGGACATGCCACCCTTACTAACCAGGAAACCAAGCTATACAAGGGAAATGTACACAGAAAACACTTGGGCAGTAATATATTTGTGGTGGCATTACTGCATCAGATGAAGGTGCAGATAGAGCTTAGACCTAGTAATAAACACAGTTTCTAAATACAACTGATTTGAATCCTTCAGAGTGCCAGGGGGTATCACTGTGTCAGCCGTTTGCATGGACTTGATTTAGAGACTGTTTGTAGACTTCCTCGGTGGCAATCACTGGGAGTGGGTCAGTTACTTCTATTACTAAAGGTGTTGGGATATGTCTCCACTGCAGGAAATGGGCAGCATGTTTAGAAATGCAAGTTATTATGCTTTAATTATAATAAATTGTTTTAATTTCTCTTTCTAGCACAACCTGTTGGTGATTACAAAAACATTTCGTATTTCTCATTACCCGGGAAGTATCTAATGAGAATTTGTCGATTTTGTTTGCCTTGCCTAAAGTGATTAGATATTTCTGTACTGTAAACATGGATCATTGTGTTTTTTAGAAACTTTCATTCACAATCTGTGATGCATTTTTCAAAAATAACCAACGTTATATTGTTTGGTATCATCTTGTCCTTTACTTGATTGGTCAATTGTGAATAAATGTGAAAACTGAAGTTAACACTGATTATGTGAATACATCTTTAATTCTGAAGGTTTGCCTTTTCAAGGACTATAAGCAAGCAGGCCTGATCTCCTAATGTGGGAGAAGGTCCAAAAGAACAAGAGGTGTTCCTGTTTGCATCCTCCCTATCTATACATCAAAAGACAACTAGCTAATGACCAGTCTCAAAAGGAACTAACTCTTAGGGAAATTCCCTTTTATTGTAAGCACTTTTTGATCCATATGGCATCTCCCAAAATGTATACGACAGAGGGATTCACGAAAAATTGACAGGCATGGCCTCAAAACCACCCCACGGTTACATGCTGCATCATTGGTCGCACCTCAATAAGCAGAGAAAAGTTTAGTAGTGTATGAGCTCCCTGTTATTATTAGGAGCTCTTTTAGGCGGTGGGTGTATGTGGACCCAGGAGCTAGGGAATCTAAAAATCCCTATGTCCTAAACCAAGGACTTCCCTTTTTTATGGGAGGACCTTAAGGGATGATTAACAATGTAATCGTTCTTGCATTTGTGAAGGTTAGACCTATTGGTGTTGTAAATGATATTGGTTTTTCCATAATGCTTTAAACCGAGGGTCTAAGTCATTTACAAGTGTTAACCAGGACTACAAATTATTCCAGGCGTATGCCTCACCTTTTGGTTTTGGCGTTAATGCACGTTTAGGCTTATGTGACATACAAATAAAAAATAAAAGCCGAGGACCAGTTTAGAAAAGGTTTGAACTCTCTCCGTATACGTAGGGGCTTCCAACCAGGGGTCCAGTTGAAAGGAAAAGGATAGTCCTCTGAAGTTGAGACGTCACTTCCCTGATGGCATTGGATCAGTAATGTATTTAAAGCTAGAGTACAGTCCAGGTGGCTGAAGTCAGTGTTATGCACCAAACACTGTTCATTACACGGGCGACTCGCTAGAGCCATGATCAAAGCACCCGCCCTGGAACCTAGAATAAATCCAGCACCACTCTTACCATCTCCAAAAGGTAAAAAAAGTGTAAGTAACATTGTGTGAAGTGTGTGCAGAACGCTCAGTGGCCTCTGTGCATTCCCAAAATGTTTTTAAAAAATGTTTTAAAAGTGTCTCTTCCAAAAGCACTACACAGTGTTCCTCACTAAAGCACTGTATAGTGTCCCTCACTAAAGCACTGCACTCTGTTGCAAGGTGTCTGTCCCTCAGTGAAGCACCACTCAGTGTCCCTCACTAAAGTTGTTCCCACTGTCCCTACATCCCTCATTAAAGCACTGCATGGTGTCCCTAACTAAATCACTGGATGGACTGTTTCTCACTAAAGCACTGCACGGGGTGGCTCTCACCAAATTACAAGCACTTCACAGTCCCCCCTCACTAAAGCACTGCACAGTGCCCCTCACTGAAGCACTGCACAGCATCCCTCACTAGAGGACTGCACGATGTCCCAATAACATGACATATTGAAAGCTACCGTACAGTCCAGGTGGCTGAGGTCAGTTTTATGCACCAAAGACTGTTCAGTTGGATGGGTGACTCGCAAGAGCTGTGTTCAAAGCACCTGCACTCGAATCTAGAATAAATCCAGCGCCGCGCTGAGCATCTCCTAAAATGTTTAAAAAAAAATAAAAGTAACATCACACGAATCATGTACAAGTTTAAATATAGAAGAATAACATCCTGCCAAGCATTTGCAGGGCGTGCAGTGGCTGTTGAGCATCCCCAAAATCTTAAAATTAATATAGAAAAGTACGATTGCACGTATGCAGAACGCGTTGCGATTGTGAATTGGAAGCTGTGGTAAATGACTCGTCCGGGACCCTTTCAACCTGCGCAAAGTAAAGATAACACGTATGAGCAGAGGCAGGCCAACAAAAAGAAAAAAAGTGCTCTCCAAGTATCATACATTAACATGAAGAGTAAGAGGACATGTAACAGGGACAGTCCTCATGGGAGGTTACAAAAGTTAAAAAGGAGGGACTACTAAGAATATTAACCAATTATAAGCAGGCATTTAGGAAGGACAGTAAAAGGAGCCAATTAAAAAAAGAGGGTGGTGCTTAAAACCCATAGATACAGCATGACTCAAAGAGGAGCGCATGTGCTACCTAGGTGAGACCTTAAAATGTTGCCATGCATTGTCCTACCTATTATCCCTGCACCTAAATAGGTGAACATGTTTCAGTCTGTAACAGGTTCTAGGCTTTTTCAGGAACCATATCCTTATTTTCCCAAATCCTATACAACAATCATGTTCATTCATCAACAGTCCCACTACACCTATTAGTACAGTCCTGTTGTGCAATGTTTGCTAAATTTGCAGAGTTTTAAGGTCCGATAAGGTGTGAAAAACATGCAAGATATCTAATCATAAATAATGAAACACACAACTGGAGATATAAAAGGAACGAAAATTATATAGAACAATGATAAAGACAAAGAATATAGAAAGTAATCTGTTTCTGTTCATGATCTTAATAACTGTTTGTAGAAATCATGTGAAAAGTGCGCACTGCAAACCACTGTAGTTTCCTGAGAGTGAGAAAAGCCATGCATTTGTTCATTCACACATCATCACAGAGTCTTACCCTAACTCAGGCAAGTGAGGGCCCCATGGAGTAGTTTGTGGGGAAAACCCTTGCAGTCACACTCTATGTATCAAATAATGTACATAAAACACGCAATTAGTAAACCGAGTGATGGCTCAAAGAGAAAAGGAAATGCCTCCAACCCCTGCGAGTCCCTCACACTTTCTTTGTCAAAGGTGTTTTTCCGTCTGAAATATCAAAGTTTTTTTTAATGAACCCTCTGAATGTTAGGTGTACTGTCAGGATTGAACCCTTAAAGCATTTCAACCGGTATTTTCGGACCGTGTTCACATTATGTGACCCTACGCGTTGACCTCACAGGTAGCCAGTCCTAAAAAAAATCATGCGATTTGAGGAGAGGGATCCAGAAATACACTCAAAGCAAATTGCCCCCCCATTAGCGATAGATACAACATTAGCTAATTAATCACAAACATGAACTCAGATTATGTGTGCCAATAAACCTCTTTCAAAACATCAATGTTATTCAGCGACTCTGACCAAATATTGACATCGGAGAGGCCGGACTTGGCCCAGGCAATTCCCCGTTTGCGTCCAGTGTTATTGCCTGGAACACCTACCTTGCACATCCTCTATACTATACTCATTTACCCAAGATCCATGATCAGGGGCTGGACTCAGCTTTGTGAACTTCCTACACTGCGCCCACTGCACCTATTTGAAGCTCCCTTTTGTGTAGCAATACTTCATTACCATGAGGATACTCGCCTTATTTAAGCCCTGATGAAGTTCTCCATGTGAGAACAAAACGCGTTGGCTAAGTGTAATGCTACCATATTGTGAGAATTAATGGATTGGAAATAAAGACTTTTTGAAACTTTATACTGATTTTCTGGACTTCATTACCTGGTGCTTGCCAACCCCTCGCATCAATGCTATTTATTTATATGCTCTTCCGTGTAGCAGTCACTAAGAATTAGTTTTATAAAAAACAAAAAAGCAAATTAAACTCAAATACATCCAAATGACGTGATTACATATCACATGTTATACACATAAATCTTCCATTGTCAATTACATACATAACAACAACCCTTATATAAATGTATGCTTACGTATCACGTTATACAACTAAATGCTCAATTGTCCACTACATACTGTATGTTATGTTAACAAATTTGTTAAGAGCGCGAATACCCAAGGCTGTCTTGGTGCTGAGCGGTGCATTATGCCAATATCTGTAAGACGAAAGAAGAAAACGACTATTGCTCAAATAGGCAGGTTTACAAGGCCTTCCTAAAGGCAAATAGAGTCGGAAGGGTTCTGATAGAAATAGGAAGTGTATTCCAGAGTTTGGTGGCAGCTGCCCTAAAACTACTGCCACCCCACCTGGCCTTAAACTCTTGGAGTTGCTAGCAGTTTAGCTCCTTCGGAACGCAAATGCCTTTTTGTGACATACCAGTAGAGTAGGCATCTCAAAATCATGGGGCCAGTATTCTGAAGTGCTCAATAGGTAATGCAAAGGGCTTTGAAAATAATGTGATTCCTAACCGGGAGCCAATGAGGCTTATGTAAATGAATTCGGACTGACAAATGCCTAGGGTTACCTAACAGAAGACGTGCAGCTGCATTTTGGATAATTTGCAACTTATTGAGTTGTTTTTCAGATAGGCCAATATAGAGACAATTACAATAGTCGAGTTTTGCCATGATCAGAGAAGAGATCACTGTTTTCCTGCTGTATGTGGGGATGAACTGTAGTATTTTTTTAATGGTTTTCAGCAAGAAAAAGCTTGATGAAACAACAGCATTTACCTGTGGTTTAAAATTCAGTTTTTTCACCAATAATCACAGCAAGGTTCTTAGCCTTGGTGACTGGAATGGGTGCTGATCCCAGTTCGTCTGGCCAGCGACTCTTGGACCAGTTAGGCAGAAAGTGACCAAAGGTAATTACCTCTGTTTTTTATGAGTTTAATCCCAGACAATGGGAATTCATCCAAGACCTGCCTACCAACATACAGTCCTTGACATTTTGCATAGGTAATGCAGAGTTTTTTGATAGAGATAACACAATTTGTGTATCATCTGCTTAGGATTTCAGCGCTAGACTGTAAGATCTTATGAGTGCAGGCAGTTCTGATACATAAATGTTAAATAATGAAGGGCTTAAGGATGATCCCTGAGGAACTCCACACTGGAGGACGAAAGGTGGAGACTCGTAGCGTCCCCAGGCTACAGATTGTATTATGCCTGACAAAAAGGATGAAAACAGTGCAAGTGTTTTGTCTGAAACGCAGATGGAAATTAGAGACTTAGCAGGAGATCATGGTCGACAGTTTCAAATGCTACAGATAAATCAAGCAGAATAAGGCAGCCGCTCCCCTTAAGTAAGAAGTTGCTCTAATTTCATATATAGATTTAATTAACGCTGATTCCGTGCTGTGTTCTGCTCTAAAACCAAACTGTGTTTCATCTAAATAGTTATGTTTTAGCAAATAGTCTTGTTTAACCACAAGACCCCCAGGGAAGACCTGGGGAAGGGAACTAGAGGCACGGGGTGCTAGGAGTAGGCACCCTCCAATCTATAACGCTTAACACAAAAAGAGCCGCTCCTAGTGTGATGACCTAAGTGCTACAGTGTTGTAGTGTTATCTTGTGAGTGCAGGCATCTCTCAAAAAGTGAAAGACTGGTCTCACACACCACCTGGTGTCATGCTTCATCATTGACCAGACCTCGCCCTCTAAAAACGTGGTCTGATAGAGGGCGGGCATACACCTGAAGACAGGGATGCACTTCTAAAGCTAAGTGGGGGCCCTTACAAAAAAGTAAAGTTAAAAGGCCATACTCATACTCATTCGAATGCAACTGGCATCTGTATGGTGTTTAAAATAAATGGTTGGTGTGTTGGGGATTCTATTGTCCCCCCACCGCACTATAAGTGGTCGACATGTTTCTGCCTACTGGCCCGAGGGGTCCGTGGCATTCATCAAGAGCTATACTACACAATCGGGCTCCACCCGTACCGTACTATGATGAGGGTTCCACTTGGTGGGGTGATCAATATCACACTCCACCGTTTGTGCGGCTAAAGTATTCACGCCCTAACAGATGGGACCTACTAGCCCATAGGAGAGAGAGGAGGGGAGACCCCTTTGGTCAAGCATGTAAGAAGGAAGATCTCCCACCTCTGCACCTACGTCCGATGTCCTCGCCTCCTCGCTGGTCAACCTACATTAGGGTGACTGACCTATATTACAAATAGTGCTTCGACCTTGCCACTCATGGTGAGGGCAAAGTCGAGTTTTAGCAGTTTGCACTGCTCATGCTGTTTGCAGTGTCAGGACCTCTGTCACCTGTTTACTTGGGGCACTCAGGTGGCACAATCAGTGCTTCAGGCTCTGGGGACCCCTTTAACTCCCATGCTCTGGATACCACTGGTACCACTTACCATAGACTTATAAGGGGGTTAAATTCCTTGCCATTGGGGTTACCAATTCACATTCATCATGTCTCGGGAAAGAGCACTTTCACTGGGGCCTGGTTAGCATGATCCAGTGCTCTTTCAGTGTTGAAAACCAGAAGCTAGTAGTCCAAATGAGGTAATACATTGGTGCTAACATAATTGTGTGTTACACATGAACCCTCAATTGTCAAGTAAATACATAACAACAACACCTATCTATATTTCACAAGTATAAATTTCACATATTGAAAATATGTGTCCAAGTTACTAAGGACTCGGCGGCGTGGGTAGGTCACTAAGCTCCACACAAGGCTACTAAACCCCAACATACATGGGAGTGAAAGCCTGATGTGTTTACCGCCGGGTACTGTTGATGACTGGAATCTAGACACTATTAGGCAGATCCAGCTCAACGCAGGTACATTGACATATTAGACATTGCACTGGGTTTCTGATGAACCTATATACAAAACATATAATTGTTTAGTGTAGATAGTTCCATTCCTTATGGTCCTGAAGAATCTCGAGTCACTAGACAATTACGCGAGAAACATGTTGACCGTTACCTTCATTTTTCACTAACTAACGCGTAAATAGGAGACATTATACTCCAATGAGTGCTGATTGCATTGCTTTTAATTAGGGCAGGAGACCTCCAGAATGAAAGTCACTTTCAGGCACTCCCAGCCCTATTTTAAACTCACTAACACGTCTACACTTTTCTGGCCCCATACCCGCACTTCACAATACGGCTGTTGGATAAAAGATCTCCGGTAAAGTGCCCCTCTTTGAGGTGAACCCGCTGGGTATTGCACCGCCGACCCAACGAGGAGCAGCCCATATGAAGAAGCATGACACCTGAAAGGGTGTGTGAGGGCATTAAAAAGCCAACAAATGGATTTCCAACTGTAGATCTCAGTGAGACACAGTTGTTTCCAGTTCCAGAGTCACTTCTACTATTCCTACATGAGGAACAGCACAAACACTCCTTCCTTGACGTTTTTCCAAGTTAGTAAACACAAGGTGTGGAGTGTATCATATTTTTTTCTTCGTGTGTGTATAGCCTGTAAATTGTTGTGTCTCGAGCCAGATCCTTCCTGGCTCGAGTGCGACACATGCGTACTCTTTCTGATAAGTGTTATTATTTAAATGGTTCATGTAATGCTTCTGACATTCCTTTTAGAACTGTAGGGGTTGGATGGTCAGAGTGACCCAGCAGTAGAGCTGACAGGCGGCTGCGTCCGCACTTCCTACTGTCACTAGGGTTAATGCTTTAATAAAAGAACCTCAACTTATTCTTTGTGGACATTGGTATCTTTACAACATAAATGGCTTCTGCCTCAAAATGATAAAATCGGCCAGCACGGTAGCTTCACAAATGCCATCACACCGGATCAGTGCCATGATGTCCATGGGCGTCCCCAGGAGCATGTGTTCACGCACAAATAACTAAATGTAATACCGAGCAGCCGCACACTGCGAGTGTCTCCCAAATTTACTGCTGGACATAGAGCCTAACGTATACACCATTACAACCAAGAGATACAGTACTATTCGTTTAGGATTCAAAGAAATACCGTACTGGATCTAGGAGAGCACACTAAAACAATCTTAGCAGTTGTTGATGTTTAATGGTCTGTTTAATTAAATACACTTACCAACCTCAGGCCCCACACCCTCTCCTGTTTTCCTCTTTTATCAGATTATTTGGGGGGCCCTACAAATCCTACTCAATGTAAGTGGGTATGTAACAAAATAAATGTAAAAAAATGAGCAATCAAAAAAGCCTTTATATTATATTATACTTACACCAAATAATAGTTTTTTTAATTTAGTGTCCATATCGATACAAGCCGTGATTATGATCTAATTAAAAGTATTGTCCTGTCCATATTGAGGTCGAAACGCGATGGTGGCATTTAATGCGAGGAGTAGAGAGGAACTTCTCCCTTTTGGGAAAATGTTAATAACGTTTTTGCACAAGAACTAATAAGGAATGGAATCTATATCCTTAAGGTGGAAACAATATTGCTAATATATCTTCTTCTCCCTACAAATGGGATATCATTGAGTGTTCATGCATACCTGGAGAAGAAATTGTGATACACTCCACATCTTGTGTTTACTATCTTGTATTGATTTTTTTGAATACGTGAAATTTCTACGTGTAAAATGTATTTAGTCGTCGTTCTTGTGTATTTACTTGACAATTGCGGTTTCAGTGTATAACGTGATATGGAAGCATACATTTATATAGGTGTTGTTATGTATGTACTTGACAATTAAGGGGTTACGTGGATAACATGATATGTAATAGCATTTGGACGCATATGAGTTTTATTTGTTTTTCTGTCTTTAATTAAAGACCAGTGAGTGGTACACAGAAAAACATATAATTGAATAACATTGATGTTTTGAAAAAGATCTATTGGCACACAGGATTTCTATTCATGTTGTGATGAAGTCACTAATGCTATATCTATGGCTAATGGGGGAAAATTTGCTTTGATTGTATCTCACAGGCAGGCAGGGCTGATCAGAAAAGTTGTCTGAGTGCCCGTTGCGATCGGAAATCCCTGCGAGTGAGATTTATAATAAAAAATAATTGTAGTTGATTGAGAAGAAGTATCAAAAGAGGATGTTTTTGCATTAATGTTGCATATGCTGTAAGAGCCCAATAAAGTACCAGTCTGCTATGGGAGCAATGCACGTTTTTCACTATTAGATTTAAAATTAATATTTGAAATGGAGGCTGGGGTTTCATGTCACTGGCCAAGTAATATTAGTAGTAACAATGTAATTTACAAGATTACTTTCCTGTGCAGGCTTGGGTATGTGAGGATAACCTCACACAAAATTTGCATTAGAATCAATAGAAGAGCCACCGCGGAACACTTTTAAGCGTTCAACCAAACAGCACTATTAACATTCTGAAGGTTTGTTGAAAATGCTTAGTTATTTTCGAAGGAAAACACCTTTGACAAAGTAAGAGCAGGGAACTCGTGATTTTGAGGTATTTCCTTTTCTTTTTGAACTATTATTCAGTTTACTTATCATGGTGTTTTATGTACATAATTTGATCCATAAAGTGTGCCTTCATGAGTTTTCCCTGCAAAATACTCCATGGGACCCTCACTGCTTTGAGTTAGGGTAAGACTCTGTGATGATGTGTGAATGAACAAATGCATGTTTTTTATCACTCTCACGGAACTGCAGTGGTTTGCAGTGTGCACATTTCACATTTCTGACATCATCTCTTCAAATATTTAAAAATGGATTACTTTCTATGTTCCCTGTCTTTATCATTGGTCTTGATCATTTTCGTTCCTTTCATGTCTTCAGTTAAGTGTTTCATTATCCCTGATTTGATATGTTGTACGTTTCACACACCTTACAAGACCTAAAAACTCGCCAACTACAGCAAACATTGTCCAACAGAACTGTACTAAAGGGTATAGCGTGCCTGCTGATGAATAAATGAACATGATGTAAGTATAGGAGTTAGGGAAATAAGGATCTGGATCCAGAGGATAGATTAGGACCCGTTGCAGTGCAATTATATAGGCTGAAACATGTCAACCTATTTAGATGCAGGGATAATGGGTAGTCTCATGCATTGCTTTGTAATCATCCATTAGGTCCACCCTTATTAATGGGAAATCCTTGGTGTAGGGAATAGGGATTTGTAGATTCACCAGATCCTAGTTCCACCTACACCCACTGCCTGAAAGTGCTCCTTGTAATATAGGGGATCCCATGAATGAGGTGCGGCCAATGGTTAGCATGACACCCAGGGGATGCCTAAGGCCATGCCTTTCAATCGTTTGTGAAACCCTTGGCCCTACCCATATCGGGCGACATAATATGGATCAAAATGTGTTACTAAATTAAAGGGCCATTTCCTTTTCCTAAGAGTGAGTTCCTTTTGATACTGTTCATGTTTGCTTGGATAATCTTATTAATGTGCCCCCAGTTTCCGAAAAATCATTGCAAGGTAGACCCATGTTCCTGTTCAAGATGTTTTACAGTCTCTGGTGGAAACACAGTTCTGTTTTGTGACTGTCTACAAATAATTTGTGTTATTTTGCAAGCCAATCCCGCTCTTAATTCCTAGACCTGGAAATGGCCAGCTTTTGCTGTGCTGTGACAGGTACGCATGACAACTGTCCAAGTACTCAGAATAGGTATCCTTTTTTGATATTATGGTTATACCTTTTAAATGGCTTTTTTTTACAATAGAATAAATATCCTGAAAGTGCTGATGTAATGTTGCAATCTCGAGGCTTATAAAAACGAATTTTAGCTTGTGCCCATATGAAATTACCTTTAAAAGGGCAGTTGGCTTTCTTTGAATTATTATTCCTGGTTGAAATGTTAGTGAAACTCAGGCTGTGTGTGTCAATGACCGTTCAAGATTTGTACTTGAATGTCAGAAACATATGGACCGCTCAGGTTTTCAGTCTTTTTCCAAGCAGACCAACTTGGAAAATGATTAATGAACCATTACATTAGTGACTTTATTAAGGGAAAAATATTAAAGCAAGTGGCTGAGATGGATTGTGAGATGTCAGAAATAAAAAATTCTTATTGTCTTAGAAAATTTGTGTTTCTTCTACCATAGTATTGCATGCTGGGTGACACCTCTCAGGATATATTGTCCCATTCTCGCCTTCCTTATATAGTCAGTAGGCTTCCTAGTCTGTCCTTCAAACAAAATTGAAAAGTTTATTTTAGTTAATTTATCAAATGAAAGCATAGCAAACAAAGGACAGAGTGCTGCATAATGGGACATAAGAATATTAACGTGGAGGATTTCTTATAACATTAGTGACAATCCATGGTTTCTTACGGGTAAGGCATAGTCACATTTCAGTGGACAGAAAATAAGAATTATCTACATCAAGAGAGAGAAGCTGGCATGTCAAATCAGGAAATAGGGGCTATCTAGGAGTCGTAAGGAGTTGAATTAGGTTTGATAGTTAAGCAGGTTCATAAGCCTGAGGAGGTGAGCTTTGAATGCAGATTCAAATACAAGCAGTAATGCCTTCACTGAGTTTCTGGGGAAGACAGTCCAGTAGAGGGATGCAAGTAGCTTAAATAGCTGGACACAACGAGGGCATAGAGTGATTTACATATGGATATTGTGACTGGCTGAGCACGATGACCAGGAGAACATTTAATCAAACTGGATGCAATTGGTTTATGCCTAGAAATCTATTTCAATTACATGTTCACAGAAAGTATGCACCAGTCATTGGTGCATAAAGCCAATGGTGCACTAGGAAAGTGCGACATAATTTTCTTTAATTGGTTAAAAAACATTATCTGTGGTTATAATGCTAGCGTTCAAGTGGGACAGGCTCCAGTGTAGGTAGAGGGTTGGAAATATATTGTTGGTTTATAGTGGTTATGAAAAGAACATAGGACCACTGTGGTCCAGAAATCATCCTTGTGCCTATATAGCTAAGGAAAACAGAGAACTAGAGTATGAATGAGAATGATATGCTGTTTAATGTAGTCATGTATTCTTATTCCATTTGGTATTTTTCAACTCAATTCATGACCATTAGGAAAAGTAATAGAATTCTTTATGGGGGCGAGGTATAGTAAATCATATTGTGAAAAGGCTTTCAATTACGAATTTAAAAAAGATGCAATCCTAATGTTTAAATCGTGTATTCCATATAGGATTATTGTTTGTGCAAAGTAGTAACCAAATACTTTGTTACAAGATTTTAAATTCTAATTTTTCACTTGATTGTATTTGGTCTGTACATTGTAATTGCTAAGTTGAATGTATTTAAATTACAACTTCTGATAAAAGTTTAATCAAGAAAATGTACACAAAAGAAAGAAAAGAAAATGACTGAACATAATATATCTCCCTGAAAAGTAACTCATTCTGTGGTAAAATGCTGAGATACCTAACCATGAGGAATGCTCGAATTAGGAAATGTTAATTAATGAAACCCTTATGCTGTAACTAAAAGTTTTACGTTTATTTAGCTAACAAAAAAGAAGTAGAAATAAATAGTTTGATAAGACTTTTATGTTCTCTTCTTTTTTTACAATCTTCTCCATAACAATATTGAAATTCCCCCAAAGCTGATTTAAGTAATATATAGTTTGGTAGAATAATTGTACTTGCCAGTTAATATATTACTAAAAGCTTTTACTATGCATTGATTTCAGGTTGATTTGACAGGTCCATTTCATTTCAGCATTCTACTTCTATACTATGCATTTTTTTCTGTAGTTTATTCTTGTTGTATTCCTCACCATTTACATAGAGTTTTTGATAAGGTCCACACTGTAGTTTTCAAAAGTGCTTAGTTATTATTGTTGTGCTAGAACCCACATTTTCATCTTTCTTTTTCTTTTTTACATCTACAGCTTTTAAATCTGTTCCTGTGTCTGAGATAGTCTCTGTGGAAGAAGCAGCAATTGACAGTGGGAAATGGCAACAAATGTTCAAGCCTTGTGGTTTTACAGGTATTTGCACCTGAAACTCGTATTGCATTCTTATACTGCCTACAGAAAGTCTAGGAAAATGTCACATATCATACTGAATTTATTTGATCTTGAGCATACAGGAAAGCTGCAAAGCTAAAGCAACTGCAGAGAGGTGAATCTTATATGCCTAGTGTAAGTTAGCATGGTGACAGCCAATGATGTAGAAAAGTGTGTGATGGGCCTTAATACAAAGAAAGGTAATTGAACCCCCTAAACCAAGTTTGGATATGAAAAGACTGCAGTAACTTGTAGTTCACATCCCCTCCCCCAATCATTAATATGTAGTTCGTAAACTCAAACTTCATGCACCCTTTGTTACAATACCCAAATAAAATAAATGGGAAAACCAGTACAAGAATCTGCCCCATGAAGATCTATAGGTGTATTTAGACAGATACTACGAGGAGCATTACTATTGTTATTGTATCTGAAAAGACCTTTAATGCAAACATAAATCTTTATTTACGCAATGTGCAAGCTGTTGCAAAACTAAGGATTTAAAAAATAAATCTTTCCTGTAGTGACCACTACTGGTTTTTTAACTCTCTAATAAAATAATGTTCTGCCCTCTGTTAAAAGTATTGAAACTCTCTTACTTCAGAATGTTTTCTGCATCCCTGCGTTCTTTGATTCGCTCAAAATGAGTAGGAGTAAAGAAAGGGCTGGTTTAGAGTTTTGCTGAGAGGGCACTCCCTCACAATGGCGTTAAGATGTACTTGCCTGTTATACAGTAATTTGGGGCCTCCTCCAAATCAGTCACTGACGTACCCCCCAATGGCCCTTCGGCACAGTGCCCATTGGAGGTTTGGCCATTCTACCTTCCACCCAATTTAGAGTGGGTAATTGAATGGCTACTTTTTACTATCCCTTACAACGATGAAAAAGTTGGTGCTACGGGATAGTAAAAACATTGAAATGACCCAACACCATCGGAGATGTCTCCCATGGTGTGGAGGCCATTAGTTTTTTGTTTTTTCAAAAACAAAATCTCGCTGTGGGTTTTGTTTTTGAAGAACAAAAACAAGTTAAAAGTTGGATGTGCGGCTGTCATATTTGACAGAGCCATCCATCAAACTTTTAACTCACTGACAGATACCACCGTGGTGGATGCTCCTATTATTGACTAGAGATGGACAATGGGCTGTCAGACAGCTCTAAATTCAGAATACAGGTACCCCAAACTCTAAATCTGTCCCAGAGCTTATATTTCTAAGTTTTAAAATGGAGAAAAAGATAAATCAAAAATGACTTGACTTAACAGCATCAGTCCACATCTTCCCTTGCAGTTCAGGGTAGAGTTCTTAAACAGTTCTGTGACAAGAAGCAGGGGAGCACGCAAAGATTAATATCCATGTTATTCTGTCGAAACCGTAATGTCTTTAGGAGTGTAAAAAAATAGATTGTACATAAAGCGATTGGGGAAATGAAGAAGAGGCTTTTATAGTATACTGTTTCCTTCTATTTATTCAAGTTTAGATATTTACCAAGGCTGCCACTCGTGAAATAGAATGCTGACAAGAATTCAGCATCAGCCTACAAGAAAGTGATTTCAATACAAACTCCTGAGGCGATTCCCGGTATTTAAAATCCACTTAAAGCCCACAAATGAGAGTGCGTTATTACCCATGGTGTTTGCCTCTGAATTAGATTAACGGCCTCAAAAGCTCACCTACTATTAGATGTTCATAATATTCATATGGGATAAGTGTATATACTTTGAATTTAAAATTGATTAATTTGAATCAGCCATTGCGCTCCAACATTCGATCCACCTGATTTAATTCATCTACTCATGGGGAGAGGAACATATCAAAATTGAAATCTAATCAGAATGACAACTAGAACATATTTTAGTCTCCTTATCATTTAAGCGACATGTAAATTAGAGTGTTATGTCATCTTTAAAGTTTTTCTTGAGCGCATGATCTCTGAAGCTTCTTAGCACTAATTAAGTTTAACCCAACAATAGAAAGCAGCTGAAAAGTTTAAGGCAGGTAAAAAGCGGATTTGAAGAGTTCAGTTTTTAATTGCTTTGTAAACCAAAGCCCAAAAGATTTGGTATTTCACGTCTTATGTTAATGAGTTCTTCTCCTTCACTACTGCATAGGAAAAAAAAATTTCACCAAAAAAAGAGATTACACATTTAGAGGAATTTGCCTCTTCATAGTAAGCTTTTGGAGTAAGAGCGAATATTTAATTAATTTAATTGCAAAGGTGGAGCTCAAATCTTGTCTAGGGTCACTAGGATTGTAACTTGGATTCTTTGGGTCCCCTAGTCAATTGAGCTCAATAAGAATGTAAGTAATATGGTCCTACATTGTGCTTCTGACAGTAATGCAGGCTGCACTATTTTGAATAACTGTAGTCTTCTGATGAGTTTCTCTGGGAGAGCCAAGAAACAAGAATTGGCATGGTCCAGCCGGGACTGAACCAATGACGTAATAGCTAGCTTATGATCCAGATATGGAATAAAAGGAAGAAACTCATTTAAAAGATTGACAAAAACACGAGCGAGTAGTTTAGGATATTTCAGTTTCAAGATATAGATTGTCATCTAGATTAGTGGGGATGGGCACAGGGTGCAAGATGTTAGGCCAAAAAGTTGGATTCCATTTATCTATGCCTTTCCTCGAAATTAGCACTTCAGTCTTGGTCAGAGTTTGTTAAAAAACGTAGGGGCCATTTAGTGACGGATAAAGCATAGAATGTAAAAAACTGTGGAAGATGTGGCTGAGCTGGAATTAAGCTTAAACAAAAGTTGTTTAACAGAGTACATGTGAAAGGGACAGCTATATCTTAGTATACCAGCTAAAGCAGATGGATCTAGGTTGAATAGCTTCCCCTTTGAGAATCTTGGTAGGTGGCCTCTGTGGGAACAGACAGTGCTCTAGGGTCATGGTCATTAAGAGACATGGTCTACTTTAAAAAAATTGTTTACGTGATGGGAATGTGAATGCAGGGATGGAGGTCTGATGTACCTCGCAGACCTTCTTCCCTGCATTTACAATTATTTATAGAGATGACAGAATACAACTTTTCTCATTAATATCCGCAAGGCTTTACTCTTTACAGGGATGACAGAATGCAAAAAATAAAACTTTTCTCATAATATTCGCAAGGCTTTACCTTTTAGAGGGATAACAAAATGCAAAAAATACAACTGTTCTCATTAATATTTATGAGGCAGGATATTTTGTGATACTCTACCTTTATACATTTTGTCTCATCACATAATGAAGAGCATTTCCCAAACCAACGGCAGCTCAATTTGCACATCCAGGTTTGTGAACTGCCCTTTTGGGTATGGCTGTAAGGGTGCTACTTATCCATGCAAAAATATATTAAATTGGCACATACAGTATCACCTTGTTCAGGTGTTTAATAACATTTAAAATTGGGTAGTAGTCACCCTGGTCTTAAACCCAATTTACTATTTTTTTCTGAGAATAGTCTTTCCCTCATAAAATTAGTGCTTCATGTATTTCACTGGTCCATTCTAGCAATACATTCTGGAATACTTTCAAATTATTTGAAACAAAAAATCACACCAGTGCAATATATGTTTGTTTACTTTCCTAATGAATGTATTTGTATGATGTGTGTCTAAAGTTATGTTACTGCTAACAAAAATCGATGTTATTCTTATTACTCTTACGTGCCTTTGTGAATTGGCCCCTATGCACCTCGAATGGGAATAAAATGAGACTAGCAAGGGAATGGTCATATACAATTAGTTCATATAGAAAGGAGTGTGCAAACAGCGAATTTGCGAATGAAGGGGTCTGTCTTTGAAAATAAAGTGCTATCAAACAGTGAAGCTGTTAAATAAAATCTTACGAAAAAAAAAAAGAATTGGTCATTTTCCAATATACTTACATTTTGTGCAGGGTTAAGGAACTAAGCACTGGTCTCCGTTATACAGGACAAACACATACATAGTTCTTTATATTCAACTATCATTCATTTTACACATGATTAGCAAGGGGAAATAATGAATGAACAAATAATTAAGTGCTGATTCACGATGGAATGCAAGAGTACTTAGTACTTCTTTCTGTATTCGTAAATGTTTTTGCTAATCAGCCCCATGGGGGGAAAGTCCAATCAGTATAAGGAATATATACAATATATATATACGATATACAATAATAATAGAAGGTTAGTTTTGCATCTGCGTATTTGCATTTAAAACTGTTTGTGTATTCACCTATTGCTTGCTATTCATGCGTATATTTAATGTAAGTTGAATATAAAAAGCTATGCTTGTTTGTCCTGTATAATGGAGACCTGTGCTCAAAATGTAGGTATATTACAAAATGGAAGGTTCCTTTTCTTATTTTTAGTTCATTTAATGGCTTTACTATTTGCTAGAAAATGGACCCCTTCATTTGCACATTGTGAGAAAATTTGAATGATATGTTCACTTCCTTTATGTAGACAAGACCCATTTGAGTGCAAGTTATGTGCTCAAACAAGTGAGGAAAGTGGAAACAATAATGAGGTCAGATGGTTCATTCCATTTATTTGACCTCTTTGCGACTTACCAAGAAATGTTCACTTTTCCTATTCCAGTCTAAATTTGAATTTGTGGACACAATGAAGGCGTATCTTATGAACATTGCACGCTCCTGTTACACTTGCACACAACTGTTACACGTTCATTTAACTTGCTATTCATCAGTGATTAGCACAAATGGTCATTAGGACTGCTTATCACTTTTAATATTTAAATTACATTTGGAAGTGTTGTGACTTTTGAGAATCAATCATCACCTCTTGTGTTAAATGTTTATCATGTAAGAGAAATGTTAAGTTAGCGTTGTTTGCCCTTTGTGACATCACCTTCTGTGTGTCTATAACTAAACATTGGCACAGGTGTGATATTTGTTCACCTTTAGTCTTAAAATATTTGTATTCTGTTCAGTCTAGCTCTGTATTTATTAAGCTCTTAATTCTTCCTTCTTGAGCATTCCATATTTGTGTGTGTATATGTCAGACATCTTCTTTAATTATTTGTTGTGTACGCACTGCATGCAGCAACTGGTGAAAGATAATGTAACCATGCTTCTTGCTTTTGTTTCCAAAATAGTGTGATTTGTTAAGAGCAATGTTGTGCCATTCCCAGGTACCTTGTAAACCACAGAGAGTGCAGTGCTTCAACATTTTGCCTTTACTCTTCTAGTTCACTATATACGAAGAGCCCGAAAGCACCGCTGGCGGTGCAGTGAGATGACGTTTTGGTGCAATGATGAGCAGCTGTACAACCAGTGGTTTCAAGCACTTAAAAGACTACTTGAGTTACAGAGTGAGTTTTGTTAATCGTTAAATAATCGACAATTGCAGTCTGTATCTTGAAAATCAATGTTTTGTTCTTTGTATATTCTCATAACTGTATATTACCCCACTTTTAAATGATGTTCCATGAGCGACTTAAAGAAATTGCATTGCATTGTAAGTACAGCCACAAGGGTGTTTCTTGAAGCCCTCAAGGGAGAGAATTGTCACAATTTATGGAATACCAGATGTTCTTAAATCTTACAATGGGCCTTACTTCAGTGGCAAAGATTTAAAAAACACATGATGAATAGCCTGAATTCTGACAATTGAAATATCACATTATCTCTGGCATAGGCCAATACCTTGGTAGATCGTCTTTTGGCCATGCGGTAAAAGGTGATCCAAGTTGTTGATGGACCCTGTTTCTTGGAAATTATCAGGATACTCCATATAGCCTACAAGAAAGTCTCCAGATAAGTTACAAGTGTGTCACTTTTCTCAATTGGTAAGTGATCGTGTCACAGAATGACATAAATAAAAGGCATATGACGCTGGGTTCAGAGAAGAAGAGCACTAAATCATGCTCTTTTTTTCTTCAAAGCACTTGGGGATTCTTCCCCACTCCTTCCAAGCCTTATGGGACCCTGCGTACTGGTGATTTAATCCTGAACATTTATTTCCTTGACTCACATCTTTTCTATTACCCGAGTGGTCCTCATAATTGTTGTGCCAGTCTACCACTTGCTCTGCCACATTAATTTCCCTGCAGAATACCATGCATTTTTCGCCGAGCCAGTACTTTACTCAGGCTGTAATTCTGCCCTTTTCAATTGGGAACTTTCTGCTGGGGCCAGCCCGTGAACCAGCTGCCGCATGGTTTGGACTTCCCCAAAAAATAGATTTGAACATCCTTTTCTAATGCAACATCTTCTAGTGTTACCTGCATCAGAGAACCACACACTTCTTGACAGCCAATTTTAAACAATGATGATCATGCTGCTGATAATGACCTGCTTTTTAGAAGCACTACAACAGGTGTTACTACTCCTCAGTTTAATAGTGGAAAGGAAAGCGGCGTTTACCCTGGCCAAGATTTAAATTCATGGCCCGCAGATCACAGAGGATCTCGGCAGTGAGGTTTACTTCACTCATCTACCTTGTGGGTTAAATGCAGAAACTCATTTTGAGAGTCTGTTAAATCATAACTTTTTTCATTCCAGGAAAGTGCACACTAAAGCGGCTTCTGGGCATTAGAGTTAGACTAGAGACGGCGTCTAGAAATACAAGATGCAACCAGCAAATGAACCTTTGAGATCAGATCAGTGAAATCCTCCTGGTTTGATAACAGTGTTTGTCCCCCAAGGAAGCATTGATACATTTACCAGGGCGTGATTGCTAGGATTGGCAAAAGGCAAATCTTTTGTCAAATGGTTTTCCAGTGGATTGCTTTGGCACGTGAAAGATGCTCTTTCAATTTATTAGGGACCCAGTCTTATTTTTTTAATTGTATTACTTAATTCCTAGTGGGAGTGGGTCGCCTTGCCCGGAGAGCTGGATATACAGACTCTGATGAATGCTATTCTACATTCATGGTGCGGCATTACACAGCCAACAGTGCGCATGCAGCAATAGTTTGATGCATCCACTGATGGCATGTGTGTCCTGTATAGGACTTTACAGTCACAGGAGGCCTTCTAGTTTTACCTACTGTATTTGGTGTGCAATACTCCAAGGACATGCTTGAGCTTGAATCTTAAGAAATAAATTGATTAAGCAATTTAGGGGTTCCATTTTGTGATTAGAAAATAGGTGCTCTCTAAATTTCAACATCTTCATGTCGAACCCCAGACTGACATGTCTATACTGGTAAATTAGGTAGCCCTTGCTTTGCATTTCTTGAGCATATCCAATGTATAGAATGTTCTCTGGGTTAAGGATCATTGATTTTTCACTTATTTTATTCCAAAAATATGTTATTGGCCAAATATGATCACACATATCATGTTCCAATAGAGTGTGCCTAATTAGTATCTGTTGGTCTCGGCACACCATAAACACTAATTCAATTTCAAATAAAAGTGTAGTCATTCAATTAAGAAATCAGCTGTACCCTTTCTCCTTCTCAGCAGATTGGTGCATTTGACATGCTTTCCTTTTTTGCTGTACCCACTAATCTGGGCACCTTACATCCAGAAATCCGCGGTCAATGCTATGCCTTTATAAAGGGCGTGCAGTCTTTCTTCTGCATCACTTTCAATTAGTGCAGAATTCACATGTCAGTTTTCTGTCTGGTATTGGGTATGGTTCCTTAACCTCTGGTGACCATTTCAGGGTCCTGTGGTGACATCCATGATTAAGTGTCACATTTTTAAGGTCACATTTGAAAGCCTATACGTTCATCACAATCTTGTAATTCCATTCCTTTAACTTCTTTGGCAATGCATGCTAGTTCCACCCTAACCAGTTCATCCGCTGCTTTCTCTAAACTTGCATCTATATAAATAAAGAATGCAACATATTCTGCCTATAGGCAACATTCCAAAAAGAACTATTTTTACCCTGCATATCAATTCAGTAGGTACTTGCAGGTATGTAACTTTTCCATTTCTTCTGGCATAGGTACATTCTGTGTATTACTTACTAGTATTGTGAAGTTACCTTGTACAATAAATATTTTTTTAAAAGCCGAGCAAGAACTGTATGTATTTTTAATGATTTCCCTATACGTATGGCTTTCGATGGGAACAGTTCCAGTTTTACCTTTCTTGATATTTCTGGAGGCACGATAATTTGTTATGTAATGCATTTGTTTCCTGTGGGTAATGTGAGGTAAAGGAGATTCTAAGTGTGTTGCCTGCTGTATCACAGTTCTTTGAAAACAAAATCCCCCTGCTGAATTTTCATATTAATGATTATATTTTGTTTTTTCTATAAGCCTCAAGACCAAAGCACTTACTTGTGTACATTAACCCCTTTGGAGGAAAGCGACGAGGAAAGCAGATTTTTGACAAAAAAGTGGCTCCACTCTTCAGCCTTGCTGCAATCTCAACAGACGTGATTGGTTGGTACTATTTTTCACTTCGTTTGCATCCCTAAATGCCTCATGGTTACCATGGCAAGTTTAGTTTGTGTTGGCTTTGCTCGGGTTTGGTTTTGTGTTAGCTTTCACGTACCAAGCACTATTCTAGGCAGATAAGGCTTTATTAGTAATACGTTTTAGCAGTTACTAAACTGGTGGGAGTAATAAAAATTCAGTGACCTTCATTAGAGTTTGGCAGCAGTGTTAAAGGGCAGAAATGATTTGTTTGCCCATCTTAACACCACCTCAGGTTATACATTGAGCGCTAAATTCTTTCAGTCGCTCTGTTAAAGCACTAATTTTGTGACAAGCTAGGGATAAAAGGAAGCACTAAAATCACTTAGTGTGTTATTACTGGGCACAAAAAATGACATTCAGTAAAACTGCACAACGATTTTGGCATGCATTTGTATTGAACTAAGTTGTGAAGCCCCTCCCACCTGGACACCTTTATATAATTGCTTTGAGCACTGGAATAGTCTAGTTGAATGCCACGAGATCTCACGTTCAGCTTTCTGTGGTTTGCTTGAATTATTAATTGCAAGCTTTACTAGGCAAATTAGTCATGTTATAGTTGCTCTTATTCAAGAAATGAAACAATTGCAAATGTGTTGAATCCTGTTTTATTCATAACACCTAGAAATTGATGGGTATAGTGGAATTAAAGGCTTATGGGTGGAAAGGAAGAAATCTAGCGTCTTGCTGCATGGTTGGGTTGTCTGCACCCATTGTTACCTTCATTGGTGGACAGTGAGCATTAAATGATTGGTGCATGCATAATCTTATCTAATTTTATTGAGTTTTTATTTGAGCACAATTTCAGTTTATTAATGTGACTCTTCAACTTTTCTCCCAAGTAACCGAACATGCGAACCATGCAAAGGATAATTTATTAGAAGTTGAACTTGACAAATATGATGGGTAAGTGATTTTGCTCCTTCTGTAAACCATATTACTTTTAGCCAACCGTTTTATGTCAACCTTCAGAGGAAGAAAATATGCCATGAAACTAAGGATCGCTGTGTCTCTGGAGCTACAAAAAGGACACTGGCTGTTGTTGTTCCATGAAATGGCTCTGAGACAAGTGTCTGAGTTCAGCAGCAACTTTCTTCTGAATAAAGAACTTAAGGTCTCTCTCTGACTCGCATTGCTGCACAGGGGAGATGGACTGCAATCTTTATGTTCCCATTAAAGCAAATATATGTTAAATCTGCTTGTCATTGCCAATAAACGGATATTCGTCTTGGGGAAAACCTGACATAAACCCAAGAAGGTAACTTGGGAACATGATTTAAACCACCATTCTGGAAAAATGGAAGACGTTATATAAATGTGAAAACATTTTGAATTAATTCAATTACATTCATATTATCATTAATGAATTCTATAGAGGTAGCATCTCTTTTTCTATGTGATGTGTAGGTATGTAAGACTGCTGAGTGTTTTTTTCATGGGGTTGAGTGTGGAGTCTATACATGGAGTAAAAGCTAAAATGTGATTGATAAATTAAGCCAACACCATTCAAAACAATGTGTACAGTTTTCAATTATGTGTGCATTGCTCTTTTCCTCATTTGTGGTGTTTTAAGTTATAATAAATATTCAAAAGAAATAGTTAAACCTCAGTGCATAAAAGAGCAACATTTTCACTTGTCTTTATCACATCAATATATATGCTAATTAGAAATATAGAGATCTCCCTGCTTTGCACTCTAAAAATTAATTCTCAAGTAAGTATGCAAAAATGTCTTTAATTGTAATGAAAGGGTCTAGACAAACTTTAGTAAAGGGGCAGTTATCTGTCCAGGTCTCTACATGATGATACCGGGGGTCTCAAGGAGCTTTGAATATCCAATAACTCAAATAACCTGTCTACAGGAAATGGGAAGATTCAGAACTGAGCTAAGTCTGCCACTAAATAATGACACAGGTGATAAAATGCCAGATTGTGCAAGGATCACATTTTCTATGTATCCATCAAAGCCAGGTCAAACCAGAATTTTAGCATCTATATAAGGCTTTCGTAATATTTATTTTAGAATTTTGTAGGATATCAAACTTTTTGTAGGCCTTTTGTGTCTTGCACTAGTCCTCAGCCACCCACATATATACAAATATGAAGGACATATATATACTTCTGCTAGTAGAAAGTCGACAGCCACTCCTCGTTTTAAGATGGCCGCCAACTATCCTATCTTCACCACTGCTGAAGTTTGGCCCTTATCTATGGCCATGCTTGGTTTGTTTCTATGTCAATGATTTCAGATTTAGACATTGCATATAGGGGGAGGGGAACATGAAGAACACAGTGAACACAGCTGTTTGTCGAAGCACATCTGCGTTGTTAATTAAGGTTTTGAGAGAATAATTAAACATTTTCAAGCCTCAGTGCCAGTTGAATGTTTTTGGGGAGAATCATATATGCATGAGTTTCACACTTACGGATAGAGGCACCGGCTTGCCACGGACGGCAGCGGTTTGCTGGTACTGGGAATTAAATATATTTTATACTCTCTTTTAGAATACTGTGTGACTGTCCTTCTAAAGGGGCCAAGAGGTGGCCCTACATAAAGTAATTAAATAAATAATGGAGATCTTGTCATAGTTGTATTTAAATCAGTAATTCTTAAATTAGACTGAATGGGTTAAAAGCTTAGCTAGTGAATTTGTTTTGTGTAACAATCTTGGTTACCGCACCATCAAACAAATGCTGTACTTAATACTTTCCATAGCAATTATACCAACATGTCCCTTAATATTTTTTTAATATTGATGATAAATCATAACTCTGGTGGACTACTTGTTTAATGGAAAACAGCCCTGTTTGCCCTCCTCATAAACAGTGCCACTATAGGACCCTGTTATTCATGTGAAGGTATATTATTTAGATATCGCTAGAAGAAATTGAATTATGATCTATCTTTTGAATCAAAACCACATTTTGTTTCTTAAGGCCTAAAGTACGCTCCGCTTTTCAACTTGACTTGAAAATGTGTGTTACCTTTAAACCATTGCTCAGTATTCCCCCATGCCTTTCCTTAAAACTCTGTGGCCCCTTGTTATAAATAAATGTGTTCTTCCAATAAGTTGTGGATCGGTAGGGTTGCTGTATCCCAATGGAGTTCCAGTGTTAGTGTTAATCTTTAAATGTACATTTGATATGACAGGATGCACACCTTTATGTTCCATCAGTCTGTTTTACACTGTGCTCATAATCAATGTTAGCGTGCAGACTGGCGATGTGCCCAGCCCCAGCAGCATGCACGTAGTACACCATGATCAGTGGAGCGCCCTGATGCTCCCTCCACCAGGCGCACAGCAAAATCAGGATGTATTGCACAGTTTCCATCGTGAATTAAATATTTGTTATGATCCATTGTAATCCTTTTTAATCCATGTTTTATTTACAACGTTCTCTTATCTTTTTCCATTCACATGAAAGGCTGTATGTATCCCCATATTTTCAATTGCTATAGATGTGCCTCAAGCCTTTTTCTGTAGCAAGTGGGAATACATAATTCATCCTAGGCAGGTGATATCTCTTGTACCCAATGCATTTCTGGCTGGACAGCCCTTCATCAGGGCAAATCCAAATTCAAAACCAATATTAGTAATTTGTAGTATTTAAACAATGTGCATAAATGGTGACATCTTAACTCATTCTTTAAACTATAATACCAGCTTGTCTCATGAAAAGTAGTGCCTAAACAAGTGACCCCGCCAACATTGGAAACTCAAATACTAAAACTCCACCAAGTGTGTATCAATCTAAACCCACACAAATTCCCCAAACTAATCATGCTCATTTGTACCTTCACAATGTTTCTTAGCAGTGAAACTGACACCTCTCCTCTTCACCTCATTGCTATATATGTATATTTCAAAGCAAGTATTTAACTCAATGAGCTATTTTACCTGCAACCTTGATCTGAATTTGTCCTCAACTCTTAAACTTCATGTTTTCTAAAATGGGCATGGGCATTGGGTACCAGAATCCTATGATCTGGATGTGTATGTTTTTATCGTTCCATTTCACACGTTGTGTAAATGGAGTGAAGTGGGCATAAAAGCATAGAGGGATTTTCACTCTTTAAAGTAGTAATCCTATTTTTAACAGAAAGCTTAAGTTGCAGCATTTTAAGTAAAGCAACAATTCATAAAAGTATTATACAGTCATTGAAATATTGCTGAAATTATTTTAGTAATTAGTATACATAATGTTGCTTCTTTTCAAATAAACCTATATTATCACTGTATCAACATTTAAATGAGTATGTAATATTGTTGCTTTGTTTTAACAGATATAAATGAAATGCTCGTTTTCTCCCTGTAGCAGTTCAACTTAGTGACCATTCCACTTTTTGCCTTTGTTCCTCTGATAGAATTGTGTGTGTTGGCGGGGATGGGATGTTCAGCGAAGTGATGCATGGTCTAATTGGAAGGATCCAGAAGGACTCAGGCATAGATCAAAATAATGCCAGAGCGCCGCTAACCCAGTGCAACATACGAATCGGAATTATTCCTGCTGGTAAGAATTCAAGAGCTGTCCTCGCGCCAACTCGCGGTTATTCTGGGTGTTTTATGTTATTGCCTACTTCAGTGGGAAGTATATTTCATTATTGAGTAAGTTATTTTTAAATATATTATTAAAGCTTAATAATCAATCTTCTGTGATTGCATTACCAGTTTACATTGTGTTTTTGCCCTTTAATTCAATGTTGTTTGTTTTGTGTCCGTATTCTGAATGTATGTGCTAAAATAATGGTTTGAACTCTAAGTTTATTTTATACCATCACATGTATTTTTAGTTTACCGTTTTACTTGAGCCTGCAGTCAATGCCCAAATCTAGAATTACTTAAAAAGGAAAATGAACAGGGAGGAAAAGTGAATCCATGTTCATAGTTTACGAATCATTAGCAGTTGTAACTACGTTACAAGGGCTTCCGTAGAAGTTCTGTTGGCTATCTTTGATACTTTTCTTTGAGAATGTACTTTTATACCTTAGATTTACACATGTACTTTTTGATTCACTGTGTTTTTATCTGGGTCAACGTTTTTTATATTGCACTACTTTTCCATGCCTTTGATTGCTGAGTATATGATGTCACTTCCTTTTATATCCTAGCAGGGTTTTAAATATATTTGATGCAGTCTCACTGCCCGATTAAATCTGTCTAAAATGGCGCAGTTGAGTCAGTCATACCTTATACGTTTTAGCATGTGTGCATGTTAGTAGGAAAGGGAAACTAAAGGAAGAAAGATGCAGTGATTCAAAATACAGATGATAGTTTCAGACCTTAACAGTGTATTTTCTTTCAGTAAAGGAAGGGCGATGGCATGGGATAAAAAGATATTTGTATCTCTGTATGGACTGATTTATTTACCAAAATGTTCTAATAATCTTTAATTGTAAACATTTATACTTGTGTTCACATGTCATCATTTTAAGATGTTTAGTACTTTAGTACTGATCACATAAAATGCACGCCTTCTGGGCAGTCTTGCACGGGTATTTGGTACTTTTAAGGTGATATTTGCCCTGATGAGCAGAGCAAAAATTATATTTTGTACTAGTTATTGAAGAGTGAGAATATCATTTCAAGGCTTGTGAGCATGTGCACTGCCCCAGTGAAACATTGCCCTCTACTGGTTGCACGTCTTAAGTTTACCTCACTTCGCCCGCGTCCTTCTACAGTCATTGGGTTGCAGGGCTGTTGGCTAATCATCGTTCCACTAACTATAGACTCTATCTTCAAAATGTGAATTCACCCTGCAGAGCAGATGCACTGTTCAAAGTAGCAGATGACCTGCATAACCTTTTGAGGATGACCTGCATAACCTTTTGAGGAGCAAAGAGACCTGGTTTTGAGATTAAAAAACTTAGTTAGGTACAGTAAAAATTTAATAGATAATATATCTTTGAAGAGTTAAATGGCTGGAAGCCAACCTAAACTGTATAGTTCCAAACAATCCTCCATCATAGGTTCATGGATTGTGGACTGAAAGATCACTTCAAAAATGACACAAGCACTTTAAGATTTGAGGACATGGCATAGAATGGAAATCCTTGAACTGAAAATACTAATCTTTATTATTTCCTTTTTCAGGAGTGAAAGACATATTATTTGTTGAAAAGACAGTTACAAACCTCACATGTAGCTGATCTTTTGCCACTGCTATCCATATTAAATCCACCTCTTCACTTCTCCCCAGACACTCTCACATGCCACACCTTCTGCCACTTTTCCACCACCACTTTCTCTTCTCACAGGTGACTACCCCACCATGCACTCTTACTCTTTACCATTTCTCTCTGCGAAGTTGTGAAGTATTTTTCTCGCAAATAATATCTGAAGGTCACAAAGTTTTTGACATTTAGATCTTCACATAAAAAGTGTAATTTTTAACCTCTTAAGTTATTGCTTTAAAAAGATTGTCAATATTGTTCCAAATCAAAGGTGGAGGAACACGTGACCGATAACTTGAAAGAAATGCCATGTCTATTATCAAAAGTTAGCTCTCATAAGAAACAACTCCCAGTTCCTGAGAAGAAGGGGGGTGGGGGGGGAAGAAATACACCAGTGCAACACATGGAAAGTGGGAAATGCTACGAACTATGGGCAACCCAATAATGATGATCTAAGCAAGACGCCATTCATGTATTAAAATCTATTCAAACCGCACCCATCTCACCTATAGCTTCTCATTTATATAGGCATTGTTTTTATTGTCATTCTCCTTGGGACATTTTGAATGAAGTAATATTTTTAAATAAAATATACCACACTCGGGTCCAACATACTGACATATATTTTTCTCACCTATAGCTTCTCATTTATTTAGGCATTCATTTTGTAGTCATTCTCCTTGGGACATTTTGAATGAAGTAATATTTTTTAATAAAATATACCACACTCGGGTCCAACATACTGACATATATTTTTCTCACCTATAGCTTCTCATTTATTTAGGCATTCATTTTGTAGTCATTCTCCTTGGGACATTTTGAATGAAGTAATATTTTTTAATAAAATATTCCATACTTGGATCAAACATACTAATGTATATTTTTCTTGGGGGCAGAGTCAAAATGTCACTTTCCAAATACGAGCCAAGTGGCCACCTTGTCTTGTTTCAATGTAACAGTGGTTATGTGCAGTCTTTGCTGAGTCAGGCAGAGTTTTAGGCAACTAAGCAATGGATTTGACAGTCATTTATGATTCCTTGTGTCACTGGAAAAGTATGGTTTCTGGAGAGGAATAAGATTACTGACGGCTAACACCAACTCAGGATCGAAATACTCGTACCTTGGTCTGTCCTAGATAGATCTTGCCCTGGAGTATCCTCTGTTTCGCTTAAATTCTAAAAACACCCACGTTACTCACTACCCTCGGACTAAGCTGTAAAATGTGAGGAACTGTCAGAATGCCCTAAACTGTCTGCTTGAAATCCAAAATTGCAGTGATGCTCTTTTCGGTCTCCAACCAACTCCACTAGTGATTACATACTCTTGAATATGAAAGCCCGTGCTAGAAAAGGGAATGGGATAAGAAAGTAAACAGACATAAGACTCCTGCAGCCTGACTTGTCACTTTAGTTGTTTGAGGTTTTCTGCAAAAACTACACAAGAAAGGCACTAGTATTTTATTACCCCAGACAAGCTGGGGCCCGGGTCAGGGCCGAGAGGCAGGAAATTCCAAGAACCTCTAGGGGTGTAACCCTCTAGAACCACCTTCTACTTCAAAGTGGGCACCAGGTATAAATAATGGACCCTTATACCAAACTCTTCAGTACACATCTGTGGACCTGTGGAAGACTCTGGACTGCTCTGCTTTTCTGCAAGAAGGACTACTGCTCTGTTGCTCTGCTGCTTGGATGAAAAAGGACTGGACCTGCATCTTGAACCCAGGACCACCAGAGCGACTTCAAAGGATAATTGTCTGGCCGCCTGATAATAGCCTCAAGGACAGAAAAGACTCCATCCACCTTGACCCCAGCACTTGGACACTTTCTGCTGTAAGTTCTACCCCCCAAGTGGTGGAACTGTAGCCCTGGACCCTTGGAAGTAAGCCTGGAGGTTCTCCACCAGCCCAGCTGTGGTCATGTGAGCAGAACCAATGCAATGTGAAGCATCTTCTTGCAGCTCCATTTCAGAACCTCCGCAGCCCGATGCATCCTAGACACAGGACTTTGCATCGCAAGCCCCTCATCAACGGCATCCTTGATGATGACACAGCACTCAGCGTCGCTCCACCACAGCTTCCTTGAAACCGCCACTGCATGATACATTCTCAACACAGAATTTCAACGCTCAGCTAACTAGGATTTAAGATACATGTGCAGCGGTCCTAACTTGGCACGACCAGACAACCACTGTTGGTGCTTTGTTCTTCTAAGTACTGTTGTCACTCAAATTGTTTTCAAATTGCATATCTTCGGTTCTATGGAGTGGTTTTTTGTTGAGTTGATCTCAAATATTTTTTTTTAATTGCCTCTGTTTTTCTAAATTTAAATAGGATTTTTCTTGTGTTGTGTTTTCACTTTATTGCTGTTCAAAGTACTGTATAAATACTTTAAGCATTGCCTGTAAATTAAGCCCGAAGGATCTTGTGCCAAGCTACCAGAGGGTTGAGAACAGGTTTATTTGGGGTTTGCTTGTGCCTCACCCTGAGAGGAAGTATGGTGGCTGCTTGAGAAGGGCTTCAACCCCTCCCCCCACCCCCTCGGCCAGTACCCACATTTCCTACACATATGCTGGGCAGTGATGACCAGACACAACATAGTATCATCCATCTTGTTTGATCACACCACCCCAGTCTCAGAAGAATTAATATAATGTTCAAGAAATACTTGAAATATGTTTAATCTTCAACACAATTCTTTAAACACTTCTCTGGATTGCCAGTATCCTTCCTTCCATGCAAATCAATGGGAAGGAATAGATCTTGGCTAGGAAATCCAAGATCTGACTGGCAAGTTCCTGGTGGCAGTGACATTGTATCACAGTTGCCTAGCAAAAGTCGCCCCGGCCTGCAGGGAAAGTTATTCACAGCACATGTGCAGCGTCAACCTAAAATGCAGGCACTCTATGATGAATGCCAACCTTTCCTTACCCGAAATGAACTTAGCACTAGCATGTGAGAAGTGTTGTTCCCTCACTCATGCCTTGTACTAAGAAGTAATCAAGGTCTCTAGCTCAGCTTCCTGACAGCACTATCTTCTGTTTGGTTGGCCTCTTGAAGAGACCTCTTTCAGTTGGAAACAGATGTGCACAAAGTGAATCAGGAGATGAGTTACAACCCATGGCATGTCTTTCATGCATGTTCATGAGGCTGTCTTGAGGGCGAAGAGAAGGTCTTCAATCTGGAATCTGGGGTTTACACCCACATCTACAGTAAGTCCTATGAGATGAGTGGTACATGTGGAAAGGGGCTTCTCTAAAGCCAGAGAACCCACCTGTTCTTCCTGCACCCAACCTGACTTTTCGTCTTTACCCATTCCTTGCTTTTCACCTCTTTGAGGGTCTTATTTGCATTGCGTACCTCGTATTCTTGCTTTTTTTCTATGATTCAGCATTTGTATTTTGATAGTGTGCAAGCAAGCCACGCCTCTTCTGGTATGCCCAGACGTGGGTCCCTTGCTCACTGTGCCACTGGATTCCAGCTAGCCTGGCTGAAGATGGGTGACACACCCTGAAACCGGTCCCAGGATGCTTGTTTCCAGTCCAGGGAGGACCTGGCCTGGCAGTTCGGTCTAGACTCTTCCCATGGGGCACAGGATCAAGACTGATTTGCATATGGCTGGGTCCAAACTGGGGTGGCGTAGTGGGTGAAAGAACGATGGATTTAATACAGATGTTTTGACTGGGGGAGAATGTTTGCATTGTCAGCATTCCGTCTATCATGCTTGTTTCCGGTCCAGGGAGGACCTGGCCTGGCAGTTCGGTCTAGACTCTTCCCATGGGGCACAGGATCAAGACTGATTTGCAAATGGCTGGGTCCAAACTGGGGTGGCGTAGTGGGCAAAAGAACGATGGATTTAACCCAGATCTTTTGACTGGGGGAGAATGTTTGCATTGTCAGCATTCCGTTCATCATTTGTTTGCTGTAACACTTTTCGCCGTAAGTGGGATGGTTATGCCCAAACGTGGGTCTCCTGCTTACTGTGCCACTGAATTCAAGCTAGCCTGGCTGAAGAAGGGTGACATATACTGAAACTGGTCCTAGGATGCTTGTTTCCGGTCCAGGGAGGACCTGGTCTGGCAGTTCGGTCTGGACAGTTCCCATGGGGCATAGAGTCAAGACTGATTTGCAAATGTCTGGGTCCAAACTGGGGTGGCGTAGTGGGCGAAAGAACGATGGATTTAATACAGATATTTTGACTGGGGGAGAATGTTTGCATTGTCAATTCCGTCCATCATTTAGTTTCTGTAACACTTCTGGCATCTGAACATGGTAGCTGGGGTTTGAGCAGATGCTCAAATGTAAATGTGAGCAGGTTGCAAATAAGCTGACTTCTGAGTCATACTAGATAGCAGTTCAGCCTGTGCTTATTTGCAGAGACATTGGTCAATAATGCAGACGACATAATTATACCTCGACATTGCAGATATACAGGTTTGATAAGAATCTGGCATCATTATTTAACTAGCAAGGCGCCTGAATGCATGTCCAGATTACAGATAGTCCAGTTTCCAGAACTCATGTGTAGGATTCAGTCTGTCAAATAGTGAAATGGTTTACACCCATGCATCTTCTATGTGGAGTTGCCGCATATATTGGCGGGCAGGCAGTCACAGATAGAAATAGGTACGCAGACACACCGGCAGACCATGCTCCGCCGCCCATGCACGCACGCGGACATAGTCGAAGAAACTAAGCAAGATATACACATAGGTGAGCACGCACAATTCTATTGTTGAATATAAAGAAGCCGTTAATTCGCTGTTTACCATTTTGAAATGTTGAATATATTGTATCCTACCATGAAAAGGATGTATGTATTATTAACAATATGTGTTGCCTTTTCAAATTCAAATTACGTGAAGAAAATCGATACTTTTTTTCATATATTGAACACATCCATAAACATGGGATTCTTGTGGAAAAAAAATTGAGAGCAAAATGGCGCCAAACATAGCAGGTGTATGATGGGAACAGTCAGAAGCTGTGTAATATGTTAACTGGGGTTTAGGACACTATTCAAGTGTCCAGTCAAGTGTATTTTTTCCGTTTTAAAGGCAGTTGACAATAGCGTTTTATTAACAACGATACATGGCATTCCTAAAACTGATTTTACAAGCCCTGACTCAACAAATCACATTTCATTCAATTTTTTTGCTGCCTTAATCTTGTCAATCACGAACGAAGGTGCTTTGCAAGACGTTTTAGCTGTGGATTGTAATGGATTTGACCTGGAAAGGCTGATACAAAACAGCTGACCCTGCGACTTCGTAAACAACAAATTTGCTGCGGTGAAAACATCAGAGCAATCTCCACTCGTGCTTCCGGTTGTGCAGAGAATGCTGCCTCGGAATGCAAGATGGATGTGACGCGTACACGTGACAGGTGGACAAGGAAATATATTTCTTGGCCTCGATCGCGCTCCCTACCTGAAGCGGCCATCATTGCCTAGCAGGGCAGAATGCTGTACTCAGTACTTTCAAAGGCCTTGATGGCAGTTCACTTTAACTCCTTGTTTCTCTGTACATATAGGGATGGGGAGTGGTCTTGCTGAGGTGTTAGGAATAGCATGGCGCGGCAAGCCTTTTTTCAGTAGGTCAAGCTGATACCCTGCCTACTTGGTTTGATGAAGCAGATAGCTGAGGAACCTATGCCAGGCGGGATCTGCTTGGAAGTAAGGCCATTGGTGGGATTGACAGTGTGGGCTGGTAGGGAACTTGTTTCTTCTGTTTTACTAGTCTTTCGACAAAAGACACCCTGAGCACTGCACCGCTTTCTCTCACATTCATCCTGTGTGAGCACTGAACACGTCTAGGTAATATTTAGCTTTTATTTCACACAACTGCATCTGTACCTTTCTCTGATTGGTAACCGACTGGACTAGGCAGGCATCTCTCTTTACTCCATAGTGTCACATAGAGGCTTCATTATTTTAGTTTGTTTGTTCGGTGGAAGTGATGGTGCATAGTAACTCTCTGTCTCTGACCTCTACATGTTTACTGCTTAGTCATTCTTCAAGGTCAAAATTGTTTGTTAACAAAAAACAGGGTATTGTAGCACTTCCTTAGGTGTACTTAAACTCCAAAATCACTTACACCTCAATAAATTATTTTTCGTCTTTGTCTTTTGACCTTCAGTTTTTTTTATTTCAAGCACTTAGCGATGGGCTTTATTTGCAGTAGGACTATCAGAATGTTACAAGCCTGTCTGTGAGTTCCATGACCTTATAGAGACATATGGTGCTGGCTTTTCTGCTTTTTATGGTGATTAAGCTCCTAGCTGACTAACTATATCCTCATTATCGGACATTTTGGCAAGCATTCCGTTTTATTAGTGGTAGGCGAACTAATGCAAATTTCACGACGTTCACCGGCCTTCAGTCGGCGTCTGTAAGTGAAGATGATGCTCTGGAACCAGAAGGAGCCTATTTGTTTATATCCCTCAAGTGCTGCCTACAGTGCACAAAAGCCCTACCTTGGCAGTTGTATAGTTTTCCTCCACAACTCCTGAGAGAAGGCAGCTGCCTATTTTTTGCTTACATGACAGACAGAGGTTTTATGGTGTGCCTACTCACTTGTAATATATTATTACCCCCAGGTCCCTTATGTCCCTGTCCCATTCATTGACAATGTGGAGATAACCATCTCCCGACAGAAAAAAATACAAGAGGAATGCTGAGACCCTAATACTACCCTCCCACCGGGAGTACATAAGCAGTACTTAACCAGCATCCCGCCTGTTCTTTTTTCTGTCTGTCGACAAAATGGACGTGGTGTGCTGGTGCTGGTCCTTCTGGGCTGGAGTGCTTGTCTTCTCCGGCTGCCTGGCTGTGCGAGTGCGGGGTTCCCTGGGCTGCCTCCTGGCCTGCCGGGCTTGCTGGGATTCAGTCGCTGTTGGAGCTGGTATCCTGCATGGCCTTGCGGCCCTTTGCGACTGGGGCGGGATCTCCCGGTTTCTTCCGGGTCGCAAGTTCGTCTTCCCATGCCTGGCGGGGTGGGTCGTACCGCGCTGGATGTGCTCCTGCCGGTTTCCTGGTGTGATGACGTTTGGAGTGGGGGCCTTGTTCCTGGGGTTGGCCCCCACTCCGGGTGAGTGCCGCTTGCCGGATTCCATATTACAAGCGAGTAGTACTGTAATGTTTTTAGTGTATCTTGTTATTAAGCTAGAATGTGCTTCTAATATGAAAAGTAATGCCATTGTAATATATGAAAAGGATACTTTTCCATGCATTGTAAATGGCTACAGAAATTATGGTCAATGTTGGCCTACCATAGGAAACTTTGTGTTCGTCGTGAAACATTAAGAGCAGAAAAGAGTCATTATTGCACAAGGTTTAGTTGGATTATTGTCACACAGTTCATTATGAAACATTTCCCTGGGGGCGTGGCTTGGACGCCGATCGGGATGGCGGCGTGAGCTCGCAGCTCCGCGCGGAATCCCGCTAATTCTCCTGTTTTTCGGGACCCGAGGCGACCCGGAGATGACGGTCCTGCCCTCTGAAGGTTGAGGAGATAGCTGGACGTGCTCGGTGACTCGCTGGGGGACTGCTGGCCCCGCGAAGATCGAGGAAGGGGCGGCCGAGGTGTGGATCGGGGTGTGAAGAAAATGGCGGCGTGGAGGTCGGACGGTCCCGAACTTCAGCCCTGAGTTCGACTGTCGCCAAACGGAGGGGACCTTGTGCCCGGCTGCCCGGCGCACTGAGATTGGCGGCGCGAACCCTGGAGACCGGGGGACGCTGCCCGATTCACCCAGGAGATCGAGGGTTCTCGTCGACCACCGTCCCACGACTCGTCCTACCCCCACGGATCCAGCGGGGGGGGCGGAATTGGGTTCATCCGCCTGGTCATTGCTCCTGAGTCCATTGGCGGTGGCACTACATTGCCCGGTACCCGGCACTCGGCACGGGCTCACGGGAGCGCCCGTAGTACGGGTGGCTGGACTTGTGACGCAGCACCCTGTCATGGCGGCGACCGGAGGGCCGATGCCCGGGAGCCGCGAGGGGGACTCGGCGACATCGTCCTGGCTGAATGAGAGTCCCTCCCCGGAGCTTGACCAGGAACAGCGACTGAACCGACGTTTGGATGCCATCCTTGAGGCGATCACCTCCACCAAGGAGGCGTTGCACAACGATATTGCCCAGGTGGCAACGGGCCTGGGGCTGCTCCGCGCGGACCACACAAAGCTGGCAGATCGGGTCAAGGATCATGACCAACTGTTACTGGACCTGAAGCCCTCGGTGGTGACAGCGGAGCACAGGATCGCAGACATTTTGGCCCGACTGGACACTCTAGAGCGGAGGGTGGAGGATGCCGAAGGCCGCAATAGGCGGAACAACGTGCGGGTCGTAGGCCTGCCGGAACGGATTGAGGGGGAGGATGCGGTGGCCTACATGGAGAACTGGTTCCGCACTGTGGTGGCGCCGGAGGGGCTTACTCCATTTTTCACTCTGGAGCGGGCTCACCGGGTGCCCGCTCGCCCGCCGGGGCTTGGCCGCCCCTCCCGACCAATGGTGGTACGGCTCCTCCACTACAAAGACCGAGACCTTCTCATCCAGCGGGCCAGGATGTCGGGCCCTTATGGGGTGGAGAACAGCAAGGTAACGATTTTTCCGGACTACACGCAGGCGGTCCAGAAGGGCAGGGCATCGTTCCTTGCTGTGAAGAAGGAGCTCAGGGAGGAAGGCATTCAGTACTCCTTGCTCTACCCGGCCAAGCTGCGGATTATCATGGATGGCACCACGCACTTTTTCCAAACTCCGGACGAGGCTTGGCACTGGCTTGAATCGTACAGAGCGGGGACAGACGGGACACACCAGAGTAGGCGAGACCAGCCCAAGCAGCCCCGGGTGCGGCAGTCACAACGCATCAGGTCCCGCAACAGGCGCCAGCGGGAGAAGCGGGAGGCTCAAATGGTGGCGGAGAAGAGAGATGCACTTGCAGCGACGGCGGCCATTACGGGGTCGCAGCAGACCAGTGAACGGGCCGAAACGGACTCGGGAGGAGAAGGTAGCAGAACCGGAGGGGAACTTTCGGAAGCGGAGAGCCAGAAGGGGCCGACAGTGACCCCACAGACCTCGGACGAGATTTTCTGTGGCTAAGATAGACTTTGGCCTGGATCAGGACTTCATGGTAGGGTGATATCCTGTTGCTGGAGGGCGGGTTGCCGGATGGGGGTGCTGAGTGTATCAGAGGGGATGAAGGGCGGGACGCGGGCTCCGCTGGCTGGGGTCGGCGGCGACTCACCCCCCCTAGGCCCTTAAGGCCGACTGTGGTGGAGACCACAGGGTAAGTGTGCGAGAAGTTAGATCATGGTTTGGATGGGGGCGGCCGTTGGGTTCGTGTGCTCTGTCCTGGGGAGTGGGGTTTGGGGTATGTTTCTGTTTTGGGGTTGTTTGGGGGGGGGCAACTGCATTGGGGGGGTTATGGCCCGCTGGAGCTTAATTCGGACTGTACGGACTTGGTATGGGGACATTACCTAATTTGAAATGCCTAACGTGGAATGTCCGGGGGCTGCGGACTATGGTGAAACGTCACAAAGTACACGCATACCTGGTACGCAGGGGGGTTCAGGTAGCTATGCTCCAGGAGACTCACCTCACCAAGAAAGAGTGCGCTGCCTTGCAGAAGAGATGGAGGGGCCAGGTTTTTGGCACCACTTATTCAGCGTATGCCAGGGGGGTCTTGATCTGGGTGAGGGCGGGGATACCCTTTCAGGTGCTGGATCAGGTCATAGACCCGGAGGGCAGGTTTGTAGCGGTGGAGGGGAGACTGTATGGACGGGATGTAGTTTTCTGTTGTGTTTATGCACCGAACACTGACCAAGGCCGATTCTTTGATGGCCTCTCGGGGTCCTTGGCCTCTTTCCTGGCGGGTCCGATAGTTCTAGGGGGGGACTTCAATTCGATTACGGATGTGGCTCTGGATAGGTCCCATCCCCCCCTTGTAGACTCTCCTGTACGCAGGCTGGCAGCGCACAGGAAGGACTGGCAGGAACGATGGGGGTTGCTGGATGTCTGGAGGGAGGGACACAAGGGAACCAGGGATTACTCCTTTTATTCCGCACTACATGATTTACATGTCAGGATTGATTCGGTGCTTTGCGGGAGCTCCCTAGCCCCATTAATTACCCATGCTGAGTACCTTGCTAGGACAATATCCGATCATAACCCCCTATTGGTGCATATACAGTGGCAGAGGGAGCGCTCCGCAATACCAACATGGCGGCTTCGCCCGGAGACGCTAGAGGATTCTGTGTTCGATGATGCGGTCCGGCAGGGCATTGATAGTTATTTCGGTGTGAATGAAGGAACGGCGACGAGCAGGTCTGCTGAATGGGATGCAATGAAAGTGGTGGTGCGAGGGGTGTGCCTGGGCAGGTTTTCGAATGCTCGAACGACTGTGCTGAATGACTTAATAAGAGCGGAAGACGCTTTGAGGGACCTGGAGCGCCGTAGGCCAACCAGGCCGGGTTTACAGGCCCAGTTATTGGAAGCGAAGGAAACGGTGGCCGCGGAGACGGAACGTTTGCGATGCTATGATTATAGGCAGTACATTATTAGGGCACACGCAGGTCGGGACAAGGTGGGTACCCTCTTAGCCAGATTAGCTAGCCCGGAACTGAGGGGTTGCCCAATCCTCAGCATTATTGACGCGCGGGGAGAGATGGTGTACTCTCAGGTAGCTGTATTGGACCGCTTTAGGGGTTACTATGAGGAATTGTACCGGAGTCAGCTGGGAGCGGGGGTTTGGGACATTGCGGAGTACCTGGGGGGGAGGCAGCTTCCGGTATTGAACGAGGATGACGCGAAGGACCTGGGTAGCCCGGTCACGCTGACGGAAATTCGAGCGGCTATCAAGCATATGGCCCGTAACAAGACACCCGGGGTGGATGGATTCCCAATCGAGTTTTACCAGCACTATGTAGACGCTCTGGCACCCAGGTTGCTGGTGGTGTATACGGAGGCCTTCGAGAAGGGGACATTGCCTGCCTCCATGCGGGAGGCCTTGATAGTGCCACTCCTCAAGCCTGGCCGGGATGCCGCGGACGTGAGGTCTTATCGTCCGCTGTCCATGCTGACGGTGGACTACAAGATCCTGAGTCGCATCTTAGCCACTAGACTGGCACCGCACATGACGGGTCTGGTGCACAGGGATCAGGCCGGGTTTATACCCGCGAGGAGCACGGCGATGAATATCCGCCGCCTGGTGGGACTAATGGACGCCATCTTGGGTGAGGAAGGATTGCCGGCGGTTCTGTCCGTGGATATCGAGAAGGCCTTCGATAGTTTGGAATGGCCTTTCTTGGATGGAGTGCTGGAGCGGTTTGGCATGGGAGATGGGTTTCGGAGGTGGACGAGGGTCTTGTATGACTCGGCGACGGCGAGAGTTCGGTTGGGCGGCATGATATCTGCCGCGTATCCGGTGGGCAGAGGTACACGACAGGGATGCTCTCTCTCCCCTCTGTTGTTTGCCCTGGCGATGGAACCCTTGGCGGTCCATGCGAGGTCCGGCGACCGTTACGCGGGAATCATGAGTGATGGGCGATGGCATTATATATCGCTCTATGCGGATGACCTGCTCCTGTACCTAGCTGACACTTCGGGGGCCCTGGTTGGAGCGATGGATCTGTTGTCTGAGTTTGGCCGACTGTCGGGCCTTAAGGTCAACTGGGCGAAGACCTGCGTGTTTCCGCTGAGAGCGGGATCGCCAGCCCCTAGCGGCGATCTGGGGGTGGAGTGGGAACCCTCTTGCATCACCTACTTGGGTGTCCGCATTTATCATTCGGCTAATGACCTTTTGGAGGGTAACATTGGCCGTTGTGTCCGGTCCCTGCGGGGTAGCTTGTCTTTCTGGTCGACCCTCCCGCTGACTGTACTGGGCAGGATAGCATTGTTGAAGATGGTGGCGCTCCCCCGCTTCCTTTATTATTTCCGAACGCTCCCTGTCTGGATTCCCCAGGGGGTGTTTAGGGAACTGCGGTCGATGTTTATTGGCTTTCTATGGGGGCATGGCCGTCGCAGGATAGCCTTAAGCACGCTACTTCGCCCCAAGTTGGAGGGAGGCATGGCCGTGCCCGACCTGGAGCTGTATTATTTAGCGGCGCAATTGCAGGTCCTTACGCAGAACGTGGCCAGGGTATTCAGGGGGCCGGAAGAGGACCGGGGACGGGGGATACAGCGCCACGTGCTGTCGTACATCATTATGCAGCAACGGCTCGACTTACGGGCCCTCACCATGGAGGAGCGGACGCTCCGACTGTGCTGGCAGAGGAGCCTCCGGAGAGCGAAGGCGTCGCGGCCTTATGCCCCGGAGATTCCGATCGGGATGTTGACGGCTTTGCCGCACGGAGGGGATTGGTCCCCGTTGATAGATTGGGAGGACGCGGGATTGCAGGTGGTGGGTGACTTGTATGTCGATGGGGCGTTGGCACCGTTCGATGTGCTCCGGGACCAGTTCGGATTGCCTGAGGGGGGCTTCCTCCTACACGCGGCTGTTGTGGCTGCCATGCAGAAGCACTGGAAAGGGGGGCTCCTGGAACCGGCGACGACTATGGCATGCCAATATGTGGTGATGGCGGCTGGTACGTTCAAAGCTGTGACGTGCCTCCATAATAGGATGCTGAACGACGGGCTGGAACCACTCCATGGGCTCAAGGCTAAATGGGAGGGGAGCGTTGGCCGGCCCATACCAGACACGGCATGGGGCCATATCCTGCGACGCACGTGGAAGGGCACCAGGAACGCGCGCTTTCAGCAGGTCCATTTTTATGTGCTCCACAGGGCATACCTAACTCCAGAGAAACTACAGCGGCACTTTCGGGTGCTGGATGCCTGTTGCCCCCGGTGCTTGTCCCTTGGGGCGGACATGGACCATTTGTTTTGGGGGTGTCCACGACTAGGGACTTATTGGGCAGAGGTAGGGGAACTCCTGAATGAAGTGACTGACAGAGAGGTGGAGTTCGACATGGCGACGTGTCTATTGCTCTGGTTCCCGCATACTAAGCACACCAAGGTGACCAGTAAATTCATAGATCTGGGACTGATATTGGCTCAAAGGGAAATATCGTGGCACTGGAAGGCCAGGGGGGGTCCCTCACTGCGTAGATGGAAGAATGAGTTGCTGCGATGGTCTGACTGCGAGAGCGTGCTCAGGATGAAGCAGGCAGTGAAGTTAGGGAATGAGAAGGCTCTGGATGCGGCGCGTGCATGGGAGTTAGTGGTACAGGCTCTGCGTGATGCTTTGGTTGAGGATGAGGACGGCGAGGACTAAGCCGATGGACACCACGGGGCGAACACGGTAATATGTCACTGCGCACTGTAATGGAACCATCCAGTTCGGTAGAGTGAAACACACACCTTAGCAGTTGCCAAGGGGGGGGGGTGTTGGGGGGTTAGTTGTAGAGGGGTTTGGGGGGGCCGGAAGCCATTGGAGGGTTGCTGAGGGAGGCCTGGGTCCACTGGGACAAGGGGTATTGAGCGGCGGGCGGACTGGGTGGATGGGACGGCCTGGCACGAAGGCCGAATAGCCTAGAGCAGGTCCCGATGGGGGCTATTGTGTTGATATTGCGGGGATGGCTGACGGGAATGGTGTTGTTGTGGGTGGGGGGGTAAAAGCAGATACGTAGGACGACCTTATGCCAGGGTCCCAATGGGACGTACATTGTGCTGTGCTCCTCTAGAGCGATCTGATATGCCGCCCGGCCTCCGGGATGCGGGCTAAAAGGCTGTGTACAACTGTGAACTGTTATTGGCTGGGGGGGGCCCACAAGTGCACTGGCTGTTTACTTTTTCCTGCTGTTTATAACTCTGCAATAAAAATATAATTTAAAAAAAAAAAAAAATGAAACATTTCCCTGAATTTTAAATGAATTTATGTAGTCGATTGTGTGATGCTGTTTGGTGGACTTCAGTAATGCTAATCTGCAAAGTCAACAGTGGTGTGGACGTTGCCTGCATGCGGCTTTCAAGCAAAATGAGTAGCTTTCATTGTCCTTGCGTCGTCGATGGACACGCGTTTGGGAGTGTATATGCCAGTTGCGATCTTATTTTTACATTTATAGCCACCTGTCTATGATGTTGTAAAGCAAATTGTGCATACGTGCAATAGTTGCCTTTATAGCCAGTCACAGTTTAACAAGGGTGTTCAAAGGTTGCAATCCTCACGTTGTTATTAGCTCTGATGATTGCTCTAGGGATTAGTGTTTAGTAAGCACCTTTTGTTTTCAGAGGATTTTTGCCTCTCAGCAGAATCTGATTTTTCTGCACTTGCTGCCACATATCAAAGGGAATGTTGAAGTAGTGGAATAAGCCTTGTGCCTGTTGTTCATTAACAGACTTTTCGTGGTGGTGCTAACTCAGTGTTTGCAGTTGTTTAGTAAGGTTTTGTCCAATAAACTCCTGAGGTCCTGGTGAGCAAAAACACATCAGAGAAAAACCTTTGGACTTGCATGTTTGTAGACAGGCTCAAATTGCATGAGGATTCGCCCGCACAAGGCATTGTCACGTGCCTCTGACTAGGAGCATCAACACTAGATATGATCTCAGCATGGACTGTTAATAGGTTATCAATGTTTGCCTTTTTCACAGTTAGTATCACAAATTTAGTTCCCTACTCTGGTGTCGAACATGTACTTTCACGCTAAAAGATGTTCATTAGTGGGACTAGTGAGTCAAAACCTTCAAAACCTTCAACTGAGTGCAATATGTGTGGCGCTAAGTCGACCAACGGCAATTGCAATATTAAGACCAACACTCTGCTTGCTCCATTATTTCTCTTGGTGTCGACCTCCCCTATAGTTGCCAGTACCAATCAATCCTGGTGGAAGGTGGGGTAGGGTTGTAAAAAGTGGATCCTGAGGGATCCTCTTGGCAATGAGGAATTTACGCAGGAGTTACTAGAACCACATCTGATTCTTCCGATAATTGCTCATTCTCATTTGAGTTTCATTGAGGGATTTCTTGCAACAGGAAGTGCGCCAAAGAAAATCTCTATAAACAACATATAAGAATGACTACTAAATTGTACAGTGCACTGTAGACAGGCCATCAACACTTGTGTAAAATGTTTGTATGTAGGAAAGGTAACCTGTAAAGTGTAGACCAGGCATTAGCCAGTGTAGCACTGTAATGATTATGAGGTGATAAAACTAATCATGGCATTATAGGTTATTGGCATAGCCCTTCCACGTTGTCTGGATGATTGACAGCACAAGGTGCTTCCTCTTACAGATGTGGTGCTCCTTGGTGAGTGAGATCTTAGATTTTTCGTGAAGTCCTAGAGTTTGAAGGCTATATCAGATTCTAGGTGCACATCAGGAGAAGGATTGTGTTCTGCTCTTTTCTGTTTTGTACTTCTAAGCCCCTGGACTCAGGATAAGGCGACTACTCACTGTGGCCTTGGCCACGTGCTATCTTGATTATTTCTGGCAAGTCGGAGGTGTATGAGATGTAAAAGCCTTGAAGATAACTCAAGACATTAGGTGGAGCATGGCCAATTAGCAGGTATTAATCCTCTTACTGCAATATTTAATTGTTTTGTTTAAGATTGTTTGCTAACATTTCAAAGTTATGCGCAAACACTTGCTCAGTACAATAAATTTAGTTTTTGCTAAGCCATATTTTGGGGTGCTTGCATGCTTTGCATTATTCACAAACAAATCGCGTTGCATACGTATTGCAACCAAACATTTAATATCTTATTAAATAATACCATACAGAAACGTCCCAAAGGATAAATCGAAACTGCTCTAATTAAATGGGATATCAAAGAGCTGTTTCAAAGGTTCTTCGTGCTCAGTGCTCACACCGTGCTGGTGAAATACATAAAATCAGTATATATAGAAGGCCAGGCAGAAAACCAGCACGAGACACGTGTTAATGTTGTTTCAAAACTAATTATGTGTATCCAGCATGCCTAGTCTAAACATAAAAATTTTCTTGTGTAATTGCATGGTGCATGTACAAGGTTTCAACCCTGAATTCTGTTGTGGTTCATCATCCGGATGGGATTGATAGAAAGCCTAAACAAGGGCTCGGTGCAGCTTCCAGAATAAACACTGTCAGTCACTGTACAGCACTGGGCTCACAATACTGGAAAGTACTTCATTCACATTAATGGTACTATGAATATTATGGTTCTAATCACCCCAGCTAATTGAATATCTCGTCTGTATCCAGTAGGTGGAATTCATCCCAAATTATGAACCAGGGACTGGTCTGACTCTGACATTCTTGTATATAGCCCTTGCTTAAGCTCTCAATCAGTCTAATTCTGGTGATGACCCAGCACTTACTTAGGGGTTTAAACTGGACACATCAGGCAATTAGACCAGACGTGCTTTGTTTAGATTAGGCAACTGATTTTGTACCAATATTTCTTTGTACCTGGTGTATTCTGCCTTTCTTGCATATGCACGCCCTCACCTTCACTGATTGAGTGCCTGAGCACTTAAGAACCTTTGATAAAAGTCTTTAAAAAATATTGTGATTTAATGAAAGCAAATAATTGTTTATTTATCCTTAGGAATGGTCTCTGTATGCCATTATGAAATAAAATATGTCTTGTTTGGTTTCAATACGAATGCAGCATAATTTGTGAATAAAGTAATGTATAGAAGCATAGAACAGTGAACTGTGATCTTTACGATCACTGGTCGCCCTATTTACTGTATCTCTAAGCTATATTTTGAAGCATTGCTATCAGTTAGCCAATTATGATACTATTTAGGCCTTGCAGAAGGTAATGAATTTGCGCTTTTTAAATATAAATATAAATCAATATATCAAAGGAAGAATCAGCTCTGGCCACCTTTGTGCCAGTTTGTATCCTTGTTCAACCTTTCCAGCCTTTGGTTTCAGTTTTGTGGAAGATTGACCCCTTTTACATGTTAGACTCATCAAACAGAAGAAAAGTGCCTCTTATTGAAAACCTACTTAAATGCTCAAACTTGAGGTTTAGTGAAAACACTTCAAATCATTAGGTCCTGGGAAAGTTTTAAATCTCCCTTTTAATCCTGTTATATTTCTGCTTTAGATAACTGCACAATGTGCGTAGTGATTGTTCCGTATTTCGGCATCCAGATTGTGGTGACTTTGGGGCCTTTTCTCATGAACAATGATACTAGTAATCTAACACTCACAAAAGTAACAGCATTTCAGGGCTTTTGTTAGACTTGACTGTAATTTTATTCTCATTTGGTATTTCGCCTTAGGAATTTTGGTATAGTGTGACCGGAAAAGTTTGGTAATGAATAAGGGGATCTTAAGAGGGTGTATGTGAGGGGGTCGAGTTTTTACAGATGGAGACTGAGGCATCAGAGAGTGGTGCACAGACATAGGTACTGGGAAGCTGGGGCACATTAAGCAGACGCATCACTTAGAGGCGGGTGTGGTGCAGGTGAATCTAGGAGAGGTAAAGGATCGTGGATGGGTGCCTGGATATGGGTGGTGGGACGCCGGGGCAGGAAAAGAGGCATTCTGTAAATTTAGAGAGAAATAGGTGGTGTTAGAACAGGTAGAGAGGCTTAATTGAAAGGTCTAGGGGGGTGGGACTGAGAGAGGCGGAGAAGCACCGTGGTTGGGTGCAGGGATGTAGGTTACAATAAAACTATACTGGTGGAGGAGTAAGAATGATGAACTGGGAATTGTGGCCTAATTGAAGCATAATTACGCAAATGCCAAACAAGGCCCTCGTATACTCCCTCTAATGCTTGTTGAACCGGAACATTCATGCTTTAATTTTGGTTTATATAGTCGCCTCTGTGTAGTTCCAGTTAGGACCTAGTTACCATAGAAAATAGATTGTTTGTTTTGCAAATAACTTTAGCATTGTTTGACGAATCTTCATGAATCCTTGTAAAAAAGCTCATCCACCTCAGCTCCTTCCTGGATAGTTCAGAAGGGATCCGTCAAGAGGAGGCGGAGAAAAAATTGGCGTACGGCCAGAATGCATTTTTCCAGTGCAATTTAAATAAGGATCTTTGTACTGCGGTAAATCCAAAATGGATCGACAGAATTGCACCAAATTTGCCAGAAAGATACATCTTTATCCAAAAATCGTGCTCTCTGTAATTTGGTGAAAGTCTGTCAAGTAGTTTTTGAGAAATGAAGGTTCAAAATGTGTAGATCTGAGGCTGATAGAGCACCCAGGACTCCTGCAGGAGTGTCTTGGGCACTCACCGTAAAATAATAGAGCAATCTGATTGGCCGAGGGGTCTTTTTTCCCATTTGCCGCTTCACTCCTGCAGGTGCGAGAAGCTTTTGGGTGTTTCACAGAACCTCATGCTCTCTGGGTGCTGCAACATGAAGAGCAATGTTGTGGCCACCGTTATAGAACATGAAGACTTGGTCCCCTTGGGTCTTCGTGACCGAATGTTACCAACATGTGCAAGTAAGATCTTGTGTCTCTGCACTGTTAAGGCCCTTTTACACATACTGGGACTTTCCGGAGACCTTGTGTCAAATCCAAAAGTCCTGTCTTAAAGCTGTTTACTGGGGTAGTGTTGTGATGGATAATATACAAAATTGTAAAGGATCACTCTGCTGCTTTTAAGGATTTTAAACTGACCCCATCATATGAGAGCACTATTGATGAATTTGTTCCTCCATTAGTAAGGAAGTTATATCTACAGTTCAGGTATGGATGTCTACCTGTAAAAACTTTTAAAATAAAGTGATACAAAGAAATGGTCATGCTGGGTGAGAATCGTACTTGTTGCCAAGAACGACCGGAGTCACTCGAGCATGTTATATTTTTTGTCTTTTGTAAAGACAGTCTCGAGCTAAGAGGATAACACTTTGCAGAAACCTGGGAGCTAGGAAGCACCAGGAGGTATTCAGAATACTTCAGTCAGACTCAAATGGTATTGTTGTATTCTGTATGGCCAAATTCCTAAGGGCAATGTGGATCAGACCTGCCAAGTGTTCTCTTTGTAGCCCTTATATTACCACCTTTTTAGGGTCCCTTTTTATTGTATTATGCCACTTGGACACATTGTTGCTTACTTATGTCTTTTAGCATTTATAGAAGATATTTATTACATTTTATATCCTGTTTTTAAAACAAAAGCATTTTTATGGTGAATCTCTGGTCCTTTTAAATGAAAATGTCTCTTCTCTGCTGCTACTGTGATGGACCGAGTATTAAAAAGTTTTATGTTGTATTATTTGTGTTTGTAAGTGCTTTGTTCTGTGTAGTACTTTTTTGATCTTAAGTGATCGAAATAAAGTTTTTGAACTGAACTGAAAATAAAAAAGGGCATGAGTTGTAATCACTTCTATTAACTTTAACTGGTGAAGTTAATGTTTTTATTTCTAGTTTCAAATGTTAGGTTTAAACTGACATTTTCCACTAACTGTCACTTTATGTGTGTGTGTGTGTATATGTATATATATATATATATATATATATATTAGTCCACTCCTTTGTGACATTGTAGACCTCTCCTTGACAAAGAGACAGAAACCTATGTATTTGTCTTTGTTCTCCTAAATCCGTATCTAGGCCAAATGAAAATAAACCATGGATGCCAGAGGTGTTGCCCTGGAAACCCTGCAGGGCGTGTTTTGCAGCTCTGGGTTGCTCCAGCTGTGTATGCTATAGTTGTGTTTACTTCAGTGCAGTTTGTTTAGAGCTGGAATTTAGTCCTGAATCCCACGAAAAACAAGTACTGTGACACACTGTTCCCAGCACACAGGCTATTTTTATGCCTACCCTTCCGTTCTGTTTTTTTCCATTATGGAAAGGTAGCTTCGGTTCCCTACCCGGCTTGGCATTTATGCTAACTATGGCTGTAATACATATTTATCTTTAGCAAGTGTTTTTGAAAGTAGGATAGGTGTTACCATCTAGCAGCCACACCCGTGCCCTATATTCCAAAGGTTGCACAAGACCTTGTCACTGATGATAGATATTTCCAGGCTGCAGAAATCTGCAAATTACTATTTAGCAATTTTAATTAGGCCGTTTCAGTGGCACAGTAAAACCTCACAAAAATACAGATTTATTTAAAAAGGGCACTATAAAGAAATAAAGGAGTTGTCGATTCGTATTTTTTTCTTTGTTTAAATGTGAATGCCTTTAGAATGTGAGCATCAATTGTTTTAGCGTTTTTTTTTTTTTGCTGAGGTCTATTAAACTATTGAATTGCCTCAGAGGCCTGCCCCCTATGAGCAACAAAGGGGAATGTGTTGAGCCTGTGTGACATCATCGCATTCTTCGTATTGTGGGAAGCTATTCTTTCCTCAGAAATTTATCAAAACGAAATAGGATCTCTTAAGTTATTGGTCCACTACAATATCGCAGCAGAGAAAATAAAGTAATGATGGTTGTTTGTCCTGTAGATCGTGTAATAATTTAGAACCTATAACAGCCGAGATGTGGAGGAACCCATCGGTTAGTAATCGGGGCAGAGTTTGTTTTACCACAGCTGTTTGATATAATACAAAACATCTGCTTTGTAGTGTTCTATGGGTAGACCATGAATAAAAAATACTGAGCTGGTCAGCCTTCATTGCTACTGCCAATTGACCCGATGACGTGTGACACCTACAGCAGGGCTGTCTTTTTAGCCAACTTCTCATTGCAGCCTGCCCTGTGTTGATGTGCTTTTTACGTTGGAGAGCATGGGCTTAAAATTCTCAACATGAAATGTGCTGTTGGCTAAAAAAAACAGAACTGCTTGGAGGTATTAAAAGTGAGCTAATAAGTAGCCTAGAGCAGTGGTTTCAACCTTTTGCCTTCTGTGGACTCCCACTTAATCATTACTGGAATCCGGAGATCCTCATTATTGGACACCAGAGGACCCCTTCCTTCCAGTAATGAAATAGTATATTTAATCTACAACCAAATATGAAAAAAATTAAAATTTCAGTGGGGAGGTTGATGGTTTTTAAAATTCAATTGAGGCCACCCACCGTCCATACTATATTCTGTTTGGTGCACTTGCACTGCTCTAACGAATTAATCTGTGGATACCTACTTAATTTCTACCCTCCAATGTCAAATTCTGTCACAATTACAGAACTTTTCACATTTTCAATTATACATTTTGCTTCTTTAGTTTTATACACTTCATTAATCTGTTAAAACTATTTAATTTTCTAAGCAGTCCCAGTCACCCTGAGTATGTGTTGTGGACAACCGGGGAACCCTAGCCTAGAGACTGTCAAGAAAGATGTTGTTCACTTAAAAGTGGATTGCTCAATGCCAACCCGTGCTTTATTTCTAGATTGAGTGGTGCAAATGCAACTATATGTTTTGAGTATTACCGTAGTGTAAGCTAAATCTGAGAATGTCCTTCATTTCTTAACATTTTCCTAGTAGAGAGCGTTGTTGCAGGGGCGGCTTTTCATTATGGAAAATGTTTTTTGTGGCAGAGATTTTATCAGTGCTTTGCCCTTTTATAGCTTTAGGTTCTTGGCCTGGTTGCTGTCTGAAGTTGAGGGTTCCTATGGCAGCATATATATAGAGTGGTGGTTTAGTAACATGGATGGCCCTTGTTAGCACTGGGGATGTGAAGTGAAGTTGTTTGTGGTGCCTGCACAGTCTTCTTATTGTTATATTTGTGATTTTACCAATTTTGTCTAGCTGAATTTCCCAGAGCTAGATTCCAGTGGAGGTGCGTTCAGGTGGCAGGATGTGACGTGGTGCAACTGCTTTTTCTGAAAAGGTTCAGTGACTTCTAATTTGTGGTGTGGTGCGCAGTAGTATTGCATGGTGTATTGGATGTAGAACAGTGATAATTTTGTGGTGAGGGTTGATAATGAGAAATGTGAATAAATCTGGGGTGGTGTGTTGCAGTTGATTGCCATGTTATAAAGTGATGTCTGATATACGTTCAAGTGCAGTTAGTGGAGTACTGTGGTCTAATGTGATGGTTTGATGCAAGATTGCATGGGGTGTTCTAGAACCAAGTGGACTTTTACAGTGTATTGAATTGTGGTGTTTTGTTTTGTGGTACTGCATGATGTGGTGGTGTTTATGTTTTGTGATTTGTGTGTGTGTATTGTCATATGTTGTTAGATGGTGTGAGGAAAGGTATTGTGGTAGAGTCAAATACTTTTTAAGCTTTTGGTGATGTGGTGTTTAGTGTTGGATGGTTTTACAAGGTGTTGGAGGGTGTGAAGTGTTGGCGGGTGTTGTGTTGTAATATGATGTTAGCAGTGTTAGACTAGCCTGTCTGGAAATCTTGTAATCCTATCAGGTAATCTGGTAATCTTGAGCTGTCAGATGAGCCAGTGTGAAAGTAACTGTGTTAGGGCTGTGTTTTAATATGTTGTTCTCATCACAGCCCACAGGCCAAAAAAATACCCCACCCACAGACCCTTTTAAACTGTCCAATCTGGCAGTTCCAGACTCCTTATGGTGTAGTATGACCAATGAGAGATTGTTGTGGTGTAACAATATGGTGAGTTGTGTGGCATGATATGCTGTGGCAGTATTATTTGTGATGATGTGCATTGTGGTGTAATGCAAGTATTTAGACACAGTGTGATATGTTGTTGCATGGTGTGGTTATTGTAAGTATTGTACCATGTCACTAGGGATTCTTTGTTCCGGTCTAGTGTGATATGGTGCAGGATTCCAGTATGTGGTGTGCTATGATATGATACGATCTTGTTTGATTTAGAGTGGAGTGAATTGGTGTTGTAAGGGTAATAAAGTGTCAAGTGAGGAGACAGACTTCTCCAGTGAAAAGTGCTGAGTTGATGCATGGCATGAGATGATATTCTGTGGTGCGATGGGGCATTGATGTATGTGATAGTGTATTGTTGTAGGTGGTGTGGAATTGTATTTTCATAATGGGAGCGTGAGGGTAACTTGAATTCCACGGAGTTGCATAAAAACTTTGTGAGATTCTGCAGAGTTCCGCCAGCTGCAGTATGCAGCCATTTGAGTTGATTTTGCTGCTGCTCGAGTAGAAAATGTACTTGCGCAGCAGCAAATCTACTGGAATGGCAGCCCTCTGACCGCGGCCGCCTGCTACTGATACAAAATCACACTAGGGGATGCCAAACTTCGCTTGCGCTCACCCGCTTGCATTTTCCGGAGCCTTGTCGGAGAAAAATTCCACCACGCCATGACTGGCGACATTTAGCCAGAACTCTGTGTTAAAGATGGCGCAGATTGACAAATTCTGCCAATTCTGTGGTCGGAACAAAACATTTCACCCATCCCTAAGGGTGTGACCTTCTGCAAAACACAAAGGTAAGGTTCATTGAAAGACTTTATGTTAATGTTGGACAGCGAGGTGTGATGTATTTTGTGATTTGCTATAGTGTTGTGTTTAAAAGTAGTGTTGCGTCAATGGTTTAGTGCTCTGTGACATGGTATGAAATCATGCACGTTGCATGGTGTAGTTTGATGTGATGTCGGTTGCAATGGTGTGCTATTGTCTTGTATTGCCTTCAGATTCTAATGGAATTAGCCTACCAGTCACATTTTCCTTGTTTGTTGCTATGTCTTGTATTGCTCAAAGCACTCCTGTCCTGATGTAAAGTTCTATTTAGGTCATAGTGCTGGGTTACTTGTTGGTGCCTGCTCTTTTTCAAATCTACTATTTCCTGGTGAAAGGGTCTTAGGTTGGTAGAAGTATATGGAAAATCTTTGGGGCTAAACTAGAGTTACCAAGAACCATCATCCTTAGCTTCTTTGGCCTTTGACTAGTAATCCTGGATGAGGACACCTTTTTATGCCGGCAAAAAAACATTCATAACTAGATCCTATTGTCGTTTGGGGGTTTCGGTCCAAATGGGGATTTTGGAAGTGTTTAGTGGAGAGGAATGTTTTAGGGAGGTGATCTATACAGAGACAGGACAAATTAAAACAAGTATTTGCAATGCAATAGGGCAAAAGGTCTTACATTTGTGCGAATTAGAGCTATAGACGTTGTAAATGACAGTGCCTTTTACCCATGTGTTTTGCTTTTGAATTGAGTGGATGCATGTGGCGTGGAGTGGAATTATGTGGGTTGGAATGGAATTGTTAGTTGTGGAATTGCATCTAGTGGCATTGTGTGATGTGGTATGGAATAGATTTGTGGAGTGGTATTATGTGGCATGGTGTGCACTGAAACTATGTGGATAGTATTTATGTGGTATTGAGTGTACTGGAATTATGTGGAGTGGGATTATGTGTCATGGAGTGTAATTATGCGGAATAGTATTTTGTGTTGTGGAGTGGTATCTAGCGGAGTTTAATTATCTGGTGCGCTGTTAAAGTTTCCGGCATGATGTGGAATTCTGTGGTGTTGAGTGGATGTATGAGGTGTGCTGTGTAAATGTGTTGATGAGTTGAATCATGTGGTTTGTGTACACATGGCTCACGAGACGGTGTGAGTGAACGCCACCTGTGTCATTTGTTCCAAATACAGCACCGCATGAGCTCTAAAAGTGCAAGAGGAATGTGCACAGGGTTGTAAAATCTGGATGACCAAACTGCTTGAAGGGAACATAAAAAGCGTTTCACAGAACAATACTGTGCAAAACATCCTCACACTCTCTTCCAGTGCACACTTCTTGTGCGTTGAACCGTGGGCACATGTGTGTATGAATACAAATCTCCGTGGTTTAATTATGATGACTTACTCAAAGCCTTGTTTGTTTTAAAAGTGTCATGTGACGTGAGTGGTGTATTGTGAAAGACAAATGTTTTTCTTTGCTTTGCTTTTCATTAAAAGGATAAAATACAAGAAATCACAATATACATTTTATTTAGTTCAGAGTGAGGACAAGCTCTGAAGCACGGAAAGGATGCAGTAAACACTAGACTGTCTACTAACTAGAAGATTGAGGAAGGGGTAGAGGAAACGTGAGCAAGAAGAAGGGAGAATAAATCTAGGTGGTAGGAATCTGAAGAAAAAAACAGTGCCTGTCAGAATATAAATAATCAGATGAACGAGTAAGGCGAGGAAGAGTTCCCCTGTTGTCTTTGTTTGGCTCCTAGTTGCTCCTAGTACAGTGATTATTGCTCCTACAGTCTGAGGACATGCACAGTGCAGCATGAACAGTAAGTAAACAAGCAAAATCCTGCCCTAGCCTATCCGGAGGACATCAAAGGCTGTCAGGGGTTTAGGGCGGGGAAAAAGGTCAACCCACTGATGTAAATGTAGTAGGGGCAAACGGTACATGACGTCACTCACTTCAATCCCTGGTGTTTAGGTGACCCGCCACCCATGATTACGAATGAATAATTTGAAATGAGGAGCATCCGTTTTTATGGCAAGTAGAGAGGCTCTCATTATGCCTATCCTGTTCAGGCTTTAAATACACTGCAGCTGTAAAACCACACTTCCTGTGATGCCTTGAGAGGAGTTTTGACTAATGATAACATTGTTACAAACACCTATTGTCAGTAAACAGAGCCCATATGATCCCTGTAGGCGTGTAGCGTGACATGTTTTATTGCTGCGTTCCGTATGTAGCCCTCACTGCTAGGGATACTACAGCCTCCATAAGGGTATTAGCCTTTAGAAGAAGCAGCGACGGGGAGAGGAGCGGGGCTTGCAGCAATGCGGGGGCAGTTGGGTTGGCCACACAGCGACCTGGGAGGGGTGGCGGCCGTGTGCAAGCAGTGTTGTGGGAGGGGGTTGAAGAGACAGTTGGAAGGAAGCAACAATGAAGGGGTTTAGGGTGGGGAAAAAGGTCAACCCAGTGATTAAAATGTAGGCAAGGGCAAACAGTACATGAGGTCACTCACTACAACCCCGGTGTTTAGGTGAACCAGCACCCATGATTACAATTGAATGAATAATTAGAAATGAGGAGCATTCAGGCTCGCAATATGCCTATCCTGTTCAGGCCTTACATACAATGCACCAATAAAACTACGCTTCCCACGATTCCCTGCAAAGAGTTTTAACCAATGATAACATTGTTACAAACATCAATTGTCAGTCAACAAAGCCCATATGTACCCTGTCTGCGTGTAGTGCGACATATTTGTTTGCTGTGTTCTGTATGTAGCCCTCGCTGTTAAAAAATTTTCATCCTCCATAAGAGCATCAGCCTTTAAAACAAGTAGCAACGGGGGAAAGACAGTAGGGGGCAAGCAGCGGGGGAGTTGGGACTGGCAAGCAACGACCTGGAAGGGGTGGTGGGGGTAGGCAGACACGAATAGGAAACACAGCGACGGAAAAAGTAGAGTGCCAAATCTACCTCAATGGTCAAAAGTGAACACATCCATGTAACAAGGTCATTCTCCACGGTGGGAATAAAACAGCCAAATAAAGCATTTACCAATCAACTCAAAGGAATTTAGAAATGCAGCATGTTGAGAGACAACGCATATACGCTGCCGAGGCTCAACATAATTTTGCAAACAAATATGCAAGTGTGAGAATCTGTTAAAAAAAGAAGCCTAAAGGTGGGCTGCCAGTGATCTTTAAAGGCTTGTGTATTCACTATTAAGCTGAATTATGTGAGCATATACTGTGCTCACTTTAATTTCATCACTGTTCAACCATTTCTCAGTGACATCCCACAAAAATTAAATTTGAGTGGATTGACTTAGAAATAGTGGATGGCGTACTAGGAATGGACACTTATTCATTTATTGGTGTTTTACAGTCTATATCTGAAGGTGGCTATACTTATGAACTTGTCAAACAAAAGCCGTAAATCACATGTAAAAAAAAAAATACAATGCACACTTTTAGTGCAAGATATTTTGTCTTAACTATTCTTTGCCAGTGGATTTCTCCATATTCAGCTTTTTTGTGAGAAATTGTCACTGCACTTTGCAAGCAATATTAGTCTGTCCCATATTCTACCTCCATTCTACCATTCTACCTCCATTTGGATTTTTTGGTCTGAAAGAAGAAAGTATCTTTATAATGGTGGTCTGTAGAGTTAGTGGTTAGCTGCTCCTATTACCTCTGGCAGAGCTTCATTCCGGGGTGTTCATTGTTGGCCTAGCATATCCTGATTCAGAACAGATGGTTAGAAATATTATTACATGCAAGATCATTTAAATGGGTGATTGCTTAAATATTTGGTAGTGATATGTGTTTTTTGTGAAAGCTGGCATGGATGGCTCTTCTTAGATGATCATTGCATATCCACATAGAGATGCTTCTGGTTATGTTTTTGGGCGGTCAGTCTTTGAATAGCAACTACATACGCCCTGCTGTGGGAATGGAAATTGCATTGTCAACTCTTATAAAAGCAATTGTGTGCTGGTACCTTCAGATCACACGTTTTGTTCTTTCACCTACTTTGAATTGCACTTGATTATTAGCTGAAATTGAACAGGGAAATGTTATTCAGTTGGCGATTTTATTTGTGCTTTAACTTATGAAAACAGTTGTAAAAAGAAAAGGTTTGGTATACACAGAAGCCAGTTTGTTAGTTTCTGATATCTGGACTTTTATATTGGACTTCTCGGTGTCCAATTCAATCTGATCAAATGTACATAGTTTATAGGCAAGGTTCCTGTTTAGGTCGAGCCTAGCAGACAGGTCAAGCTATTTGTTTACAAAAGACATATTGTAGGCTTACAAAGAACATTCAGGGACCTGCAATCTTCCCATTGCTTATCATTGGTTGGCTTCACTGTTACTGTAACTTACTTGCTTTCTGTTCAGTGGCTTTCCTAGTTTCCGGCTGTCCATCTTGTGTTTGTCACGCGCATGGAGCATGACTTCTCTACCATCTCTTTGATTGGCTTCTATGCTCCCCCTGCTTGCTTTTAGGGACTTACTTTTTCTTTTTGTATAAGCCCTTTATGTGATTCCATGTCTTTTCCAGCTGTCTTACTCAAGTGTTTCCTCTGCAACCTTGCTCTCTCTCCCTCATTCATGTTGCTCTCTCTCACTTTTATGCTTCCCTCCTACACTCCACATTGTTGTCTGTCACCTGTGTTTCTCCCTTTGCCCATGTTCTCTCCTTTGTGTTGCTTGTCCCCCTGCCCACCGTGTTGCTAAACATAACCCATCAAACCCTTCCCGATCCCACTCCTTCAAATCAATCATCCACTTTAGTTTAATTAAAAAAAAGAAGACTTTTCTAAATTTACTGAGCTATCTTGAATGAGTAAGTAAAAAGAAAAAAAAAGCTGGTGTCCTTTTTTAGGCACAGGCGCGCATGTTAAACACATGCGCCCACCTAGACAATGACAAATCGATGTATGTTCAATTTGGTCCAATTTTTCTGATTTTTAGAACGACTTTTACATGATCTCTGTAAACAGCACAAATAGTACTAATTATTTTACCCAACGTTTTTGCCTTGAGAAAAACATGTTTGTAATATGTCAAGACAGATTTCCGCTAATTGCTTTTATTTATTTACGATACTTATGTAACATAGCGTTTTCCCTATTTGAGTGACAGTGTTCTAAGGAACAAACTTGAAATAGTGCCTCTCAGTGGACTAGTAAACAGAACAGAGTAAACAAATGTCCAGTGATTCCAAAGACACAATTATGTAACTCATCATAGTTACACAAATGTTAGATCATCTATCAAATACATTGCAATGAGGGAAATAATTAATGCAAGTCATTAAAACCAGGGCCACTGTAATTATTCGGCAAGAGGGGACCTAATTATGTGGCAGGGTTGACTAAAGTATGCAGCAGGAAAAGCCAAATTATGTGGCTTAATGCCGCACATTTTGTGACAGTATTATTACACTTGTTAAAACTGTCTGGGCATAGGTTGCCGAGAAATCAAAGGGGAGTGAACAGCACCCTTTTCAAAAAACCAGAGTCTCTTTAAAGACATTTTTTGAGACCCTCGCCCACTACTTTCTGCCAGTGGTTTGTATGATATCACTAATGTACTTGTAGCAAATCGTTTCATCGTCGGGTCTTACCTCCACCTGGAGGAGGAGCGCCTGGATATAGAAACATGGTGGAATCTGTAATAGTGAGGTAAATTACCCCGTATCCCAAAAGAAATACTGTTTTAATAAAACAGGGATGGGTGTAAGGTTAAAAACGTTTTGATGTTTTAGGGACGTATTATTTAAACTTAGAGATAAGGGAACCACAGGCTTTCCTTTGGTTGAGCGTCCACTGACTCCGCCAGGGCAAGCCTTGACCTGCTGATCCATCCGACATGGAGCCTTCCTGATGAGGCCCCACCTAGTTTAGGGAGAAGTGACTGCCACTTGATTTCCCTGCTTCACATGGTGGCCCTGGGCAAGGAACTCCAACAAAGTCCTTGAAATGCAGGAAGAAAACTCCCTAAGTGCTTTTTTGTTTATTTTCAAACTCAAACTCCCTCTTTGGGAGCATGTTTCTGACAAACTAAAACGATTTCTGTGTGGAGCCAAAGCAAACTGGCAGCCTCTCAGCAAACTCTTCTGTATTGCACACAGTGGCTGCAACAGTGGTTTCTCTGAAGGCCATGAGATCCCCACGAGGTAGGCATGGCTCTCACATTAGGAGTAGGCATTTGTCCTCCAGAGGAGCGAAAGGCATAGCTTCAGCTGACCTGCCTGGCCCCCTAAATAAACCTATTAGTCCTTTTGAGGGTGAAGAGAGCTGCTCCGTTAGATATCACAGTGAATGTGATAAATGTGGAGCCCACGTAAGTGCTTTCTTTTGGGTCAAAACATATTTGTTTAATTCCTTACAATAAAAATAATAGTATGAAACCCATTTTCTACATATCTGACCTAACCCTAAAATCTGTATGTAATATGGACGGTAGCAAAAACTATTTGCTACATTCTTTATGACACACGTAACAAAACTGGCACAAAAGGAATTTTCCGCCCTTTTTGCCCCGACACAAACAGCACACTACTCCCCCTCTGTCCATACTCTGTTATGAGGATACCGTGAAGTGGATGCACTTAAATACTGGAATGTGGATAGGTGACGTTTTTTCCAAGCACCGCCACAGTATTTTGATACATCGCTGACATCTGCAAGTGTTTTGGTGCCATGGGCCCACTTCCCTTTTACCTTTCACCACGGGACTGGTACATTTAATATTTGAGTCACATTCCATGAGTAATATGGTTTATTCTTTTAATCAGATCACCGAGTAATGCAACTCAAAAGGTGTGGCATAAATGTCCTTTTAAGTGTTTTTCTGCCATCTTGTTCTCAACTTATACTTCAGGACATTCATCCTTGTTAGCTCATGAGCCAGACATATCAATTTTGCCTCGCTGTGTCATCTGAGCAACATAAATAACCACAGATGCTCAGTGCATGTATGCAACTTTCACATTTCCGCTCAGGATTTTCAAGGTTTGTTACAATTATGTTTTTTGAAGTCTAGCACAACACTCATCCCAAGGTACTTTGGAATTATCTTGAGTCCAATTATATTTCTAGTGTGCCAACTGTTCCTTGATAAACAAGCTTAAGAAAACCATAAAATGTCTTTTATCTTCCAGATGCAGTTTGCACACTGCAGCGAATCTGTTCTAATTAGTGTTATTTAAAAATCAAGGGATTGCATGAGGAGATTTGGATGAACGCCGGTTCTGAGTGTATCGTCTCCTTACAGCGTCGCCTGCCTTCTTTACACCCTTGGAGAACTTGGGGCAACCGCATGACTGCCCAAGGCAGCTCCCTTATGTTCAAATGACTTCCGCTGCAGACCTGATCTGCCACTTAGTAACACTAGTACATCACCTTGGTTGCTTGGTGTCTTGTCTACTTTTCTCAAGTTTAATCTTGCGTGGCTTCCTTCAAAAGCATTCTCACGCGGATATTTGTGTTCTTGTAAGGTTCTAGGCCGTGGTGCGGAGCAAGAGTGCAGTGGACCCAAATGCAAACAAGCAAAATGGGCCTCTCTCCCATAGTTTGTTAGTGAAAAAAAACAGCCATAAATGTGGCGCGTTGGGTCCCTCTGACCTGTGGATTCTTCTGTCACTGCACCTGCTCTGCTTTTAATAGCTTTATGGCAGTACTAGGTCTCCATATATCTGTTCTCTAATGTCTCACTGGAGTTGGTTTCTTTCTCCTTTGACTAAAAACTCCCTTTTTTTTGGTTATCTTTAGTTCTACTGTATCCATATAGTTTCACCCATTACTTAGCTGTTTTGTGATTTTAACAGATTAAAACTGTTTGATAAAGATTTTCGCCTCTTAAATGTCAATTTATCACGGAATACACCAATCAACAACTGAGGGATGACCAGTTAGCCTTTCCAATGGGTCTGCCTCTGTGCAGCCCCATGTGTTCCACTTTTCTTTTTTTTTTGTGACTGTTGATGTGTATGAGCTAAAACATTTTTTATGCAGCTGATCACAGTTTATGTGGCAAGACTGATGAATCCAAAATCCTGCGGAAACAAAACTGGGCCACAGAATCTCATAATTCTAGTGGTCCAGCTTATGTTTTTGTATTTTGACTTTCTGATGTTGTATGCACTGGTAAGCAAAAGCAAAAATAATAAAACAGTATCGAGACATTGGTTTGTTTGTTGTCCAACACTACCATTAGGGGTAACAAGCGCTACATAAATGTAAACCGTTTTTCCCTCTTCTATCCCTCCGCTATACTTCTCAATCCAAATCACTGACTAATAGCCATCACACAAATTACTTTCATATTTCACTATACTAATTCACCACTAATGCTTTATGGGTTCCAGAGTAGCGTGCTACTCGCTGAAAAAAGCACTGTAAAACTCCATCGGGGTGTAACATGCGCTATATAAATGCAAACCCTTTTCCCTCTTCTATCCCTCAGCTATCCTTCTGAATCCAAATAACTGTCTAACCTATCCACCACTCTATTTACTTTCATATTTCACTATACGAACAGCACTAATCCTTTATGGGTTCTGGAGTAGCGTGCTACTCGCCGAAAAAGCGCTTTGATGCTTTGTCAGGGGTAGTAAGCGCCACATAAATGAAATTAAAATACAGTACAATGAACAAGGCAATCCAATGGCTCCACATCTTATAGAAGCCTTGGGCCATTTAAATTGGCGGTGGAAGCATAGTGTAAGTCTCATATGATCGGATCCTATCAGATCTTCAGCATATTGGCCTAGTAGTAATATACATGCAGGCAGTAAAGACATAACCACATTACAACATTTGAAATACCTGGCATGCATTCAGCCCTTCCTCGCCTAAGTCAGACACGCCCTTGTTAAGCCATTTTCTAGAATTTTTATTAGGTCATTTAAATATCCAGCACTTTGTCTTCAAATAGGATCTTGTTAGAAAGAACCGACAATTAGATTAAATACATGTTGACCAATTAAGGCTCTTACACAAATGAAATTAACAGTAAACAGCAAATGTACAATAAATTTCGCCTTTTTGATATGGCTAACAAAATGGTAAAACAGCTCTACTGCTTTGATGGATTTTCTGACGGGCCGCACAAGAAACAATATTTCTTCTGTCACAGGAAATGGAATTCTTTCCCTGCAGTAGTTTTCTTAATTTGCAGTGTTCTGTACCGTTATATATTTTTCTTTTGACATATTAGTTGACACACACATTGACTTTTTTGTAATAAACAGTTTTCGCCATAATTGCTGCCAGATCAGAATATGGCGTTTTAGTTTCTGAAATCCGCTGCCAGCTAAAGCACTGACAATCAAAGTGCCACAGTCAGCCAGGCCTGGCCTGCAGCCTTGAATTTTGTTAAAACTACATTAAATACACATATTAGTACACCTCCAGATCTCACTTTCACAGTGTTAGCAACATACTGCCCTTAAAATAACGCGGGAACGTGAATCCAAATCGGTTGGATTTTATCAATCAGTGACATTCATTGTTACGTTTTTTCACTTTAACTACTTGAGAAATTGAAATATCGCAATTTTTCCCCTCCTAAAAGCATGTTTTTCTTTTACCAGGACAAAAGGCTTCCGGTTTTCAGAGACATTTGTGAAGTGGAGAAGGGCTTGTCTGTCGTCATTGACACAGCCTAGCTCCTGTCCCTATGAGACCCCTGGGTGTCGTTTGATGAGAATCACCCTCCATTTTGAAGACCACTGCCATAAATACTTACATTTCTTGAATCCACCCTCCATTGTGAAGAGCCTTACCTTTCAGATCCTAACCTGCCAAATCACACAGGTGCCCCTCTTGAACAAAGTGCATTGTTCCAAAACCCATAACTTATGCTTTATGATAGAATAAAGTAATAACCTTTCAGGTAGGGTTTCTATGTTTCTAACATGGTGATGCCTTCTAATATGAAATACAATGGTTAGCATGGCCGGACAGTCCGTAGTAGGCACCGGGCGTTTTCCTAGTGGGCCGGAAGGGTGGGGGCTGTTTTTGGACCGGTGGAGGCCATTTTTTGTTACTGGGGGCCAATTTTGCTGTAGTATGGCAAAATCTCCCCACTTTAACAAAAGAGAAACAGCAGTGTTTCCCACCAGAACTAGCCCTCACTCCACCGGAGCCCTTCTGACACAATTGCCAGGGCTGGTTTACATTCCCAGTCCAGCCCTGATGGTTAATTTTTTTTATCGGTATCAGGTAAATGTGGTGTGCAAGCAGTATAGAACCTATGAATTATAGTTGTTTATTGGTAATGATTCCTTCTCATAACGATATACCAAATCTGAATAATAACCTCACCAAGTCAGTCCAACATCATGTATAAACCTATAGCCCTAACTTCTTTCAGAATATAAGGTGTAAAAAAAAAAAAACAATGACGGCAAAAATAAGTTGTGCATACTAACCTAAAGCAGAGTAATTAAATGTGGCATCTATTGCATATTGGGCAACATGGCCTCACAAGAGACACACATTGTCAAGTTCCAACCGGGTTTCTTCTACTTCAAGAATAAGTTAACCTAATTTGGAGCATAGTGACTCTTATCCGGGTGTTTCTAAATCTCTTGATCTCTTGACCGTCTCCTAAATCCTCCTTCCTCTCCTATGCCCTCCCTACTTCGGGTGATCCATTCAAATGTTCATAAATATCGAGCACTTTGAAGCAGGAATTTGGTGATCAAATGGGCTGACGCCTGGGAATAGTCTGGCTGGACATGAGACTGCTGTTCTTTTTTACAACCTACTTGTCGCTGGACAAAAATGATCACCAGGGAGCATGTGGGAAGCCGTCACACCAGGACCATGAGACATGATGTTACTGCATTTCATTCTGTGATTACTGTCATTTCTTTAAATAAGGAAACATGGTACCTTCATAAAGCCAGCTTGACTGTGAAAGACACCTATGAATGGAATACATGCAACCAATTCTGGTCATTGTGAAATTCCCAATGTCTGATCAGCCCTGAAGAAAATCCCATTGAATGAGTACAAAATAAGTTTCCTGGAAAATCTTTATGTAAACGTGAAGTTAAAGATTGGATTAACGGATTCAGTAAACCAAGATGTCTACGAGATATCTTTGATACATTTTTCAATGTGTACTATCAAGGTGTTTTATATTTGAATGGTGCACACCAGCAATTTAATATTTGAATTGTCTGTGGAAAGTAGCTCACTTTTCCTTGAGGGACATGAGTAGTAGATGTTTAGCAGATAATCCCTGATGGTTATGCACGTTCACCACAGACTCAGTTTATGAACTGACCTAGAGTGTGGTATTCAAGTTTGCCATAGTTACTACTTTGTAAATCAATTTTTCTTTGCATGCAATGTTCAGATTGTAATGGATTTTGTAAATCGGAAATAAATACACTTTTCTGATGATGAACTCCAAGATCACACCTATGCTAACTATCTTCTGCATGGCTATCAAACCAGCTTCATATCACACACCATCACTGTGACCCCTACCATTCAAATCATAGCTGATGCCCTCCTGTTCACAGAAATAGATGACCCCCTGCCTCCAGATATTGCAGGATGTCTTGTCCGCCTTCAATAGCACTCCCATCCACACCAAGCAGTTTCAAATGGGATTCACTGACAATCTCCTTTACATGTTCTCCTACCTATCCAACCAACACTAGATCATTCACATGGGTGGAAACTCGGGTATCTTTCTATACCTCATATGGCGATACTATTTGTTTTGATTCCGAAGGACGCTGTGCTGCTGTTTTTGTTCTCCAAACTTGCAGCAGCACATTACACAACAGGAGCCAATTTGGCAGATGACTCAATTATTCAATTAGTTCTAACACAAGGCGAAACTGACTCCACCACTTAATAAAATATTCAGTTCTCTTCTTACAGCTATTTAAGGACACTGTTCTTTGTGTACTACTTAACATGTTATTTCTTCGATTTGATATGCTTCCATTTGAAAATCTTAAGTAATAACTACAAGAATATCCTAATGAATACTGCTGTGGGGGATGGGTAGGGAGAATAACGATGTAAAGGATGCATGTTTAACCTGATACATTTCAATCAAATCACCCCATTAAATATATAAAGATAATGACTAAAGCAACTTCAGGAAAGCATTAAAAACAGTGCTAGATCTCATACTCAGGTTTGAGGTGATCGGGTGGCGAGATACCCCTGTATGGGTGATTCGTTCACAATATCAGATTGTATTATAAAATAATAATGACACTAAATAATCCTCTGATTTTCACCCACTTGCTTTGTGTGCATTAATATTATCTTTGTTACTGACATTGTTCCCTTGGCCTCTACAGCTACAATTTTAAGCAGCTGCTTGTGGCATGTATTTCTCAAAAATCCAAATATAGTCTTGGCTCATTGTTATTCCACTTACAGTTAGTCAGAGTGGGCCCCCTTATAGTTCTTGCTGCAGCAATGCTTGATTGGATAAAGTGTCCAATAAAAAAAGGTTCTCCGACATTTCCTATGATTTTCACTAAGCCTGGGCAAAGTTTCATTTATACAGGCATAATTTGTGCAGCTTCTAACATTTAGCTTTACACTTGTTGTGCAAAATGCCAGAGATTACACCAAGCAGCATAAGTGAAGTTTTGTTTAGGTAAATATCCTTTGGCGTGAACACAGGAACAACGTCAACGAACAAAAATAATACGCTGTTCTCACTTCTTCTTTTTTTTTTTTTTTTTTGCGTGAACGTCATCCTTCTGTTAAATGGATGCGAGGTTCACTTTCTGACTTCGAAAATGACACAGATCCTTAAACCAACATTTTGTGTGATTTCACGTAATGATATGTCATTTTTGGCATTACTCAAAAGTCCCGTTCGAGAAATTCAGCAAATTTCCCCATGCTTAATTTGGGTATTTGGAGTAATTACTGGCAGGGGGGCAGGGGGGTGGGGGGGGGGGTGTATAATAGTCGTACTGGTATAGCCCCCGGTGATTCACGATGTAAAAACGGCAAATGTCAATACAAATTCTATATCACATGATGAATGTCATAAATATCTGAACCTAACGGCCAATCTACAGAGGTTATTGATAAGAAAAAAATCACAGTTTAATAATAAAATTAGATACAAAGATTAATAAATACAATATAGGTAAGAAAGTAATCCTATCCTATGTGTAATCTCCCAAAAATATATTTATATATATATATCTGTTTCATACAATAATTGCCAAAACATAACCAAATTCAAAGGGGAAGAATGGAGGGGAAAAGGAGGAAAGAATACTTTCCATACATATACATAACAACTCATATATTTTCTTTATAACATTTCAGAATGAGTGGCTTAACTCATAAATGATTTTTTGCATTGATAGCTCCCAGTAATTAACACACAATTCCTTGCAGCTCAAGGTTGTTCTACTCGGTTATAAAAATTGCCAGAATTAACAAGTTTAGCCTCGGTTAGTGTTTTTTATGGGCATTCTCTGACTACAGCACTAACAACTGACAATAATGTTTACCGCGCTGCAGTAGTAAGTACAATATTTACTCTCAGGTTCCTAAACTTAGCTAGGTTACTGTAAGTTTCTTTGTAGCATGTCACAGCTATCTTACTGATCTTTTTTATTTTCTTAAGGTTCCACTGACTGTGTGTGTTATGCAACCGTGGGCATTAATGATCCAGTCACCTCTGCACTGCACATTATCATAGGTAAGTTGGCTACCAGGATAAAGTTTATCATTTATTTCACGAGCAAGTAATATTAATACAAAGTGTTCAGAGAAAATTTCAGATTACAGTTAGAATAATGTTTCTCATGCCAATGTTTATGAGCTGAGCTTGAAGAAAATGGCCAGTTCTCTTAGAGCGCCAGCTGGTGATGAGAAGCTATGACACACATGTTATGCACGTGCAAAGTTGTGCCGTGTGATTTCAGAATGGAACTTCAAGATAGATTTAAGGAAACCTAATCAGACTAGAGACGTTTCATCTCATATTTCAGAAGGTTCAAACAGGCTACCTTACTGGCCCATCTTAGTTCTCAGGTGACTGTAAACATTCTGAAATACTCCAAGAAACATGCAGAATTTAGTTATACATTTGGAGATGGACCTACAATGTACCACAACTCAACAGTGTCCCAGAAAAACTTGAATCTCAGGAGAGCACTGAAAAAGATCCCCTCCCCAATCTCACTTTCTATCTGAAATAGCTGTAATGGTAGAACTGGTTGCATCTTGCATTGATTATGTCAACATTCCCTACTTTTGCCCCGGGAGTGCTAGCCCTAGAAATGCTTCAACAGGTGCAGAATGGAGCATCCCACTTTTTGACCACTCTCCCCAGAATGAAAGAAACCCGTTGCTCCTCCACTGCAGACCCTTGTTTGGATACCGGTACATAAGTGCATCAGATTTAAAGATATACATACAAATTGTTGGGTCTGTCTCAAGATCAGTAAAGTACACGCAAGTACACACAATCTCTCAGAGATTGGGAGGAGCGGTCTGAATTCTCCCCACCTCATCCTCTGCGGCTAAAAGCTGAAGTACCTTCTCTTCAAAAGGCACTTCAAGTCTACCTGAATTCAGTCCCCTACACACTATTTCTCTCCTTGTCTTCGTCTTGCTGGTATGTTCCTCTATGACCTCATGTCCCTTGTCTGCTTCCTGCTTTTGGGCACATAGTATATGACATTATTTCCTATTACTTAATGTGGGATTCCACATTAACTTTCAGTTGATTACTTGGTTGTTCAAACAATTTTTTTCTTTTGTGAATGCTTGACTTTATTTATGTAAAACATTCTCATGTCTCCGGGTAATCTTCATGCTGCATAAAACTGCATAAATAAAGAAATGATTAGGTCAAATAAGGTAGGCAAAGGAGAACGTTTCTCCTTGAAAGCTGCAATATTCTGAAACTAATTACCCGGGCAATTCAAACATGTGGAAGATATTCCATGATTCAGGAAGGCTTTCAACACATTATGGTTTACATCTAATATTTTCCACCTTGCACTATCATATTCTGATATAGCAATAAAATCGGAAAACCTTAGAGCAGATACATGAAAGCTGTGATTTGAGGGTACCACCCTCAGGAATATCAAGTGCTTCGGATGTCCTGCGACTTGCACCCTGTGTCCTCTCAAACTGTCTGGGCAAATCAACACCGGGATCCTTCCTCAAGCAGTAGCTGAGAGGAGAGGCCTCTGCGCATGGGAATGGGATTGAAGGCTGCTCGCACGTTGATTACTATCAGACAAATCACTGGTCATCAAGGCTGTGGCGTCCACAAGTCTAGAAATGCACCTGTGCCTGGAAGCCATAACAGTTTTGGCTAGGAAGGGAGGGGGTCGTTCTTTCCCTTCTCCATTATTTTCAGATCGAGGCAGAGAATAGGGGTAGGAGCATGAAAGATTTAGTTGCTGGTGCTCCAAATATACTTGAATTAAACTCTGTTGCAGAGAACGCCTAGACAGTAGATGCTTGCTCGGTGCTTCCCATAAACCGAGAAAACTACGTAGTCTTCTCTTCTATAAAGACTTTCAGACTGTCCACTGTCCTTTCAGCTCTAAATTAAAGATTCAAGTGGATAGCAGAAATTAAAATAGAAAAACAAAAAAGTAGTCCACATTTTGGTGCAACATTTGAAATGGAGCAAATCGGGTGGTTTAAGTAGTAGTCTCCAGTTTGTTGCTACTGTGCCATCGTGATCTGTATTGCAGAAGGGGTAGTGCAAGCATCTGCTGCCCTTTCTGAATACCCTTGTGTCCCTGGGAGCACAGAAAGTAGGCGCTATGGCCATTGCATCCCAGGGAACTTTCTGTAATACGGCCCTTGTGTTTTTTTCAGTACTTGGCATTGGCTGTAAAACACTAAGATTGTCCACAATATGGTTAGATACCTTTGTCCCTTGCAATAAAATCTGAAAATCCCTGTGCTGATTTGTATGCATTTAAATTGAAAATCTCATATCTGTCTGGCAGTCACACACTGGAAAAGGAAATCCCCATCTAATGAAGTGAATTTAAAAAATAATTATATTGATAGTGTTGCGTGACAATCACAAGGCTTTCTCCAGCTGATGTTAAGTGAACCAGAATAGCCTGCTCATCTTCCCCAACCTCTTCATCTTTCTGTTTTCTGGCTTCTTCAGATCTTTCCCACTATTGGAAGTTCACAGATTTTTTCCTGGTACAGGAGATGGATCAAAGATTTTCTTCTGTGACTTATCACAAAAGAAGAATGTTAGTGCCAAACTATTTGCTAGGAAGAAGTCTTAATGGAGTGACTGATCTGCTGTGCTCTCTCGAATCAATGGCAAGCTAACTAATTTCTCATTTGTAATACATATTTTTGTAACTGGCATATTTGCTTTGTCCTCCTGCTTTTTACTGTAAAGTTTTCAATAATACATCAATAGTATATGTTTGGGAAAAATCCTATCTCTAGACAGCTTGTACTATAACACATTATATTAACTTAAAAGCACTAGATTTATTATTGGCATTTTCTTCTATACGCATTCAAAATTTCCCTCTTTCACCATTAGCGCCAGATGCGCTTCAACTCAGATCCTGTGCGACCCATGCAATGTACTTGCCACTAATTTGTTTGATATTTGATTTTAAAGGATCTCGCTTTGCTTTGACACTGATTTATTGACTGGTATTATGAGATTTTGAACCGTATTTGTGCACAGAATTATTATTTTCGATGACTATTTCTACCTACTGATTCCTCACCTCATTAAATCTCCCAGGCACCAGACTAGATCTGGAAACTTGAAATAAATCTCCCACACGAGCAAATGGTACCCTGGCTCTCAACTCTGGCCTCTTCCCAGATGAAATGTCATGGAGCAAAATATGGCTCCAACTGGTCCACTGATATCAGTTCCTTTTATCTTTACTCTTAGATCTGCATCCATAGTGCTCTTCTTGACATTTCTAGTACTTCTGGTTACAGCGATTGTGGTTTAAGTACCCAGTTTCTGCCTAGCCCAAGTCTGAACTTTTTGCTTGACCTCGTTTTATCTTCATCTTCCCCCGGTGGGAATTAGGATATCTTTAAGGGACCACCCAGGTCAATTGGTCAATAGGTCTGGATCCCAGAGTGAGTCTGGAGCGATAGCTTCAGGGTTGCGGTGTACCTCTTATGACCATTTTGCCTCTATCTGCTTGAGGGTTGTCCCCCCCAACCATCCGGTGCGGCACCCACTTGCAGAGCAAGTCTTCTTGTCAGCGGCCACATTGCTCAGCTTTGGCTTTGGTGATGTTCTTAGACTTCGTTCCTTCGCAGCAGGACAGAGACCTGCCACCGATGACTGCCTCTGATCCAGATCTGTGCCCAGAGCTTCTACATGCTCTTCTGACTTTCACAGCACCTGATGCTAGCTCCAATCAGGTGACTGCATTAACTCAGGCTTTGCTTCTAATGTCTTGCCCTCCTTTGGCCGCCACTGGTGTAATTTAAAGCCTCAAAGTTTCGATGGGTCTTATGACCTCCCCTCCAACAGTGGCTCCTATCCTAGTGCCAGTTGCCCTCAGTTGTCTTGTTGATGATGGTTTGAACGTTGTGGTTCTGCTTGTGCTTCCACGAGCATTGTCAACTTCTTTGCGTTGGTTGTGGGGATGGTGGCCCTGACTCAATCTCTGCTCCTGCCCATTTGCCGGTGCTGGGAGACTTCTTAATGATGCTGAATGTTTGGTCCAGGTTTAGACGATGCCTCTAAACATGCTGACTGATATTAAAAAAGAAGCACAACTCGTTTACAAGCCCACAAGTCTAACATGCGTTTAATGCAAAAAGCGCCAGCAGCACAGCAAATAGGCAAAGACAAATGTCATTTCTTCTGCTCAGAGCTCTCGCTAGCAAAGGGTCAGTTGAAACCTAATGCCAAAAATTATTACATTTGGGACAATGTATATGCGTTGTCTTTCAATGCAAGTATATCAGTAACTTTTCATTGAGGAAGCACGAGACATAAAGACGATATAATTCATGCAAAAAATACTGAGTTTATTATTCTCCCAAAATCTCACTTCTAATTGCCATCATTAGCCTTTCTCCTTCTGACTGTGTGTAAGTTTTCTACTTGGATTTCCATTCTGCAAGTGGTTTTATCTCTAGAGAGCCAATATTCAACTTAAATGGGTCTTCAAACCTCCCTTTTGAGGATGCCCTCTACCTTCAATTCTACCTTGTGTAAAATGGGTTAAATCTTGGAATCATCTCTGTCTGTATTGGAGATGGAGACAGACTTGTTGACAGAAATTCCACAGTTTGTACCGTCTCATCATAACTCTTGTTGCCTTTCCTTTAGGCACTCCAGGACACTTTTGGGGTGCTCTGATTAGGCTTCGGCAATTAGTGCTCAGACCTCATGCTGGTATCACCAAGCTCTGGATGGACCAGCCTTTTTGTCTTCTATGTCTCAGACAGATGGATTGAAGTTACCTTCCTTCGGTATCTGGGTCTGATATCACTTCCTTGCTTCTTCCTCCTTTCCTCTGTCTGAGGCGTGACAGCGCGTGGATGCATTGGAAAGAAAGTGTTCATGAAGGAGGGCCTTACCCCCATTCTTGTGAAACCATGTGCCTTTTGGCCTCTTACTCCAATTCCCTGCAGAAAATGACGGAGATGGCGTTTTCTCTCCTTCCAGAACAAGTATGCAGCCTCTTTGCAGATGTAGTGTGTGATTGGTGTAGCACCAAAAGACAGCTTTTTCGACCTGATATTAATTCAGTGGACATTAGCACCATGTCTAGGGGTTCCTCTGTATGAATGGTCACATTGTTTGGTTGTGTTCTGGGGTGATTACTCTTGCCCTACTTGCTTTGCCCATCAATGGTCATTGCCTCTTTGGATCAAAGGCAGCTTAATTCTTGGACACGCTCAGCTCAGGAAGTGCACACAGCCTTTCTCGGGGAATAATCCCACTGCATGTTGGCTCTGGGGCGACTCAGGTTTCCTGATGGTTGCTCAAGTGCAAGGCTCTACAGGGGACACCAGTGAGTGGGGCAGGCTCAGTCAGGTGCAGGTCGTATCCCTTCCATCTTTGTATTCCCTATACCTTTTGACTTTGAACTTTACATGCCAAAACACACTAGTTGTGAAATATGGTGCACACTTGTTTTGTCTTTCTGCTCTCTTCAGTTTGAAGGGATGTTTTCCCAGTTGGCCTTGCCCCCCCCCGTAAATAATAGAATTTGTGAAACAAACCACTTATTGGGAATATGTTGCTGTAGATTCAACAATCCCCCTGCTCTCCGGTGAGTCAGTCATTAACCTTTAATGCTTGTAAAGATTGACCCGGGAATGGTGCAAATAGCAGATAAAACAGCCACTTATTCATTCTGACTACTTCAGAGAGAAATTCTTTCTGTAATTCCTTAAAAAAAAATTCTAATTTTAGTCGCACTATTTCCTAGAACATACATACAGTTGACATACGATTTGTTTTTTAACAAGTTAACTCTGTGTCCATTTATGGCTGTCCTTCTCTCTTTGGTGGTTGAAAGCCTCTTGAACAGGGTATCCTCATTATGTAAATCAATCACTTAAATAAGTAAGAATCCTGTCAAAAAGTTTACTAGACATATATTATAAGTACTGGCAAGGTTAATACCTTTTTGGGCGTTTGACTCTAGCCCCACAGAAACATGAAGCTAATGCTGAACAGCTCAGTCTGAGAGAATCTTAGATTTTGATATGTGATTGCTTATATTCATCTTGGAGATGGGTTGGGGTTATATGGACTCCTTTTTTGCCTTGGTTTGAGATCTTCCTTTAATTATCTTCTCTCCTGCATGTGATTCTAGCTTGACCCAGTCCTACTATATAATATATGGTTTGTGAAGGGTGGGAGAATGAAGAAAGAGGGGGACATTTAGTCATCATTGAGCACTTGGTAACCCATGGCCCTGTTTTATTGGAGTTGGGGCCCTCAGACATGTGGTGCTCAGACTAGACACTAATACTCTAGAACCCATTAGGAAGGTTTCAATCCGTTATCGGCGACACTGAGGAAGTTATCGACAGTGACTTGCACGTGGTGTTTCGTTAATAGGAGCAGCTTATTCAGCTCGAGTTCTTGACCGGCAGTCGAAGGCAGAGTTGGGGAACTGCGGATTGACAAGACTTTGACCAGAGCCTGACACGTACCGCGAAACAGCCGAGCACTGCCAGTGCCACCTCATGAATAATACAGCTGAAGGCAGCCAGTGAACACATGTTAAGAGCTGAGAGCAGGAACCAGGTTTCAGTGGTGCATGTGAAAAGAAGGGCAAGACAAGCCCAATCCCCCTTAAAGGAAGCACAAAATTCATATCTTACCAAAGGAAGACAAGACAAAGATTGACGGTTGACATCCAAAAGCGAAAAAAAGGCTGAAAACAATCCCAATTCCCCTTAAAAGGAAGCCCAAAACCAAACAAATATCTTACCAAAAGAAACCCGACTGACGGTTGACATCCAAAATTGCAAAAAGGCTAAAAAAATACCAGCAACGGAGCAGGAGACAGCACTAACACAACTGTGGCATTAAGAGGAGGTTGGAGGGAGGAATGCTATAGTAAAATGTAAAACGCTATGGTGCCGAAGCTGTGTAGAAGTGAGATATTGTCACACTACCGTAGATTGGGGGTCGAGAAGGGAAGTTTATAGACTACTAGGTATGTTCCCTAATACAAATACCAATACAATATATACCTATAGTCTAAAGAAATGACAAAGGCACAATAGGTGTGTCACTCCAAATACCCACAAGTAAAGAATTAATAATAACAGAAAGGAAGACAAGACATCCCTTAAGGATAAGATCCCTCACTCACCCGAAGGTGACATGCTTCATCATTGGGGTCATCCTTACCAATGTTCAGACCTGGTCTGCATTGGGAGCTGCTACTTCTGATGGATTTAGGGAAGTAGCTCAGAGATGTTTTCACTATTAAGGACTAGGATGTTAATCCCAATGGAGCTGGAGTGTGTAGTGAGGTGTGCAGCGCTGTGAAAAGATATATACACTAAGTGGTGAAGTTAAAACTGCCTAGGTGCAATCACAGAGCAATGCTTTAATAGTGTGTTGTACTTGACAGGATTAAAAGAAAGGTAACAGCACAGTGGTATGGATTTAGAACCACTGTCACTCGGTGGTCGGATATTCCTGCCTCACCTCTACCTGGCGAACTGCTCTGGAGGGAGGCCCCGCTCTGTCCGTCGGTACCTCGTCACCTTCGAGAGCAAGTCCCGGGATCCTACTGTTGAGGATACCTGGGTATGACCTGACTGAAAAGACAAGCAGGAATACCGGTTCTGTATAAATTTTCTTTATTATTTCTATGTTTATTTTTACACTAAACAGTGCAGCAGCATCATCACTAATGCAATCTGGTCCTGAAGAAAGCCATTGATACATGAGTAGTGATCTAGAGGCTGAAACATGTCGACCACCGAGTGACAGTGGTTCTAAATCCATACCACTGTGCTGTTACCTTTCTTTTAATCCTGTCAAGTACAACACACTATTAAAGCATTGCTCTGTGATTGCACCTAGGCAGTTTTAACTTCACCACTTAGTGTATATATCTTTTCACAGCGCTGCACACCTCACTACACACTCCAGCTCCATTGGGATTAACATCCTAGTCCTTAATAGTGAAAACATCTCTGAGCTACTTCCCTAAATCCATCAGAAGTAGCAGCTCCCAATGCAGACCAGGTCTGAACATTGGTAAGGATGACCCCAATGATGAAGCATGTCACCTTCGGGTGAGTGAGGGATCTTATCCTTAAGGGATGTCTTGTCTTCCTTTCTGTTATTATTAATTCTTTACTTGTGGGTATTTGGAGTGACACACCTATTGTGCCTTTGTCATTTCTTTAGACTATAGGTATATATTGTATTGGTAGAAGTGAGATATCCCATCTGTCTCACTGGTGCCGGGCCACCCTTTGTCTACAGGTTCACAAAATGAGGATCGACACTGTAGTGGAACAAATCACAAGTTTATTACATCTCAGGAGAGGAGTCTGTCATACAGACACTGCAAGTGTCTGAGAGGGAACTGATAAGCATGGTTTCAAACCTATCTGTTATACATTTTTGGTACAGTAAGACAAGCACTAAATTCCCCTTGCCATTGTCACATAATGCTTACACAACCCCTTTTGGCATTTTTACATAATGCGTACATGCTGAATTGTTGAATCCTGACAAACCCCCTTCCACGTCACGTTCATCGATCGGCAGGGGTGGGTACAGGCATTGGTGGGCTTGTAGATAGGAACATCTGCGTGCTCGGGTCGTTCGGCAGGGCAAGGCAGGGCCTCTACTCTGGCACGCAAGTATTACCAGTTCAACCAGCTTTCCAGTGAACATGTAACTTCTGACTTTACGAAAGTCCCTCAGAAACACAACACTTGGGCTGGTAGACAAAATGGAAGAGGAGTAGAGGCTTACTTACCAGAATACATTTATTACCGTTCAACAGCTGAACACAGGCAAACATTTACAGAGCTGACAACCAAGGAAAATAATGTCCACCAAAGAACAAATAAACAACCATAGTGTAATGATCAGTACTTAGTGCCTGCTTCGTGGGAGTAATAGAAGAGAAAAGGGAGGGAAAAAGAGGCAGAACTGACCACTACTAAGCAAGGATTTTTAAAGGGCACTGAAACAATCAAATGAAAAGCTGTGGGGAAAGTTAAAGCCTACTAAAGTAGATACAAGAGGTCTTAAGCTTGATCTTAAAAGGGTGCCAGGTGCCACCTTTTATGGTCCTGTGATGTAATGTCTGGGGAGGAGCCAGAGTCGAAACAGTGTTGGCACCACCTCCTAGTATGGGAGAGCTATTTTAAGTAAGTGTTTGGATCTGGTCTGACGCCTGGGAGAATTCCTTAGCTGAGGAATCTACAAGTAGATAGAGTACCAACCATAAAGAGCATTACCAAAGGGGTTATTCTTTTCTGTTGCAGTCTAACTACGTTTTGGTTAGTGCTTCTGTTTTTAATGTAAACACTTTGTTGAAATAAAAAGTACATTGGTAAATATGCTGACTTGTGATAGAAAAATGCATAACGCTTTAAATTGTACACCTTTGATTGCTAAACTCCACTAAAGAGTTTTCAGGTTTTCACCCACATTCCTTGAAAATCTCCGTGACGTTTGCCTCAATTACTGGTACTAAATATGTGCTAAGGCAAATCATATCTGTGATTGCAGTAGATAAGGTTTGTTTAATACTCTGTATTACTATCAAGGAAAGTTGTTACGCTGTGTTTTGTTTTTGTGTTTATTGCATATCATTTAAGTGGACAGTTTTAAATTAGATATCGGACTTGTGAGTTTGAGGGCCTTTAATCTGAGTCAATTTGCTTGGTCAGTCCAGTAATAATATGCAGCTTGAAATCTATAAATCCTATTAACAGAAATGTTTTTCCTCCCCCCAAAGGTGACTCACAGAATTTGGATGTTTGTTCGGCCCACCACAACAACACCTTCTTGAAGTACTCTGTCTCTTTGATGGGATATGGCTTCTATGGCGATGTGTTAAAGACCAGCGAAAAGAATCGATGGATGGGTCCATCCAGATATGACATCTCAGGTACTAAGAGCGTAAACCCACTGTCATAGTAAAGGGCAAACACCAAAAACGGACCCATGTGATGCTGTGCCTGAGAAGCTGGGACATACATTCTCAAGAGTGAAGAAAGTCTTTACTGCTGTACGAGTGTGTAGGTTTAGGTTTTATTGGAGATTTTCAAGGATTACTCCAGCTTTCCTAAATATGTATGGAGTTTTGTCCTTTAAGGAGATCTCAGCAAGATGGAACACTAATTTAAAGGTTTACTGCTGACATCTGGTGGTATCTTTGGGTCAATAAATTGAATACTACTAAATTGTGTGATAGTGAGAGCTGCTATTTAATGCTTCCTGGAACAGTAAAACTGTGCTATAAAGCCTTCTTTAAAATTGTGATTATTATTGTTAATATATGAATCTCAAAAGGCTTAATTAAGAAAGGTTACAGAGTCCCTAATGGAGGATAACAGTGATTTAATAATAAAATGTTTTTCTGGGTGCTTTTGTTGTAGAGTTGTGACATAAAGCTTTGACCCTTCACATAAACTAACTTCATCCTGCATTATCACATAAGTTAGATTTCAGTCGTAAGTGACATGGTGTGAGGATAAATCGAAACTTTTGCTCTTCCTCTGGTTTTATGTGTGTAGTCTGAGAGAATGCCAGAGTTTGATATGTGATTGCTCATAATCATCTTGGAGATGGGTTGGGGTTATAGCCTTCTTTTTTGCCTTGGTTTGAGATCTTCCTTTAATTACCTTCTCTCATGCATGTGATTCTAGCTTCTTGCATTAAGAATTCCATGAATGAATGTCATGTTTGGAGAGTATACCATTGACAGCCTTCCTCTGATACCAGAACTCTCCAACCTCTTCTAGCCGCACAAGCATCTATCTACTTTTCTCCAGCTTACTAGTGGGTAAGGGCAAAAGGTGTTTCAAGTGGAGAGTGAGCTCTGTCAGGAAGATGTGAGCACAGCAGTGCAGCCAACAGCGGAAGGGTAGAGTTAGCCTGCACCTTGGATGTTTGCCTACCTTGATCCTGTACCGTCCAATTAATACATGATGGCATTTAAGGCAGAGTGTTGTTGCTGCAATACTTCCTTAAATCTGTGGTATACATGTGCTAATGTTTATGGTGTTATTATTAGAAGCACTTCCACTTCTTGATGTTCTGACGTCTTTGGGGGGAACTTAATTACACAATATAAACCATAATAAACAAAATGAGGAACTAAGGTTTGATGCAAAGAATATTCCCCTTCCTGGCTCCCCTTTTGTTGTGCTGGTTGGTTACGTTCAAAACTGATTAGTAGCACTTCTGCTCTATCATGATCATCGATTATCTTTAATCACTTTTCCCAAAGAGAACAGAAGAATAGATTGATGGTATTCTGGGAACATTGGATCTGAGTTGGACCAAGAAAGTGAACCTCTGTCACCTCTTATTACATATAACTTAGCATAGCACAAATTAGGTTGGTGGAAAAATTAGCTTTTCAGGTTGCCCTCTACTAATAATGATAACAGCAATCTTTAGGATTTGGCTACTTGGAAACCTTTGATAATTTACAGTGCTTTGGCCCAGGGTTACATTTTTAACTTGTTGGTGCATATTCTTGGCAGTGTGGGCCATGCATAAAAATTATTTGGAACGTGTTGCTTCTAACTGCAACTACCTGGATCTGCAAGTCGCTTCAGTCATTCACCCTTTATTTCAAGTGGATTCTTGCATGGTTGTAGACCCAGAGAAAAGAAAGGGTTTTTTAATTTTTATGCACATGTGTAATGGCTGATACAATGGCATTACAGAACGTGTGATGGGAACTGTTAATTTGCTCAACAAACATAGACAATCATCATTGGTTCACATCCCAGAAAAGGCTTTCAAAAGCCAAAAAATGGATATAGGACTCCTGCAAAATTATAAACAAATTTGTAAAGGTATCAAACTGAAGGAGAAGCTACACACTCACAAGCAGCATACTGTACCAAATAAATAAGACATGAACTGGTTTGTGAAACTAGGATTACATTGTGGACCTCAAAGTTGTTAGGTTGCATCATAGTTCGAATTTACATAGGAGATTACTGCACAAACACTTGGCCTTCCCGAGTTTGCTGTCTTTGGTCTCCCCATAGTGTCTGAGTTCGTTCTGGGTTGAGTAGCATCTTTTGTGTTATAAATAGCATGTACAGGGCATTTGATCTCTGGTAACTGGTCCTAAGCAAAAAATGTTGGTGTTATTATTTGTGTTGTATTCAGCGCACCTATATATAAAAAGTATGGCTGCATGGTTGAAAAATGTTACTAAGGAAGTTCATCAGTAATTTAAGATGTTCAATCTAAATTCCATGAAAGCTTCAATTTTACATTTAGTAGCTCCAGACTAGTAAGCAGCCAACATGTTTTGTCCTCCAGAACTCACACTTCACCAAAACTGTTTGTATTTGCTTGAGTTGGCGAATGCCAATTTTAAATTGCTCTAGTTTGACATGTGAAATCAAACAGTGTAAGAGCATAGGATATACCTAAGTCTATACCCAAAAAATGATGAGATGTGAACCATGCAGAAAATTTGTATCTGCTAGGCAAGGGTAAGAGTGCTAGTACCAAGACTTCAAGATCTGTTGATATCCTAAGGCCAATTTCTGGAGTGGTTTGCAAATAATGGTGAGGATAAGTGTTAGCATGAGCCCGGAAAATTTGGAGGGATATAGGGCATCCTGTGTGTACAGCTACTAATATTGACATGGTGCATTAATATTATATAGAACATCCATATTGTTTTTCTTGTAGGTGAATGTGGGTGTTTTGTGATGACATGAGAGCAGTGAGCATCAACCCATGAGAGTTGGGCACCATTTGTTACTACTCTTCTGTATGTTGTACGATAAAATGCAGAGACATGTGTGCGAAAGTAACTGATAGGATCTGCTCTGTTGATATTTGTAATTAACGTATACCTGCTCCACTTAAATACCATTTCGTTAAATGCATCTTCCTGAAAAGGACATCAGATGATAAAAGTACTAAATGGCTTAAAGTGTAATTAGACATTTATTCTAAATGTCTATACATGAATAGAAACTATGTGTACTAGAAGCAGTGCAGAACACCACTGGTTTTGTAAGGAAGATGACTCACTTCTTGTTGAAAAAACAATTTTCTTAAACCTGTCCTCTGAGTAGAAGTTCAAAACTTACCTCTGATCCTGTGTATCTTGTAAAACAACTTTTTTTAAATTACTCCACTTTGGCTGCATATTTTGGATGGCCTTTCACCGGTTGCTATGGAGTTTAAACAATCACAGCATTCCCCTTATTCACATTCACTACCATGACAGCACTCACATGGGTGCTAAAATACCACTGATCCTGTTTCTCACTCATTCTTTTGGTTCAAGATTCAAATTAGATGTAGAAGTCCTACTGGGCACAATACTGATAGTTTGGTTTCATGCATCTCCCCACCTAACATCTCCAAAATAGAGTATTCTCCTTAGCATCATTTCACTCTCCACATCTTGACACTCTAGTCAACTGACCAACTCTAACTGGCCACTATCATTCACCATTATCAACCCCATTACAAAATGTCCCTCGTGACCCTGAAGAGCTGTCTACTATTATTCCTCAGTTGTTACCAATCTCTCTCAATGCTTTAAGCCACAGACGATAATATAAAATTATCCTTGGTATGACCTTGGTATGATTCTATCCTTTCAAAATCTCTTTATTAATCTTTCTGTTAATTTACTCAAATCAGAGACTGCATGAGGCAGTGCCAGAAACAGATAGTATGTCCAACTAACTATGAATTTTCTTCTCAGCAACGGGCAACACGTTTTGATACCAATACAGACGTGCAGTAGAGTGTGTGAACTGTGTTCCTTAGAGGTCAAAGAGATCACACATTTTTCTGTCCCTGTTTGGAGCACTATGTGCCTGTCTAGTTCTGTACATCCATGGACAGGTGGTGTGTCATAGAATAACCCATCACACACTTAGGACAAACACAGTCTGTCCTTTGCTACAGAACCATCATTCTCATACTCAGGTGGCCAGACCCTGATTCCCCAAACAGATGGGAAATACTCAGAACAGTGGATATTAATGCTGCCTAAACTCCGCTTCTCACAGTACCAACACTAGCAACATGGTGCACCTACTTGACTTCTCTGTTTAGAATGTCCAGCAGAGTAAATATTTTTCTGAGGGCACAGTTGCTAAATAATTGGCAACTAAACATCCATAACCGTAAGTGTCTTGTTGCTGACACCATACTTCTGTTTTATGATAGGTATGTCCCTCTCCAAACAGGATTAGAGTGCTCTAATCAAGCTAAAAATAAATCCGTCATTGGAACAATGTTGCATTATGCATAGGGCTCCCTATTTACGTTTTTTTTTCTACTGTCACTCATGAGTGCCTGGTCAGTAGGTGTACAGATTGAGAGGTAGGCGAAATAAAAAAGATAATGGATTTCCTAATTAAGATTAATTAAGTGCAGATCTAGAGTTATTTATGCTATTCTGCAAGGCAAGTGTTTTCAGATAACACTATTGCGCTGTATACTGCTAAAACCTTTTGGACATTCAAATGCGAGTATACATTTATCAGTTAAATAAGTGTGGAAAAATACACATTGCAGCTTAATTTATACAGAAAACAAAAAATAAAAATGGATAAATACAGAAAAACTGAGCAAAAATAAATATGGATGAATACAGACGGAAATGTTAAAGAAATAAATACCATAAATCCGGGAGCCCTAATTATGCAGGATACTTGAAAAGAAAGTTGCAAGTGCAAGATTCCTCCTTTAAGCACTTTGCCGCCCTCCACAAAGGGAGTACAATCTCAATGATGTCTTCAATAAACGCATTTTAAAGCCTGCACTAGCAGAGAATCATCCCAAACATCCTTCAAGTACGAATAGTAACATTTCTTACTCGTGACTTAAGCACCATCTCCTGCCATCTCTGTTCCACCTAGCTTTGTCAATCCCCACAAGACTTACTTTCCGCCCTACTCTTCATTTCAGTTCATTGTTGAGCTTAGGTGACCCTCTGATGCCCCTTGTATGCATCCCTGGCTCGCCCCTTTATTTACTTTATTTATTAAGGCCATGATAATATATAGGGCTTATGTGAGCTGTGTTTTCTTCAGCTTTGATACACAGCCAGAGTTCTCTTTCACTTGATTCCCCACTGCCACTTGTTTCAAGCATAATGATGCCTCGTGCTTGAATTCCCGGTTTACTCTTGTCTGCAGTCTTGCTCATGTTTGATTTTCTTGGTTATTCCTCGTTTGAACTCCCATGTTGCCCTTCAATTATGCACTCAGAGTGCCCCTCTTTGGATCTCTTGGTTGTCCCCCTTTTGACACCTAACAATACCCCCTAATTTGGCTGTGTAGCTATCCTCTTATTTGCTTTCTGCAATGTTTTGTATTGTAGCTAATGCCCAAGTGATGTTTCGCCTATAGTTAATTTCTTGTAAATTCCTTTAATTTCAAAAAGTGTCGGTCCTTCCACTGTGATTCCCCCCCTATTTGTTTTAAGGATGTTTACTATTTGATGATCTTTGTGGCCGTCACTGACTTCCCCAGTCTCTCTTGTGTGCTCCTCATATAAACCTCTGGTCACACCTCAGCTGATACATTTTGTCGCTCCTGTTTGTTGCATGGCCATTTTAGGCATTATGGACTCATTGGACCTCATTCAATTGAACACACTTAGGGCTAGATGTAGGAGGACTAATACCAGTCGGTAACGGCCGAAAATCGGTAAATTGGCCGTTACCGACTGGTATTTAGCCCTTTGCGATGTAGGAGGCTCGATTTAAGGAATCGGTAAAATACTGAATGTTTAAATCCTATGTAGGGAGCACTCAAGTGAGTGCATTTTTAGTTTAAGGATTCGTTATTTACCACCAACTACAAGTTGGTGGTAAATACCGAATACCTTTTAAAAAGCAATTTTGTGCTTTTTTAAAAGTGACATGTGGCAGACATACATGCGCCTAGGGCATGTATGTGCGCCACGTGCACACATGCACCATTCAGGGGTGCAACAGGGTGTCAATGTGACACCCTGCCACCCTTGAATATTATCCCCCTTTTACCGATTCGGTATTTACCGAATCAGTAATAGTGAATGGCTTCCCATTCATTCCTATCGGCCTCCAGGCCCATAGGAATGATGGAGGCCCATAGGAATGAATGGGAAGGTGATTCTGTTATGATTTGCTTCGCATTGTCATCGCGCGCATGTTTAGAATGTCAGAACACCAACATTCTATTGTTGCCGATGTTCCTCGCGTTTCTCGCGACCTCGGCCGTTAATCATTTGGTGGCTGGCTGAGGCGTGAGGGACGCCGCGTTTATGTGCTTGGCAATAAAACGTCAAAGAAACTTTACTGGCTTGGTGTCAATTACTACTTCACAACAGATTCCTTATTACCGAATCGGTATTACGGATTCGGTATTAAGGAATCTTACAGAATCTGTCAAATTTACCGAATTATTTCCTACATCACAATTACCGATTCTTAAATACCTTATCGGTAAAATTCGGTATTTAAGAATTGGTAATTTGTGATCACCTACATCTAGCCCTATGTGCTCTGAACACATTTAGAACAAAACAGCCAAATTAATGTACAACCTTCATGACTTGGAACATGCAAAACCTGTATTAAGGACCTCAGGAGGACACTCAAAAGATACTACTCCTCTACTATGAAGCATTTAGAATCTTATAAAATATTTTTGGAGTCTCTGTTTTGAGTGCTTACTTACTGGAATCTGTCATGCATTATTCACCAGATTACACGTATGGCATGCCAACGCTTGACTTGGAAAGCAGTGGGCCTCAGCACTCTTTTTAAAAAGTCTTAGCAACCCGGTGCAACTAAGAAAGTAACAAAAGTTAAAACCATTTTTAATAAGCCAGTCATCACCTAAATAGCCCTATTTGGCAAGGATTGCTTTTCTAAACAAGCATTGGAACAGCCAATAGCTCTGGCTTTGTCTGCCTGCCTTTTGGCTTTGTAAATGCTTATTTTATTTTGTCATGGTTTTAGTAAAGCTTCATTGTTAGGGAAGGTGTTGGTCCTTTGTCACTTTAATAATCAACCAAAAAAACAATGGCTAAAAGAAAAAAAAAATTGTCTCAAAAAGCACATATTGACATAGTAATCTCTGGCAATGAAGCAAACTACTTTGTGTGTGAATGTGCTCCCTGTGAAAGGGCAGAATGACATTACAAAATGGAGGTATGTAATAGCTTAAGTGGGCTGACTCATTGCCTATACTGTGTGCTGGAGTGATGCTAAAGGAAAATATGAATTATACAATAATAGATCAGAAGATTGAGAAGATTAAGTGAACAGCCGCTGTAAGTCAGTGCATTATACAAATAATTGTAGTAAAATAAAAAGGTCATGGTTAACACTAGACTTAAATATGACATTGTCAGTAGCTTGAAGCAGGTTTCTCATTCAAATGCATAAACGGTATTGCAAATAAAAAATCCAAGGTGCATATGTACTGAAAGCAGTCAGTGTGCATTGTTTGTATGTACCTTTGAAACAAGAAAAAATTGGCTCGGGCTACACAATACAAATGTTGTGATTAATTGTTAGTGTCACAGGATGTCACACTTACAGCTTCAGTGGATTGTCAAAGTGTGTGTAGCACATTGCCCTGCTTCTGAACAGACACGTTAGAAGGCCAGGTAATGGCTTTCCTCCTCTTCCTGGATGAAAGATGGACGGTGGTGATTGATGGGGGCAAGGCAGGGTCAAACAAATATGAGTTATTGATTTTTGGAGGCAGAGGGAAGGAAGGGTAAAGGAACTTTTCACTTTTCCATTCCTGATGGAAGTAACTGACACATAAACAGACGGGGGCAATAAAAGGGCAAAACAAATAAAGGGTTATTGATTTTCTTTAAGGTTTCAAGACATTTTTGTCTCATCACTCTTACGAGGGAACTGTGTCCTTCCGACCAGCAAAGCAGACTCTAGCATCACCACGGGACAAGAAACTCTGCAGATTTGGGCAAGTACAGCAAAAATCTCCCCTCATGACTTTGGTGGTCGCATTACAAAGAAACTGATAATTTTCTAACTGGAATTTATTAGATATCATTTTATACAGCACTTGATATTTTCTTTAAACTTATTTTGTTCAAAATTTTACTAAAAAATAAAGACTTACGAGCTTGACAGGCGGAATTGTGTGAGCGTATAATATAAGATGTAAGAATTAATAGCAAATGTGTAAGTGAGTATGCATATACGATGCAGTATCAGTGGCAGTATTTGGAACAATGTTGGCAATTGAATGTCTCTGTCCTCACTTAGGCAACAGGCATGGCGGGTAGTGGCATCAGCCACTTTGTTGTGTGTGTTTTGGCGGCTTCCCAGTATGTCGCCGTGCCACAAATAGGAAGATGATTGACTTGCAATATGTAAATGTGTAAGTGGGTGTCCAGATACCCCTAGGGGTGACAGTGTTGCAGTTTACAAATGCTGTTTGATTGATTGATAAGATGTCAACATTTTCAAAGCACTTTTAAAAGGAGATGGTAAATTTGAGTATGCTGCTTTGATTAACATTGTTTTTTTGTAGAAACAGAGCAGGTTGATTGTTCGACATTTACACTTTTTTAATTAGACCTCTTGAAGATTTTTGTGTTTTCTCTGATCGCACAGGTGCTCAGTTTGCAGGCAAACGAAGCAGCAGCTAGAAATGCAGCAGAGGGAACCGTTTGTAGGACTAGAACACAACGGTAAGTTCAGAAGTGTTTTTTTTTTACTAAAATATGTAACAAATATATTGCAAATGGACTGCTGTGTTCACTAGAATAAACCCTTTTAAAACGTGGAATCATAGATATCTGATAGAGACTTCTAGTCTTAGATTCCTTACCTTTGAATTTTTCTAGGCGACAGACTAGACCTGGAAGATTTTTTCTGACCAGTATTCCTGTGGGCTGGTAGGTGGCATTGATCAGCTCCACGTGGCAGCGTCTGTGCCGGAAGGGACGTCCACATCACCTATATAGTCACCACCTCAGTAAGCTGACGTCAGTTCTTTTCTTTCTGCGCCAGCCATCTTTGATCCAAAAGAAGAGCTACCCGTCTGTCAGTTTGTGAAAGGATTTTTGCAACGTTTTTGAGCTTTTTTTCCTCCTGGTGTGTCGAGGATGTCATTGAAAAAGTCGGGATTCTGACCCTGTGGCACCTGTCACCGTGCCATATCGTTGATGAACCCGAACTTCGTGTGTTCCTGGTGTCTGGAGCAGGACCATGCCTCCGAGTCATGCTCAGACTGTAATGGCCATGGCGCCAAAGGCTTTAAGCGAGCAGTCCCTCAAGCTGCTTGTGGCCCAGCATGCGACTCCACACAAGTCACGGTCCCACTCAAAAGGAAGGTCTCACGACCATTTCAGTAGTCCGAAGTCCTCTTCGTCCCACTCAAAACCGTCAGGGTATTCAGGTAAGCGGCACAAAAAACACAAGAAGTCGAAGCGCCCTTCGACACCTCCTCATTCGTTGGCCAACGCAACAAAGAACTATTGGCGCTCAAGGCATTGTTCCACGGAACCTGCGCCTAGGCCTACTCCGCACCATCCCAGTTTTCCGGGATCCGCAGCAACCCCCACTCAAATTAAAGAGTTTTATGAGGCCATGCATCTAATTTTTGAGCATTCGGGCCCGCAGGTTTAGAGGGGGCCCCATCTGGTTCCACGCCGGCGGCTACAATGGGCCTCCATGGATCTGGACTGGTGTCGGTCATGCCACTCTGACATTAATGCCCCTCTACTCAGCATTAGGAATATTCTATTGAATATCAATCATTTAAAAACTTTTCATTTGTTTTTTCCAATGCTATGTTTTCCAAATAACGAAATTGTAAATAATGTTGTATAATTCCAGAAATTGTGTGTGTATATATTGATGTGCTGTTGTGTATGAGTGTTTGAATGAAAGTTGTTAGGTTGAAAGAAACTGTCTTTATACATGTGACGTGGAGTAAAAAAGTTTTGTCTGTATTTATGTAAGAAAAAAATTGTTCATTCATATGGTTTTTGACGTAAAACTAATAAAAATGATTGGATTAATTCCGGAAAAATCAATTCCTGAGAGTTACTGTTTGATTCAGTAATTCGAGAGATCATCCATGATCCAAGTTGAAGTAGTTAGGCAATAGTGGTGCTCTTTTTGGTTTTTAGTTATTGATTGTGAGGCTTGTCCTTATTGCCAGTGAGCCCAGACCCAGTCTTGGTAATGGTACTCTGACATTCCTGGCACTGACCCCGATGCTGAAGCTACTTGCACTCACCCAACGCTAGCCCCATTGTGTTTCCCAGATCTGACATGGAGCCGCTTCGACTGATGCCGATTGCGGCACTGACTGGACCTCCGTGATCAGAGACTGAGCCCTATTCCGAAGGGTCAGGCCTCGGGGGGGAAGTTGCTAGACCCGTGTATAACACCAGCCTTATGATCAAGATATGGACTGGTGTGAGGAACAGGGCGATGCCAGAGGACTAAATAAGTCTTGAGATACTGGCATGCTTTCTCCTACCATGGCTACAGACGAGGTAGCTACATATCCAATGGTGGTGTGGAGGGTGACTGAGTTCCTTGACCTTCAGTTGCCCTCAGTGGTAGTCAAGGAAAACCTCTTGATGGGGGTGCTGCAATTGGGAGTCTCCTCCTCTGAACCCCTACTCCCGTTCAATGAAGCCCTGACCAACATCCTTCTGTGGACCTGGTCCAAACCCAGCACAGGGTCATGTGTGAATAGGATGAATGACCACAGCTCGCTCCAGGGGATCCAAATTTCCTCACTCAAAACCCTACCCCGTAGAGCTTGGTGGTCCAAGCCCCCACTCCCTATGGTGCATTCCCTGCCGCTCCCCTGGGTAGGGAATTCAAGAGGCTGGACAGCTTGGGGATGAAAATGTTTTTTTCCGACAGCCTTACATTCAGTGAACACTGCATGCTTAATGGACTGCTACTCCAACACGCTGTGTGAAATGGTGCTGCCACAGATCCCGAAGGAGTACAGGGCCATTCTCTCCCAAGCAGTTACAGACGGGACAGATGTAGCAAAGTTCACTATATGTTGTTGCTTGGACCATAACAACTTGCTAGTTTTGTTGACGGTGTCCTCAGACACTACTTCTGGCTAAAAACATCTGGCTTTTCGGGGGATGTCCAGGATTCCCTCATGGACATGCCCTTCAATGGCATCCGTCTTTTCAGAGACCAGGCAGATTTGACGCTGCCGTGCTTTAAGAACTTGTGGGCTGCAGCCAAGTCCTCGGGCCTCTCAGCTGCCCCACGTCATCCCTAGTCTGCCTTTCGCTCCTTCTGTGGCCACCGAAGGGGCTTTCAACTGCAGCAAACCTTTCGGAGCTACAGAGCTGTGCAAGCTTTGCAGCCTCTGCATGACCGAGGTCGCGGTTCCTACTGATGTGGGTTGGGTAGCCAGCAGTCTGGTCCAGCTACCACCCCCCAGCAGCTGCAACCTCCAGACCTTCCTAGGTTTGCCCTTTAAAATCATGGGCACCCAGTTGGTGGCAGGATCCGCCATCACCTCCACCACTGGCAGTCCATAACATTGGACAGGTGGGTTATGCAGATCGTCCAAAGGGGCTACTCTCTCCTTTGAGACCACCCCCCTTCTGTGCCTCCATCTTACAACCGGCTGACGGAGGCTTATTTGTCACTGCTCCGCGAGGAAGTCATGGCTCTCTTGGCCAAGGGAGCCATAGAGAGGGTTCCAGTGCCAGAAGTAGGCTGTGGTTGCTGTTCTTGCTACTTTATGGTCTCCTAGAAAGACAAGGGTCTTCCTCTTATCCTAGATCCCCGAACCCTCAACTTCTTCCACAAAAAGGAGAAGTTCAAGATGCCCACATTGGCTCAGATCTTGTCTGACCCAAACTCAGGACACTGGATGGTAGCGTTAGACTTGCAGGAAACCTATTTTCACATCCCTGTCTTGCCTGTCCATCAACACATTATCAGTTCACTGTGCTCCCTTTTGGCCTTACCAGCGCCCCTCAGGTGTTCACCAAGGTGATGGTGGTGGTCACAACTCATCTGCGCAGGTCACGGGTGCTGGTCTTCCCCTACCTTGATAACTGGCTGACAAAGGTAGGTTAGGCTCAGGCTGTCATCTCCCACCTCCAGACTACGGCGAACCCCATGCATTTGCTGTGGTTCACTATCAACGTGCCAAAGTCACACCTGACTCCCTTTCAGAGGCTCCCTTTCATCGGAGCTTTGCGTTGTCAAAGGGCAATTTCTGGCTTATCCTTTCGAACTGCAAGTCCAGCGTATGTTCAGACTATGATGTCAATGTTTCAACCTCAATCACGGGTTTCGGTGAGACTAACTTTGAGGCTTCCTGAATCCTGCTGGTGGCGCATGCCAGATGGCAAATGAGGGCTCTGGAATGCGACCTGAAGTTCTAGTGGGTGTCTTTTCAGGGGAATCTCTACGACATGGTCCAGATCTCAGAGAGAACTGCAAAGGACCTGCAGTGGTGACCAAAGAACCATGATTGGGTCAGAAGCACACCCCTTCCCCAGTAAGATCTCACAGTACTGACTGATGTGTCACACTTGGGATGGGGCGGCCTCCTGGGAAAGATGGAGATCTGAGGACTCTGGTCTCCAGCGGAATCCAGACGCTACATGCTGGAACTCCGAGTGATACGACTGGCATTGAAAGCCTTTATGTCCTCCATTAAGGGAAGGCTAGTAGGAGTATTTATGGACAGCACCACAGTCATTTGGTACTACAACAAACAGGGTGGGGTGGGGTAGGGTTGTGGACCCTCTGTCAAGAGGCCTGTGTCTCTGGACATGGTTAGAACAGGAGGACATATGTCTGTTAGTGCTGCACATGGCAGGTACCCTGAACGCAAGAGTGGGCAAACTTAGCCATCGATACCTAGGGGATCACAAATGGCATTTGCACCCAGAGATGGCGCATGGTCTTTTTCAGCAGTCGAGTTGTCAGCAGTTTTACGCACTGAAGTTTCCAAGGTGTCTCTCGCTCGGAGAAACATCTCGAGTGGAGCTCAGGTCTTTCTACCCATACTGCTCCCGCTGAGAGTTCTCAAGAAGATCAGGGCGGACCAGGCCTAAAGTCATCCTTGTGAATCCGGAATGGGCATGGAGAGTTTGAACATGAGTGTCGATCCTTCAATCAGGCTGCCATCTCAGGAGGATCTTCTGTTGCAGCAGTAGGGGAGAGTCCTCCACCTGAGCATGTCAATTCTGTGCCTTCTTGCATTGACATTGAGTGGCTGCAGTTGGTAGCTTTTGACCTTCCTCCCGAAGTCTGCAATATTATCTTAGCAGCCACGCGTACCTCCACCAAGATGGTACATGCCTGCCGTTGGAAGCGATTTATATCATATAGTACAGAAAAGACTATTGGCCCTCTTTCTGCCTCGCTTTGTGATATTTTGCTTTTTATCCTTACCCATGCCCAGCAGGGCTCTGCTTTGGGGACTTTGAAGGGATATCTTTCTGTTCTGTCTGTCTCCTAGCGGGTGCCTGACCCTCTTTATTTAAGTCCCCTATTGTAAATCGATTTTTGAAGGCCCTTTTGCATAATGTTTCTCCTTCTCCTTCGTATTATGCCTCAGTGGGACCTTAATTTGGTCCTCACATTCTTGATGTGCTCTCATTTTGAGCCTCTTCCCAATTATCCCTTCTGGCTGCTCATGATTAAAACATCCTTCCTCGTGGCAATTACAATTACATCTGCAGAAAAGGTGAGTTAGCTGCAGGCTTTATCTTGCTAGCTTCTATTCTCATCAGTTTATCTTGACAAACTGGTGCTATGCACTAGGGCCTCTTTCCTGCTGAAAGGTAACACCATTTCATGTGGGCTAATCTGTCACCTTGCCCACCTTCTACGCTCCTCCACATCCCTCTAAGGAGAAGAGGGACTCCAGCGTCTGGACCCAAAACAAGCATTGTCGTTCTCTCTTGACCGCACAGAAGAGTTCCGGGTAGACAACCAACTCTTTGTAGGGTATGAAGGGGCGAAGAAAGATCAGACAGTATGGTAACGGATCATCTCACAGTGGATCATTCTCTGCATCAAGATCTGAAACACTGGCAAACAAGCAGCCTCCTGAAGGCTTGCAAGCTCATTCCACCAGAGCTAAACATGTGACCACTGCATTGAGTCGCAGTCCTTGTCATCTGCCAGGCAGCAAAGTAGGCTTCCCTGCATGTTTACCAAGCATTACTGCCTGGACAGTCAGGTCTGCAGTGGTGGACATTTGGTCCTGCAGGACTTCCTAGTGTAATTTGTCCACAGACCCACCACTGGGTATGGTATTGCTTGCGTATCTATTCAGAGGTAAGAAATCTGCGTCTAGAAGTCTCTATAAGATGCATAAGATACTTACCTTCAGTAACTCCTTATCTGGTAGATGAAATATTTAGCCACAGATTGCTTACCGATCCACCCTGCTTTGCGGACAGATTTCTAGGGTCAGGGATGATCCATTTCAGGGCCCTAGGTTGGACAAACCGGTGTCTGTCCTCTACATGGTTCTGCGCTTCTAGTGTGGAAAGTCATGAGAAAAAACTGACCTCAGGGCGCCCAGGGGGCACCTACTTAGGTGATGCGGACATCACTTCTGGCACTGTGCTGAGCCGATCGATGCCACCTACTGGCATGCAGGGGTACTGCTCACAAAAAATCTTCCAGATTCCTCCGGAAATTCAAAGGTAAGGAATCTGCGGCTAGATATTGTCTCTGCTAGATAAGGTATTACTGAAGGTAAGTAACTTGTTCTTCTAATCTTCTCTCCCTATATACATGTTCACTATTGCAGTTGTATTGAATTGATATGAAATTGAAATCTCAATTCTGATAATGAATTTGGAGAAAAGACATAAGTGGGATTAAAAAAGCCTTGAATATGACGAGTAATGCGTAAAAACAAAATAATGGATAATTGTTTATTAAAAGTACTAGCTGCAGTCTTATGAATTGTACTGCTGAACAAAAGTGTGTTTGTTGTATCTTTAAAAAGAAAATTCTGGTTGAACCAAGCTATCTTACTAAACACTTATTGATGACCAAGCAAATATAAGCAGCATAGCAGATGGTACAAAGGTAACACCTCTCCACAGCATAAAACTTGCATTAGGGAATCCTCCAGTTTCCAGCAATTGATACAAATTTTTATCTACTTGTATTATGGTGAGCTGTGTATCACTGTCCGTTATCTCTAAGCACTGGGGGTGAGTAGAGTTTATGTATTGTGGAATGAGGGAATGAAAAGGTAAAGTCTATTTGGAAGCTACCCCTCAAATTAATCGTATGTGACTCAAAATGTATTTGCAGAGCAAATTGAAAGATGAAACCTGAGCGAGGTAGACCAAACTGAGATCCCAGCTCTTCTTTATGATTCTTGGCAACCTTGGGTGGAATTGCCCTTTAATGGTTTCTGGGATCCATAGAATCTCTCAACAGGATCTGAGAAATTTGATGGGTCCTGTCTTTTAATTTGAACCATCTTGAATTTATTTTTATAATATTACATAAGATTATACATAAATTGAGATGGCTCACGCCTAAATCTGGCTTCCCAATAGCTGTGTATTTATTTATGTATTTAACAGATTTCTATTATGGTCAGGTATTACAATGAGCAGGGGCTGTTTACAATATAACAGAAACAGTGGTAGACAGAGGTAAACAGCTAGTTGGAAACAAGGAGAACAAAGGATTGAGTACACAGCACAATGATGGGGGAAAGTGTGGACACAAATAGAGAGGAAGGCAGTTGGGCACAAGTAGTCAAGTGGCAACTAGTCCTTTTGAGGTGTGAGTTTATATGATGGAGGAATGGCAGCAAGATTCATTTAGTCCAGAGGTTGACAGGCAGACAGTTGTATAGAAGAGTAGATGTTGCTGAGAAGGATTAGTGCTGTGCTTGGGTGGGTTCGCGTCAGGGTAGGCTAAGGGGCTCTGCCCTCAACCTTGACCTACTAGAATCCTTTATGGCAAATAAGACCCAAAAAGTGAGCTTGAGAGACCTCAGAGCTAAACCTTTCCAACTTCCTTGTGGTGTGTCCCAGGGGTCCCCCTCAGTCCCACATTGTTCAACCTCTACGTGACCCCTCCTGCTAAACTGGTACGCTTCTGGAGCTTTCAAGTACTGTCCCATGTGGATGATACACAAAACATTGTTTCAGTATCAGGTGATTGGGCATGAGTAGTCAACACTTTTAAGCTGTGCATGGGGCTAGGTTTTGGCACCTGGATGCGAGAGAACTGGCTCAAAATGAATGCGGATAAGACAGAGATAGTGGTCTTAGGAGCAGAGAATTCGGTTTGGTCGGACCACTGGTGGCCGGAGACTTGTGGCTAACCACCTGTTCCGAGAACCTCTGCTAAAAACCTGGGGGTGATCTCTGCTAACACACTGACATTTGACTGCCAGGTTAATAGGGCAGTGAGTTCCTGTCAGTGGTTATTGCCTTAATAACATCTTTCCTTGACCACTGTAACACTCTGTATTTGCACACCAACCAGTTTTCTTTTAATAAACTTCAGGTTATCCAGAATGCTGCTGTACTGCTGGTTTTGGATGTTCCTAAACATCTATTGGTGAGGGAGGGATAGAGGACACTTCACTGGCTTCCAATAAGGAAGAGGCTGATGTTCAAAGCCATGAGTCTGCTTTTTAAGGCCCTTAACCAGCAGGACTCTTGCTATCCAAGAACCGTTTTCAACTGGTATCTTCCCAGCAGCCAGTTGAAATCGGCTGGTCAAAGGAGAGTGACTTTTCCCCATTTTTGGAGGGTGAGATGGGGTGAGCGTGCATTCTCTGTAGCAGCTGCTAGGTTATGGAACACTCTACCTGTACACAGCGCCAGCATTACTTCTTACTCTGTAATTTGCAGGAATGTGAAGACTTGGCTTTTCTCACAATTATAATTGTCTTTGTTGGTCACCCCCGTAAGCTCCTGCTGAATATAGCGCTATTATGTGTATGGTTTAATGTGCTCTGCAAATTGAAATTGCATAATTACATCATTATAAGTTTTGAAGCTTGGGGTTTCCAGTAGGAGGCTCTTTCTGCTTCTGAGACATCTAATGCTGTTTGATAAATTGAGGATCTTAGCGAAATAAAGTAGAGAGAAGGAGTGTACTGCTTTGTAAGCCAGGCATCTCAATGTTAATCTCTCTTCATTCGGGAGCCTATGTAAGTCATTGAGGACTGGAGTGATGTGATCGAATTCCCTCAAAGAAGACAAGAATCTGGCTTTTGTCCTTAAGATGTTTTGCGTGGCAAGAGGGAGGAATGGGACTTGCCCATTAGAACAGCATTAGTAAAGGACAGATTTGACAGGATTACGAAGTGGCTACTCTTTTTAGCAGAGAATGCAATAAAAATTGATTCATTTTCTTTAAGTTCTTAAATGAAAGTTTGCCATTTTGGTGACTTTAATTATATGTGAGATCCCCTAGTGAAATTACAATTGTGAAATTTAAGCTTGAGAGTCTGCAAAATTTTGTTTTACCAGCTCTGCGTTAAAGAGTTTTTTGTTTTGGCGAGAATAAAATGAACTCCTGGGCTTCACGCCTAAATGTTTTAAGTAGAGATCGGAGAGTGAGGACGTCAAGCAGTGATTGGTATTTTTGGTTGATTTGATTGTCATCTGCAAATTGATGGATTGGGTCACCATTCCCATTACACACTTCAAGAGTGTATCCATGTTAACATTTTAATGACCTGGAGCTCAAGTAGAGTTGTGGGGAACCTACAAATAATGAGTGATGCCTCAGAGATATTGGTTTCACGTTTTAGAAAGTTTGAGAGTTCTTCAAACCTCGATGTTTTCAGTTGGAAATGGTGCTATGAACTACAAGATAGTAACCAGGGTATTAATGCTTCTTTTGTTAACAATACTTATATTTTTTCCAAAACTTGCATCAACCATCAATTAATGTTTTCCTTTTTTTTTACTAGACTTAAGGTTGTGAGTATGTACCAACACTGTTCAAAATGTCATATTTAACCCTTGGAATGTTCTACATTTTTTCTATATTCCTTTGTCTGGCCAATGGTAAACATTACCGTTTACTTCCATCGGCTATTTATTAAATATTTCTTCATTCTGAATTGAAGACTTGAATCTGAAACCTGTTCATTGATGAATAATTCAAGCAGTAAAGACATCACAGTATTGTTGGCCTTTTTGTATATTCAATATGCGCCCTGTAGCTATTTTTTTTTAATATGGACTATCTCTAGCATCAACTATACTTTGGTATCCTACCTAAAGTTGCATAATATATATCATAGGACTATTCATTTTTGTATTGCCACAATGTTGTCACTCATCTCAACTACATTTGGGCACTGGTGTGTGTATCCGTGCACCCACGATATTACCGTTGTCGAATATTTTGTCTGAACGAGTCAAGAACCATGCTGTATATGAACGACATTTTCAAAAATAGCTTCCAAATGAATAAAACGATAAGTAGTGTTCCAGAATATCGTATTTGGTTTTCTAGGTTTGTGACTTGAATGGTCACTATTTGAGCTCAGCTCGATAGGCTAAGTAATTGACTCGTATAACAATTGCCTGTTTAAGCGAGGAAGTGAGATAACAAAAAAGTTGTTAGTCAGTGCAAAGAGTAGGAAGATGAGTCTGAGTGGTGCCCATGTTGGAGGAGAAATGTTGCTGATCCATATGTTTTCTGTGAGGAATGTACACACAATTTAATCAACTGAAACAATATGGTTGTGAAATTAAAACCTCTGTCTTCTATGACATTTTATAGCAGCGTACACGCTGGCGCTAATTGCCCTAATTCAGATTAGTTGCAAAATATGATGTGCCATTGATGGAATTAACTGTCCCCTCGACAGGTGTTCACCAAGGGTACTACTTGGAAGTACTGCTTGCCATTACAAGTTCATGGAGACCTTTCCATTAAAAACAGAGATTGTAAAGGGCTCGTTAGAACATTTCCTTGCACTGACGCCCTCATTTTGTTTCTTCGTTACGCAAGATGAGCACGATCCCCGTATTATGCCTGCTCCTTGGGGCTGATTTAATTTCTAATGCTTTTCATGTTACTCTCACGTTGAATATTCTATTAGGCTTAGGACCTTAGTGCGGTTAGTGAGTTGAATTTTTACTAGCCGTTTGTTAATATCCCAGATGAGCATCTTGCTGTTTCTGCTCCCACTTGCAGAATAAATCTAGCAGTTGCTCTAAAGCTCTCCTGTCTTCATTTACACAGTAAAATGTGTACCCCAAGTAGTATCGTGGCACTGTCGCTATAAGCAGCCAATGCTGTGGGACAAGATTGACGGAGTAGTCATGGCTTCAGTTTATTACGGATTTTAAAATGCTTTGAGTCAGGTCAAACAGGGAATGTTGATTATGCTTTGAAAGAGTTACTTCTGGTTTATATCTACTGATGGCAGAGAAGCAGAATAAAAGCTGTGTCAAGTCTTACTTCGATGCCTGGGAAACATCTATTTTGAATACATTTTGGCTTAGTGTCCAAGAACCCTGTGCTGTATGAACAGTGATTTCTGACCTGGAAGTGAATACAGACCGTGAAGACAGGTAGAAAGATGTACTTTCTTTTAGCGACAGAAGATTCCAGTAGTGGCCCCATAATCTATTGTGATAATGTGACTGTTTATCCAGGCAGCTCTGTTCAGCTAGATGGTTCATAAGGCCAATACATCTAGTAGTACCACTACTAAGTGCTCATTTGGTATCGCCCATTAAGGACTCCTGTTATTCCTTTCTCTCTAAACAACTGGAACATTGATCTCTCAGAACACTGGCTTATTACAAATTGGAGTCTGAGGGTCCATTTAGGAATGGCGAATAACTGGGAGAATCAGATTAATCTTAACAGATTCCCTTGGTTTGTTCTCATTCCTTGCGTTTGCATCTGGAGAGTTACAGCTGATTTTCGCAGTCAGAGTACCTTTGAGAAACTAAAGATCTTCTGTGTTACTCGCTACTTGTAATCCCAACCCCTGATACTGCTCCATCGGAAACTATGTGTAAATAGTATTTAAGGCCTAAGGGCGTGGTTATGGTGAGAGTAGTAGCTGTAGAACATGTCTCTCAATAAATCCACCAGTTGTCAATGCCTTGTTTGACACCTTTATCCAGTCTAAGCATTTTTGGCTACACAGGTTTCCTTCAGTGTATTGTACTTTTGTATTACGAAAAAGGTCCACAAATTGAAAGCACAATGTGACCAAATTGTGTTTCTATAAATGGCCATATACGACTGGCTAGGGGCCATGCAAAGTGCATACGTTTCAGCGTTGTTTGTGAAATTCATTCCTTTCCACTGACTACATAGGAATCTGTTACATTCAGAAAACGTGAAATTTGTGAAATACTTCAAGAAATCTTCTCAGAAGAGCTGTAGATCTTCTAAGATGGGTCACTTGTTTGTGATCCTGTGATGATGCCCAACGTAGCTCAGGGAGGGCTGGATCCATGCCAGTTTCAGGATATTTGTGCCAGATAAATTAGGATGCAATTAATTTAAATGACTCTTATTTACATAGTCATCCTGTTTTATTGTAATCACATTGGCTCTTTCTCTGTCTTCTGCACAGTATTATGTAACCTTCTCCTAGTACAGTATCCCCACAATCCTTAGCAGTAACATTACCTGTGCTAAGTATTGATGGAGGTAATTTCAGTCGGTACTGTGGGCCAGATGTACTAAGATACTAGTCTCTAAAAGTGGTTGCAAAGTGAAACTTTGTTGAGCCAGAATCTTTTTCTGTGAATTGATCTGCCTAATCAACATTAGTTGTGCAGCTCAGAATTTGTTGCCCACTACAATCACAGGAATGGTGGCCTGCAAAGGTCAGTAGATCACTATCCCTCTAATTAACTTCCAACAATGTATTTTTTTTTTCTTCACAACCGTCCGAATTTCTTGAAGAATGCAGGCTCATTTAAAAAAATGAAGTTCTCAGTTTTTAAAAGCTTCAGTGACAGTTGGCAGTGATTCTGGACCATTGCCTACTCCACCTGGATCTGCCACTCCAATTCGCAAAAGGGAAGGGGTCCTAAAAGACCTTCCTCCCTTTGGCAAATTAGTCACCACCCAAACCTTGGAGTCGATAATATGTCACAGTTTACAACTGGAATTCCATTCGAAACACCACTGATACTAAGGGATCGGAATCCCAATTTAGTACGACGCCCACAGCATGCCCCTTCCGAATTGTGATTCAACATTCTATTCCTAAATCAGTTTCTATTCCTAAATCCCTAACATGAGCTAATTACATTCAAACTAACTTTTTAGCTGTTGTAAACATTCCAGTTTAGCAAATAGGAGTGTTTGTTGCCGCTAAAACATTTCATACATCTGGCCTATAACACTACCATGGTTACGAGGCTGTATAGCAGGCTTGATAGTGTGCATTGGGAGAGACCGTAGAACTGCATAGAGAAAAAGTGAAGTAAGACCTGGGGCCAAATTACAGAAGTGCCCCGGGGGCGCAACAGGCGTTTTCTCCAAATTTGCTCACCACCGGTGGTACTTTGCTGTTATAGAAGGGGCCGCAGACGCTTGTGTGTCCCCTTCCGTAATACCAATAGTGCTGGCGCACAGAAAGCGCCAGCGCTATCATTAGAGGGCGTTCTCTCATTTTCATGGGAACGTGGCACCATGCAAATAAGGGAATCCCTTTACCTCTGCACCGGCAAAAAGGCAAAGAAGCTGTGAGGAGGCACACTGACAGTGCGCCACCTGATGTCAGCCCTCTGGAAGGGGTAAAGGGGGTCCAGGACCCCCAGACATCTCCTTCAGGGGGGTGGGGTCACTCACTGCACCCACTTGCACAGGGATCTCTAATCCCCCTTAAAAGTGCAGGCGGGTTGCCCCCCTGATATGTGGCTGCCCTGGGGGTATCTCATTCATCCTGCTAAGGCGCATTTTCCTTATTTGCGCCGGGCGCACCTGTTAAAAGGCGCACCCGGTGAAAACAAGGAAATGGTCCTTATGAATGATACAGCCCCTGGTGTCAACAACAGGTTTCCAGCAAAAGCTCATAAACTTTGTATTCTAAGAACAAAGAAACACAGAGTTGAGTTAAATTATGTACATCCTATTCCATAATTCTGCTACTTGTACTCTAGAATGCTGCTGCTTTTACCTTCGATCAAAAAACCCGCAAAGCACATAGTGAGCAGAAACGACAATGAGGCAAACAGCATGGGTTGCCTGTGGGAAGAACATCTGTGTCCAAACAGCCATTCCTGATGAGGCGTTTTGTATGCAAGTTCTGCGCAAGCGAGGCTCCGCCTGTAGCTGCGTATAATAATATATTAACGCTAATGCGTGTATCCACATTTCATGAAGAAATCTGCTGCTCCGGTGGAAATTAGGGTTTTGTTATGCATCAGCAGGCTTGTTTGAAAAGTCAGCATATTCCCAGGAGTGGTGACTGACTGATTTAGTAATGCTGCTAGGAGATAAATTACAACCGAATTATGAGCGCTGGGTGTTTTTTTTTTTCTCTGCAGCACTTTTTGTACAACTACCTTCTCAGGCTTTGCAGTTCCTTTGCAGATTGCTCGTACAAATGTATTGACTTCGTGCTGTAATGACACATAACTACAAAGGGCAGGTTTTATAATGGGGGAAATACATTTTGTAAACAGATCCAATTGTAAAATTGTTTGGCATACGGATCACAAGATACGAAGTCAGCAAAATATTTAAACACTGCTTCTGGTATTTTATTCAATGTTCAGAGATCAGAATGGCCGACCGTCCATCATTTTGCTCCTAAGATTATGACTGGAGTAACTTTAGTGAATGACCGGCCTCCCTGCCTTTTTGTAAAAAAAACCACCTTCTCCTAAAGCGATTTGGATCTGCAGTTGACATATGTTTAGTACTGGTTAAGAAATTGAAATGCAAAACAAACTTATTGCGCTGCCTTTGCGTGGGGAATGCGCTGCTCTCCGGCAGCTGTGAATTTGCGCTGGCAGGGCGGCACATTCTTCCTGATTGGGCGCACTGTCCATATTTGCACCCGCCACACCTGCTTTAAGGTGCACTGTGGTGCAAACCTGGAAAGTGCACCCTATCTGCAATACGGGCCCTGATGTGTTTATGGGCTTTTGAGACTTATTTGGGCTGTTTGAAATTTTATAGCCTGTAAACATTGTTGCAGTCAGAATCCCTTTGAAAACTTAATATTTGCAGATATGTGTAAAAGTAAGGTTTTGAGCCAGTATCCTGTTACCATAGAACATATCACTGCCTCGCTAGATAATACAATTTCAAAACCTTTTTTAAATCACTATCTAAAAGTTTTCGTGGTAGGCTGCAGACTGCAGCTGAATAATTTTGAATTTGATTCCTGAATTATAAACCTAAAACCTTTAAATTCTACTCCAGGGTTCTACATTAAAATGCCACTAAATTCATTTGAGCAGAAAATATTTATCTGTAAAGTTTTCTTCCACGAGAACCCTGAGGAGGCTGATGTTCCCAGTTTGCTTTGTTCTCATCACCTGCTAGTTGTGTCCCTAGAGGAATTTTTCTCAGCCGATACCTCTTTCCCCCCAGCATCATTCTACACAGTAGGGGGCTCAGTGTGTTCACATTTAAACTGATTCATGGATATAAATGTTACATTTATTCTACACAGCTGACACCCCGGATGCAAAGTTGTCATGATGAGTGCAGGACAGTAATGATATTCCCAGTACATTTAGCTTTCCTACCTTTTTAGGTAAAGATAATATATATAGTTAGTTTTTTTTTGTAAATGTATTGTGTACACTATTTATTACCCCTTGCAGGCATCTGTGTACAAATCTCCTTTTAAATCGGCCATTACAAAGAAAGGGGTTTTTATGATTTATTCTCAGTAAATGTATTCTTAATTGGAAGTGTCATTTAAAAAAATTCGCACTATGTCTTTTCAAAACCTATACCTATGTCTAAAAAGCACTAAAGATGATTATGAAGAAAAATATTTTTTAATGTTATTCAATTACACAATTTGAACTCGGTGGGAGGGCTATGTTTTTCCCTCAGTGTATTTATTATTATTTTTTTTACTTCCATGAATGAACAGTGTTCTCTGGTACACATTGTTCAGCAGAGGTAACCCAAAGTAATTAGACTTGGCGTGACAGCCCAATTGTTTCACGATCTTGTGTGATCAGAACCAGTACTGCGAGGGGGCTTTGGCTGCCTGCGTTTATTTCCTCGATTAGAGCTTTTGATTAAGCAGAAGTTGATTTATACTAAAAACGATGCCTGGTACTTCGCTTTTCGTGGAGTGGAAAAGCTTATGCTTAGTACAGTAGCACTGAGTTGGTCATATAGGCGTGACATGACATAGTTGTTGTTTACAAAGCATATAGTAAAGCAATAGGCATGCAAGGGTGTGGCATGTAGAGAATTAATTTATTCGGTGGACTCTCCCAGATTGCCATATTAAGCAAGAGTTTGGATGTTAGTAACCCCTTCTGAGAAACCCAGTGTGAGAATGTTTGCATATGACAATCTTTGTTAGGCCCTCTTAGGAGGAGGCTTTTATGTTTTTTTGCCAACTGTATTTTGTGTACAATTGTAATTATTGGAATGGATGCCTGATGGTTGCCTTGTGGGAAAGCTTATGTTGAAAACAGTAGCCCTGAGTTAGTTGTGGTGAAAAGGCTTTGATAAAGGCTGTGCGCCTGATTGGTTCATAGGGAAACTTTATGTCAAATGCCATAGGACTGATCTGTTTTATATGGAGCATTATGACAACGCACTAGACCTAACTTATTTACTGTGAAAAGCATTTGCCAAAGTCCATAGGCGATTAAGGATGGACAGATATATTGTAACATGTAGACACACAGATTACCATAGTAAGCAAAGGGTTTTCCTGACAATTCCTGGGGTAGAACGCCTGTAATGTTGTACATATGTGTAATGTTATGACTGCATGCCTGATGGCTGCCAGTTTATGGTGAATACAATGGGCCTTTTTTGGGCAGCGTGATAATCCATTCAAAAAGGCTATAGGCGTGAAGTGGTTCACTGGGAACAGAAACGTCATATGCCTTCTTTTTGATTTATTTATTATGAAAGGTTATGACAAAAGCATTAGCCTTGACTTGTTTATTATTAAAAGCATATATTAATCCCTTCGCAGCGGCGGTAATTCCCCCCGCTGTGCGGGGGGGCACAGCGCCCCCCTGCTCATGACGAGCTCAGCTCGTCATGCGGCACAGTGCTCAGGTGCTCATGACGAGCTCAGCTCGTCACGGCCACACCCGTTCCCATGGAACGCTCAGCACAGCAGGGGAATTATATCCGCGTGTGAGCGTTCCACGGGCCATGACAAGCTCACGTCATGAGCACCTGAGCACAGGGCCTCATGACTAGCAGAGCTCGTCATGAGCACCGATGGAGCTAAAGCCAATAGGCCTTTAAGCAGTTATTATACTGTGTTGACTGCTGTACAAAGGTATTTTGTTACATTGAATAGCACATATTACCTCAGTAGATGAGGATTTTGGTGTTGTTTATGACCTTTCTGACTAGCTCTTTGGGTTGAAATTAGCACTGTGATAACTAATACACTTTCTTGGATGGGCCTGGCAGGGTTAGCCATCTGCCATTCTCTTGTAATAAAAAACACTTTAAAACAGAAACACACATACATTCACACACATACGCACACACACACAAACACACACAAACAATTATTAAACACAGTCATACATAGTGGGGCTTTGGGCGGTACCACTTCTGCAGTTGGTCTTTTTGAGTGTCTCTCACACTCTGCTTCCATCCCTGACAGCATGGCTCAGGTCACTTCTGCTATTGGCTCTGTTTATATGCAGCTCGGTCATTTTATCTGCTCTTTGAGTATCATTGTTTTACATTGTCAATATTGCTGCTGCATGCATGTTTAAATTTATAATTTTTTCACCAGTATTCCCCTTTAGGGACATGTTTCCTTTTTATTTTCCTTGCATATGTTTATAGATTTTGTGTATTTTTTTGTGGATCGGTAAGAGAATTAATGTAAGAATGAATCAATGGGTGGATTGCTCAATGTATAAGTTCAGGGATGAGTGGAAGAATGTATGTGTAATCACTTATGAAGTGCTTAAATCCACCATTGACTGAAAATGCACTTTTAGAGATAAGCAAGACGTTTTAGCATTGCTAGTGCTTGTTTGTTGTATGTTGATTCTATAAGCAAAAACCTTTTGTGCAAATAGGCTATCACAATTTTAAAAAGAAAAGAAACTTCAAAACTGTAGTCAAACCTTTTTTTGTTTTTTGCATGTTTCATCACCTTATGAGGTTTTTTTTTTTTGTATAATTTAGTTTCTCTCTCTGTTTCAGAAGCTGGAGACTGGCAAACCATAAGAGGAAAGTTCATAGCAATCAATGCAGCAAACATGAGCTGCGCATGTCCCCGAAGCCCAAAAGGCCTTTCGCCTGCAGCTCACTTGGCAGATGGCACCGCGGATCTCATTTTAATACGCAAGTGCTCTCGGTTGAAGTTTTTAAGACATCTAATTAGGCACACCAATCGGGAAGATCAGGTATGTATTGCTCTGCTTTTCGATAGTCAAACATAAACATTTTATTCCATCAATAGTATATTTACATAAATATAACCCTAAAAGATGTGTATAAATTATAATCAAATGCTCAAAGAAAAACAATAAAGTGTCCAATAGTATACATTTCGTCACGTAATTACAATATTTATTCTAGACGTTGGGGTTTATTTAGAGCTGGGCCTATGTAGGACAGCCACCAAAAAAAGACGCTGATGCCCCGTTCACTGTACTAAAAGTGTTGTATGTCAGTGGGACACTAAATTGGGCACCCGGGACATTTACCACATTTTAGAAGAGGTCCTATTCCGCCAAACTGTAAATAAAGCCCTGTCTCTTAGTCTCCAAATTGCCCTGAGAAAACACAAGGTCTTGTAACACAACAAAGGTGAAGACAACATCATAAAAAAATAATAATGCAGCGTTGCAGTTTCAAAAACTCTGAACCTTTAGTACTGGACATAATACTTCCTTATGGGCACCTTTTAGACTAACTGGTCATAAATGCATGTGCTTTTCATGAACCCTGTGCTTTGTAAAACTGTTTTTGAAATAAAAATCACGATCAAAGTCAAGTTAAAGATGTTTACTCGTACTGAGAATACACTCATCTCGGATAATATTGCATACCAGTGTGATTGCTAGAGGCATGCATGGTCTTACCACACGTTTTATGAGCTAACCTTATTTCCTTTCTGATCTTTTGCCCAAAAGGGGCTTTCCTTTCCTGAGAGTGAGTTTGTCTGTGGATGCTTAAGCTGCCTTTTTGGGTCGCGCCTATAGCGGCTGCGCGCATGCGCTGCTCGCTTTGCGAGGCATGCAGTATTTAGTGGAAGCTCCGTGGAAGCTCCCCCCACTCTCCACCCACCTTTTTCATTGGCTTGTGTCTTTGTCCTTCGTAAATACTGTCTTCTCATTCATTATGAGGCTTGTTAGTCCCTCCTTATGACGACCATGTCGTTATTTGTCATCTCCCATGCCTACTGGCCTCTTTACTTTGAGTGTTACACAGTAGGTGGACTGTGAGCAGTCCTTTTTGCCCCCCTCTCCCCCGCCCGCACTCCCGTTGTCCATGCCTTCTCCCCCTTTACCCCCGCCCCCACTCCTGTTGTCCGTGCCCTCCCTCCCATTGTCTGTGATGCAATATGCAATAGGTCTCCCGTGAATGCGAGTCCTATTGCATTGCAAATGCTTGTTTTCTATCCTAGTGTGTTCCCTCTACATATTTGCCTACTTTTGACCGTTTTTTCACGGCTTGTTGGCCTTCTTTTTATGTTGATGATGAGACTCTCTGAAGTCAGTATACTGCACCCTTTGCTGCTTGTGCGTGCTCTGCAAAAGGGGCTGCTCCACTTGTGAGCCTGAGAGTGGTGGGTATGGGTAGCGACTTCTATCTGCGGTACTACGTGGCCATAAGGGAAAGTTCGGTCACAAGTTCCTTTAGTTTGAGTTTCGGCCAGATGGTAAGTTCCGAGCGTGTTAGAGGGGAGTTTACAGGGCTTATCAGTAGGAGTCTTGGTGCCTACTCGAGGTAGGTTCTTGCATGCACATTGTTAGGGACTCGGGCTGCTCTTTGAGTAGCATCTACATGAATTTATATTAAACATTGCGTTTGATACGTTCGAGAGCTGTACTAAAGCAGTTGTTCTGTTCTGTTGATTCAAGTTTAACACCTGTAGTCTCATCGATTGCGTGAGGGGCATGGTTGTCCGGGAACCCAATTACACAGCCCATCTTTCTCTAGATGTGGGTCTGCCACAGTGGTGCCCCAGTGCAGTTTAGGTAAATCCCGCCTTTAAGTACTTGTAAAGCAGGGAGTCATTTGGAGACATGAGTCAGAGCCATATTCACTGTCCCTGGTCCTTTGTGTTTAGAGTTGGGGGCGTGGGGATTTGGGGTTCTGATGATTTGGAAATTGAGAGTACTAGGTGTGAAGCTGTTTCCTAGCATGCCCATATGCGCTAGGTGTGCGCTCTACAATGAACACTAACATCTGATAGAGACATCTAGCCGCAGATTCCTTAACTTAGAATTATCCCCAGGTGTCAGAGTGGATCCGGAATTTTTTTTGCAGCAGCACCTCTGCTCGCCGGGGACGGCACCACACGACCCCGCCTTGTGGTCGTCCACGGACGTGACGTCAGCGAGGTCATATCAGTCACTCCCGGCGCGCTGACGTCAGTTTTCCTTCTTTTCCGTGTACAACGCGGACCCGGAGTACGCTGTTCCTCTGGCCTGTTTTCAGGTCTCTTTTGACGCTTTTGCATCTGGAACAGTGTGCGATGCCTTTGGACTTTGACATGTGCCTCCTGTTCGTGGCAAATGTCAGCGACGGACCCACACCTTATCTGCATGTGGTGTCAGGGCGAACACCACGGCTCGAAGGATTGCGACGCCTGCCAGCAACTCAAGCCGAAGTCCCAGCGGGAGCGCCGGATGAAGCTACTTTCTGCTCGCCTGTCGCAGTCAGAGTTGTCACGGCCCCCGGCCTCCTCTTCGGTGGCAGGGGGTTCCGTTTGCGGCTGCGGTCACCGTCTGGTTCCCGTGTACGTCGCTTGCCCGTTCTTGGTAAGTCCTGGTGCCTGTTGCCGAGGTCCTCTTCCTCCTGTTGTAGGGAGCACTATTTCCCGGACTTCTCCAGACGTGCTTCCTTGAGAGTCTTCCCTCCCAGAGTCTGCCCTCCCCTATCCGCCATTTCACGGTGGCGGTGCCGACTCCGACCTAGATGGCGGCTTATGCCGCGGCCCTGCAGGCCTCCCTCTGGCCCCCTCCTCTCCCTGGGGAGTCCTCGGACCCCCGCTGCATGCGAGGTCTCCGGTGGACTCGCCAGTGGGTTTGCCCCCAGCACCGACTGAGCCCTGTGCCTCTAGGGATGATGGAGGTATGGCATCATCAGGGCGCCGCCTGCCTGGGTCCCCCTCTTCGGTCCATAGCACCGCTAACGCGCCGCATAGTCCAGTGGGGCTCCCTGTGGCATTGCAGGTGGTTGCTGGTACTCGCAGCTCGTCTCCGAGTCCCCCTCGGACCTCCGGACAGGCGGCTGACTCTTTGTAGACTTGCCTCCCTGGCTCCGTTCCCTACTTCGGAGTCGGAGCCTGTTGTGGTTGAGGCTGAGTCGGCGCCGGTCCGGCACCATAGACTTAATTCAGAACCAGAACCTGTGGTGGTTGAGGTAGGGTCGGCGCCAGACGAGGCAGAGTCAGCGCCGGCTGAGGACGTCCTGTCGCAGCCTCAACGCCTAATCATCGACTCCTCCCCGGAGGTCTCCGGAGAAAGTTCGGCATCACCCTGACATCCGTCGACACCGATCCGTCCTTGCCTCTCCCCCCTTGGAGTTTGTGGCTACGGCGGACTCTCTGCCTCCTCAAGAGCCCCTTCAGGACCCTCATTCCTCCATGGGGCTTCCTCATTTTGGACATTGGTCTGCTCCTCCTTTCATCGGACAATCCCCTTGGAGTGGGCGGCTCAGCTTTCAGCCCTCACCCACAGATGAGTTACTGTCCCCTCCTCCGAGGGCTACTGAGGCTAGTATGGCATTTATGAGGGTTGTTTCCATGGCCGCCTGCATTCTGCGTATGCAGCCCCCTTCATTTCCCCTGCCTGCTGTATGTTCTCCACCACGGTTCGGGGAATGTAGAGCCGCTTCTGCCTTTCGAAGCCTCCCTTTATGATGCCCTTTTAGGGACCTGGGCTCGGCCGGCATCGGGTGATCCGGTGGTTTGTCCCATCATGCACCGCCACCGCCCTGCCCTGAACGATCCAGTTTGCTTGTCTGTTCATCCAGACGTTTAGGGGCTCATTCTGCAAGCTGCCTTTCCTTCCTTGCCCCCGCTGCTGCTTTCTCTCTACCGGGGGTCCAGATGGCTGGAGTTGTGGGGTCATAATATTTTCGTCTCCACTAACGCAGCTCTTCACTCCCTCAGTACAGTGTGTGTCATCGCTCAGGCTAGTTCTGCCCTTTGGGTTCTGTTGCACTACGCCGCCATACTTGGTTGCGGGATGGCATCTTCCCGGAGAATATTCGGGAGCGCCTTGCTGACCTGTCTTTTGATGGGGTCCTTTTGTTTAATACCCATGCAGACTCAACGGTTCAGCGCCTCCTTGCGGGATTTTGCCCCCCACCATAGGCCTGTACATGGCAGGTTTCAGGTCGTCCTATTCTGGAGTGGTTCAGCGTCCACAAGTTGGATTGTGCAGTTTTGGGCTGACAGTAAGCCGACTGTGGCGGTGTTCCACAGGTTGTTCGTGCCTTGACCTCTGACTGTGGTTTACCCTAAAAGTTGTCCCCCTTATTTTTCTTAGGGGCGTGATGTACCCCAGGTGGGGTACCTGTATGCTATTGTGTAGCTCCGCTCTGCGCCGGGCGGGCGTGGAGGTCCCTTTGGGCTCCCCCCTCTCCTGGCGTCATTATCTTACCGTTTGGGCAGTTTTCCATGTTGTGCCTTCTGGCACTGACTCCAACATGCCACAGGTCTCGTCCTGCTTGCGCCTTGTGTGTGTGTCTCATTCTCCTCTTCTACTGGTTTTTTCCTTGTTATTAAATCTTTTTAGTGTGTTTCAACACTCTTCTTCCAAGGCTGCCACCCTGTCACCGGTGCATTAGGCGGGTTCCAGCTATAGCGCCCGCAGCTGCATTGGTCTCGTGGCTCGTCCTTTCTATATATACCCGCATGTTGCTGACCACTGGGTATCCTTTTTATATGCCTCCGCCTATCTTTGGTCTGCGAGGTCTGGTCCTATATCCCCGTTTTTCGGGGAGCAGTTGGATGCCTTGTACTCAGGTTTGCCATCGTTCTGCACAGTGGCGTTTTCCTTTTGCACGTTTTATAGTACACTTCGGTGCCTTTTCATGCCACTTCAGCAGCAAGGGTTCCCATGGTTCCATTCCCTGGGGTGCGCCTCCTCTTCTGGATGCTCTTCTTCTTGGGGGTTTTGTCTGTCCCGTTCATGTACTAAACAGTCCCTCTCTTCTGTGGGGGTGCATTTCACCTTCCGGTCGGAGGTGGTGGTTCCGGGGATCTGATATTGTTCTTCACAGCTCTGCGTGCACTTATTCACAGTTCTTATGGGCACCTACGGTGCCTCGTATGAGACACCCTTCAGATGTCTCTTTTTTCCTTTGAGTGTCACCCATATCAGTGTCAGGTGCGCTTGCGGGACAGTTCCTCTTCTGCGGGTCGTCCCGGGTGCTGCACCCTGCATCTCTGTCTCGCTTGGGTGCATTCTTCCCCTTGGCCTTCAAGCTACCTTTTTGGGCAGTCCCGTACTCGTCTTAACTTCGCCACTTTCTTGTCTGCTATGTGCTTGTTCCTCATTTTGGTCCACCTCGATGTGCTTCAGTGTGTTGCTGTCCGACCCTGTTGCTTTCTATTGACAGAGTATTGCACTTGGCGTGTCTTATGTTTCACGCCTGTGCTTCTGGGATGTTGCTTAGTTCCTGCCTCTTGCCCTTCGCTTTCTGGCTGCTGCCTGTCCGGCCTCCTTTGCGTTGGCCCACCGGGTAGGCTCTGATTATGTCACTCCATATTGTCCCCTAGATCTTGGTTGTTGCCAACTTAGGGCACCATTGGGCTCTGGGAGTAGTTCTTCTTCCTTCCTTCATTATGAACTCTCTCTTCCGTTCTGGGATATGGCCTAGTGCCATAATTCCATCCCGTTTTCACACGGGTGTGGTCTTGCGCCCTTCAGGTCGTCTTGTGGAGCCTTTGCCTCCCATTGTCTTTTGCTCTTCCGAGCTGCTTGGTCTGTTGGTTGGCTGCACTGCCACAGCTTTCCCCATAGTCTGTCACCCTGTTGCCGGCTCAATGCTCTCGGGCACTTTCTGTTGTTCTGTCGCAGACCCACCTCCCCCCTTGGGGTATGGCTGTGGTATCTATTCTTAGTTAAGGAATCTTCAGCTAGATGTCTTTATCAGATGTACGAGTTACTCACGTTCGGTAACGATGTATGTGGTTGAGACGTTGTCTAGCCGCAGATTCCTTAATGCCCATCCTCCCCATTCTGTTAAGACCTTTCCAGGTGGGGTTCTCCACCTTGCCTCTTTTCAGTTGACACTGGTCTTCGTCCAGGGTGCTCAAGTTGGTGCGACCCTCTCAGACTTTGTCTTCTGCAGCCGCCTCCCTCTGTGTGGCTTCTCTTCTGGTGGAGCGGTGCTTTTCGCTTCGCCTTCAAAGGGGATTTATTTTTTTCCCTTTCTCTGTATTCCTCCACTCTGGTCCTTCCAGTGTGCGGTCTTTTCCTGTTCTTTCCCTCCCTCGCGCCTCCTCCATCGGTTTAGGGTTTCTTGTTTCCTCTGCAGTCGGCTTCTTAGGATCTGTTTGGCTGTGCCTCGGCCCTTCGATCTCTACTGGGGAAAGCTCCATTCCTTGTAATGTCATCTCGCAATGGATTGTTGTTCTTCCACCCTTGTAGATTGGCACATTTCTACGGTGTAATTGCAGTCTTTATGTTGTCTGTTGGGACTTTCTTCCCTTGTCACTCAGCCTCTGGGGAGGGTCTCCACTTTGTGGGGTTATTTTTGAGAGCGATGCTCTGCCTTTACTTCTTGGTTTGTTGGTATACAGTGTCTGACACTGTCCTTTATGGTGATGTTATGCATCATCCGATTTCATTGTTTTACGGATTTTTCTTTTTTCCGAACACTGTTCCCATACTTTCAAAGTTTTGTTGGTGGCTCCTCGTTGTACCGCGGAAAAGTTTCTGTGAAGAAAACTGACGTCAGCGCGCCGGGAGGGACTTATATGACCTCGCTGATGTCTCGTCCGTAGACGTCAGGGCGGGGTCTTGTGGCTCCATCCCCAGGCGTGCAGAGGTGCTGCTGCAAACATTTTTCCAGATTCAGTCTGACGCCGGGGGATAATTCTAAGTTAAGGCTCAGACCTATAATTTAAGAAAGAGATCAGCCTCATTTACACCAAGAGAGTTTAATCATGAGAGTATGATCTAGCTGGATGTCATTCACCCCTCCTTATCCCTGTCCCCACCTTTGTGTCCAGTAGCCCATGTTCCTTGTAGAAGCACAAAAGTATTTTGAGTTCTAAGAAAACAACATGGTATAGTTTTCAAAAATTGGCTATTGATCATCATGTTACGTACTGGAAGCAGCATAGGGCTCACGTCAATATGTATAGGTATTCAGTATACATATACAGAAAAAGGGGGCCCGATTTTATTGCAAATCTAAATACAGTTTTTACTTGTAACTATATTTAAGAAAGACATCATTATGAATATTTACCACACTCAAAACCATACAAATTCAGCAGTTATAGTCATCTTAATTAACTATAACTTGTGCCCTAAGGTAACTATAACTCACGCTCTCTCCATGCACTGCTAATTACCCCACATATTATATCACTCATGACATCATATATGACATCATATATGACATCCTTGAGAATATCACTGCAACATTTGCAGTGAAATTATTGTAGAAGAAAACTGTGCATGGTGGGGGCGCGAGTTATAGTTACCTTTGGGGCACAACTTATAGTTTCTTGAGATGACTATAACTGCTGAATTTTAATGCTTTTGTGTGTGTAAAATCTGAACCTTACTGTAACATGTAAAGGAGCAACTAGCAGAAGAGGTTCCTTTCATTGTTTTTCTTAAAGTTGTAAATTTCTAGCCCAGCAGTGAGTTAGCTCCACTGTTAGCACAACTTTTCATCTGTAAATGTATTATATGCAACTATTATCTCCCTTTCATTATTCCATTATGCTTCTCAGTGAAATGTGGCTCTAGTTAAATGTACAATTATATCCATTTACACCCTGGTCTACCAAAATATCAATGCTCAAACCAGTCACATTAATGCCTGCCGGGCCACACTGCATCTGAACACTCACGAATTCACAATTTAATTCTTTATTTTTTTTGTGGGACTTTCAGTGTTGTTTCTTGTGAATGAGATAAGTGCTTTTGGGGTGAAGGCTGCATAAAGAGACAGACCAGCAACGTGTCTAGTCCCAGAAGCCCCGAGTATGGTCCCTGCTTCTCTCCTCATATCGACATGGTTGGCGTTTGCCATAAATGTCCATTATTCCACTCGACTACATCAATTATGGCCATTTATAATTTTTGCCAATCTTCTTTTAAAGTATGTGCCCAAGTTTACACTGATTGGCAAATTGCTGAACTGTTAAATGCACAAGCTTGAATAACAACGTATTTGTCACATCATTGTGCAACTTCTCTCTTTTCAGTTTGATTTTCCATTTGTGGAGGTGTATCGTGTAAAGAAGTTTCAGTTTACGCCAAAACATTGTGAAGAGGAGGACAGTGATAACAATGATGTTGTAAAAAAGAATTTTGCCCATATTTGCACAGAAAAGCCTTCTTGTGGTTGCAGTCGAGTGACTAGTATCTGGAACTGTGACGGAGAACCCTTGGACCAACCATCTATAGAAGTGGGGTACGTATTGTCTTGGCTTATTTATTTAAACTTAAAACTTGCTATGAACTTAGTAATACACTTCTTATGCATGGTTCCTGGACAGCAGGCAGGTGAGAAAAACAGTTATCTGTTATGTGTTAACTAAATACACTAATCCATTTGATTTTACATGAAGCTTTAGTCGTTAAGGTTCTTGATCCTGTCCTAAGTTGAAGATGAACTATTTCGTATAGTACATTGACACTTGATGTGACTTCAGTAACCAGTGTGACAGCCATAATGACTTCAAACTCCAGCTTTCTTTTGTCAATCAGTTTATAGTTTTCTTTCTTTTGAGCCGGTAGAAGCTCATCATTTTTTTCCGTCTCATTTGGCCCTTTTGGCTCAAAATGGTGGGTTGTTAACACCGTCTTCTTTAGGGCCAGGGTTTTCAGTTTGATATTTTTCCCAGTAATATTTATTGGCAAACAATTCATTATCAAACTTCCTGACTCTCCAATAAAAGTCTGATGGCTAAAGCGGGATTTCTTGTGTTTTCCCACTATGTAGTTCAGTTCTCTCTTGAGTGCCCTCTTGCCTATTCCAAGCTTCATTCTTTTGTTCCTCTAACATTGAATGGGTGGTAGCATTGTTTTCCTTAATATAGAAGTATTTGAACTCTCATTGCACAGTAATTAAACTGCTCAGCAATACTGTTGGCTAGGCTCCTCAGTTGGATGTGATTTTCCTTACGGCCCCAAAGAGCAGCTCCGTAAGTGTTGGTAATACATTTTGCGCCTACTTTCACCCTCCCTGAGTTTCATCTCTGGTTTCAGATCCAAGGCTGCTTCAACTTGCCCCACCCTTAGTTGCTTAGATCGATACTTTGGTTTCTGCTTTGCCACAATGAGGGTGGGGTTCCTTATTTGAATTGACTCACCTCTCAAATAGCTGGAACTTCTATGCAGATGTCCACTTTTGCTCTTTTGTGGTTTGATTCAACTCTGTTGCTTTGTCACCTCTTTCCCCCTCTAGTGAAGATCATGTGTAATGTTTCCTTAAGTTCCAGTCTTGAAGAATCTATGTATATGAATTCTGCTACATATTGGGAGCAGCTGTGTGGTTTCTCTCCTTGGTGTTGTGTTTGAGGTCTCCATTATCCCTAGCATTTCTTTGTGTACTCAGAAGTGAAATACCCTTTTCTCTCAAGTTATCATTATTGTCAATATCAAGAAGTCTGGTTTAGTGCCTGAAAATAGGCCGCATCGCATTATAGAAACATTTGTGTGGACATTTTATGAAATTCTTGCCTTTCCTAGTTCTTACTTAACAACGGTAAATCTATTTTTACAGGTCTAAATTCAATAGTGTTGCTGTTTCTAAGCCCTGTAAATAAAGAGCGGTTACTGTCCCTCGATCAAATGGTACACAAGGTATTGGTTTGAGGTTAAGTGAATCGTTGTTTTTCATGCTGTGACCCAAGTTCCTTGTTTTTAACCATATCAGAGGTACTCTGTAATAAAGTATGTTACAAGTATATCCCTTGGTATTTTTAACAGTTCATGTTCCTGCCAAATCATCAGGACCCAGGATATTGTCCTGGCAATAGATTTCTAAGAACTCCCAGGGTTACGAGTAGCTTCCCTCGGTTGAGTCCACTGCAGTGGCATTGCTCCTACTCCAGTCTGAGAGATCCTCAAATGATAAAGCATGCCTTGATAAGTTAAGGATGAGACGACTTCTCAAAAATCTTTTAATGATCCTCTCCAAAAGAAGTCTGAACTGCAAATGGATAGTAGTGATTGTAGTAACCTTAAGTGGTTTTGTGTGTTGTAGGTTTGGTTAAGGAGATATTGTCATAATCAAGAGGACAATCAACCAAGTAAGTTCCTTTTCTGTAAGTTTAATTCATGTTCCTTCTCAGCCGAACTGCCAGTGGCACACAGTGGAGCAACTCTCCCAATTGGAATCGCCACGGCACGTGGAATGCCAGAATTATTACATCCAACTTCCATTAGCCACATACTAGAACTCTACATAGAGGACACTGAGTTTGAGTTTAAAATATTTCTTAAGCGCGCGTACACCGAGCGGTTTCATGGTGCTGTAAAGTACTAAAAGCCTGAGGGGGAGAAAGACAGGAACACAGAAAGAGGATTTATGGTGAGAAGGCTTGTGTAAAAAGAAAGGTTTTGAGTGCCTTGCGGAAGAGTGTGTACTGGGGGCAGGATCTCAAGTGCGCCGGGAGGGAGTTCCAAAAAGCAGGAGCGAGTGTGGAGAATTTGGAGCCTCCCCATTTTTTGCGTTTAAAACGGGGAACTACGAGCAGTTGTTGGGTAAATGAGCGTAGCTCCCTGGGAGGAACATAGGAGTGAATTTTGGAAGTGATAAAAGCAGGGGCTGAGCCGGACCGGGCATTGAAAATGATGCAGCCCAGCTTGAACTGGGCTCGTTCCTGTATGGGGAGCCAGTGTAGGGACTTAAGAAGGGGCGTGACGTGGTGTGATTTGGACAAATTGAATACCAGGTTCTGGACCAGCTGGAGACGTCGCACGTTGTACGCAGGCATGCCACAGTAAAGGGCATTGCCGTAATCCAGGCGGGAAGTAACCATCGCCAGGACTATGAGTTTGAGTGCGGAGGGAGAAAAAAACCGAGAGACTTTGCGGATAGTGCGGAGGGAGAGAAAGGATGATGATACAACAGAGCTGACTTGGGAATGAAGGGAGAGTTGGTCATTCAGTTTGAATCCAAGAGTTTTTACAGAGGAAGATGGAAGCGGGGGGGCCTAAGGAGGGGGGCCAGAAGAGAGAAGACCAGGGACTGGAACAACCACCTGTCAGCACCAACTCAGTTTTGTCGGGGTTTAACTTCAGGTGGTTGTGATTCATCCAGTCCTGGATGAAGATCATGACAGACTGGAAATTGGATATTGACTCGGGGGAAGAAGATAGGGAAAAAATAAGCTGGAGGTCATCCGCATAGTTGTAGACAGAGACCTCCAGCTGTTGGAGGGCGAAGATGAGTGGGGCGATATACAAATTAAATAGCAGGGGGGAAAGGGAGGAGCCCTGGGGAACCCCGCATTGAACCGCACGGAAGTCCGCCGAAAAGTCACCCAATCGCACTGCTTGGGTGCGGTCGCGCAGGAAGGAGGACAGCCAGACCAAGGCCGAACCTTTAATTCCCGCCGCTCTGACACCGGAAAGTAAGGTGGCATGATCAACCGTGTCAAAAGCGGCAGAGAGATCGAGGAGGACCAGGGCCTGAAGATGGTTGGTGTCCATACCCTCTCTGAGGTTGTCAAGTACCGATAATACCACGGACTCCGTGGAGTGTACGGGACGGAAACCCGCCTGCCTGGGGGCTAAAACCCTGTTCGCCTCCATGAAGGTACTCAGTGTTCTGGTTACGTGGCGTTCCAGTACCTTCGCCAAAAAGGGTAAGAGTGAGATAGTTAATAGGAACCGAGGGGTCGGCGCCAGGTTTTTTGAGGATGGGTAGGATAACGGCCGATTTAAGGGGTGAAATGACAATGCCCTGTGATAGTGAGCTATTAAGAAGGGTGAGGGGTGGCAAAACACAGGCAGAGTAGATCTGTTTCAGGATGTGTGCTGGGCAAGGGTCAAGAGGGGAGCCGGACTTAACCAAAGGCAGAAGAGAGAGGAAAGAATCTTCTGTAAGGAGAGGGATGGAGTCGAGGCGTGCTGCCACTGGGGGACACTGGGGCTAACGAAGGAGGGGGGGGGGTGGGTGGAGGGGGATGTTAGCTTTGATAGTGGCGATTTTGTCAAGAAAGAAAGAATTGAGGGAGTCACAGAGGTGCTGGGAGGGGGAGGGTTTGAGGGTGGCCCTGTCGGAGTTTGCGAGGTCGTGCACAATAGCAAAGATTTCTCTGGGCCGATTTTCGGCGGTTAGGATTTTGGAGGAGAAGTAGGCGTTCTTGGTTGCCAAAATAGATTTTTTGTACAAGGCCGAGAGGGTGATGTACTGGTTTCTAAGGATCGGGCAGTAGTCTCGCCGCCAGGAGCGCTCCGCCCCGCGGACGTTAAGTTTTTGAACCTTCAGTTCCTCGTTGAACCAGTGATTAGCGTCGTTGGGGCGTCTAGATGATATCCGCCTTAAGGGGGCGACTAAGTCGCAGCCAGCTCGCAGCCATGCGTTTATGGAGTCCGATTGTCCGAGAGATGGCAACCCGTGAAGATCCGGGCTGGATGCGGAGAGTGTGGCGGAGAGGGAGGCCACATCCACACGGTTCCATGAGCGCGCCCAGATGTTTTTGGGGAGGGAGGGCTTAAGGGCTGGGCTGAGGGATAGGGAAAAAGAGATGAGGAAGTGATCGGACCAAGTGCAGGGGGAGATAGACAGCGAAGTTACCGGGCAATTGAGGGACCAGATCTGATCAAGGATGTGGCCCTGGCTATGGGTTGGGGCGTGAACAGCGGGGACAAAGTTGAGGGAGCGGAGAGACTCCGAGAACTCTTTTGATGTTGAACATTCGGCCGGGTCAGAGGGCCAAAAGTTGAAGTCCCCTAGTACCACGATGGAAGAGTTGTTTACTACTAGGGTGGCCACCAAGTCTTGAAAGCTCGGAAGAAAGAGTTGAGAAGAAGGGGGAGGGCGGTACATAAGGACACAAGTGAGCGGGGTGCTGAAAGAAAGTGAACGGGCCACTAAAAAGTCTGATGATCCAATGGAGGAGAAAGCTAGAGGTTGGAAAACGATATCTCTGCGGGCAATCAGGGCGACGCCACCACCCGGTTTACCGGGGGGACGGTCGGCTCGGAGAGCATAGTAAGAAGCAGGAAGCATGGCTAATAAAGAGGGAAGGGAGCTGTCACAAAACCAGGTCTCTGTGAGAAATAAGAGGTCGGGTTTGTGGAGGTCCAGTAGAGTAAAGAGTTCATGTTGATGCTTGACTGCTGACCTGGTGTTAAGGTAAAAGGCAGATAACGCGGTGGGGGGGGGACGAGCTGCTGGAGCAGAGCCGGGACAGATGGCGGGTGACGAGGTTGAGGGATGGGAGTGGGGGGGAGCGTGTAGGGGGGACAGACCCAGCTTGTTGATACGTGCTATCGCAACAATATACAGAGGCCACGGGCCTTGGAGACTGGCCAGCTGCGCGGAAGAGTATTGTATGGAGTGGGCAGAGTGGCCGGCCCCTAGCCCCGTTCGGACGCGGACGGGCGCAGACGGGCTTACCTTTGGCGCGCCTTCAGCGAGCAAACGTCGCGCCCGCTGCGCTCGTCCGCTGCGCGTCCGAAAGAGGCACATGATTTGTGGGTGGGTAAGGAGAGGGCGTGGCCTCCGAAAAGGGTGCGTGGCCTGCGACCTCGGCGGGATGGTGGCGAGGAGTGTCTGTCTCTGGTGTCAAGCAGCGCTCAATCTGCTGCAGAAACCAGAGTAGTGGCAGAGGGTGAGTGATTTAAAATCAAATAATAAGCAGTAAGATACAAGTTTAAAAAAAAAAGCAAAGAGACTCCCGGCTTCCGCCTCAGGAGTTAGTACATTCACAAATGGCGGCGCTTGCAATCAGCGAGCCTATGTAGTCTCGGCGGGGGCGGGGCCTCCGAAAAGGGGGCGTGGCCTGCGACCTCGGCGGGATGGTGGCGAGGAGTGTCTGTCTCTGGTGTCAAGCAGCGCTCAATCTGCTGCAGAAACCAGAGTAGTGGCAGAGGGTGAGTGATTTAAAATCAAATAATAAGCAGTAAGATACAAGTTTTAAAAAAAAAGCAAAGAGACTCCCGGCTTCCGCCTCAGGAGTTATTACATTCACAAATGGCGGCGCTTGCAATCAGCGAGCCTATGTAGTCTCGGCGGGGGGCGTGGCCTCTGAAAAGGGGGCGTGGCCTGCGACCTCGGCGGGATGGTGGCGAGGAGTGTCTGTCTCTGGTGTCAAGCAGCGCTCAATCTGCTGCAGAAACCAGAGTAGTGGCAGAGGGTGAGTGATTTAAAATTAAATAATAAGCAGTAAGATACAAGTTTTTTTTTAAAAAGCAAAGAGACTCCCGGCTTCCGCCTCAGGAGTTAGTACATTCACACTGCATGGCTCTTTCCTTTTCAAAACAACAGTATGAAAATTGTAAAAAAAAAACTATTGTCACAATGTAAAATTTTTCACCACTAGAAAATACATATTAACAAGAAAACAGAATAAGGAGAGAAATATGAGAAAATGAAATGTACGCAAAACTTGAACACTTACTGTAATCACACAGCTCTTATAAAGATGAAAATAAAAACAAATGTGACTAAAACCTGTATGACAGTGCATTCGAAAATAACACGAAAAGCTATATTACTCTCCAAAGCGCAAAGGTACATTCCTAAATAACATCTGCAATCCTACCCCCTTTCAATTCTAGAACACCATCAATGTACCCACATAAGTCTTTTCTGTTTTCTTCTTACGATGCAGCCTTTCGATCTGGTGGTAACAGCGGTCTATTAGGCGGAACCTTGTTGAATAGGGTTTGAGTGATCATGGATATGCATGCTCCAGAATCAACTAGTAACTTTAAGACCTTGTCACCCACCTTGATGTCAACATATGGGTCAACACGCGTATTTGAATCAACTGTTGTTTCAACATCACTCTTGATAACTAGAACCTTGTCTCTCAACTCTCTACCAATACTCTGTTCATCATTCACCACACTCTCCCCTGAGACGTACTTGCTCAAAGTGTCTCCCTTAAACTTCCGAATTTGGCACTCCTTGGCAAAATGTCCACACGTATTAGATTGCCTGCAAACAACATTTTTTGCAGGACATTGTTTTCCCCCTTTTCCATGTCACAGTTACCATATTGAAAACACATCTCATCTTTGAGAACAACTAACCAGGCTTTTCCGCTCGTTTAAGCTCCCTGGAGGTTACATCAGTTTTCACAACTGAAACTAGATCAGCAGCTGTGTTCTCCAATTCCCTAGCAGAAATTTGAGACAACTTAAAGCTTTTGGCAGTTCTGATGGTAGGATCCAGGAATGGGTTTCCCATGGCCAGCAGTGCTTGAAGGTTTTGTCACTGCAGTGTCCAATGAATTGATCTCTCACCAGCTGATCCATAAAGTTCTCAATCTAACAATCAGCTGGCAGTCGTGTCAAGGCTTTGATGTATGTATCCACATCTTCTCCGGAATTGTGTACCCTCTTAAATAATTTATGCCTGACCACTACAATACTAGGTTGTATCTCAAATCTATTCTGAAGTTTTTTGACTGTCTCCTAGAACTCGTCTAGCTCGTCATCACCTTCTCCAAGCCTTAAATCTGGGAGATTTTCAAGAGTGCTCTGCCCTCGAATCCCAGTGAGTGTAGTAACAAATATTTATTTTGTTCTGGGCAAAAACGTAATGCTCTAAGGGCACCTAGATAAGTTTCAAAGGCATCATACCATTGTTTCCATGGGAAAGGTGGTTTACCAGGTGTTTGAAGGAAAGGTGTTGGTGGATTCACAACCTTAATTTGTGTTTACTAATGATAAGATATGCACACAAAAACACCTGAGTGTCCTTAAAAAAAATCTTTAAAATGCTGCATGAAAATAGTGTTTAAAATTTGTTAATAAGCTTTTTTGCCTAGTATTAAACACACCCAGTGGATTATTGACGAGTCAAACACTACAAGTATTGAACAAAAATGTATAACACTTCAACACATGAACGTAGTCTTTAAAAGTTTGTCAGCAAGCGCACTTGAATAGTATTGAACCCACCCCATGATATTCTGAAGAGTCAAACAATGCAAAATAAAAAAAAATTATAACCTTGGTTGAATACAACTGTGCGGGTCAGCGAATGCACCTGCCCGCATGATTGGAGATCCTTGAACTCCACCCTCCGATAGCAAGGAACTGCGCTGAATCCGAGGATGTAGAGTCGACTGAAAGCTGGAGCGGAGAAGCAAACGCTTACTTTCATAAGATGGCTGCCACAAAGGAACGTGCAAATACGTGACACCGACCAGCTACAGACTTGTATATTCACGCCTCGCACAGCAGTCAACAGATGATGCATTCCTGCAAATTTGGGTGGGCACACCAAACGCTGCGTTCCAACTGAATACACCAATATGTTTTTTTTTTTGCTACTAATTCCGACTTGCCCTCACCTGAACAGAAACCACAGTGTTTGGCTCCGTGTGCCACAATCTTGAGAATCCCGATGCTGCACATCGGCAGAGAGCGGTCCTGGGTAGAAACTGATAAGCTGAATAGATACGTCAGTCTGTGTGGGCAGTTTGCCAGCTCTCGTCACCAACAAGAAGTCTTTCCTAATCTAGTTTAATTGGTGTATCTTCTCAGCGAACTGCCAGTGGCTTACTGTGGAGCAACTGTCCCAACTGCAATCACAGCGACACGTTGAATGATACAATTATTACAACCAAATTTCACAAGCCACATACTAGAATTCTACATACAGAACACTACAGATATACTTGAGGTCACACCTCCTACTCTCTGTGTGGGAAGAACCATTCAGAATGTTAGCATTGCTTACCCAGCGGAAAGATTACATCTTGTATTGGCCACCATTCTGTTATCAAAAAGTGCTCAAAGTTTTGTTACTACCACCAAAGAGGAAAGTTGTGAAGAATCACAAAAAAATGTGTTCAGTAAGAATATCAGGGCAACTGACTACTATGAAGATTCAGTGTGAACTATGAATATAGTACATTTGTGGGATATTTTAAACGTTTGGAAACGTTCAAGCTGTATTCATCCCAGAACTAACTTAACCCTACATTTTGCGAGGTGTACATTGTATGACAATATAATAATGTGCATCAATTGATGCAAAATATTAGATGATTATGTAAGAAAGAATAGATGCATCGGGGAAATATAAAGTGTTATTTTGAAATTGGTGCATTTTCCTAGCCATAAGCACGCTATACATGTTAAATTCACCACCATGTTGCGTAAAGAAGTCTACATTATTGGTGTCCTTCAGTACCATCAACCCACCCACTGTTTATTAATTTACTCAATTAATGTACTTGCTTGTACATTATTATGCTTTTTGATCTTATGATGTATGCAGTGTCATGTAGTTCCTAATAATACATAGGATCTGCACGTTTAGACAACATGAACTAAGGGTTTGGTATCCAGACTGATTCAAGACACCCCCAAAGGATATGTTAGCATTTAGACCAGCTAGCTCACAATGCCAGTAAAAGCCCCCTAACCTTACCAAGGAGAAAATAGTTTGACCACTATTGAACATGACAACCCTTGATCTTTCAGGGATCGTGGATACAGTACTTTTTGTTCAGTTACTCATGCTCACTTCTCATTCTAGTATAAAATACATGGGCTGCGACAACCATTAGACAGAAACATATATATATATATATATATATATATACGATTGCAAGCACCAACAGCGTAAATAAAAGGTAGAATTCTAACATGGTGCTAAAACAGTGAAGGTATGCAGCCATATAGATACATGGCAATAATCAAGCGTACTCTTTAGATGCGAACCCTAGGTAAGTGTAGCTAAGTGTACCTAGCATGTATGTAGGTGTGAAGCCAAGAATCCCCCTAGGAAAGAGCCAACCCCATTACCTGATGGGAAAGAACAAAGGACCCCGTCTTGGTCTCGAGTTGGATACCCCGCAAGGTATGTCCGACCACTGCGTGCTGGTGTTTCTGCGAGAAGGGACTCCAGCGTCTTGTCTAAGCATAGAAGCTTCTCTTCTTGTTTGCCCAGCGAAGAATGATACTGTGGGCCAGTCGTTCAAGGATGACGATAGCAGTGACTTATGTTCAGAGTTATTATGCTGTGTGATACTAAGAATCCTCATGCATAATAAATGAGGATAGTTTTCAAAGAAATCTACACAACATTTATTCGCCACGTAAATAGGTAAAAGTTCAGTGCCAGAGCCGTTATGTAGAGCAAGGTAGGACAAATGCAGGTAAAAGGTTGTGCGTCTAGTTAGGCCTATATTGGGGTAAACTGGGGCTCATAACACCCACTCCTCATCCGAAGGACGATAAGATAAACTAATGATAAAATATATCTATCTAAGAAGCATAAAAACATTTGTTTTTTAATTAATGTCAAAAAAATCCAAAAACATGGTATATGTAAACAATTAAAAAATGTTTCCAAAAACTCTATAAGCCCTCTAAAAAGTCAATATACTGTTTATACCAACTGAGCTCATCGAAAGCCTTGATGCTCATTGAGAGCAAGAAGGTTAAAAAAATAAAATAAAACAAAAGGATGTTTTTCACTCCAATTTGGGTTATTTTGGAAAAGGCCAAATTGTTCCTATCACACGGAGAGTCAATTGTGTATGTGTACTGTCTGGGGGACGCAACATCACTGTTGCTTGGCTTCTCAGACGACGGTCCGTGTAACACCTCTTGGATCAGGTCAGTGGAGCAAAGGTGATCTTCTCCGGTTCCCACAGCAGCCGCTGAGGAAGCACTCGCCACCTGTGAGCCTGTTTCAGAGCTGGTTTCAGAGCTGGTGTCCATTCCAACAGGAGCTGAAGCATCCTGCGGTGGCTCTAAGAATGCTGACAACAACATGGGAATATGCTGAGGACACTGTAATATGTGGGCCTTTAAGTGGTCCAGTAGTAAGTCTAAGCATGTGGTGCAACTGATGGAAGTATTAGATATATGTCCAACATGCATTCATATCCGCAGAATAGACAGTGGAGCACAGGCAAGAGGCAGTCACACCAGACTGATCTGAACGTTAGGAACCAATGCTCACTGTTAGGAATTAACATTGGCAAGTGCGCTTCATTCTGGTTCGTGCATTTTCAGTTGACCCCTTAGCGTCAAAATCCGTACTTTCCTGACGCTCCCTAAGTGGGATAAGGAGGAGCTGGGCCCTCCCATCATTGCTTGGCTTACTTGCTGTGACCACGCCCACTTCCTGGTTCCTGTTCGAGTTGCTTTGCTGCCGTCTAGAGCTCTGCTGGGCTCTGTTTTCTAGTCGCCTGATACCTGATTCTCCTGACCCTCTGCTACTCGCTTTTCTGCCCTGTGAGTGTGCGTGTGGTGTCTGGTTGTGAAAGCGGTATTCTTTTCCGCTTCGTTTTCAGTGAACGCGACGCCCTGCTATTCCTCACGCATTTTGCGGGCGTTATCGGTTCACTCTCTGCTTTATACTGGTTTTGCTACCACTGTTACCTCTTTGGTTTGCCCCTTTGCTTTAGTGGTTTTTCCTCTTGAGAGTGAGCGCTCCGCCCTATCCTCCTAGGGGCCGGGTGTCTCACCTCCTGAGTGGGTGCTGCTCCGCTGTATTCGCCCCCTGTGCAGCCGGTCGGTGCCCCTCACTCCTTTTCTGTTTAGTGTGTGTTTTGTCTGATGTTTTGGTGTTACTGCTCCGCTGGCCTGGTCCTCTTTAGTCAGCCGGACAGTTCACCTCACCTACCCTTACCATTTGCTTTGCGTCAGAGGTGTGTTGAGTCCTTCGTGAGTCCTGTTGGACCCCTCCCTGATTACCTGGACTCATCGTTGACGCCGGCCCGATCTACACTTGGGGTAAGATCCATGAGTGATCACACTTGTCAATGTTTTATGGTGTTTCATGTAAGCATAGGGATTGTGTCTATTCCTAACTTGATCTTTGTTTCCTAGCCTGGACCACCCCTCCCGGAGACGCCTTTTCTACTATTCTGTTACCCCACGTATGAGGAGAGTGGTGGACACTCCTTGGGTAAATTCCCTCATACTTTTAGGATACAACAGATAGGAGTGTGGTCTACCTTGTTAGCGCATTCCTGCTGCTGTGTCTTGGAGGTGTGGGGATTTGTCTTCGCTCCCGTGGAAGTTGGCCCTTCTCCTAACACTCACTTTGCTCCCGAAGAAGAGGTGTGCCCAGATGGAGTACCATGTGTTCACGGCATTGTCGCACCAGGAGTGCTTTTTCCATCTCCTTCGATACTGGCACGGCCATTGCATAGCAGGAAGATCAAAACCATGATACCCACTACGAGTAGTAGGACCAGCGGAAGCCCTCCAGAAATGCTTCCGAATACGGAGTATATAAATGATGGAATTGCTCCGAAAATCCTGCTGAAAGGTGCTCAATAGTCCAGAACCTATGCTCTTAAATAGTTGCACTATCCCACTCGTATCAGACATGTTAAAGATCGATGTACCATTTTTCCAATTTGGAGCGGGAAGTTTGTTTGAACTAATGCCTGTATCTCAGCTGAAGATCTTGCAACCTAAACATCAAGTCTCTAGGGCTAAGGTTAAGGCCACATCCTTCTGTAAAAGCATGGCTTTCAGTCTGCTCAAAGAATCAAACCGTATAAGGGAAACATTCAAAGAAGGCCATAGCGGCGCCACCCTGACTGTGTGGATTGTTGGAAATAATATTTGCATACAACAAGTAACCCTGGAACTTACTGTGTAGTTATGCGATGCCTGGCAGCATCCCACAACAACCCTGATCATGCAACATCTAATAACTCCTATTTGAGAGCAGTTTGAACACTGGATTGATCGCAGCAGCTGGGGACTTTTTCAAGTTACTCAATAGGTTTGCAACTGAAGCATCAAAACACACAAGATGATGGACGGAATGTTGCACAATGGCAAAGCATTTACCCCCAGTCACAGATCTGGGTTTAATCCATCATTGTTTTGCTCACCAAGCCACCCCAGTTCAGACATGGCCATATGCAAATCAGTCTTGACCCTGTGCCTCATGGGAAGAGTACAGCCCGAACTGCCAAGCCATGTCTTCCCTGGACCGGAATCAAGCATCCTAGGACCGGTTTCTGGCTATCAGCCGTCTTCAGCCAGGATAGCTTGACTCCAGTGGCTTAGTGAGCACAGGATCCACGTCTGGGCATACCCTTCCCACATAGGGTGAACAGCAAAACACACAAGATGATGGACGGAAAGTTGCACAATGGCAAAACATTCACCCCCAGTCACAGATCTGGGTTTAATCCATTATTGTTTTGCTCACCAAGCCACCCCAGTTCAGACATGGCCATATGCAAATCAGTCTTGACCCTGTTCCCACATAGGGTGAACAGCAAAACAAAAACTTGTGTGTTTTGCTGTTCACCCTATGTGGGAAGGGTATGCCCAGACGTGGGTCCCGTGCTCACTAGGCCACTGGAGTCAAGCTATCCTGGCTGACGACGGCTGATAGCCAGAAACCGGTCCTAGGATGCTTCATTCCGGTCCAGGAAAGTTTACAAACAAATGGAGATGTATCCGATAGGAAGGGCGAGTTCACCACTCGGAGAGAGTAGTAGGTCCAGCCACAGCATATGCCCTCGAAGTCAATGTGTTACAAAGAAGTACCGGGCTGTTCCTGGGGACAGTACGTGTAGAGGTCACGTGAGTGTCTGGATGTGGTAGGGACTCGGAAGAGTCCTACAGAAGGGCATCCATGTTGTTGGATATACTGGCCTCACACACCCTTTCAGGTGTCATGCTTCATCATAGGCAATGCTCCTTTTGGGTCGGCGGTGCAATACCCAACGGGCAACACCTCAAAGAGGGGCTTTTTGGCGGAGATCTTCTAATCCAACTGCCGTTTGGGTGAAGTGTGGGTGTAGGGCTAGGTAGGTGTAGACAAAATGGTGAGTTAAAATGAGGCTGGGGTACCAGGAGCAAGTTTATTCTGGGGGTCCCCTGCTTCAATTAAAAGAAAAGACTAGTCTGTACTCGATGGAAAGTTATGTTTCCTAATTCAAGACTAGACTAGTAAGTGTAGAGAGTGGTCGACATGTTTCTCGCAGATGTGCAGTGACTAGCGATTCATCAGGACCTAAATAAGAAATAAATTTGTCTACAAAAATTGATCTACCTTAGTATCAACTAGTCATTTCAGATTATAGAATGATCGGGAATGATATACCTGTGTTGCGCTGAGTCCTGCCTAGATTGGGAGACAAAGGAAGCAAATCGCAACAGGTATAGAAGTAACATACAGACATGAGTGACCTTGTACACACAGAGTGACATACTAGTGAGGGTGCAGCTAGCATGTGAGTAAAAACAGTACTAGGTATAATCCTCAGTGAGCACGGTGAGTGGCATGCCCCTGTGGAAAGTACAGTAAAAAACAATGGCAGCAGAATTCTTGTGGGTGTCGAGGGACACCTGACTCACCTAATGGTCAAGTTTATATACAACAACAGTACCCGGCGGGTAGTACATCGGGAAAGTGACCTTTGTAGTTCAGGCTAGGTGTGATAAAAAAGAGAGAGAACAGTATTCATGATGTAAAGACCGCCTAATCATCACCCTCACGTGACTCATAATCCAGCCTGGACTAGCACTACGGGAGGTGCGGGATGTACAAAGGCTCCTCACATGTATTATGCGAGTTCACACGTGCGAGGAAGCTTTCAGTTCTGACTGTTGTGCCGTGCAATCCCCTAGAGCATGCTTCTGCATATTTTTAGGACGTAACTTGCCATCCCACATATGTCTCTTTACAATCACACATCCTGCACTGTATTGCTGTTTACTTGCTACGGTAGGCTGGGCAGATCCATCAGTGTAAATGATGTATTCATACTGATCTGGAGGCATTATTTCATTCGAGAGACTATATTCTTGTTTGTACTGCAGGAATGCTTGTGTTTTTGATGTAGAATCAAATTTGTAATCTACATCTGTTGCAGTGAGATGAATTAGCCCACTGTATCCATCTTGGATGCAATGCTTTTGCGTTTGGAACACTTACTTTGTTACAGCCTCTAAGGTTGGTACTGGAGTCACTACAATTATTTGTTTCCCCTGAGCCAGTGGTCTTTCTCTCATTACAGCAGTCTGCTGTCAGTATTTTTTCTGTTGATTGTTTGTGTACAAAGGAGATTTGTATGCAATGGCTACTTTTTTGCCTTCATTGAACGTGAGGTAGGTGTAACCAGATTAACCTGCGACTACATGGATCACCAAATTTTCAGTATTAACATGTGTATGGAAGTGTTTGGAAGCTATTGTGTCAGCTTGTAACAAACAGGATTTCGGTGTGTTCCTGTGTCCAATGTCAAACTGAAAAATCAGGTCTAATTAAGTCGTAGAAAGGTTTTACCTATTCTACGTAGTCCAAAATGTATGTTCTGCCAAAACTCACGAATCCTAAAATAGATTGTAAGTTTTTCACAATGTTTGGATGTTGGTGCTGCGCACATTTTTCTAAAAAATTAGCTGCTAGGCTTTTCCCTTCACTCGAGAGCTCATATCCTAAAAATAGGACATTGAGGTGGGCAATTTTTGATTTCTTAAAGTTAAATCTGTAGACCTCAGAGACGAACCCCAGAATTCATCGTCCGTCAGATAAATGTAATCTACATAGGACAATGCCTCCTCATCACAATTTTGAAGTAGCTCTGTTACTCTTGCTGAGAACAAGCCAGGGCTATTCTTATACCCTTGTGGCAGTCTACAGAATTGGCCATGAGAGCCGAGTGCTGAAAATGCTGTCCAATATCTGCCATAAGGCGGTACATTTTAGCAAAGAAATCTATTTGAGATATCTAGTACTGTTTTTGTTTTTTATGCAAAATGTTATTCATTAATGCGGTACTGTGTGCATTTTGTACTGCATATTTTCAAATGCCTGTAGTCTAAAACTAGACAGTATGGATTGTCGGGTTTCATTATGGGAAACAGAGATTATTCATGGAGGAGGTGCAATTCTTGATTACTCCCTGGTATTCAAGTTGGCCTAAGATCTCCCTGATTTGTTTATGTTAGATCTGGGAGTCTCTAGTTGGCAATGGTATTCACCTTTGTCCAAATAGGGACCCCTACTTCTAAGTCAGGAAAAGGGGATTACACTCCTAAATAACCCCTGCTCCCCCCTTGGTAGCTTGGCACAAGCAGGCAAACTTATCTCAGAGGCAGTGTGTTAAGTATTTGTGAATATACACAGTAATACAGTGAAACCACTACAGATGGACACAACACAGGTTTTAAAAAAAAGAAGTATTCGTTATATAGACTTAACACAAGACCACAAACGACAAAAATCCACAATACTGTACTTAAGATAGTAAAAGTTACTTAGTTCAAGTTGGTGATAAATACAACAAATTTCTCAACAAAGAACATGGATACGTAACGCAAAGTAAGCAAAAGGCTTGCAAAAGGGGAGATGCGTCAGTTCCGTGGTCCGGGGGAAAGGATGCGTCGTGCCTCAATGCTTGCGCAGAGTAGGGGATGCATCGTGATCCTTACCGGTGCGGGGTTGAATCGTAGGTTCTCGTGTTGCGGTCCGGTTGCGATGCGCAAGATGGCACCTCAATGCGATGCGATGATCCTGGTGCAATGTAAGAAGATGGCGCCCTTGATGCGACGATGCGATGACGCTGCGATGATGATGCGTAGGCGCCTTGGCAGCCTTGCAACGACTCTGTACTTTGGAGCCGCAACACGCTTCTCTGGTGATGTGACAGCAGGCAGCTTTGACGAAGACACGCTTCCAGGGAGATGCGGCAATCTCTGCTGCGGCAGCGACGCACTTCCTCTCGATGCGTCGCGCTTCCAGCTCCCAGCGACACGCAAATGTCTGTAGGCAGAATTCCCAGCAAGGAAATTCACTGGGGGAGCTGGTAGTGAAGTCTTTTGTCCCTGAGACTTCAGCAGGAGGCAAGCACAGTTCAAGCCCTTGTAAAATATTATGTAGATGATGAGTCCTTAAAAAGTACCTTCTCCTTTCCCTTGGCAATAAAGAAACCACTGCAGGCCAACCCAGCAAACAGCACACTGGCAGAGGGGCAGTCCAACTCCTGCAGCTTCCTTGGTTCTTCTCCTTGGCAAAAGGTTCCTTGTTTCCAGAAGTGATCTCAAGTTCTTGGGACTGGGTCCCAATATTTATACCCCAAAATCCTTTGTTCTCTAAAGGCTTAGAGGCCTCTGCCTAGTCCAAACCAGTTTTCTGAGCACTCTGTTTACAGGACTCCTTCTTTCCTTTCACAGTGGAGGGCAGACACATCAGACACCGCACAGGAGGTGGAGCCAGCATTGTGGAGGGAAAGCACAGCCCTGGAGCACTTTGTTGTCATGATTCCTTCTCTTCTTTTACAGTGCAGGGCAGAGACATCAGCTGCACCCCAGGAGGTGAAGTCAGTGGTGTGGAGGGAAAGCACAGCCCTATTTAGGTCCCAGGTGCAACTCCTCCCTCCCATCTAGATGCAGATCTCCCTATGCACCACTTGGCTGACTCATTCTGTCTCTTGGAATCCCCCAACCCTCAAACTCCAGTCAAGGAATACACAGAGGCAGGCCTTGGATAGTTAGACAAGAAAATACCTACTTTCTAAAAGTGGTATTTTCAGACACAGAATGTTAAAACCAACTTTACTAAAAGATGTATTTTATCATTCTGAGTTCAGGCATACTAAATTCGAATTTCCACCACATTCCCTGAGTCAGTTACGATTATAAAATGTAATAATCTAACTGCCCATTCTGGCCTATGGAGAACAGGTAGCCTTGCAATAGTGAAAAACGAAAATGGCTGTAATTCACTATTAGGACATGCTACACACACCATGGCATGTCCTACCTTATACTTACAATGCACCCTGTCCTTGGGCCTACCATAGGGGTGTCTGATATGAAACAAAGGGAAGGTTTAGGGACTGGCAAGTGGGTGCACCTGCCAAATCGACACGGCAGTCACAGACTGCACAAAGGCCTTGCAAAGGCAGGCCTGAGACACACTTTACAAGCTGTTTCTGTGCTTCTGTGGGTGGCACAACCAGTGCTGCAAGCCCACCTACAGCATTTGATTTACAAGCCCTGGGCACACATGGTGCACTGTACTAGGGTCTGACAATTACATCAAATAACCCAATCATGTAATCAGTAATTGGTACATCAATTTAACACAGGGGGCACTTGCACTGTGGCACTGAATAGCAGTGGCACAGTGCCCAAAGCATATAACCGGTACAAAAGGGGGTGGTGATGGACGGAGCATCTGAACCAATCAAACACTCACACCCAGTCAAAAGATCTGGGTTTGATCCATCACCGTTCTTTAGCCCACTCTGCCACCCCAGTTCAGACATGGCTACATGCAAATCAGTCTGACCCTGTGCCTCATGGGAACACCCCCTTTTGTACCGCTTTGGCTGCCATATGTGTGGCAGGGTATGCTCAGACGTGAGTCCTTTGCTCACTTTGCCACTAGATTCAAGCAAGCCGGGCTGAAGACGGCTGTAATGCCAGAAACCGGTCCTCGGAAGCTTGTTTCCGGTCCAGGGAAGGCATGGCTTGGCAGTTCGGGCTGGACTGTTCCCATGAGGCACAGGGTCAGACTGATTTGCATATAGCCATGTCTGAACTGGGGTGGCAGAGTGGGCTAAAGAACGGTGATGCATCAAACCCAGATCTTTTGACTGGGTGTGAGTGTTTGATTGGTTCAGATGCTCCGTCCATCACCACCCCCTTTTGTACCAAAGCATATAACCAGCAAAAACATATCAAAACAGAGGAGGGAATCAGGAAAAAATGGAAGGGAGACTCACGCCAATGATGCCAGGTCTAACAGTTTCTTTGTGTCATGTTTTATTGGGTACTGCCTCTGTGGTGTAGGAGTAGTTTTAAATAGGATTTCATGGTGAGATGACTCAGCATACCACCCTACATGATTGCGGTATAACGCTGGAGCTAGTGCTACTGCCCACTCCTGCGCGTATGTGTGTTTTAGTGATTCTGGAAGGAGATCGGCGAAAGCTGGTGGCATTACCTCTTCCCCCTTTGGGCGTTCCATGATGAACTCCGATGACCTCTACCTTTCAGCCAAAAGGATATCGTATCCAAAAGTCAGGTCCCAAAAGAGACCTTTCACTTTTCTGGGTATGTCTCCCTACATTTGGAGCGTTTATTTCATATAACCGATGTGGAACATTTACCCTTGTATCAGGTGTTACAACCGTGATTTGTTCATTCAACGCTGCTGTCACCAGAATTTCCATCCGGTTCTGGCTAGCTATTGTTACGTCTGCTGCATTGTGTAGCATCATCGGAGCCCATTCCCGTTCAATAGTTGAGTCCTCAGTAGCCTGGGCATTTCTTATTTGAAGACCAGCTGCCTTCTTCTTCTTAAATTGAGGTTTACTTTTGGGTTTATCTTCTGTTTAATAATGAAGTGTGATGTGTGTCTCTTGGCTTTGCTCGTTCTTCTGATCTGTCTTCAGACCGTCCTTCCCTCTCTGAGTTGTTTTTATGAACCCAGAAAGGAACGAGAGGAACGTGTATCAGTATCCTGATACCCATCAGGTTTCTTAATATTGTCACGGTTTCTAAGGTTATATTTCCTGTCGGAAGGCTTCTGTTGGGAAGACCCACCCCGTGATTGTGATGTCTTTGATTTTTTTTGATTGTTTATTGTCCCATTTCTATTTAGACTAATCAGGTGTTTGCTTTGAGTTATCTTTTTCAGGACAGACCATCAATTGCGGTTTGACTGGTCTAGCTCCCAAATGATCTCTACCCAGTGAAGCATAGGTTTCTTCGAAAATATTTGGTAATTCTTGCTCCTGTTGTGCAGGAGTGCATTCTCTCAAACTTGGGCTGCTGCCTCCCCTTTTATGTTAGTCAACATAATTGTTGATACCTGAGCAAAATTGACTATCAATTTCATCCCTAAGTCCAAGGCAGGTTCTGCCCCGTACTCATCCTGTATTTGTTTCAATTCTTCTGTGATTACTGCTATTGAGGGGTACCATGCATCCTGGTATTAACTGCAGCGGAAACTGTACCCCAAGAGGTACAATCTTTCTATTGGGGGAGCTATCCCTATTGGTAAGCAAATTGTCAGTGTTCTGTGTTTTTCTTGCTGGCCAGTGTGTAGAAAAACTGCCTCAAGCTGTGCTATTTTCTATGCTATCCAGAATGGTATTTGCTCACATTTAGTAGCCATTCTACCCATAATTGCATTCAGCGTTTGTGGGGTGATTTCTGTTGTGGTGCCTTTGTGACCCTTGTAGGTTGAAGTGTGAATGTTCGCATTACGAACTGTATAAGATTTCTGTAAAGTTGTATTATTTCTTTGTGAAGTGGACATAAGTCTGCTGCTGGCAGTGTGTCAATCTCCACACGTGGTGTGTAAGCAGCTAGGACCGGCCAGTTGCTGCTGAGCAGACCTAGTCTTGCTTTTTCTGTGGTATGGGGGAGGGTGGCTTTAAAACAATTTATATGCTCTTGTTAAGTTAACAGAACTTCATTGTCTTTGTATGGCGAGCATTCATCTAGAGTATAAGAATGAAACATATGTGTGCGTGCATCTTCAGGAGGGAATTTAACCCAAGAGTGGAACACCTCTGCCCTGTATGCCTTGTGTGCCTCAATCACGAAGGTTACAGTCCCACCCAATGATGAGACCCCATAATCTGCTCATTTTATAGTTAGTGCATTTCTGCAATTCGTTGAAATTGCTCTGGTGATAGCGGTGACTTTTGTACAGAGCTATTATACAGAAGATGGTAATCCTGCTGTGTGAGACTAAGAATCCTCATGCATAAAAATGAGGTTAATTTTCGAACAAAGCCACACAAAATGCATTCAGCACATAACTAGGTAAAATGTCGGCGCCATAGCCATTATGTAGAGCAAGGTAGGACAAATGCAGTTAAAGGTTTGTGCATCTACCTAGGCGTATATTGGGGCTCATAAATGTAGAACCCTAAGAGAGGAATGGTTTAATGTAATCGATGTAGTCCCTAAATATAGGTGACCTCAGTACATGTGTGACAAGCATTAACAAAGCCAGTAGGTCTAGCCTTGTTAAGTGTGTATTTTTTTCGTATTTTTTTTATGAATTGTATTTTGAAAACATTGTAATTCGAAAAAAATAGCAAAAACACTAAAATAGTGGAGTGCTCCTACTGCCCAGGCACACTAGGGCTGGCACTCAAATGCACTTCTTTTCATGAGGTTGTGCATGTGTAATCCGGTAAAATGCTGACTTCACAGTGAATGATGGTGGCTTACCTATGGTGTATGGTATGGTGGGTGTAGGCAAAATGTTAATGACACTTGAAGAGACATACGGATATAAAGGACTGACCAAAAGATTCAGTATGTATGTGTACATGTATGTTTCTATATAATGATTGTTTAATCCCCAAGCTGGCTGTTCTACTAAAACTGTCACCACTAGGCCAGACCTGAAAAGTGTCCTGGGTCAAGTGTATACACACACCTGGTGCAAAAAAGGCTACGGCATGACTGGCATATTCAGGTTCATATTGTTCACATTTTCACTTGTAATTTTTGTGAAAAAATGTGTTTTTTTGCTGACCTGTCCGATGTCTTTCTTCTTCCAGTGTCCACTGCCAGTTGATCAAACTGTTCGCTCGAGGAATTGAGGACTCTTGTAAAATTGAAGATCTTGTTGACTCCAACCGATTGTAACATGTACCCTGCCTGCAGATTGCAGTTTGGTTATTCTTAAAAAAGAGAGACTTTAGGTGATTAAAAAAAAGATAAAGCAGTTGTTTGTTGCAGGCATGCTGATATGCTAGTAATTTATTCTTTTTAAAGCGTAGAGTTTTCATTACTTTGTTCAGAATTATTTTTAGAAGACTGAACATTTCAGTGGTGCACAATTTTATGATGTTGAATTTGCCTGATGTGAATTTCTTGGTTGATGACTTTGTCTATTTTCTTCTGATGATTCTGCCGCGAATCCAGGGCATTCCTTTGCATTCATACTCCCAGAATTTAGGAGTATGTTCATCTTAAAGTGCAAAAATAGTCACAGAAGAAGACAGACGAAGCTGACCAAGCAAAAAGAAAGATTTACTTGACTACAGATGAATTTAAATTAAGTTCTAGTCTTTCTATGTTGCATTATGATACCAGCACTCTTCACTGCCAAAAATAATATCATGTAACAGCTATTATAATTCCACTCCACATACTCAGCTTTGTATATACAGAACAATGTAGCTTAATAAATATATTTTCAGTTTTATTTTAAGTATATTTAGCACCTTAAATAATCCTGCTGGAATGGGTTTTTCTGGCAAATTTTAATATGCATACATACAGATTTTATCGGATTTTTGAGAAAGAAAGTTCATCTATTTATTGTCTTACTTAACATTAGGATAAAGGTTTGTTACTAGTTTCAGTGTATCACTGTATTGTTTAAGCAAATAAAAAAACACCAGCAAGTAATTTAATGTGGCAATTCACTTTGTACATTGTTGTTTAGGTAACATAATTGCTTTGCAAATTTTCGGTTTCACTGCACAAACATTCACGTGTGGTTCTTCAGTACAGCTTGACTATAAAATATTAGTGGCCTCCGTATTTCCATGAAAATTGTTTTTCACTAACAGTCAATGTATATTTTCATATTTTGAATCTGTAGAAAAAACGTGTTTCTATGAGGAAGTATCGCTTTTCAATTACAGAACTGTAGAAAAAAGCTTCACAGGAATAGTAAAAAGTAAGGAGTGTTGTCACTGTCAAGCTGGTGTTTGATTTGCTGAGTTTAGATTCAATACCCCCCTCCAAGCTCCCATGTCTCTATATTACAGCTAATTGACTTTGAACTTCTTTTTTCATGCTTTAGAATGCCTTTATGTGCACATAATCTATTTCTCTAAGGACAACAACATGTATGTTAAACATTATTTTAAAATAGCATTATCGTGCTTACATGCTTTATGTAAAATATGCTTGTTTAAGCAATAAAAACCCCTTCAAGCAGGGTTTTAATAACTGTATGCTTAAAGGCTCCATCAGGTAGGCGGGAAATAAATCCCTTGTTCAGGCAAATATAGCATGGTGTAATAATGCTCATCATAGACCATCTTGCTTGCATTTACCTGAATGCTGGTGTTCAGTTTTCCATTGGGTGAAGTAGGTTATCTACACCCAGTAACTTTATTCTGTAAGATACGCTTTTTAAGATTGTCTCTAAATAAGACTATACTACTCTTAGAGGGATCGATTTCCATCAAATATGCATATTAGCGTAAAGAACTCATTTGATATAAAAGAGATATTACATATCAAACCATTTTTTGTTACAAAGCATTCCATTCAAAACTCACTTGCACTTTATAGATGATACTGGATCTGCAAAGTGTTAATGCAAAGAGGATTATGTTTTCTACGACAGCCCTCCGTCTTCGAATGGAAAAATATATTTTGGAAGACTCTGTCAGGAGGAATTTAAGACTAAGTGAATGATTGTCTTTGTTATTGATTAAAGGAAACACAAAGTGTATGTTGTGTGGTAAACTCCTGTATACTTGAAAGAAAAGATTAAATTAGCAATGTTTACTTTAATCATTGTTAACTGTTGTAGTATATTTGCCTTTGTGCAAATGATTCATTTTTATCTTGCTGGCTTCAAGATGGAAAAAGTAATATATTTATGGTACTAAAGTGTTTCTGAATTTGAAAAAAATAAATTGTTGTACAGTATCTGTTGTCTTTTTTTGCTTGGTCTAATTCTTTGACATTAACAATATTGTGCTTGTTTTGCCTAAAAGCGTAATCTGGTGTATAAGTGTCTAAATGGTAAATTATTATGAAGCAAAATAAGAAGACAGCCAAAAAGGCAGAAATTACAGAGGACATAAACATCTCATGGACTGTTAAAAAAACCAATAACAAATATGAACACCAAAACCTTTTTAGAATGTATAAGTCGCTCATCAAACAATATATAAAAGTAATCTCTGAAAATTCTACATTTCCATGTCCACCGCTCACTTACTAGGAGAGGTCTCATGCGCTTCGGGCAAGATAGGGGGGAAAAAGAGGAAAGACAAAAAGAGATTTCTTTTTATTAGTTGTGAGAGCATATAATTGCAAATATGCCAGAAACTACTGCTGGGCAAATTAATGGTTATTAAACATCGTGTGTGATAAAAAATGAACAACCATGGTCTTCTCACCAATCACCATAGTCATAAAGTACATTCCTAACTTAAAAATGCGAAAAATTATGTGCAACCTGCTCCTTTGCGAGGCCTTAAACCTAGTAGCAAACCTTTCTCGCCAGCCATTGTCCTCTTCCCTTGATGATATACAGCACAGCTTATTCTTTCACTTTTTGAGGTGTTGCTGTAATATGCCACTGTAGTTGGTCTGAACTCAGTATTTTCTTGATGTATGTATTTTAAATTGTTTATGGATCTGAAATATTTTGACAGTTTATCAATTTTCAAGCTTGCTTGTAACTTGGTAGGTCACATCTATTTATTAGTTATTTGTTTACCTTTATTTCCTCCATTCATGATCGTTAAATCATCCGCCCCCTTTAAGGGCATTTCATCTATTTGTTTGAATTACTGTGGCAGTGTAGTGTAGCAGAGCTGAGAAAATAGTACTCATAGCTATGGTGGCTCGTTCCAATGCCTTTAAACATACATTTTCCTGCTGGTAGTACAGTATACCAGCATTCATCGTGGAATACGCAAGGACGTATATCTGATCTTGGGATTGCTCCAGGATGTTTCAGTTGCCATATTAGTGTTAGATGAGAGGTGCCCACTTTTGGTGTTTAGAGATTTGTAAGCATTTTACCTCGTTTAAGTTAACTGCATGAATTTACATTTTTTGGAATGGTTAAAAAACCAACAGAGTTTGTATGTGACTTAATGCTTAGAATATCTCATTAACATTTTTAAAATCTAGAAAAATGCAAAAGTATCTATTTTAATGTGCAGTACAGAACAGACAGACACAAAGATGGCCTTTCCACATAAAATGATCACCGCTTAAGGAAGTAGAATGGAGTGCCCACATGGAAACGGCTGAGTATTTTATTGACTATTCACACTGTCTGAAAAGAAACACTAATTTAAAGTCACAAGTTTTAGTACCATTTTGTCAGTCTTTCTTCTTACATATCGAAGAAGTAGATAGGCCGACAGGTACCAGCAACTGAAATAGAGTAGCAATAGTCCCTCCCATTTTTAGGTATGGTGTTATCCAAGACCTTTCCATTTTACAAAAATTATGTGCATAATATACCTACATGTAGTGGCGTTCTGTGGCCCATCTTCATCCACTGGTATGTTTTTCTGTCATTCACATTTTTCTTCCACCCATTACAGCATGGGGCAATGGGTCAGACCACTTCAGCCAATAGTTAATGTCAGTGACCTAATTCCTCCCTTTCACAAGGAGCACATCCACAAACAAGGTAGTTCACTTTAGTGCCAGGAACTTATTTGGCAATTTGTGCATTTGAGACAAAAAATCTATTTGCTTTCAGGCATTTTTGTTTGTTAAAAATGATGAGAGTCCAGCATCTTATCCAACAATAAAGTTATGGCAAAGCTATGACAACGGCAAACAAAGTTTTGATGGCCAAGACCAGACCATTCGGCATTGTAATTTTTTTTTTTTTCTTTTTTTTAATATATTTTTATTTGAGTGTCCCCCCCCATTTTCATTTGTACAGAACACATACGAAAGTTCATTATATTTTAACATGCAAGATTTGTCACAGATCATAAAAAAAAAAATTATACACAAAGATCAAACATAAAGAGGTAAAATATACATAAAAACAATTCAAGGGGTGTAATTATAATTAAACAGAGGTTTATCACAGTTGATTTCCTAATCTACCCTGGATCTCTCTCTTTCCACTCCTGTATATGATGCCAGATCTCATTTCCAAGTTTCTTGCCTTTTCCACCTTCTTGCATAAATCACCTTCTCCAGGTTAAAGGCAGCCAATAGTTTCCTTAGCCATTGATGGAAGGTGGGCGGAAGTCGATCCAGCCATGCTGTAGCAATAGAGAGTCTTAAAACAGCCATAGCCACAAAAATAAAATACTGATAATTAGTCTTGTCAAGACTGATCTCTGTTCCTAAAAGTACAAGTGAAGGGGTTAAGTTAATTTCTATTGTTAGAGATCTTTTAAGAAATACTTCAATTTCATCTTGGGTTGTTTTTAAGTGTGGACAGGTAGCAAACATATGCACTAGGTCAGCCTGAGTACTATCACATCTCAGATATGTAATACCCGCTACTGCTCCCCACTGTGCCAGCCTAGATGGAGTATAGTATAAAAACTACAGCGTTTTAAAATGCTGTGCCTGAAGTGATGCTGAGCATAATAATTTCTGCCCTAGTTCCAGAGACCTACGGAAACTTTCCTTCTCTATACCCACTTTTTGTATCCATTTACCTTCAAATTTTTCCAGATCATCTGATTGATACTCTGTTAGTTCGGAGTAGAATCTTTTAATTGTGCAATCTGCACCAGCCTGTATAATATCCAGAATTGAGTTTGATGCAAATCCCGCCGGCCCTCCAGTTTTGGTCAAAATAAAACTTCTAATTTGCAGGTATTTAAAATAATGGCTGTTGTCTAGCCCATATGTTGCTTGCAAATTATTGAACTGCATCAGCCCATTTGCTCCCATCAGATCACCCAGTCGCCATCGACATTGTAATTTCTTATTCCTTATGTGACCTGCTTTGCACAATGTTGCATCAGTAAATTAGACATCTGCACATCTGGTAATTGTGCTCTATGTCTTTTATTGCACATAGAGTACACTGAAAGTACACCACTTCCCAGAGTAAACAGTGGCTACCATAAATCTTTTGTTAGGCTATGGGAGATTTGAAAGTCGGTTGCAATAGATATTATTGTTCAGGGCACAGGCATTTTTACTGGTGCTTCTCCAAGAGGGTGTATAAATTGTCATATGAAAAATGTGTTTAGTCCCTTATAACCATGGTCTTTCACGTTTCTCTTAATGCTTATGGTTGGTTGTGGTTGGGTACACATGACTGGGAGTCTCTCTGCCGACTGAATCTGGTCCTTTCAGAAGATGCTGTGATTGTAGCAAAAAATGCCAGTTCCCCTGCAGGTTAGTTCTGTTTTAGTGGATGTGACAACCTGCATATAGCTGCACATGAGAACGCTCTGCTGACCCTCTGTAAGAATTGGATAAATCAACATCCATATCATGTCTGGCCAGGAGAGCTGTCAGAATAAAGGTATTTCTTGTTGACTAAAATTCCCATTTTCTAATGCCCACCAATGGAAGCCTACTTGACATCCGCTCTCTGCAACAGAAGGTACAGACCCCTATTATTTTTGATCATTCTAACTGCCCAACCTTACCTATATACAAATAAAAACCCTTTTGAAAGTAACCACTCTGAAATTAGTAACTTTTTCATACTGAACCCCTTAAAGCAGTGATTCTTAAAACTTGTGACGTCTGTGGGCACCCTATTAGAATCCGGTAACCCTTACTTAATCATTATTGAAAGCCGGGGACTCTCACTGACTCGTTACTGGAAGGCGGGGACCTCAGCCCAAGCATTTGCAAAGATTTGAACTGCAAAGCAATACACAAAAAATACAGGAACAGGCATTCTTTCAACAAGTGCACAAAATATGAAATATTTAATCCACAAATCTTAAAACAAAATCAACTTTTTGATTTTAATGGGAAGGTCATAGCTTTTATAAATTGAATTGAGACCACTCATCAATGGAAAGGTTAGAGCTTTTCTAAATTGAATTGAGACCACTCATCATCATACTGTATCTGGTTTAATGCACTTGCTCCCACAACCCAATCTCATGACACTAACTACATTTTTTGCCTCCAAATTAACATTCGGCTTGTTTATTTACATACACTTTATTAATTTGTTAATATTATTTAATTTTCTAAGTAGTTGCAGACCCCCTGAGTAGGCTTTGGGATCCTCCAGGGGTCGCTTCACCACAGAGTTAAGAAGCACAGCCCTGAAGACTCCCTGAGCAAGCCTTGATGACTGCTTTTCAACATTATAGCTCCTTATAGCCTGCCAACATACCAGGGGCTGTATGACACAGAGTGCTCCGGTGTTGTATAGTGTTTTGGGACCCTAGTGTAATTTTACCGATTCATGCCCTTATATAGGTATAATTCACATTACCCTTATACAGGCATAGAAATCATAACCATATTTAGACATAACCCATCCAGTCCAAATACGGTATGACTACTTCCACTAGTTCCAAAAAGCCACAACGATTTCTTAGAAAACTCAGCTTCAGCAGTCAGGGACATCCCCTTTCGTGAATATTGATTAGTCCTAGAACTCCTGGCGTTTTCAAAGAACTACCATTCCCTTGGGGTTCTTTGGTGACGTTATTATGTTTGACTTTACGTCAAACCAGGCCCCTTCAAGGTATAAATATGCCCACACTTGCCCTAGCAAACACACAGTGGTTTGGAGCAATTCGATTATCTACTTGCCCGACGCCTGACGCATCGCGCTACAGCAAGTGCCGAAGGAAGCCGACCCTCGCACTGACAGAGAGGCTGCCTTTCTCTCGCTGAGAATCTAGCTCCAGTGTTTCCAAGCTCCCCCCGCGGGGTGTTGGAAAATCGAGTCCCGAGATAGAAATACCAGACCTCCTTCATTCTAAGCCAAGGTACGGAGCTGATTAGACCCTAAGAGAAATCTTGGATAGATTCTTGACAAAGAAACAAAACCCATACTTACTTCTTCCCTCGTACTAGACTTAGGTTAGGTACATTGGAGTAGGCGTATTTTAGAAGCACCAGTTGAGTACTTTTAGTCTTTGTTATTTATGTATGTATTTTATGGCTTAGAAACCATACCATGCTTTTACAGTATTATTTCATAATACTCTTCTTGCTGTACGCATTATACTTTACAGTCAGTATTACGACTGTAGCAGTACATTTCTTCTGCATGAGAAAGAAGACTGTTCAATAAAAACTTTTATTGAAAACGACCGTCTCTCTACTTCTCTGCACCTCTGATGAAATGAAGCATGCACGATTGACTGAGTGAAATATCCATCTATTGTTTCCACGACTCTGAAGATCAGTTTTATCTTGGGGAAACAAAGTTGTCATGTTTATGCGGTTGTCAGAAACTAATCCCTTCTTGTTTATTCGAGAAAGTTTCTAGTGACCTCTGAGCTAGCTGGCACTCACAATTAAGTCTAATATATTTGATAGAGACCTAGTCGACCTAAGTCCTACTTCAAATCTATAGGATATATTATTCCAATGCGCAGAGCCTATTGGGAATATAGGAACTACACTACACGGGGGCGTTCCTGCACGTGCAGACGCTTGGACAGGTAAGCAAACATTTAAATAAATAAAACAAATTTTGTTGCGCGCACTGCATCGCATTTTGGGATGCAGATTAATCAACAAAATTCGTTTTAATTATTTAAATGTTTACTTACCTGTAAAACTCCGTAATCCATACATTACTACCCCCCACCCTGCCCCTCCCCCTCCCCACGTCACCGCCCTGCATTTACTCCCACTGCCGGCCGCGGCTGCCCATGCCTTATTATGGATGCGGGCACAGAGGACAACATGTCTTTTGGAGGTGCACTGAAAGTGCGCCACAACAAGGTGGCACACTTTCATTGCCCATCCTAAAGGCAGGCCTCTGTAGGGGAGAAGAGGGGTCCCATTGACCCCCCAGACAACCCCTTGCAGGTGGGTGCAGTCACTCACTGCAACCGCTTGCAAGGGAATCTCTAATCCCTTATATATGCACCTGGGTTGCCGCTTGCACAGTGAAACACGGAGCAGCTTTGAAGCAGCCGCTGTGTATTTCACTTGAATGCACTGCCCCCGGGCAACACAAATGTAATCCTGCCCAGGGGGCAGTGCATTCATGGTAATGCGGTGCCCGTTACCTGTTTGCGCACAGCATCCATATTTAAAGGTGCGCCATGGCACAAACTGGGGAATACAGCTCCAGATACATAATGTTGATCCAATTAGAAACATCACAAGGGGCAAAGTAGCCTAAAAAGGATATGTCAAAAATATGCTATCCACAAAAAGGTAAAAACAAATACATGTTTTTATTACAGCTGCCACGAATGGTTACTTTGACAGGTGTCAATATCGAAAATTAACACAAAAATGTTGCTCAGGCTTTAGAAATATAAACAAGGACATTAACCACTGGCTTGGGCCGGATCTTCAAAGATCTTCTGGTTTATTTGCCACTAGGGGATCTGTTCTGCACACCTAGAACAGGAAATTGTTGACTTACCCACACTAATACATGACAAATGACATTCAAGACGAATCAGCTTTTTTTTGTAATCTCCATCCATGAAATCGCCTGGAGGTTATTAGTGTATGTGTTAGTAATGATGATAATAATGGGCCGCAACTTTTACTATCTGTGATTTGATACTTCATAGAAACAATATTAAAGCCAAAGAAGCATTGAGTGGCCTACAAATGGCGAAGTGGTTCTTCGACGCATGCCTTTGCTCTTCTATTCATTGACCTACGATAGTCGATTTGAAAGGTGCTTGCAATGTAGGACCGAAGAGTGTAGATAATTTGCATTAAATTGGTTACTTCCATAGGTGTTATGCTATCAGTGTTTAATTAAAAATGCAGTATTCCCGTTCAGAAATGTTACATCTATCCCATTTAAAATATTACAGAACCACACTTCTGTCACAATAAATATGAAAGAGTCCCAACTGAGAAGAGATGCAACTGCCCTATTAAATGAGTTTAGATTCAATACCCCCCTCCAAGCTCCCATGTCTCTATATTACAGCTAATTGACTTTGAACTTCTTTTTTCATGCTTTAGAATGCCTTTATGTGCACATAATCTATTTCTCTAAGGACAACAACATGTATGTTAAACATTATTTTAAAATATCATTATCGTGCTTACATGCTTTATGTAAAATATGCTTGTTTAAGCAATAAAAAACCCCTTCAAGCAGGGTTTTAATAACTATGCTTAAAGGCTCCATCAGGTAGGCGGGAAATAAATCCCTTGTTCAGGCAAATATAGCATGGTGTAATAATGCTCATCATAGACCATCTTGCTTGCATTTACCTGAATGCTGGTGTTCAGTTTTCCATTGGGTGAAGTAGGTTATCTACACCCAGTAACTTTATTCTGTAAGATACGCTTTTTAAGATTGTCTCTAAATAAGACTATACTACTCTTAGAGGGATCGATTTCCATCAAATATGCATATTAGCGTAAAGAACCCATTTGATATAAAAGAGATATTACATATCAAACCATTTTTTGTTACAAAGCATTCCATTCAAAACTCACTTGCACTTTATAGATGATACTGGATCTGCAAAGTGTTAATGCAAAGAGGATTATGTTTTCTACGACAGCCCTCCGTCTTCGAATGGAAAAATATATTTTGGAAGACTCTGTCAGGAGGAATTTAAGACTAAGTGAATGATTGTCTTTGTTATTGATTAAAGGAAACACAAAGTGTATGTTGTGTGGTAAACTCCTGTATACTTGAAAGAAAAGATTAAATTAGCAATGTTTACTTTAATCATTGTTAACTGTTGTAGTATATTTGCCTTTGTGCAAATGATTCATTTTTATCTTGCTGGCTTCAAGATGGAAAAAGTAATATATTTATGGTACTAAAGTGTTTCTGAATTTGAAAAAAATAAATTGTTGTACAGTATCTGTTGTCTTTTTTTGCTTGGTCTAATTCTTTGACATTAACAATATTGTGCTTGTTTTGCCTAAAAGCGTAATCTGGTGTATAAGTGTCTAAATGGTAAATTATTGTGAAGCAAAATAAGAAGACAGCCAAAAAGGCAGAAATTACAGAGGACATAAACATCTCATGGACTGTTAAAAAAACCAATAACAAATACGAACACCAAAACCTTTTTAGAATGTATAAGTCGCTCATCAAACAATATATCAAAGTAATCTCTGAAAATTCTACATTTCCATGTCCACCGCTCACTTACTAGGAGAGGTCTCATGCACTTCGGGCAAGATAGGGGGGAAAAAGAGGGAAGACAAAAAGAGATTTTTTTTTATTAGTTGGGAGAGCATATAATTGCAAATATGCCAGAAACTACTGCTGGGCAAATTAATGGTTATTAAACATCGTGTGTGATAAAAAATGAACAACCATGGTCTTCTCACCAATCACCATAGTCATAAAGTACATTCCTAACTTAAAAATGCGTAAAATTATGTGCAACCTGCTCCTTTGCGAGGCCTTAAACCTAGTAGCAAACCTTTCTCGCCAGCCATTGTCCTCTTCCCTTGATGATATACAGCACAGCTTATTCTTTCACTTTTTGAGGTGTTGCTGTAATATGCCACTGTAGTTGGTCTGAACTCAGTATTTTCTTGATGTATGTATTTTAAATTGTTTATGGATCTGAAATATTTTGACAGTTTATCAAGTTTCAAGCTTGCTTGTAACTTGGTAGGTCACATCTATTTATTAGTTATTTGTTTACCTTTATTTCCTCCATTCATGATCGTTAAATCATCCGCCCCCTTTAAGGGCATTTCATCTATTTGTTTGAATTACTGTGGCAGTGTAGTGTAGCAGAGCTGAGAAAATAGTACTCATAGCTATGGTGGCTCGTTCCAATGCCTTTAAACATACATTTTCCTGCTGGTAGTACAGTATACCAGCATTCATCGTGGAATACGCAAGGACGTATATCTGATCTTGGGATTGCTCCAGGATGTTTCAGTTACCATATTAGTGTTAGATGAGAGGTGCCCACTTTTGGTGTTTAGAGATTTGTAAGCATTTTACCTCGTTTAAGTTAACTGCATGAATTTACATTTTTTGGAATGGTTCAAAAACCAACAGAGTTTGTATGTGACTTAATGCTTAGAATATCTCATTAACATTTTTAAAATCTAGAAAAATGCAAAAGTATCTATTTTAATGTGCAGTACAGAACAGACAGACACAAAGATGGCCTTTCCACATAAAATGATCACCGCTTAAGGAAGTAGAATGGAGTGCCCACATGGAAACGGCTGAGTATTTTATTGACTATTCACACTGTCTGAAAAGAAACACTAATTTAAAGTCACAAGTTTTAGTACCATTTTGTCAGTCTTTCTTCTTACATATCGAAGAAGTAGATAGGCCGACAGGTACCAGCAACTGAAATAGAGTAGCAATAGTCCCTCCCATTTTTAGGTATGGTGTTATCCAAGACCTTTCCATTTTACAAAAATGATGTGCATAATATACCTACATGTAGTGGCGTTCTGTGGCCCATCTTCATCCACTGGTATGTTTTTCTGTCATTCACATTTTTCTTCCACCCATTACAGCATGGGGCAATGGGTCAGACCACTTCAGCCAATAGTTAATGTCAGTGACCTAATTCCTCCCTTTCACAAGGAGCACATCCACAAACAAGGTAGTTCACTTTAGTGCCAGGAACTTATTTGGCAATTTGTGCATTTGAGACAAAAAATCTATTTGCTTTCAGGCATTTTTGTTTGTTAAAAATGATGACAGTCCAGCATCTTATCCAACAATAAAGTTATGGCAAAGCTATGACAACGGCAAACAAAGTTTTGATGGCCAAGACCAGACCATTCGGTATTGTAATTTCTTTTTTTTTTTCTTTTTTTTTATATATTTTTATTTGAGTGTCCCCCCCCCCCCATTTTCATTTGTACAGAACACATACGAAAGTTCATTATATTTTAACATGCAGGATTTGTCACAGATCATAAAAAAAAAATTTATACACAAAGATCAAGCATAAAGAGGTAAAATATACATAAAAACAATTCAAGGTGTGTAATTATAATTAAACAGAGGTTTATCACAGTTGATTTCCTAATCTACCCTGGATCTCTCTCTTTCCACTCCTGTATATGATGCCAGATCTCATTTCCAAGTTTCTTGCCTTTTCTCCCCCTTCTTGCATAAATCACCTTCTTCAGGTTAAAGGCAGCCAATAGTTTCCTTAGCCATTGATGGAAGGTGGGCGGAAGTCGATCCAGCCATGCTGTAGCAATAGAGAGTCTTAAAACAGCCATAGCCACAAAAATAAAATACTGATAATTAGTCTTGTCAAGACTGATCTCTGTTCCTAAAAGTACAAGTGAAGGGGTTAAGTTAATTTCTATTGTTAGAGATCTTTTAAGAAATACTTCAATTTCATCTTGGGTTGTTTTTAAGTGTGGACAGGTAGCAAACATATGCACTAGGTCAGCCTGAGTACTATCACATCTCAGATATGTAATACCCGCTACTGCTCCCCACTGTGCCAGCCTAGATGGAGTATGGTATAAAAAATACAGCGTTTTAAAATGCTGTGCCTGAAGTGATGCTGAGCATAATAATTTCTGCCCTAGTTCCAGAGACCTACGGAAACTTTCCTTCTCTATACCCACTTTTTGTATCCATTTACCTTCAAATTTTTCCAGATCATCTGATTGATACTCTGTTAGTTCGGAGTAGAATCTTTTAATTGTGCAATCTGCACCAGCCTGTATAATATCCAGAATTGAGTTTGATGCAAATCCCGCCGGCCTTCCAGTTTTGGTCAAAATAAAACTTCTAATTTGCAGGTATTTAAAATAATGGCTGTTGTCTAGCCCATATGTTGCTTGCAAATTATTGAACTGCATCAGCCCATTTGCTCCCATCAGATCACCCAGTCGCCATCGACATTGTAATTTCTTATTCCTTATGTGACCTGCTTTGCACAATGTTGCATCAGTAAATTAGACATCTGCACATCTGGTAATTGTGCTCTATGTCTTTTATTGCACATAGAGTACACTGAAAGTACACCACTTCCCAGAGTAAACAGTGGCTACCATAAATCTTTTGTTAGGCTATGGGAGATTTGAAAGTCGGTTGCAGAAGATGTTATTGTTCAGGGCACAGGCATTTTTACTGGTGCTTCTCCAAGAGGGTGTATAAATTGTCATATGAAAAATGTGTTTAGTCCCTTATAACCATGGTCTTTCACGTTTCTCTTAATGCTTATGGTTGGTTGTGGTTGGGTACACATGACTGGGAGTCTCTCTGCCGACTGAATCGGGTCCTTTCAGAAGATGCTGTGATTGTAGCAAAAAATGCCAGTTCCCCTGCAGGTTGGTTCTGTTTTAGTGGATGTGACAACCTGCATATAGCTGCACATGAGAACGCTCTGCTGACCCTCTGTAAGAATTGGATAAATCAACATCCATATCATGTCTGGCCAGGAGAGCTGTCAGAATAAAGGTATTTCTTGTTGACTAAAATTCCCATTTTCTAATGCCCACCAATGGAAGCCTACTTGACATCCGCTCTCTGCAACAGAAGGTACAGACCCCTATTATTTTTGATCATTCTAACTGCCCAACCTTACCTATATACAAATAAAAACCCTTGTGAAAGTAACCACTCTGAAATTAGTAACTTTTTCATACTGAACCCCTTAAAGCAGTGATTCTTAAAACTTGTGACGTCTGTGGGCACCCTATTAGAATCCGGTAACCCTTACTTAATCATTATTGAAAGCCGGGGACTCTCACTGACTCATTACTGGAAGGCGGGGACCTCAGCCCAAGCATTTGCAAAGATTTGAACTGCAAAGCAATACACAAAAAATACAGGAACAGGCATTCTTTCAACAAGTGCACAAAATATGAAATATTTAATCCACAAATCTTAAAACAAAATCAACTTTTTGATTTTAATGGGAAGGTCAGAGCTTTTATACATTGAATTGAGACCACTCATCAATGGGAAGGTTAGAGCTTTTCTAAATTGAATTGAGACCACTCATCATCATACTGTATCTGGTTTAATGCACTTGCTCCCACAACCCAATCTCATGACACTAACTACATTTTTTGCCTCCAAATTAACATTTGGCTTGTTTATTTACATACACTTTATTAATTTGTTAATATTATTTAATTTTCTAAGTAGTTGCAGACCCCCTGAGTAGGCTTTGGGATCCTCATGGGGTCGCTTCACCACAGAGTTAAGAAGCACAGCCCTGAAGACTCCCTGAGCAAGCCTTGATGACTGCTTTTCAACATTATAGCTCCTTATAGCCTGCCAACATACCAGGGGCTGTATGACACAGAGTGCTCCGGTGTTGTATAGTGTTTTGGGACCCTAGTGTAATTTTACCGATTCATGCCCTTATATAGGTATAATTCACATTACCCTTATACAGGCATAGAAATCATAACCATATTTAGACATAACCCATCCAGTCCAAATACGGTATGACTACTTCCACTAGTTCCAAAAAGCCACAACGATTTCTTAGAAAACTCAGCTTCAGCAGTCCGGGACATCCCCTTTCGTGAATATTGATTAGTCCTAGAACTCCTGGCGTTTTCAAAGAACTACTATTCCCTTGGGGTTCTTTGGTGACGTTATTATGTTCGACTTTACGTCAAACCAGGCCCCTTCAAGGTATAAATATGCCCACACTTGCCCTAGCAAACACACAGTGGTTTGGAGCAATTTGACTATCTACTTGCCCGATGCCTGACGCATCGCGCTACAGCAAGTGCCGAAGGAAGCCGACCCTCGCACTGACAGAGAGGCTGCCTTTCTCTCACTGAGAATCCAGTTCCAGTGTTTCCAAGCTCCCCCCGCGGGGTGTTGGAAAATCGAGTCCCGAGATAGAAATACCAGACCTCCTTCTTTCTAAACCAAGGTACGGAGCTGATTAGACCCTAAGAGAAATCTTGGATAGATTCTTGACAAAGAAACAAAACCCATACTTACTTCTTCCCTCGTACTAGACTTAGGTTAGGTACATTGGAGTAGGCGTATTTTAGAAGCACCAGTTGAGTACTTTTAGTCTTTGTTATTTATGTATGTATTTTATGGCTTAGAAACCATACCATGCTTTTACAGTATTATTTCATAATACTCTTCTTGCTGTACGCATTATGCTTTACAGCCAGTATTACGATTGTAGCAGTTCATTTCTTCTGCATGAGAAAGAAGACTGTTCAATAAAAACTTTTATTGAAAACGCCCGTCTCTCTACTTCTCTGCACCTCTGATGAAATGAAGCATGCACGATTGACTGAGTGAAATATCTATCTATTGTTTCCACGACTCTGAAGATCAGTTTTATCCTGGGGAAACAAAGTTGTCATGTTTATGCGGTTGTCAGAAACTAATCCCTTCTTGTTTATTCGAGAAAGTTTCTAGTGACCTCTGAGCTAGCTGGCACTCACAATTAAGTCTAATATATTTGATAGAGGCCTAGTCGACCTAAGTCCTACTTCAAATCTATAGGATATATTATTCCAATGCGCAGAGCCTATTGGGAATATAGGAACTCCACTACACGGGGGCGTTCCTGCACGTGCAGACGCTTGGACAGGTAAGCAAACATTTAAATAAATAAAACGAATTTTGTTGCGCGCACTGCATCGCATTTTGGGATGCAGTGTAATCAACAAAATTTGTTTTAATTATTTAAATGTTTACTTACCTGTAAAACTCCGTAATCCATACATTACTACCCCCCACCCTGCCCCTCCCCACGTCACCGCCCTGCATTTACTCCCACTGCCGGCCGCGGCTGCCCATGCCTTATTATGGATGCGGGCACAGAGGACAACATGTCTTTTGGAGGTGCACTGAAAGTGCGCCACAACAAGGTGGCACACTTTCATTGCCCATCCTAAAGGCAGGCCTCTGTAGGGGAGAAGAGGGGTCCCATTGACCCCCCAGACAACCCCTTGCAGGTGGGTGCAGTCACTCACTGCAACCGCTTGCAAGGGGATCTCTAATCCCTTATATATGCACCTGGGTTGCCGCTTGCACAGTGAAACACGGAGCAGCTTTGAAGCAGCCGCTGTGTATTTCACTTGAATGCACTGCTCCCGGGCAACACAAATGTAATGCTGCCCAAGGGGCAGTGCATTCATAGTAATGCGGTGCCCGTTACCTGTTTGCGCACAGCATCCATATTTAAAGGTGCGCCATGGCACAAACTGGGGAATACAGCTCCAGATACATAATGTTGATCCAATTAGAAACATCACAAGGGGCAAAGTAGCCTAAAAAGGATATGTCAAAAATATGCTATCCACAAAAAGGTAAAAACAAATACATGTTTTTATTACAGCTGCCACGAATGGTTACTTTGACAGGTGTCAATATCGAATATTAACACAAAAATGTTGCTCAGGCTTTAGAAATATAAACAAGGACATTAACCACTGGCTTGGGCCGGATCTTCAAAGATCTTCTGGTTTATTTGCCACTAGGGGATCTGTTCTGCACACCTAGAACAGGAAATTGTTGACTTACCCACACTAATACATGACAAATGACATTCAAGACGAATCAGCTTTTTTTGTAATCTCCATCCGTGAAATCGCCTGGAGGTTATTAGTGTATGTGTTAGTAATGATGATAATAATGGGCCGCAACTTTTACTATCTGTGATTTGATACTTCATAGAAACAATATTAAAGCCAAAGAAGCATTGAGTGGCCTACAAATGGCGAAGTGGTTCTTCGATGCATGCCTTTGCTCTTCTATTCATTGACCTATGATAGTCGATTTGAAAGGTGCTTACAATGTAGGACCAAAGAGTGTAGATAATTTGCATTAAATTGGTTACTTCCATAGGTGTTATGCTATCAGTGTTTAATTAAAAATGCAGTATTCCCGTTCAGAAATGTTACATCTATCCCATTTAAAATATTACAGAGCCACACTTCTGTCACAATAAATATGAAAGAGTCCCAACTGAGAAGAGATGCAACTGCCCTATTAAATGCCGAGCGGGCTTCCTGTGCAGCGGCAAGCTATCCTATTAAACCTAAACTAGCCTTGCTAAGAATTACAAGAACTCAGGGCCGAACTGGCCGTAGCGGGCACTAGGTGTGTCCCTGGTAGGCCGCTAGGGTGGGGGCCGATTTTGGGCTCCTGAGGGCCGTTTTTGTTACCAGGCTGTTTTTGCCTGCAAAATCGGCCCCTGTAACAAAATCGACCGAAACCGGCCCTGGCAAACGACTCGCCCGCTCCCAGGGGGGCCAGCCGAGCTCTTTGCCAGGGCCCGTTTTGGTTCCCAGTTCGGCCCTGCAAGCACTGCTCCTGAAGGAGAATAGAATGGCCAGTTCTAAGTTAAGGTAAAACGCCCAGAAGTGTAGCAGTCAGAATTCTGAGAACTGGAAGTTAGAATAGACCTGCATGGAAGTAAAAACGTTGTTCTAGCAGGTTGATGGTTCTTGGCCAATGCGTCAAGACTAAAACAGTGGAGCCCATTCCACTCCCTCATCCCCCTCCTCCATCCTCCTTGAATTCAGGACTGTGCAAATATTCTTATTTTAATGTTCTGCTGTTAAGTTGCCTTATCCTTAAGCCATTAGTTGGCATACCATTATCTGCATATAAATATGTGATAGAGTGCAGGCTCACCAGCTCAACATACTCAGCTGGGCCCATATATCTATGTATGCATTAAACAGGTAAACCTACACACAATCAATTGGTTTTTTTTACCATTTGGATTTTTTTATACCATTTATCTTACCAATCCAAGTCACTGATACCTATAGTCCTAAAGGATCAAGGGAGTTAAAGAGAGAATAGGTAGCAATAATAACATTTAGCATTTCATAAATAACCACAAACTCAGAAATAGTTAAAATTCTTTATCTAAGTAAATGTTTGAAAAGTTATAAAACATGAACTCAAATTAACATCTTATTCTGTTTAGACTAATGGAGATTTTAAACATTGCAAATGATTTGGAAAGAAAATATTGTTAAGCATTTAAACAGGGGGTGGGTAAAGAAAAGGGAAAACAGTACAATGACAAACCCATACTTAATAGTTACCTAGGATGGTGTGGTGACCAACCCTGGTCACAGGCTGAGTCAAAGAATAAGAATCCCAAAGTACAGGTGCCAGCGGGAAAGAACTGTTGCAAGCCAGAATCAGGACAGGTTATGGACCAAATTAGATCAGGACAGGACCACCACAGGCTAAGACTAGCACAACAGCTAAAGTTCAAAACGCCAGCGTTGTAAACCCTCTCTGCAGCTAACAGTCGAACCCCGATTGGGTCATCGATCTCCTCCCCAAAACCCCGATTGGGTTATCGAAGCTTCTGACAGAGTGCTCCGCCAGCCACTCTGCTCCTGATCACATATTGAGTGCGTTGGGTCAGTGACAGGTCAGCTATACGGACAAGTCGGACAATCTAACTAGCTAAGCCTACCCTAGTTATACTATTTTTCAGGTCAGTGTACCACCCCCAAATGTTGCAAATGTGTGAATCCCACAATTTTATTGGACAAAGAACGAGGAGTAGCCATCATACCACTTTCTTCTGAAGCAACTTGTCAATCATGTATTCAAATTATTCCCTCCTATAACTTTATCTACCCATGTACTTTTATTCCGCCCGGTAGTGGAATGTAACAATAAACATAAACAACATTGTTTAATTCAGCTTCCTCTAGCAAGGCAAGGAGTTCATTCTTCTCTGCAATCCATGTCTGATTGGCATGAGTTCAAGGCTACAGCTTCAGTGGCTTCAGGACTTTTGTCGCACAGGCGCAGTTTCTCCAAAGATGGAGTTCAGCAAAACATTTAGTCCCATTACTTCGTTACATGTAAAAATAGAAAAGAAACAGTTTTAGAGACACGGAATAAATGAATGCACTGTATACGACTTCTTTGTACTCTATTCCCATTATTTTATTTTAACTATTGCATTCGATATTAAGCAAAAACAGACAGCTTAGCAAAGCAGTGATGCAAGCTTCTTGCACGTTAGGACACATAACAGCCATCTTAGTTCTATTGCGAAGAAGCAAAAGTTTTCCCACCAAGCATGTTATGTGAGCATGACAGACGCATGCGCAGTAGTAAATCCCGCGTAGCAGCAGCCATTTTAGTGCAAGCGGATTATAGTTAGTAGAAGCACATTGGTAAGCTTCCCCTAGATGCCTAATATGTCGTGTAATGCAATATTAATAAGACCAAACATGTTAGTACATTAATAATATTTTCGAGGGGGTTGAGTACAAGCAAGTCACTTTGTGTGAAACCTTCCTCCATCATATGCAATCTCAAATAAATCCGCAATCCCAAAATTCTACTTTGTGACACCCTTATAATTGCAGGGTTTTGTTGTGCGAAATGTGCCAAGTGTTTCATGTTTCGCTCTCTGCTTCGTCAAGCTGACTGGACAGCCTAGTCTCTCAGAGCCAATCTTTACATCTGATGTGACAGCTAGGGATAAAGAGTGGTTGAGGAATGTAGCCATAATGAAAGCAGAGAGATCTGTAGCGGTATTTATTATAAAAGTTAACGGAGCACGTATGGGCAGGCTCTGTAGCTAAAAATGCTGCCATAAACTAGCATTGGCTATGCAACCCTGTCAAGTAGGGAAGTGATATATGTAAGCAATGATAAAGTCTATATGTTTGACATATGTGCAGCATGTTGCGGGCTTTGCCAGTGCTTGTTTGCGCTCTGGGGAGGGAGTTAAGAAAAAAGTATCTTACAAATGGGTGGCACAGAATATAAACTAAAACTTTGTCTGTAGCGTCCTTTTTTTCAAATGCTTTTGTCCGCACTGCTCCCAAGTGTTTCCAGGGCTTGAATTAAAATGGATTGGAAGGTCCCACACAAAAAAACAGTTGAACATTTGTGAGACTGCAGCGTTATTTGGACTCAGCCAAAATGTAACTGACAATATCTCCGGCCAAAGGGTGAAGGTTCCAGAGCAAACGAAGCCCATTGCTGTAGGAGACTGACTCAGCCCTTACAGTAATTGTAGAATACCATATGTTTGCCATGAAAGACAGGAAGAACTCAAACATAATAGAAGACCCCATACATTTCAAGAATATGAAAATGTAGATGCCTTTGTTTTTGTGCAATCTTGACTGATGCATTGTGACACCGGTGTTTAATAGAAGGATATGAAACAGATTTTTTACACTTCACATATGGTCGAGGAACCTGTGGAGCAGAGCAGAATGAGGCTTTGCGCTTCTGAAAATCTCTTTTGGAGAAGCCATCTGGTTCCTTGATCTTTCCTCGGTCTAACTACAATCAGGAAGACAGGGTAATTAATTCATTTGAGACTACTGAAATGTAACCTTTCCATACACTTCTCTCTAATAAAATATATTTTAAAAGCCAATTGTCTTTGTGTGGACAGAAAATTGGAATGGTACCAATGTGTCTACTGAACACGAAAGCACACTTTCCTGTTCAGAGCAGTTAAATACTTTAGTTTTTTGCTCCTGTTGGTCAATTCTAAGTCTGAATATATAGCTTTAATTGTCTTATCATTTAACTGGTATCTTGACCGATTGTTAGGAGAGACCTTGGAGCTGTGCTTTATTGAATTTTCTATGTATTTTTAGATAGCTCTGTGTGTTGCCAGAGAGCTGTAGCCTGCAAGATCCTTATTAGGAAGAGGGAGAAGCTGCACTGGGGAGGGGTCCCCGATTTAACTTTCTTCAATCATGATCAGGTTTATGTGGAATGTATTTATACCTGCACTGCAAGAGTTACATTTGAAGGTTTTTCATAAAGTACATGAAGTTACAGTGTGCCGCTAATTTTGCTGATAGTATTCCCTGGGGCGGTAAACACAGGGGCCGTCACGGGCGGCAAAAGGTCTAGCTACACTACTTCAGGGCCCCTACCGTCATTTCATCTCCTTGAAGGCTTGTTGACTGATCCGATGAACAGTTGCAGAGTACTGGATCTGATTTGGCACGTCTGATGTGCCACTTTGTCGGTATCCCAGCTCTTTTCCCCAGTAGAGCTCACATATTTTTATGTAACCTTTGAACTTGATCCTTATCCACTGGGAGAACATTCGGAGCTGGTTCTATATAATCGTGCTTTTGCAAATTTTGGCTGGTTTTATTTAAGTCTTCACAGTAAATCTTTGTAAACATGAATTTTGCTGCAGTTTTAGGTTGAGTGAATGAATGAAGATCTTACGTAGCACAGCAGGGCACTTCCTAGTGGATGGAAAATGTCAATGTGGGTTTCAGAAAAACTTTTTCTGAACACAAGGTAGATGATGGGCTGAATGTTCAAGGTCAGAGATTTACTTTCATATGTAACATATATGCCTCCTGTTACTCTACTGCATGTCTAGAGAATCTGGTGCAGATGTTTGTTACATTTGCAAGAGCAGCCCAACAGGAAGTGTTTCATATCAGCTATTGAGATCTTGGGTGTCTCTTTATGCATGAATTTGTTAATGAATCAGATGGTCTTGAAGTTGCTTTAGTTTTTGGAGATGTTAGCTTGTTCAACCAAAAATGACCAGGGAACCTAAGTGGTTAGAATAATGAAAAAGTATAATGTAGGCTAAAGATGCATGTTTTCATTGTGCATGGTGGGAGGATGAAGCCAACATTTTTAAAGTTAGCATAAATATTTAGATAGGTATATGGGTTAGTTTCAATTGGGGGTGACAAATGAGATTGCTTGCCAATGGCTATATCTGTAATATCTGTTTCCCCACATTGTTCAGGAAGATTGCACAAACAATAACCCTTTTCTGATGAACTTGTATAGATGGAGTCTTTTGAGCCTAAGTTGAGTTACCCTCCATGTATCTACAATTCCCCATTGACTCTGCAAATCTCTAATCGACTTTGCCTAGACCTCAATCTGAGTGCCAGGAAATGGAGAGTCTGAGCTATCTAGCTGGGGTTCCTCAATTCCATTGTAGTCCCCAACACCCCCGTGAGAACTGCGTTGGGCTTATGTGGAGCAAGCACCTGTAAAAGTCCGTCCAGGAACCAGGCCTTGGAGGTGTATACATCGAGTAATGTTCCTAACCCCATGCGCCCACCGATGAGAACCTAGCACCCTGAGGTGTTGACTACTTGTTGCTTGACTTGAAAGGGAACCCCGGGGCGCACCCATGCTAGCACTCCCCTTGCACATGATGAGTACGTTGTATAATAATTAATATATTTGAAACCGCCAGCGCCTAAGGAGAGCCAACCCTTCAGCAGCAGTCGCATGTTTCTTGATGCAGTGCCATATGGACCCCTGTTGCATTAAGTAAGCCTGCACTTTATACTTTTATTGATATTTTTAGACCCCAATCATTCCTGGATACAAACCTATAATGTGTGTGTGTTCCCCTGCCATTATGATGAGTGACAGACCCTTTTCTCACAGCAGCGCAGCATATATTGGGTCCTCCACTCCCCAATTGTGTATCTATCCAGTCCAACACTTCCTTCAGGTCTCTGAAAGATGTTGTGCCTGCTCATGTAACGAGTATGAGTTTTTCTGGGAAGTGCATTTTATATTTAACATTCATCTGGCAAAGTAATTTTTTAACCTCTAAGAACAATGTCCTCGGTTTCTGCACCACCACAGTAAGTCTGGTAACAGTAACACCCTATTGTTTTCAATGTCTATTCCACCTTTTTTACGTGCCTACCTCAGGATATGATCTCGGTCTCAGTAATGCAACGGCTTAGCCGTCACTGGACTAGGGGGTGCACCTAGTAGAGGTGGCCGAGCCGGGACCCTATAAGCCTGCTGCAGAGCAAACAAGGGGAGACAGTCCTTCCAGAGCGATTGCATCCCTTATCCAACTTTCCAGAAATGTGATCATGTCCCTCCCATCAGTCCGTTCTGGTATGCCTATTATCCGTATGTTATTCCTGCAGGTCCTGCCCTCTGCATCTTTGACCTGTACTCAAATATATATGCAGCCAGTCACCCCCTGTACTCTCAATGTCCAGCTACTATCTTGTCAGTGCACTACCATTCATTTATAAGGTAACAATGGCTCCGTGCACTTCAGGTCTGTCCAGACAGGGCAGAGCTGTGTTTCCAGTCCCTTTATATGTAGACCTCGGGCTCACCTGACGGCATACATCCCTAATTCCCCCACTCCTCTACTGTCTGCCAGCTATGTTAGTGCACTACAGGTTGTGCAAGGGAAGAAATCGATTGCACAGGTTCTAATCTTTGGTTTTATTCCGCTTGTAGTTTGTGCAATTCTCGGGCCTGACTGGCCCTTTTTTTGCAGTCTTCACCGGAGAGGGTCTTATTGTGCAAGTAACTATTCAGGGCAACCCCACAGCCCAGAAACACAAGCCGAAGGGCTCCACTCCCTGAAAGAGGACTCACCGCCTGTCCGCAACCATCAGTCCCCTCTGAAGCAGCCCAGCGGTGTCCGCCTAGGCCGACATCGTTCATTGAGGTGGATCTGCCAAGATGGCACCACTCAGTCTTGCCTTGCCAGTGGGCTCACTCGTCACTCTGTGGATCCAGTACCCAAAGGATAGGTCGGACGTCAGTGCTAGTGGATGTGAGTTGCCATCTCAGAGGCTCGTATTGTTGCTGATTGCCATCTTGAATCATTCATGAAGCAGCCTCCAGCAGTCAGACATTTCGGGCTGCACACACTTTATAAGCCCCATCACCCCTGCTGTTGCTTAGTTTAACCTGGCACAGTTGTAGTAGTGCCAATTTGGGGGCCATGGTGGCAGGAGAATTGACATGATGAAGTCGGAAGGTGGTGCTCGGCCTAGAGCTCCGGTAGTCACCACTTACTTCATTGCTGTCAGGCCACGCCCTCCTCCTTTGGCTACTCTAGTTAAGTCTTTCGGTGTCACCTTTATGAATCATGCCACTCAATTGATCATTGCCTTGGATAGGATGGGTCAGCTTTCCATGAGCGATTCCATCAGTGGATGTTCACAGTATCTTCTTCGTGGCTGCAATCTAATGCTTTGAAGTGTAACACCGATAAGAATTAGATTTTGTGAGTCTAACACTTCCCTGACTAGAACTTTTCCTCCTGTGTTCTGGCTCCCAAACTAGTCTGATTCCCTTCTTCCATTCCAGTCTGTAAAAAACCTTAGTTTCCACCTTGATGAGAATTTAACGTTGGAAATATAGGCATATCATCCAACATCTGTCTGTTTTCTTTTCTTGAGGATCTTTGGCAAAAAGTGTTCCATTCCTCCCCACTTCAGCCCTCAAGATATCGGTTGGGGTTACTATTCTTAGTCGCCATGATTACTGCAATTTTCTTTTTTTGGGTGCTCCACAGGGTGTGTTTAACAAACTCCAATGAATCCAAAACATGGCTGCCAAGCCCTGGCATGCCTCATGGTATTCTGCACTCTGCATACTACACTGGCTTCCTTTTGTAGAAGGAATACTTTTGAGGAAGTGGCGGAGCGCGGCATTAGCCTCCTTGGCTTAACTCTGCACTCAGTCACTTCTGAAACGGACGGCTGCACCATATTTACAAGAATGTGGTGCTGCCTTGCGTTTCCCCCTGCGATGGCGTTAAGTTTAGCAACTTAGCGCCAATGCAGGCACCCTTGCACCAGAGTGTAAGGGTGTCTGCGTGCAGGGGAGGATTGTTTATGTGTAGGAAGATGTCCTTCCTGAACATAAGCAATCCTAAAATGCCAACCTGTCACTTTCATGTGTGGTGGTTCATGCAGCACACATGAAAGAGACAAAATAGCATTTTTTTAAAGGTTTGTTTATGTGCAGGAAGGGACACCTCTCTGTACATAAACAAAGCATGGCATTTTGCTTTTTCCATGGGTGCTGCACTAGGCAGCACACAAGGAAAAAGCAAAATCGAGGAGAAATGATTCTCTGCGTTTCGCCAACTTAAGACCAAGGTTTTCCTGTTCTAATTTTGGCTCTGCCTCCTATGAACGCCACCCTTGTACATAGGGGGCAGAGTCAAATACAATTGGTGTTGCGGTGGAACGTCCACCACATCACCTACTGCACTCCCCTTTCACGCTAACCATAGCGTGAAAGGAGGCCTTATGTTAAGTGGCTTAACGCTGCCTTGTACATAAGGCACAGACCCTATCGCCACCAGAACATCGCTAAAAGTGACGTGATGGCGATAGGGACTTGTACATACGCCCCTTTAAGTCTTTATGCATTGTCTTCAAGCCGTATGCAATCTGGTCCATTCTGCTTGAGGAAAAAATTTAATATATTCTGCCTTGGTCCCCTCGATCACTGGATGCCTCCTTTCTTTCGATTTCCAAATTCCAGCGAGCCCGGTCAGTTGAAGGAGCTTTGCCAGTCGTTGCGGTAAAGTTCTGGAACTCTGCATTGTGGATCACAATACAATATTTGCATTTAGAAAGACTCTGAAACCGTGGCTGATCGAAATATAATCGTATTTTGAAATTGGGCCGAAGTGTCCTGGACTAGATGCTAGCTATTGTCCCGCCAACTGTGTTGGTTCTCGTTAGAAATACTGGAAATTTCAGCTTTTTTTTATTTGTGCGCCTGATTCTCAATGACAGTATATTTTGGGTCTTTTGTTTAGACCATGGGTAGAGCAGTTGCTAGTCCCTTAGCGGCAGGACAACTTTTAGGCATGTAGGTGCTTATAAACTCATAACATGTCAGAGTCCCTTTGCTCTTGTGTCCCCTGTGGCTGTGTCTTCCACCCACCAACTTTCCCTATCTAATCAAAGTTACTTCTGAGACTCTTATTTCCATACTCTGCATGTTCCATGACTTCCTCTCATTCCAGAATGAATAAACTCTCTCTGTGTTCCCGTGTTGCATGGAATGCATATGGGATGTATAGAGACAGACTGACAGTAGCCCAGATAAGGACACAGGCAGGTATGCAACCATCTAAGAGTAGGAAAGCAGAGCAAGTCATAGTTTTGTTGGATATAACAAATGATGGATAGCCTTGCTGTCTGCAACAAATGTGGGGCAGTTCATCAGTTCTTTCTGTATTAACCTCTTCGGTGCTCATGACGAGACCAGCTCATCATGAGTCACAATGGAGCTGTGCTCATGACGAGCTGGTCTCGTCATAACGGCTCTGCGCCGCCCACGCACGATTGATTCCCCGCCTGTGCGGGCGAATGAATCAGTGGGCGGGTCGTGACGAGTCCAGCTCATCATGAGCACAGCTCCACTGTGACTCATGATGAGCTGGTCTGGTTACGAGCACTGCAGCGCCGCACTCACCCCTCCGCCCCCGCGCACCGTGGGGGAATTAACCCCGCAGGGAAGGGGTTAAGAGAGCCATGGCTGGGCTGTCAATGGTGATTGAAATTTGACCTGTTGCGTCTTTCGCTGGCTAAATGACTGTCAATTCACTGCCCTCGGGCAGGTGTGGTCTCAGAACAATGCACAGGAGAACAGTAGGCATAAACAGGATTATCTCCACCCTTTCACTAACTAATAAATACATTTGACAGCAGGGACAGGCCTTCCTGCGTCTTCTCACTAATCAAAAATATGTATCTGTAGAGCACAGCATGAGCGGTAGCGTTGTAAGACCAGAGAGATGGGGGAGTGATGGCAGCTCATTTCTCTATAGGGTTTAGGCTTGTTGGAGGCCATGGACACCAGGGTTCGATAAGTGAACCATTGTCATAAGGGTAAGAGACGGCCCTGGCACCCTTGGATATCAGGATGGCAAGGCCCATTCTGACAGAGCTCTTGCCCTGTTGTTGAGGTTGGTGGTTTAGGTACCTCAGTGAGTCTGCTGCTGTTTAGGTCCAACTGGAGCAGTGCCCACCCAGAGCTCTCCAGCATTGGAACGCACTAGGGATGCAAGGTATGGTACCAAACACTATGGGGAACATTCTCAAAGAATTGGCAGTGAGAGACGTTAGCCTCCTTGGATCAACACCTCTCACCGCCACTTCGTAAACTCCAGTCTGCACCCTTTTCACAAGAATGTGGTGCAGACTGGCGTTACCCACATCAACGGCGCCAAAACAGCCACCATTGCACCAGAGCACAAGGGTGTCTGCAAGCAGGGGGGGTTGTTAATGCACAGGAAGGTGTCCCTTCCTGTGCATTAACAAACCGAAAATGCCAGTTTGCTTCTTCCATGTGTGCTGCTACATGCAGCACACATGGAAAAAGCAAAAACGAGGAGAAATAAAGGCTTTCTCCTCATTTAGCCACCTTAAGACGGGAAATTTCCTAGTCTTTAGTTTATCGCTACCTCCTATTATCGCCGCCCTTGATAATAGGTGGTAGCGTCAAACTCAATGGATGTTGTGGTGGTACACCCACCGCAACACCCACTACACCTCCCCTTTCACTCTAAAGTTAGCGTTAAAGGTGCCCTATTCTCAAAGCAGCATTAAGCCACTTAACGTGGCTTTTAGCCATGTTAGGTGGGTTAACGCTGCCTTGAGAATAGGGCTCTGGCCCTATCGCCGCGGGAACATCAATAAAAGTGACGTTCCCGTGGCGATATCGCCTTGAGAATATGCCCCGATCTATTTCACTCCAGACATCAGTACTGTTATTTCTGATGCCAGGAGCTGTGCATTGTCTGCAGAAATTGCTTTGTACCTTATGCTTTGAATTGCATCCGTACTATTACTTCAAATGAAGTCCTTTCCATAAATGTATATTGTTTTTCCTAAATAAATGTTGATATGTGGTCTTAGCGGAGAGTAACAACAACCTTACCAAACGTATGCTTTTTCAGCGAATAACTTGGCTTTTGTAACGCTATATGTTATTCGTCACTCGTTGATTGATCAGCGAACGTAAAAGTAACATTTTCAGTAAAGTCAGGGCAGTGTCGGGGACCTCGACCACGAGTAAATTCCCATCCTTTTCTCTTCTTTCCTTCTTACTCCGACTTTTTCATTTCTTCTCACTCTTTCTCCCATTAGTTCTTCCGCTCTTTCTCTGCCTGCCTGTTTTGCTTCACAGATTGCCTTATTATGAGCGCTAGACACATCATGGTAAACACTCAAGCTAAAGTGCCTCTTGATGCGTATATATTTCTATTGCTACAAGGCGGACGGAAGATTGGTCGATAGCTAGAAATAAACTGCTACGTGGTTTGACTTCCATTTAAAATATAAATATGTATTAAAAAGGATGTACACATGCAAGATTGAAAATACCCCGAGACTTGTCATTTGGTCTCCGCGCATTCCGCCACATGCCTCTATAGCTCTTCATGTGCATCCTTCATGTAGTGATGCTTATTTGTAAGCGTGTAGTATCTATAGAGAGACTGTTAATGAATAGCACGGCACATCCCATGCACCTGCAAGTGGGAGTTTTCCCATGCTTTTCAATGCTCAATTTCATTTTAATTTAATTGCTGTTCTTTGGTGTGCATAATGATCGTGTAGGAATCATTACAGGCTCTAAGCTGCTATACTATTACTGGCTGGGAGCTGATTTTAGTATTCCATTTATAGTTCATTAGAAAGTCAGTCACTGTCTTGCAATTGCTTGGGAAGGACTCAACATGGTGCTCTAAAAATGCCGTTTATTGATCGAGAACATTCAGTCTGCAAAAATGTACTGTAAATAAAGTCCTAAGTTCATGTCAGAGCACATTAAAAGTAGGAGCTATTTTTTTTACATTAAACAACTTTTAAGTTTGTGTGGAAATCATAAACTGAGAAAAATAACACTGGAACACAGAGACATATTTTTTTTATCTGCATAGTGTCTCGTGATCATAACATAACATATAGGGGCATAATAGCATGGAACCTCGTAAAACTTATTGCCGTTTTAGCGGCAGGAAACTGCCGCTAAAACTGTGATAATGGGCTTGCTGATATGCGTTATAGAATTTCTATAGAAGCCCAGGTTAGATGTGCCACACATCTAGAGTAATTGCCTTATTTCGGTAATTCCTCATTACTCTTTGATGTGGAGATACTTCAGCAATTACATCCACTTGTGTAATTAAGAATCATTTGGGGGAAAAAAAATCATACCACGAAAGCACATTTAGGGAAAAGGTGGCTGACTGCTGTTTATGTTCTGTTGCATTTGGTGTTTTTTTCTCTACATAAAATGCATCCTTGTGTCCATTTGGATGGGAGGGTGCAATTTGCGCTAAGAAACATGTGCTACATGCCGGAAGTAAGGTGGGGAAAAAAATACTACCCAGAGTGTACATTTGACGAGTGCGAGCGGCTGCTCGGTATTCATCTTCTGTTGCATTTAGCATTATTTATTAGTGTAAAATGCATCTTCAAATTCATTTTGGACGTGAGGGGGCAATTTTGCACTAAGCAAATAGCGCTCAGTGCAGATTACTCTTCTAGTGTAATTCTACTTAATCTTTCGGCATTTTAGAGTACGCATGATTACTGTTGGATATTAGGTTACTGGTTGAGGAGGGTATAACCACAACTTTTGTTATTGTGAAATCACAAGCTAACCCCATATTAACCTATGCTTAACCCTCTGTAGCTTGGCGCAATGCAGTCAAGCTTAACTTAGAGACAATGTATGAAGTATTTATGCGGCACTTCAAATAGTGCTAAAGTGAAAACACAATAAATGGCAAATCCTACACCAATTTAGGAAAATAGAGTAAGATTTATAAATTATTTGAAACCAAAACAAAAAAAATCCAATCAGTAGAACCGGAGATATGCAATTTTAAAATTTCAAGCGAAAGTAGAGTCTAGAAGCACAAAGCGCCAACTGTTGGACTACATAAAGGGAATCAAGTTAGGTCCTCTAAATAAAGAACTATAAATCGTGATTGCAAAGTGCCGCGAGAACCAACGTCAAAGATGTGTCCTGCAGGGATGGTCCTGAGCAGGGGCGGTGGGTGACATTTGAAAGTGGGGGGGCGCAAAGTGATTTGCATACAGCACCGTAGTGAGCGAGCGCAGCGAGCGAGTCCGAACCCCAAAAGGGGGGGTTTGAGGGGATAACCCCCCCAAGAACATTTTTTTAAAAAAGAAGAAAAATCATGCATTTTCAAGCAAATTTGAGAAAGCAGGAAGGTTAATAAAGCAATTGTGAAAGTGCAGTTATTACATTAATAGATGGCATAACATAGGTAGCTGCTTATTCAGTATAACCACAGAGCTTCATACATTCCGTCCTATTATGCTCAGACTGAATCCTGTCACCAGGCCAACTGGCTCACTTTCAAGAACAGGACCGTATTCAAACCACTTACATGGACATACAAATCAGCAAATGACATGGCATTCAACCTACTCTCTGACACCCTACCATGCTGCACACCGACTCTGAACTTTAGATTCACCAATCACAACTTTCAAATCAGCAAATGACACGGCTCCCAACACCCTCTCTGACACTCTACCATACTACACACCAGACCAGAACCTTAGATCCACCAATCACATCCTTCAAACTACACCAAAGCCACCATGTTTGCCTCCTAGTTCTGGGATTTTTACATCTCTGTCCTTCTACACTGAAACTCCACATCACCCAATATGTGGCCCATCCAATCTCTGCAGGAATTTCAGATGGCATTGAAAAGACATGTGCTTCAAGGAAAAAGCACAGCGGCATGGCGGATGTCGACAATGGCATTTAAAGAACGTGCAATACAAAATAACGTTATATGGGCAAACATTTTTGTTGTTTTCCCCAGACATTTTTTATTAAGTAAATAAAACACTATGAGCGATCCGTACAGGAGAGCTGCATAATTGTGACCAATTGACTACAATCAACAATCAAGGGGAGAGGATGTAGCCTTACGGCTAGAGCGGTCGGCTTCGAAGCTGGGTAACCTGGTTAGAGTCTCAGCAACAACACTCTACATCCTGTGATTCAGGGCAAATCACTTAATCTCCCCGTGCCTACCGTTAAAAAATGAAGGTGTTCATCTATAACGAAACTGGTGCTCATGTAAAGCGCTCTGATACCCGATGTCTCAGGTCTAGTTCGCGCTATATAAAACTCAAAAAAGAAAAACTCTGAACTTCAAGGTCTGCTTAGCCATACAATATGACTATTCAATGATCAAATTATACATGTCCTACACACGGTCACTGCGAGGAACCTATGAAGCAATGACTGATGACTCATATGCCTTCCCCATAGGCCTATACACCCAGGAAGCAGCACGTGACTCTTGCTGTAGCTACTCTGCGAGTCACTCTTGTGGAATGCTCAAGAGGAACTGACCCTTTTCTAAGCGGAACAGCTTTGAAAAACCGGAAAGAGAAGGAGCTTTACTCTGTAATGCTAGGAGTGTTGTCTTTATATCTTTGGCACCTCACCTGTTCTAGGGCCCTCCGGTACGCGTGCTTGAGCCTGGAACTTCCCATTATCAGAATAAGTGAGTGGATGTGGTTGTCTGCTTGTTGGTCTCTAGTGTTTGTGGCTGTGTGCATGTGTGAGTATGGTTGAGTTTACATGTGCTGGTGTTTGTGGCTGTTTGCATGTGTGAGCAGGTTTGTGTTTACATGTGCTGGTGTTTTTGGCTGTTTGCATGTGTGAGTATGTTTGAGTTTACATGTGTTTGGGAAAAGAATTACAATCAATGCAATGAACTCCCCACTGTATTTATGTCCTGAGTAATTTGCCACAGCCTCCTGTGCACTGAGATATCTAAACAACAATATTAACCTCCTCCCTGCAGCTAGGCAACATGCAGAAATGCAATTTCATAAAAACTCATACTTACAGGCCTTGGGGATAGCATTTATACCAGATAAAAGCCAGCCACTCTGTTTCTATTAATGTCAGATTTCTGCATCTGTTATCTCTCTAGAGGAACCATGACCAAGGCTGAGAGGTAAAGTGGGCGTAAAATTAAACTTTTTAAATTTGCTTTTGAAGTGAGATGAAATCCAAATATTGGCAAAGCGAATGTGTTTGACTTTTATAGTAAATACAGATACACACCATCCAAGCACATGTTGACTCGACATAGATGATACATGCATGTAAACATCCATGCACTCTCAGACTAACACACCTACAGTACTACATGCATACATACCATCGGGCAGACCCCCATGCCGACAGAACAACAGACCCCAGGCAAACAGAACAAGAGACCCCCCACACACAGAACAACAGACCCCCATGCACACAGAACAACAGACCACCCCAGGGACACAGAACAACCGGCCCCCTGGCACACAGAACAACCGGCCCCTTGGCACACAGAACAAGAGACCACCCCAGGCACACAGAACAACCGGCCCCCAGGCACACAGAACAACAGACCGCCCCAGGCACACAGAACAAGAGACCCCCAGGAACACAGAACAAGAGACCCCCGGGAACACAGAACAGACCCCCCACACACAGAACAACAGACCCCCCCACACACACAGAACAACACACCCCTATACACACAGAACAGCAGACCCCCAGGCCGACAGAACAACAGACCCCCATGCACACAGAACAACAGACCCCCATGCACACAGAAAAACAGACCCCCATGCACACAAAAACAGACCCCCATGCACACAGAAAAACAGAGCCCCAGGCACACAGACCAACAGAACAGACCCCCAGGCACGAAGTTCCCTATTCCTATTGAGCAGCAGTTCATGTTAGTAAACGGAACGCGTGTCACGTCGAATCGGACAGCTGGAGAAAAACAGATCGGGTGTGCCCTCAGTCCTGGTGACAAGGCCACACATTAGTGTGTCTGTGTTATTCATCAGGACAGCGACATGTGGCACACATGACATATCACACCCAGTCTCTACATACTGCTAGCACTGGGACGTGTCTATAGATTAAGGTTGTACAATAAAGCTTTTGTTCTAAAAAAAAACAAAAAAAAAACGGGCAAGACAGATTACTTTTGCAGTTTTGTACAAAGCAAACTCTTCCCGAAGGTATTGGAGAGTTTTACATTACAGACAAACAAATTCATTTTTAATAGGCGCGGAGAGATTTATGAAGTGGTGGTCCCCAAAAACATCTGCCGGTGGGACCCACCTGCAGCCACCGGTTCAAATTAAGCACTGCACATAACCCTAGAAAAGTAAGTAGACCACTCCTTGTGGGATGCGAGGTCTTAGGATCTGTACCCAGAGTAAACACTTGTATTTATTTATAACGCACAAAGTGCAGGAGGAAGCCTAGCTTCAAGGCGAATATTAACAAAACAATGCACAAGACAATAACTTATAAGCTAAAATGGATGTAAAGGTTTGAGGGGGAGGAGCACTACATTTTCTGATTCACTGCAGACACCTCATTTCTTTAAGGTACGTGATATCGTTAACAGGGACATTCACCTACTCGCTGAACAGTCATTAACAAACTGTTTTGAATATGGACTAAATGATTCAACCACAACGAAGGAGAAAGTGCTGATCAATTGTGTGTGTGTGTGTGTGTGTATATATATATATATATATATATACACACACACATACACATACATACATACATACAAAGCACATGGAGCAGCTTTGGACAAAACTGATCGCCCACATAGCAATATTTTAACTGGGCACAAATTCCTAATGTGATCAGCAGTACCGCGTAAAGGTCCTGAGCATTCATCTCAGAGGCCAGCAGTGGACTTTGCGACACTCCCTCTACACATCGAACGCATCGTCCCCTCCACAGCCCCCAGCCCTACATACCGGAGCGGGATCTTGATGGCCAGGTAGCGGTCCACGGCCACGGCCAGGAGGCTGAAGATGGAGCTCTGGGTCAGGACCAGCACGAAGCAGGCGAAGAAGAGGCAGGCGTGGAAGTCCGTCTCGAAGCCAATACTGATGGTGATGGCGAAGGGGATGGCCAGCAGCCCCACGGCGATGTCAGCCACCGCCAGCGACACCAGGAAGTAGTTGGTGGCATTCTTCAGGGTGCTGTTGATGGCCACGGCCCAGCAGACCAGCACATTGCCCGCGATGGAGAGGACGGCGATGATGACTTCTATGCTAATGTAGGCTGGGTTCACGGTCATGTCCAGTCCTTGGCGAGGAGGAGCAGGGGGTGCACACACCGGGCTGGGAACTGGGGGCCCCTTCACTTGGTAGGGTCCATGAAGGGCCCATGCCTGGGAAGCGTCATGGTGCTGCAGACAAGGTCCTTCGTGAAGTCCAATGTTAGCAAAACTCCTCAAAAAGGAGGCACACTCGAAAATGTCCTGAGGCTGCACTCCAGCATACCAGTGGCCTTCTGACCACAAGAAGGCAGAGCTTATTAAGAACATATTTTAGACACAGTTTTGTCCGCGCGCCGGCTGACCCTGCAGGAGAGAAATAGGGAAGCTGACGAAGTCTCCGATGCTGAAAGCTTTCTGCAAACAAAAGCCCTCCCCGCGCTTTCGGGACCCCCAGACAGCACGTGCCACCCGCCATGCCAGGTCAGTGAAACTCACAGGGCAGGGAGTGGCTGGGAGCGCAGAGGAGGGTAGTGCAAGCAGGGAGAGTCGGGGAAGCAGGCAGCCTTCATCTCGGACTGACGTCCTGGCAAAGCTTTGTCAGAGCCGTCGGGCAGTGCCATCTGCCCTTGGCCCAGCCTTGCCAAGTCTGCACTAGCAGCCTGCCATGCGCTGGCACGGGGGGCTGCATATGTCTTAGCTAGGCGCTGGCAGTGCCAGTCACACGCCTCCTCAGACTCCCTCCCTACCACCCTCCACCAGTGCCCCTCATGACCGCCTCCTCAGAATCCCTCCCTGCCACCCTCCACCAGTGCCCATCCCTCGAAAGCAACCCCCCTCATGACCGCCTCCTCAGAGTCCCTCCCTACCACCCTCCACCAGTGCCCATCATCACTCCAAGCAACTCCCCCTCATGATCTCCTCCTCAGACTCCCTTCCTACCCCTCCACCAGTGCCCCTCATCACTCCAAAGCAACTCCCCCTTATGACCTCCTCCTCAGACACCCTTCCTACCACCCTCCACCAGTGCCTCTCATCACTCCAAAGCCCCTCCCCCATGACCTCCTCTTCAGACTCCCTCACAAACAACCTCCACCAGTGCCTCCCATCTCTCTGTATCTCCACCCCTCATGATGTCCCCCTCGGATTCCCTCATTGCCACCCTCCAACAGAGCCCATCATCATTCCATAGCCCCTCTCTCATATGCATTTTATTTCTTGTATAGCGCTACTCGTAGTGTAGGGTATCACAGTACTGTACATCACACACACATTATGCAGACACAATGATTCATAAAAGTATCCAAATCAGCCTATAGGGAATGTCACATAAGCTAATGAGGATTACCAGGTGTAGGAATCACATCTCATCCATGCTGCTGGGCAATATGTATTAAGAGGGTTGGGAATGGAGAACCACAAACACAGGATTTAAAGCATACCCCAGTGGTTGGCTCTACTGATTAGAAATTATATCTGCCCAAACTCTGAATTGCAACATTAGAATAATGAAATACTGGGAAAATTCGAATTAACTAGCAATAGAAAAAAAAAATATCTAATTATACCATTCTGGTTTGTATACATATCTTTGATCACACTGTCCTATGTTAGGATTGTATCTTCTGAATCAAAGGATCTCTGTGACAAAGGCAGTAACCCACTGAGCTATCCACGTTAACTACAGTTCTATTGCATTTAAATACTACAAACCAAAAAAAGAACGCTCTCCAGCAAGATCAACAATCCCCAAGGTTATCTGGACATTTAGTTGTTGTGCATCCTTGCAGAACCACTCATGAATGATATCAACGATATAAACACACGATGTAAATGAGATATACACGGCTAAGTATGTCTTTCTCACAGATTTAAAAAACACAATAGGAGGGGCGTGGCCGGCGATCAACCAAGATGGCCGCGACCTAGTGAGGCTCCGAGGGTGAGACCGATACCCAGTAGTAATCCGGCCAGTTATCCTGTTCCAGCATAGACCCAAGCAAACGGACCTGTGGCGGAGGTGAACCGGCGCTCGTTGACCCTGCTCCGAGCTCTCTGTGGCATCGGAGCCCAGAGCTGCATCGAGCGCGAGTTGGTGGCCTACAACTGCATCGTGAGCACCGGCCTCGATTTGGGACAACCGCCGCTGAGGCACCGCTGATCGCCGCCGAGCATCGTCGTGGGGGCGGAGCGGAGCTGGGGCGACCGGAGGCTGGTGAGTGGTGTGGCGCCCCCCCCCCCCGGCCCAGCCCTCACCCCCGGCGAGCGTACGGGCGGAGTAGCTGCTGCCTTCCCGCGGAACTCCTGACCGGCTGTGGCGGGGAACCGGAGGGTCTGCCGCCAGCGCTAAGAACTGCCGCGGCCCGGACCTGCGCCCTTGCGCCCCTCTGGGACACACATCCATTGGACACGCTCCGTCCTCTCCTCGACTTCTGGGGCACATTCCTGCAATCTGGGCCCCCCCCTGAGGCACCTGACCTGGCGCCTCTGTGACTGGCGTACTAGCATATGACTGGTGTCCCCTCGCAGCGCCCCAGCGGCGTGTGCAGTTAAGGGGGCGATAAGTGGCACACCTTGGAAGACGACCGCCTGGCATTCTTTGTTTCTGGCCTGGCTTCCTCGACTTGAGGCGCGGACCCTCAAACAGTGCACCCACTAACTTTCTCCAGTGCGTCCTGAGGCAGCACTCCTCAATACCCCACGATGAGCGGCAGGGGTACTCGTGGGACCCAGCAGGGCAAGCTCGATAAATTTGCCTATGCCAAAGAATTCCCCCCACTGACGGAGCAAAAGGGGTCCAATGCTAAGGGTGCGGAGGGCGGCTCTACTCCTGCCATAACGCTGGAAGACATCATGGCGGCTCTGAACCAGGTACAAACCACGGTGGGGTCAATATCGACAGATGTCACACTTTTGCGTGCAGATTTACAAAAAATGTCGTCCAGGGTCACTGCGGTGGAACAGGTCACTACAACCCTTACATCAGACACTGCGTCACTGCTAAAAAGAGTGGCGCGCTTAGAAGTTGACAACAAATTCCTGTCAGACAAAATGGACGAACAGGAAGGGCGCTCTAGGCGCAATAATATTCGCCTAATAGGCCTTCCGGAATCGGAGGGGGACCTGCCATGGACCTTTACATAGAAGACCTCGTGAAAAACGTACTGCAACCAAAAGGCCTCTCAAAGTTTTTTTCGGTGGAACGAGCGCACAGGGTCCCGGGGGGGCGCCCGCGCCTTCGGGCGCGACCGAGACCTGTGATAGCGCGCATATTCAATTTCAGAGATCGTGACGCCAAGCTGCAAACGGCGAGGGTCGCACCGCCCATGCGGATTCAAAATGCAGAAATGTCAATCTTCCCGGACTACACGACGGCGGTGGCGGCACGGCGGAGAAGCTTCATTGAGGTGAAAAAGACGTTGAGATCCCGCGAATTGCCGTATTCTATGCTTTTCCCGGCGCGCCTCAGGGTGGTAGCTGATAAAAAGACCTGGTTCTTTGATACTCCGGAAGAGGCACACGACTGGCTCGAGGGATGGCGTCCGGCGGAGGGCTCTGGCAGACAGAACAGTAGGCGCAGAAGACAAGGACAAACCGACGAGCCGGAAATGGCCAGTCAGGAGGAGAAGAGAGAGACCGACCCGACTGCAGACTCTGGAGAGTGACTCCTGATGCCACAAGTGAAGTCCTTCTCTTTCTCATTTGTGAACTTTGGCCGGTGAGCCCGAACTTTCTTGATTGGGGTTCACCTCCCTTACTAGCTACTGTGACGCTTATGATTTAGCTGGGACTCTGGAACTGATGGGGTATTTCTGGTCCTCCTTGGACTTTCACCCCCTATGCTCGTGTAAGCAACGTTGTCTTTTGACAGGGATCATGAGCACTCTGCTGAGTTGGGGTGGCGGGCAGTTTGGAGTCCGTACGGCAGGGAGGCAGGGAGGGGGGAGGGAAGGGGGGTATGTTTTTTGTTGTTCGTTCTGTTCTGTGTTATTGCGATACAGCGATCTAAACTGCACGGCATGGTGTTCTGGATCACGGAAACTGGTTGTTCCCTATTTAACACACTGATCCATGATGACGGGGGTTGACACACGCACTGTTCCACAGGACGGCACGGCTAGGGTAACACCATCCCTGTCTGTACTCACATGGAACGTCAGAGGCCTTGGTGACAAAATCAAGCGAGGTCTGGTCTTGAAGTGCATTAAAAGGGAGGGGGCAGCAGTGATACTCCTGCAGGAGATGCACCTCACTGGTGCGGCCACGAAAGCAATGGACAGATGGGGTTTTCACATGGTAGCCCACTCAGAGTTCACCTCCGGGTCCAGGGGAGTCGGCGTTCTAGTGAAGAAACAGTTCCCCCTACTCATACAGTCAGCTAGGTCTGACGCAGCGGGGAGGTTTGCCGCAATACATGCACAGTGGGAGGGTAAACCCATCAATATTGTCTCAGTCTACATTCCACCTGCCCTGCAGGCAGCGGCCCTATCAGATCTTAGTGCTTTCCTGCTGGGACTCCCTGAAGGGGACCTGCTTCTAGGGGGAAATTTTAACTTAGTGGCTGATAGCTTGATAGATAGAGTCCCCCCGAAGTTAGCTCCAGTTGGTACAACACGATTGGGGGGCTTCCTGACAGCTATGGGACTGGAAGACCTCTGGAGGAAGTACAACCCCCTAGACCGCCAGTTTACTTACCACTCAAGCATCCATAATAGTCTCACCAGACTCGACTATTTTCTTGGTTCAGCGGGTGGCCCGGGCACCGTGCTCAAGGTGGAGATCCGACCACGGGGCATTTCAGATCACTCCTCATTGCTAATTACATACGCACACCACCAACCCACACGGTGTCGGACCTACCCTATCCGCGCTGCTTACCTCCTTAATCCCAAGATCAAGAAAGAGCTCAGGGTAAGAACTAAACAATATTTCCGGGACAACGCTGACTCGGTGTCCTCCTGTGTCACTCTGTGGGAGGCCTACAAAACAGTGATTAGAGGGCATGCAATAGTCTCCATTACAGCGCTTAAGCGAGAGGGGCGAGCGGAACTGTTAGCTCTAGAGACGGCGGTGGCAGAGGCGGAGACACAGTACGAGACTGACCCGAACGCCGCTACAGCGCACGATTTACAGGTAGCACACTTTCGCCACAAAACACACCTGACAGAGGAAGTCAAGCTGCAAATATCAGCCACACGACACAAAATTTACGAGGTGGGCGACAAAGCGGGCAAATTACTGGCCTGGCTGTACAGACGTGACAAACGGGACAGGTGGATAGCACAATTGACGTTGGAGGGAGGAGACTCCATTAGAGACCCTAGCACCATAGTACACATGCGAGCCCGACACTATGAAACGGTGTATTCGTCGGCTTCCACGATCTCGGAGGATGAGGCATACACCTACATCAAGGATCTCAAAATGCCCACATTGACAGAAGGGGAGGCACAGGCCTTAGACGCAGACCTAACAACCGACGAGGTGCAATTGGCGATCAAGGCCCTGCAGACGGGTAAGGCACTGGGACCAAATGGCATACCAGTTGACTTATATAAGCAACAGGCGGGCACGCTTGCGCCGCATTTGCTGCGCATGTTTACGGACAGTTTGGAGGTAGGGGAACTTCCATTAGATCAGCGCACGGCCACTATTGTGGCTATATTGAAACCAGGAAAACCAGCTGACCAATGTGCGTCCTACCGCCCGATTTCCCTCATCAACGCGGAGGCTAAAATCCTTGCGAAACTGTTGGCGATGCGCCTCACGTCCCATTTACCCAAACTCATACATGCAGACCAGTCGGGCTTTATGCCCGGCAGAAATACAGCGCTCAATCTGCGAAGAGTGCATGGTGTACTGGCGCGCGCGACATATCTACTAGAACCTGCGGTGATCCTATCTCTAGACGCCCATATGGCGTTTGACACTGTCCACTGGACCTTCTTATTTGCGGTGCTACGCCACTTTGGTTTTGGCCCGAGGTTCTGCTCCTGGATCCGTCTGCTCTACGCAAAACCTATGGCGCATGTTGCGGCCAATGGCCACATTTCGGCGGACTTCCCATTGTCTAGGGGCACGCGACAGGGCTGCCCGCTTTCCCCATTGCTGTTTGCCATGGTCCTCGAACCATTGGCCGAATGGATCAGATGGGAGCCCACTATCAGTGGCATGCGCTGGACAGACGAGTGGGAAGACAGAATATCGCTATACGCTGACGATGTTCTGTTATACCTCACCTCTCCCAAGCGCTCGATTAACACCCTGCTGGATGTCTGCACGGCATACGCCGAGCTTCTGGCTACTCAATCAACTGGTCCAAATCCACCATGTACGTACTACACGGTCCCGCACCACGCTTGCCAGACGCCTGCCCATTGCGGATTTCTGCTACCGGGTTCAAATATTTAGGGATACACAACACAGCTGACCCTATCGACTTCTATACACATAACCTGCAGCCTCCTCTAGATCGCCTCAAACGTGACATACGACACTGGGAATCGCTTCCGCTGACACTGCTAGGAAAAGCAGCCCTCTTCAAAATGATGGCCCTTCCCCGTTTCCTCTACATTTTAGAAAATACGCCCTACCCTGTCCCTTCCACATACTTCAAAACCATTGCAGCACAAGTCTCGATGCTGCTTTGGGGTCCTAAGCCTGCACGTATAGCGCAGGCCAAGCTCACGCGCAGCTGGTACGATGGAGGCATAGCGCTTCCAGACGTTAGCCTTTACTACTGTGCGTCACAGTTGAAGATCATTAACCAATGGCTTCATCTCCCCCAGTCTGAGCCAGCCCTAAAGGCGGACAGGGCACAGTTGGGATTCTCCGGAATGTTGGCCCCCCTGTATGATAAATCGCTTGTCGCCACAAAGTTCGGCCCTCTACATCACACGCTCACTGTATGGCACGCGGCGCTGAGCAGGTTGAAATGGCAGGGAGTACTAACACAGCTAACCCCGTTATGGGACACAAAGCAGCTGGGGAAACTCAGACACTCCAAAGGCTTCGACCGCTGGGATGCTATAGGCATCTCGACCATTGGCGATCTATGGCAGAAGGGGCAGATGCTGTCTTTTGCAACGCTCCAACAGCAATATGATCTGGCACTAACGGAACATTTCAGATACAAACAGATACGCCACGCATTGACGGCAGCGTTAACGTCTGACAAGACTATCCCGGAAGCGTCCCCGCTTGAGGACAGGCTACTTACTGACTTTATGCCGTCGAAGGCAACATCTCTGACATATCGAAAACTCGTAAACAATTTACCTGACCCTCTGGAGGCCCTGCGGGAGAAGTGGGTACACGACTGTGGAGACATTGATGACTCGGAGTGGCAGGAGGCGACTGCGTCTCCGAAAGAAGTGGGAGTCTCATCACGTCTCCGCTTGGTACAACTACGCATACTGCACAGATCATATTACACTAGGGACGCGCTGCATAAGATGAAGAGGATCTCACACCCATACTGCCTGCGGGGATGCGGGGACATAGGGAGCTTCTACCACACGATATGAGACTGCCCCCGCATTGCACACTACTGGGTTCAGGTGATGCGCATCATGTCTCAATCAGAGGAACTCTCCATACTGCCGGACCCCAAGCGTTGCCTTTTAAACATATGGGAACCCAATGACCTCACACGATATGGGCAGAGCTGGATGACACTAGGCATGATGGTAGCAAAAAGAAATATAGCACAGAGGTGGGGTGGGGGACTGTCGCCAACAATATCGGCTTGGAAGCAAGATATGGACGCAGCGATGATTGCAGAAAGGGCAGTCCTAGGAAATGGAACAGGATTTGGGGGGCATGGAATAAGTACAGGGGAAACCTCTGCGACCCACCTTCTGGTACTGATAGCTCTAGCTCTGATTCGGAATGAGGCTTTGGAAACACGATGTAGGTTAGCAGCCCGTGTTCTGATTGATGTACGAAGATGCTCCTGTATGAATGCTGTAATTCTGCTGGTTTCTGTTGATGTACTACTATGCCTCAATTACCTTATGCTTATACGTGACAATGTATCGCACCGTTTTAAAAATGCAAATAAACATATTTTCAAAAAAAAAACAACACAATAGCCACACATTCTCTTACCTGCTCCTTACGAACTCTGTCACAGCCGGCCCGGATCGGATAAACAAACAGCTCAAGGGGTCAGGAAGGTCAGGAAAACGAATCGGCAAAACAAACTCCTCTTCACCAGCTGAAAAGAATTAATTATCCACGCAGAAGGACGGTACACAAATCCAGTTCCACTGTTCCAATGAAAGGATTTGTCCCCTTCGCCGTGCCCCTAATGTACCTGCACGAGTGGGCGGGGACACAGCCCACCTACCTAATAGGAGATGCGTGATTGGGGGTGCGAGCCCAGGCCCAATCACGCAACTCCTAAAGAAAGATAACGTTCGAAGAACGTTTTAACTTGCAGTGGCCATATTCTGCTGGCCTTGCTGACGTCACTGTCAGGGCCGGCCAAGGTTTATGTTTGGGTGGGCCCGGCCTACCCGGCCCACCCGCTAGAACCGGGCCTGACTCAACACCACCTACCACACTCCCAGACTCACAGAGTGCGATGCCAGGTTTGCCCCAGCCAGGCTCGGAGGAGACAGATGTTGGGGTCTAATGCAGGTTTGCAGACAGTGGCAGGCAGCAGCAGCCCCTACCAATCCAGACTCTGGAAGTGGAGTTTCTCCATGTTCCGGGCAACTTTCAGCCTACGCTGCTTGGCACTGTCAAATGCCCCTGTCTCAGCTGTGCAAGGTGACATGTGAGCCACAATTCTCTGCCAGTCTCCGCTACGCCCCAGCTTCAGGCAAGAGTTACTTTGCCATTACTCGCTCATTGCGCTGCTGGTGTCAACTGCACTCGTACACACCCTGGATCAGGCAATAAAATCGCTGCATGTGTCAAGGTCATGCCGTGTCTTGATTCCAGCACGACCCGAGCAGTGCAGACTTTCACTCCAAGCTCAGGCGGCTTCCGTGGAAGCGAGTAAATGCCCGCCTTTACTGCTGACACCTTCCGAGCGGTGGACTAGCCAATCCTGGCGCTGCATGCAGCGCCAGGATTGGCTAGGGGGCACATTTAGTACTCGCCCTTTTTCAACCTGTTTTCAGTGGCGGCGCTGCTGTAAGAAGCAGCACCCCTCTCTATGGGTAAAGTCTAGAGCGCATGCTCGGGCAAGGTGGCAGCTAAACTTGTCATGCGCAGTACTGCTGCAGCTGAGTGTGGACTGTCACTCAAGCTGCAGCAGCCCAGCCAGCCCCACCCCCTGCGCACTCCCGATTGAGTCGGGTGTGTCCCACTCCCGGAGGATTCCCGGCCGGTAGCACAAAAATTACACAGAGGTAATTATTATTGCCAAAAATACCACGGTGCGTCCATGTGGCTTAGTGGGGCTATGCCCCTATGCCCCAATGGACGCACCGCGGCTGGTCCTGAGCAGCTGCAGGGCTTCGATTTGAGGTCCTGTGTTAAGTAGGCGTTATGCAGAAAAGGTTCTGAGGAGCTGCGAAGGCCCTTCGTCGGGTATGCGATATGCAACAGTTCTGATGCAGGGCTGCAAGGCGATGCTTCAATCTGCTTTTTTTCTGTTGGGACCACATTTGGAACGGCAGAGCACTTTCAGGCCTAGCACTGGGGTGGCAACACATGAGGAGTAGGATTCACAGCAGACAGAATCCAGGTGCTGGGTTCAAGGTGCCTGGATCCTTTAGTCCCTGAGGCTATGATCAGGAGTCCAGCCAACTATCCCTTGGAGTCACTCAAGATGCAGGTCCAAAACTTTCACTCAGGCAGCTGGGTAACAGACAGTTGTCCTTCTTGCGGAGCATCACAGCAGTCCTTCTAAATCTTGCACAGGTCCAGAGGTGTACTAAGAGCTGAGTTTGAGTGTCAGCTGGACGAGTTCTCAGGCTCAGTTTGTTGCTCAATGTGGTGTACCTCTCAACAGCCCCAATTCTGTATATTAATATAGAACAGAATATTGGAGTGATCAAGCGAGGGAAAGGGTGGGCGTTGGGAACATCTGGAAGGGAGTCCTAACTAAAGAGAAAAGGATTAGTGTGGTGAGCTTCCCTAATCCTACATTCAAAACTTTACTGTTACTCTCCCCTAGTTTACCTGAGAAGGAACAGTGTAAATTCCAAATGTGGCTTACCTTTCCTGCTCTCAACTGTTCAGGATCTCTTTATGCGAAGATTCCCTGAAGGATACAACATGAAACATAGATTGCAGCAAAGTTCATGCTTGGACTATGTATTTTTCAAAATACTTTGTCGCTATTCTAAACAATATCCACCACATAAGGAAATTCGTTTTTGTGTGTGTTTTTTTTGTCCTCATTTGCCATCCCTTGTTTCAAAGAAAGAAAGAAAAACACCAACCACCTTGGGTGTCCATTAGGTACCGGGCAGGAACCTTCTCCTTGCCAAGCTCAGGACAAATGTACCAGATTGGCCGAGGATGTTTTCAAGGAATTTTTGCTTCATCTTAGGCAAATATCAGCCTGCTGGACCAGGTTTGTTATCGAACTGTTTGAGCCCTGCCACCACCATGTCCATGGAGTATATAGGCATAATCATCGGACCCGGGGAAAAGAAAAAAAAAACAACCCCGGGCTGATCTGGTGATCATTCTATCTCCACTGAACCAACAGATTCCAGAAAGTAAGATTACGTTTACTGCAGGTCCTGGCCATGTCCACTTTTGATGTTTCATATAGAGACATTAACCAGCCAGCATGCGATGGTGCCTTAGAGTCAACCCAACATTTACAAATCTGTCTTCTTGCAAGCAGGATTGCATAAAATAGAAAAGTTCCTACTGGTCCCATAAGATTGTCATCCAACCCAAAAATTATTAATGGCAAGGTGATAGAGATTGATGTTTTAAGAATTGAGTCCAGGGTGACTTTACTTCATCCCAGAAAACAGTTAAGTGCGGACATTCCAGGAACATATGTATGTCGGAGGCTGCGGGGAGGAGGCACGTATTACAGCACTTTCTTGGCTGGAATTTGGAAAGCCTCAGAGGGGAAAGATAAGCGCGATGTACTGTGTACAGGTGATTTCGCCTCAACCACGCTGGCTTGACAGCTTTATAAAGAAGGTAGAAGGATCTGGTCCAAAGGTCACCCTGCACATCCATGTCCAAGCCCCACAACTCCTCAGGGAGAGAGAAATCCCCATCTACCTCCTCCAATATTGTCCAGTACCAAAGTGCCACCTCCTTTCTTCCCCCTTGCTTCTCTACCAGTTGTTTTTCCAAGAGGCTGTTCTTCCCTACTTGAACCTTTTTCCTGGACAGCTCCCGGGCCCAGCTAGCAAGTTGCATATATTTAAATCTCGTTAAACCAGGGCCAACCCTTTTGTACAACTTTTCCCATTCCACCAGCGTTCCTCCTGCTAATAGTTCACCCCATTTTAGGATCTCAGCTTCCTTAATCCGGACTGCTAGACTGTCTTTCAAACATGGGGAAAGCCCCAGGGAATCCCAAATCGGGGCAAAGTTTGAAAAATAGGCCAGCCCTAGTGTTGTTTTTATTTGCACCCAGTCTTTTACCAGGGATTGTAGAGTCTTTAATCTTACTTTTTTTTTAAAATCTCTGATCACCAAACTTAAATAAAAATCCATCTAGTGGCAGATTAGCCCCGGCTAGCATGGCTTTAAACATTTTCCCATTTGCGGAATTTGATGGAGTTTTTAATAGCATCCTTGAGTGGGTTAGTTGGAAAGCCCAGGCATAGTACTGTAGGTCTGGCAGTGCCAACCCTCCCTTTTCCCTCCTCCTCCTTAGTTTCTTCCATGCCAGTCTAGTTGCTTTATATCTCCAAATGAAAGAGTTAATTTCCTGCTGGCACTTTTGAGGCTGTTTTTTATCGAAGGTTAAGGGGATAGAATTGAATATAAATGTAAATTTGGGGAGGATGGACATTTTTACCAGACTTGTCCTCTCGAGAATTGTCAGAGGGAGAAAGGACCAAGATTTTAATAGTGCCCTACATTCTCGGAAAACCCGGTCCAGGTTGATCTGAGCTAACTTGCTGATGTCCTGAGTGATCCTTATACACAAATATCGCATGGAAGGAGTCACTGTGAGGTTTGAATTGTCTAGGTTCCAAGTCATGATCTCCGTCTTTCCCGCGTTGATTTCATATCCGGAGATCCGCCCGAATTCCTTTGCCTTTTCTACAACTGTGGGAAAAGCTTCAACCGGGTTTGTTGTATAAACAAGAATGTCATCGGCATAGAGTCCTACCCGCTTCGCCCACCCTCCAAATTCGAAGGGGAGAATATTAGGCTCTTCTCTGAGAACTTGTACAAAAGGTTCTATATATATATTGAAAAGGAGAGGGGAGAGCGGGCAGCCCTGCCTAGTACCCCTCTTAATTTGAAAGGGCTCTGTACAGGCACCATTGATCATAAGCCTGGCCTTTGGGTCCCTGTATAGCAGGCTGATGACTCGTGAAAACCTTTCCCCAAACCGAAACTTTGTCATTGCAGCAGTCAAGTAGGGCCAATTGACTCTGTCAAAAGCTTTAGTGGCGTCCAGGGTCAAGATGCCCAGGGAAGAGAGAAGGTTGAGGCGTTGTCAATTGCGCCGATCAGATCATAAGTAAGATCTGCCAGCTGGCGCCCCTGTATAAATCCCTTCTGATCATCGTGTATTATTGAACCGATCTCGCTCCCGAGCCGTGTTGATAGAATGGCAGCGAAGATCTTGTAGTCGTCGTTTAGGAGTGAGATCGTCCGATAAGACCCACAATCAGTCGGGTCCTTTCCTGGTTAGGGTATCAGGACGATGGTGCCTCCCTCCATGACTCATGGGGTGCTACGCCTTCCATAAAGATGTCATTAAAGAGGGCCGTCAATGTTGGAATAATAACGGAACCCAGGACACGGTACAACTCCCCTGGTAGGTCATCTGGTCCGGCCGCCTTCCCCCGTTTTAATCGATTGATAGCATTACGGACTTCTGTCTCTGATATTTCTTTGTCCAATGAAAAGGAGGGCAATTCGATCTAACCAAGCTTCCCGGGCCTTCACGTCTTCCGTGATCTCTTCCTTGTAGATATTCCGGAAGAATTCCTGGAAGGCACTTCCAATTCCTAGGTTTGAGGTTCTAGCAGTCGCTTCCCCCCCCCCCACCCTTATTTCCCTAATATATTTTTTGGCTTGGTATGATTTAATTTTCCAGGCCAAAACCTTGCCTGCAGCCTCTCCATATTCAAAGTGTTGGAGCTTGCTAGCCTCCCACCTCTTAGCCACTCTTCTTTGAAGTAAATGTTCTAAGTTTTTCTTTAACTCCTCCCACCTCTCTTGGTCAGTTGAAGATCGGATGGTGGATCCACTCTTCTGATCTATAATTGCTAATTCTTGCTCTAGTTTTGTGATTGCTTCTCTGTATTTCTTCCCTCTATAAGAGGCTCGGTTGTATATACATCTCCTTAAATAAGCTTAGAGTGTTTCCCATACCGTAACAATCGTGGCAGAATTTAGATTGAGTTCCAAGAATGAGGTGGACTCCGCAATAAGAAAGCTTGTCTCTTCATCCTCTAGCAGAATCGTCCGGTCGAAAGACCAGGTGGTATGTCTAATCTGCTGGGAAAGGGTTAAGATAAAGAGAATGGCTTAGTGATCTGATAGATGCGAGGGTAGATAAACCAGGTCCTTCAGAGCGTCTTTGAGGATGTAACTGAAAAGAGCGTAATCAATTCTCGATTTATGATTATATTTGAGGTTCTGGAAAGAAACCCCCAAGATGTTACCCGCTCTCTCCCTCCATACATCCGCAAGTCCCAAAGTTGTCATAATTGCTAAAAGGGTTTGCCTGGATTTGGAGTGTGTCAATGCTCTGGAGTTGGGGGACTTATCTAAGGTGGGGTTTAGAAGGAGATTAAAATCTCCTACCCATATCACCGGGTCTTGGGAGGAAATCAGGTAGCTCTGAATTTTGTTCAGGTGTGAAGGATCATCTATGTTTGGGCGGTAATACCCCACCAAGGTGAGTGGCCTACCATCTAGCGGTATTTTGGATATAAGCCATCTCCCGCTAAGATCCTCCTGGGACTCTATGATCTGAGCTTTAGCTTTTTTGTTTTTAAATAATGAGTATCCCACGTGTATTTGTGTTGTGGTCTGTGCATAAGAACTTATCTACCCACTTAAGCCTTTTAAGCATATCATTCACCTCGTGTTTAAGTAAATGGGTCTCCTGAATGACAATGACCTGTGCGGGGGAGTCTCTCAGGTATTGTATAATTCTATGCCTCCTACCCCTCACACGCAGGCCATTGACATTCCAGGTTAAAAATTGTAACCCAAACATGGCTTTTTCCTACGCCATCTCTCCAATTCGCCTATCGGACCTAAGGGACCACCATTTCCTAAAGATTGAAACGCATCACATTTAGAAGGGTAAAGTTTTAAAACAAATGGGACAAGAATTAGCATACGAGGACTTCTTTCTCCCCCCCACCCCCCTCCTGCCCTTGGAAAACCCACCCTCACTTACTCTGGCCAGATGAATAGCCAGATTTGCGTCCTCAAACGGACCTTCTACCCCTTCCCTGTTCTCTGACTCAGAAGTATTACTAGTGGTAGCCGGCTGTATCAATTCATTCGAGGCTGAAAAGGCCTGGCTAATTCAAAGTATGTGGGAGTATACTACCGGGCGTGATAACCCGCCTCCCCCCTTATACTATAACTTCGATATAGAAGTTTATATATATTTTTTATTGTTTTATTGTTAACTTTACATGTTTACTACTTGTTTTATAATTTTTTTCATTTAATTTTTATTTTTTTTATTTTGTTTGCATTCTGTCAGCTTTGATAAACTCCCGATGATTGGATTTGCGTGTATGGGGTAGATATAGGATCTATATAGATCTATCTATTATATAGAGCTATCAACCTGGGGAGGTAGCACTGAAGGTGGAGAAGGAAGGCCCTAGTGTCTACTTTGTGTATGATCGCTGATGGAAGCTAATAATTTGTCTGCTTCAAGAGGGGAACGAATGTTATGCATCTTGTTATTATACATTACCCTCAAGAATGCAGGAAACCTCATCTGCACAGTTGCCCCCATGGCCCTAAACTTCTCTATTCTCTGGCCGAGTTCCCACTGCCTATCTAAGGTGGTTTTTGACAGGTCTGATCGGACTTCGAAGGAAAAGTCTTGTGCCTTTAGAGATTTTGTTTTAAGTGCAAGATTCAAAAAATGTTCTTGTATACTATATGTGAGGAAATTCACTAGGATTTTCCTTGGTTTCTCTCTCCCGGGGTTGAGGCGAAAAGGGTCTCTATGGATCCTCTCTATATCCTTTTGTAGGTCCTCTTTTGTCTCTTCCAAATTAAGGGCATTCTTTAATAGAGACACAACATAGGCCTTAATATCACCTCCCTCCTTCCCTTCAGGGACCTTCAGGAGTCTAAGATTATTTCTCCTAGAGTAGTTCTCCAGGAACTCGACCCTCTCCTTCATAGCATCCCCATCCCTCCGAAGACACTGAATCTTGCTCTCTGCAGCCTCGAGGTTAGCCTTTAACTCCCCACTGTTCCTTCCAGGCTTTCTGTTCTCTCATAGAGGCCATCCACTTTTTTTTCAAGTGTCTCACATACTGCCCTAATCTCATTTTGATTGCGCTTAGATTTTGCAAATCCTCTCTTAATCTCCTCGCTCATTGTTGAAAGGAGTACCTCTAAGCGGTCGTCCCCACTAGTTTCTCCCATGATTTGGGCTCCGGATGTTGTTGTTCCATCGACCAGGTCGGGTTCCCCGTGATTTTCCGTTGGTACTGACTTAACGGCCTGTGTCAAAATCTCTGATCCGGTCAATTCACTTCCCTGGGTGTTTTTAGCATTACTCATATTTTTTTCACCCGGCCCACTAGCCATCCCTGCACTTTGGTGGATATCGAGGACTTGGGGAAGAACCTTAAAAAAGGAGCGGAGTGATGGTGTAATTCGTACTGCACTTTTTAATGCCCCCTTTGTTCTTCTACTGCCCCCAGCCTGGGTATTTGATCTAGCACTGCTACTGGATAAAGGGTAAAACTCCCCCTCTCTAATTATATGCTCCTGAGAGTCCTCAGCAGAATCAGCATCGGGTTCTTCCTCTGCAGCAACATCCACTTCTCCCACTGCCCCCACTCTGCAGTCCTTCGCTGAATTAAGATCTTGTGTAGCGCTTGAGGATGCTTTATTGCCTCTCCCGGGTTTATTAGTAGTGGAAGTGCTCTTTACCCCCCTTCCCCTTCTCCTGCCTTTGGCTCTCTTGCCAGGGGTAACAATGGAGTGATTTGTGGGCTTCGAGCCTTTTCCTCCTCCACCTCCTCCCCGTTCCCCCTCCTTACTGACAAATGCCTGATTTCCTGGTGGAGATCTACAGACCGCCGATGCAGTATCGCTAGCGCCGCTTCTTTTAGTCTCTGACTCCAATACAGCACGCTCCACGAAAAAGGGATGCGTCGCTGCCTTCCTCTCTTCAGCTGTCCCTTGGCAGCCTCTTAGGAGACCGCGGGCTGCCGCAGTGCGGCCACGCCGAAGCTCCACGGCTGCTTCTTTCCACCGCGGGAGAAGGGAGGGGGCGGAACCAGGCTCACACACATCGAGCCCGCGCCGCTCCCGAGTCAGCCGGTGCAAACGGAGGGGAACCTTAATCCACCCTTTTCCTCGCAACGGGGCCACCGGGGGACTCTCCGCATCAAAAACCGGCAAAAAATAGGTACATAACCGATTGCTGTATCATCGCTGTATCATATTACAGGGACTGGGGAGAGAAGGAAATTCGTTTTTGTTCATGGGGCCTCTTCATATGATCTTGGTGATTCATCTTACCACCCCTGTTAAAAGCAGCAAATCAAACTCTCTGTTTACTTCCAAGATCACACTTGCTTATTGTCTTTTCTTTCTCAACATAATATTCAATAACCTTTTAAATGCCCAAACAATTAAATCTCAGCATTCCATTCTATTCTATTCTATTCATAACAATTTGTAAAGCACCTGGCTACCCATGAGGGCTTCCCCACGCTGATAAAACACATAGATAAACTGCACTGCGAAACAGTTAAAATAACAATGTTTCTAGCATTTTTCTAAAGGAAGGTTCTGATTTTGTCTGACTTAGCTTTAGTGGAAGTCCATTCCAAAGTCTGGGCACTAGGAAGGATCACTGACATAATATAGAATGACAAAATATAGACTTACCAAAATATAGTCACCAAAATAGAGAATGCCAAAATATCGAATTCCTATCTACAAACAGGTAAGTACAAAAATATGGAATCCAAAATATAGTCTGTAAAAAATATAGTCAGTCAACATATCGAATTTTTAAAAATGTCTTAAAAGTAATTTAAAATTAATGAAATAATAAATATAATTAACTAAAACATACTTAAAAATACTCAAATAACCTTAAAATTAAGATATAATTAATTTAAGTTATTAATAAAAAATGTACAATATTTTACCGTAGGATAGCAGGAGGGTAACATTTAATATTACCACTCCAGTGAGTGCAACAGTAGGGAAAGCGTTGGATAGCGTAGGGGTAAAAAATACTATTCCCACTCCAGTGAGTGCAACAGTAGGGAAAGCGTTGGATAGCGTAGGGGTAAAAAATACTATTCCCACTCCAGAGAGTGCAACAGTAGGGAAAGCTTTGGATAGCGTAGAGGTAAAAATTACTATTCCCACTCCAGAGAGTGCAACAGTAGGGAAAGCGTTGGATAGCGTAGGGGTAAAAAATACTATTCCCACTCCAGTGAGTGCAACAGTAGGGAAAGCGTTGGATAGCGTAAGGGTAAAAATTACTATTCCCACTCCAGAGAGTGCAACAGTAGGGAAAGCGTTGGATAGCGGGAGGTTAAAAAATACTATTCCCACTCCAGTGAGTGCAACAGTAGGGAAAGCGTTGGATAGCGTAGGGGTAAAAAATACTATTCCCACTCCAGAGAGTGCAACAGTAGGGAAAGCGTTGGATAGCATAAGGGTAAAAATTACTATTCACACTCCAGAGAGTGCAACAGTAGGGAAAGCGTTGGATAGCGGGAGGGTAAAAATTACTATTCCAACTCTAGAGCGTGCAACAGTAGGGAAAGCGTTGGATAGCGTAGGGGTGAAAATTACTATTCCCACTCCAGAGAGTGCAACAGTAGGGAAAGCGTTGGATATTGGAAGGGTAAAAATTACTATTTCCACTCCAGAGAGTACAACAGTAGGGAAAGCATTGGATAGCGTAGGGGTAAAAATTACTATTCCCACTCCAGAGAGTGCAACAGTAGGGAAAGCGTTGGATAGCGTAGGGGTAAAAAATACTATTCCCACTCCAGAGAGTGCAACAGTAGGGAAAGCGTTGGATGGCGGGAGTGTGAAAATTACTATTCCCCCTCCAGATAGTGCAACAGTAGGGAAAGCTTTGGATAGCGCAGGGGTAAAAATTACTATTCCCACTCGAGAGAGTGCAACAGTAGGGAAAGCGTTGGATAGCGTAGGGGTGAAAATTACTATTCCCCCTCCAGATAGTGCAACAGTAGGGAAAGCTTTGGATAGCGTAGGGGTAAAAATTACTATTCCCACTCCAGAGAGTGCAACAGAGGGAAATGATATTTTGCCTAACCAAATATGTCCTCTACATATACCCTATGTTACATGTCATGTGCATGTCACCCATGCATATTTCCCGTAGTGGCCTGAATCACTAGGCCTCTGCAATCATGTCCTGCATTAGAAATGCCAGTCATCAAAGTCTCCCAAACATTAAGTTAGCATAAGGCCCATGTATTTGCATTGCATTGTGCACTTTTAAATAAATATGTAATGAACCCATTTTGTGGCGCAGCCCGAGCCACTTTTCTGAAATAAGGGTGTTTCATGACTCCTGACACACTGAAGCTGCAGTTACGTCCCTCTGACCTCGCATACTTCTAGCTCAGCCGAGAGAAGCCCAGCAAGAGGCCAAGACAGTATTATGAATAACAGTTATCTGAGGAAAAGTACACAGAACCCGTCCGAGGGAGATAGGCCTAGCCATCCTGTCTCCATTTAAGTAAATCACAGTGCTTGCACCCATAGAAAGCTCATGCAACGAATAAATATGCCCTCTCTGTCTTTTAGTGACGAACAACCTTTGCTTCTTTTGCTTGCTGACTCTAGATATCAGTTGTACTAGATGTGCTGGTCGCCTTGACATAAAAGATCTCTCTGCTAGGTTGAAAGTCAGCCTCCTCCCAGTTACACGTCAATTGCACGTCATGATCAAAGTTGCACAATTAGGGCACAGTTCGAGCTGGTCATGCCAACTCCTCCTCTAAGTACCCACCCACCTATGACACCTACCTATCACACACCTATGACTCATCAAAGTACACACCCTCATGTACACCCACATGCTCTTATCTCATTTTCTGTCTTGCGCCTGCTCCTATGTACAAGGAGTAAAAAGTATATAATATAATGTTTTGTTATTAAATGTTAGAAGACTCTTCCTGAACCTCAGAGGTGATGGAACATATTCTCCCTTTGACTCGAGTTATTGGAATAAAGCCCATTTTAACTCAGATACCACGGACTCTGCTTCTCACTTGATGCATGCTAATTGTTAATGCCTAGAAATTCAGCCAGGGTAATATTTTATTTACCACATAATTTGGCGCCCTTACAGGGACATATCCCTTTCCCCACTCGCCGGAGTTGTGGGTCTAGTCTTTGCCCCCTTCTACAGCCGTGACGGACTTCAAAGCGCACCAGCAGGACTTCCTGCCACTCCCTCAGGCCCACGGAGGAGGACGGACTGCGACCAGGCATCCATGTGAGGCGGTGAGGAACGCGGGTCGTCTCAACCAGAGGCCCAGCCCGTGAGAGAGCAAGGTCCGAGGTCTCCAGAGGTCCACCTGTTCCAAGGCGCAAGCGTAGTCAAGTCAAGTTTCCGAGGCCTTCAAGTTTCAAGTTCTGCTTTCCCGGTGAGTACCACTATGGGAAATGTATCAAGTTTCAAGACGGGCTCATTTTAAATGAGAACGGTCAAGACGGGCCCACGGTAAAAGGTGGGCCCGGTAAAGACGTGTCTCAATTTTTTGGGACCGGTATGGTTGTACTGTATTTTCAGTGCACAAACTGTTTTTCAAGTACATGTTTAACTCTCTGTATCAGTTTAGGTTGTATCTGTATCTGTTTCAGTGTTTAAATTGTTTAGTGTGAATGGTTGTTGATTGTTACAGTCTATTTTTGTGTATTGTGTTTCCATTGTATTGGTTTCTGTTTTCAAGTTTACGTCAGATAGGGACCAGAAAAGGTATACTAGAATAGACAGTTAAAATCCGGCCTAGAGACACACCTGGTCATGTTATGCATAATAAGCATGGGCTAAACGCCATTTGGAAAAAGAAGTCAAGACCCTCTCAGAAAGATGCCATTGAGTTATGGCGCAAAGAGTGACATAGGAGAACAAAGAATGAATTCAATAAAGCAGAGAGAACTAAACAAGCCAAGAAATGCCGTTGTTAACTGGTATTTATCCCGTTCTGTCAGAAAAACTAGCTAAAGTGACCACCTCAGAAAGACCCAGTAGGTAGAGAACGCCACCACCTGTACCCTTTAGAGTATGTAGAATTAAAGCCAACAACATCTGAAGAGTTCATTTCCTTGTATCTAGACAAGTCCCTTCTGGACTGCGAAAGTGCCTTGTGAGTAACTAGTTGGTTTATTTGTGAATTGCGCTTTGTGCTTAAGACTTGTGAATAAGTTTGTTACATCCATGTGTGTAACGCTTTGTGAATGGCTTGTAGTTGCTTGTGAATAGCGACTTGAGATTAAGACTTGTGAGTAGTTTGTTGAATATTCTTAAGTATAGCTCCTTGTAAATATGCCTTGTGAATAGCGTGTCATTTTTGTGACTTGTTGAGTTTCTTGTAAATATGGCTTGTGAATAGCGCCATGTAGTTATGGCTTGTGCAGAGCATGTTATCATCAGGTCCCTAGCCGTTACGTTAGTCAGGAGAGAGCTGGATCTCTTTCAAGTGCTTAGAGAAATGTTTTGAAGATGTGCGTATGTGTTATGTGATAACGTGGAGAGATGAGTTCATGGCTTTCCCATGTACTGCAGTCATTGGGGAATGATTGTGCTTCGGCTGCCAAAGAGTTAATATCTTTTATTGAGAAGGCAGTATTTGTTTTAACAAGGTGTTGAGGAATTTTGGCGGGTTTTTTTGGTGTTTGCGGGGGGGGCGTGTTTTTGAGCGGAAATTCGTACCCGTTCCAGTGGAGGGATTTGGTTGCTTTTTAGTGAGGATTTAGGAAATCGCTTGGACTACTGTGATGCCAAGTTTGAAAGGGATCTGAGCTGTGGAAGTGGTGGAAAAAGCATGTTTTGTGTGGAGGTGCGATTTGCCATGTTATCCAATGGGCGTATTCAGTTTGCAGATTGAATGGTAAAATGTTGCATGGAGAGTAAAGAAGTGTATTTGTAAGGGTTTTGCCTTAAGGGTGTTTGGCTCAGAGGTCAGTATAGTTGTAAATAGACCAGTCGAATTGAGATAAGGGTTTGCACCACGAAGAGTGCTTCAATGTTTTCACGGTTGACAAGAAAATATAAATCAGACCCTTCATAGAATGCGTTTTTAATTAGTGTAATAGAACAGTGTGTTTTTTAAATAGGAATGTTTCTACAGAATATTTTTCCCAATGCAAGCTGCCCTTTAGAATAGCGTGTGAATGTTAGCACACTCACTTAGGAAAATGGCTATTTGTGAAATTAATGAACGTGGCCCTTTTTGATAGCTACAATACACTACCATGTTAGTGCATTGCTAAGAGTCCCCTACATTAGTTTGATTTGCATTCATTTAGTTTCAAGGCTCACCTATGTACTTTGACAGGGTGCTTCAATTAATATGTGCAGAGAGCAGTCCCCACTAAAATTAGAAAAGATGGCCTTTTGAAAAAGTATGAATCTGGCCCTTTTAATAGGTAGAATAGAAAAGCTGACACACTTACTTATGAAAATATTGGTTATGCAATGCAGAATTAAGGAGTTCGACATGTTATTTAAAAAAAAAAAAGTAAAATATGGTGTGTTTCCATGCCATGATTGTTTTGTTCTGTTTAATTTTTCCCTTGCAGCTAGTAGCAGTACAGAATTATTTTAAAATGCTAGCATGTCACTTAGTTACAAAAAAAAATATATGTCTTTATTAATTTACTTTTTACCACGTTTTAAATTTTGCTTCAGTTAAAGTTAGAAAAGCTCTGGCCTGGGAACAGATATGTTTTGAAGTACAAGGAATGTGTTTTTGACCTTGAGACACAGTCCGAGACCGAGATGGCCTGGCTCCCAGTAAATGTTTATGTAAAGGGAGGGCTACTCCCTCTTGGAGCGAGCAGTGCCTGTCTTGTTGGCCATCCTCCAATTCTTTTCCGCGGACAATTTTTGGCTGTCCTCCAGCTGAGTCAGGCTCTTCCTTGCAGCCAGCTTCATTGACTTCAGATAAAGCCACGCTTGCAAATGGATAGTTATTCCCCCAGTAGTGTAAACAGAATAATTGGCAGGAGTCTTGCTCTTGCAATGAGTTCAGCATCTGGCAGTCATTCAATTTTAGATCACAGTGTAGCCCGGCTTGGAATTGATTCAAAGCTCCGAGCGCGAACATAATTCTAGAGGGAGGGGCTGTTTCTCAAAGGAGTATCGAGGCTTCTAGGCCTTCTGTTTATGACAAGATTAATGTGGATTTTATTCAGATACATTTAGAGAACTTATTGTAGGTAGTATGGTCATACTATTACCAGGATTTAGAGTAGGATTTATTGTAAAATTGCAGAGGTTTTGGATAGAGGTTCCCCAATATAAAATAGTGATTTTGAATTGAAAATTAATTTTTCTTTATTTATTTATTTCTATGTCATTTATTTTTGCTAGATTGATGACAGTGAGCCCTAGCATTTACAGTCAGACACTAAAGACAGCTAGACAGTATTCACATGCCTGCCAACACATAAACGACATTCTAATTACAGCAAGATCAGAACCAGACTGTGACATTGCATCTCTGACAGTCTTGCACTTTCTGTGTAAAGCAAGTGGTGTACAACACTTGCTTTCCAAGGAGGGTACACCAGGTAGACAGCTAACACAAGAAACATACAGCTCATTACTAACCTTTCACAGCCCAGGATACAAAAGGAAGTACGTGCCTTTATTGGCCTCACTTCTTACAGTATGCATATCTAGCCAACCACTCACACAGTTAACTACACAGGAGGCAGCCATTTTGACTGTTCTCCCTAGGACACAAGAACACACCTTGGCATTTGAGGAATTAAAAAGAGCATTATGTCACGCGCCAGCTTTAGCGACTCCATGTCACAGTAAACATTTTATGTTTTTTTTATTTTTATTTATTTTTACGTTTGACTGTAGCGAGACTGACAGGATATGAACTGACATTATTTCAACCACACATAGAGATCAGACGTTGTAACATTCTGAATCCTGCAACGCTTTTGCCCTCAAGTACAGTAAATGCATCACCACATGACTGTGTGGACGTAATGAATAAACCAAGACAAGACCTGACAGATATTGCACTTCTAGACCCAGACCTGACACTCTATGTAGATGGATCATGCATGAGAACAAGTACAGGAGACTTAGTAGCAGCGTATGCCGTGACCACTGAAGTCATAGAGACACAGAAAATAGACACACTGTCTGCTCAAGCAGCAGAGCTCATTGCTCTGACACAAGCCTGCATAAGAGCAAAGCACTTGAAAGTAAACATTTATACGGATTCACAATATGCCTTTGGCGTAGTCTTGACCTCCCATGGGACCATGATTCAGCACAGCCAGCTTATTCAGGCCCTGTTAGAGGCCATACATTTACCTACAGCCATTTCTATCCTGAAATATAAAGCTCATACCAAAGTTACAGACACCATTACCCAGGGTAATGACCTGGCAGACCGAACAGCTCAGACAGCACAGACACCACCAGACACGACAAGGACAGAGGTACCATTACTGACAACATGTATGACAGTCAGGGATCCCACTCAAGATGTACTTGACATACAGACACATACCACTGCAGATGAGATAATGAAATGGACTTTACAAGGAGGGGTCCAGACTAACCAAGGTTAGATGACTAAGGGAAAAGGTACATTGTTTTCTTCTCAGCACATAGTCCAACACACGTAGGAGAGAAGATGATAGATGATGATAGACAGCTTACAGAACATTTGTTTTAACAAGCACCTATGTGCAACAGAAAGTGCGAACATGTATGATCTGTTGTCAGTTCAATCCAGGTAAAGGCATCCCGGTGGAACAAGGCGGATTTCATCCTCCTGACCACCCTTTGAAGTTCTCCTGACGGATTATATCCAAATGGACAGATGTAGAGGAATCAACAAACATGTCTTAGTAGTTGTGCACTGTCTAGATGGACAGAAGCATATCCAGTTCCAGATTATACTGCTGTTACAACAGCCAGACAATTAGTGCGCAGTATTTCCCCAGTTATGAATCACCTCATGTGATCTATTCAGATAACGATCAGCCATTCTCCTCTGAATTAATGAAACAAGTGTCCCTTCTGTCAGGTTATACATGAAAATTCCATTGTGTCAGACACCCAGAAGCCGCAGGCCTTGTAGAAAGACAAACCAGACAATTAAGACAAAAGTTGCTGAGATCTGTACAGAAAAAGGCGTGGATTGGATGGTGGCCTTGCCGGTCGCCCTCTTTTACATGCTTATGGTAGCTCATTCCAGAACAGGCCTATCTCCTTATGGAGTATATATGTGGGGTACGCCTATGCCAAAGAAAATAACTGATGTTGACAGTAACATGCTGACAGATTACCTGGCTTCCTTGATGTCTGCACTACTCTCTTTTCATTCACAGGTTGCTGCTGCCTTCCCTGACAAACACCCAGGTCAAGGAACATGCCATAGCACCAGGAGAATTTGGACTCCTCAGGATCTTTGATCGTTCAAGTCCCCTTGAGCCACGTTGGAAGACGCCGAAGTTGGTGGAAGGACGTAAAGGCCGAACTCACCTTCATCACTATTTGGAACTTTGGAACTTTTGGAACTGTTAAACTTTTAATAAAGAAGACCTATGCTACAAAATACCCCTCAGCAAGAGTATAGGTCTAGATTAGCAAGATAGCAAGTCAGACGTAGTTTAATTGTTTAAGCCCACCTGGTGGTGAATCGGTTAGACTCGATTCTGACATGCATAAGATCACATATGAGAATAGCAAGAAGAGAGACAAGAAGGAAAAGTACTGCAAGAGATTACGCAGTAGATGTATAGTTACTTTGATCATCCTTTTTATTCTGTGCATTGTTATAATTGGTGTCAGTTTATTGCTACATGTTTTCTTTCCCATTTCCTCACATATACACTCTTCCAGTAACAGCACCGCAGAGCACACATTTAGTGACCTGCCTCCCCATGAACTGTCATATCGACTTGCACTACGTAACAATACATTTATTCGAATGTTACACCATTCTCATCAGACCAGCAATGCAACTGACTGCTGAGTATGTGGCCAACTGCCTCCTTATCAAGAAACGAAGGGAGTCTTGCCCTTCTACCCTTTACCGTTCTCACACAATGGTTCGTGTGGAGCATGGTTTGCTCTAATGACCTCAATAGATAGAAGGTACATAGCTTATCCAGGTGGCTGGATATATGGAAACCTGAATAAAGTAATGAATGAAGCATGCTTTCCAGACAAAGACGGATTCCCCCAAAGAAAGAGATCCGATTTAGAGAATGAAGAGTACGAACAGGGAAATGCATCTGTTAATTTTATAATGTTAAATGTTCAGCCCAAGCAAAATACAGGTCCACCGTTTATATCAGTCCTGCCAGCAAAAGGTGATTTATGTGTTAGTAAGAAAGGCTCAGTACATATGGGACACAGCGAGTGTAACACTGTAGTAGAATTTGATGATAACGGACTATCTTCTTTCAAAACATCACGCCATACCTATTTCATTTGCGGTCAGACAGCCTACGTACATCTGATAGAGCGCGCGAGGCCACCCGACCAATAGTTTTCGCCGTTTCCGGCTTCAGGGCCCATATACTTTTCAAATCACCATATACATCGATCAGGTGACTTCACGAGCTCTACCAAGTTGTGTGTGTGCGTTCCCTATTAATAATTTTCAGTGCACCCGACTTACCATCCACCGATGCGGGTACCTAATGACCACAATGAATCAGGGAGCTAGCTGTAAAGAAAAGGCAGCAAAATACAGACCCAACCAATAACATTCAAATACTGTTTAAATGACCACGGACAACTGGAAGTTTTAAAATGTTTATCTAAATTCAATATTTTCTTGCATGAGGTACAGTAAAATAAGGCAATCAATAACCAAGATAACGTAAATCATATAGGCATAAAGAAATAATGACAGGGTAATCATTCAAATGTAATATGAAATGCAGATGGAAAATACTATAAAATCTCAGAAATGTTTAAGCATGGACATTTTATGCATGAATAACTATGGGAGGGCCTATAAAGAGTAACACGCTTCACTTAAGGTGAATGGGCCTTTGAACAATCTAGGCAATGAAGTTCTAGACCATATCATAAAATTACAGACTGCAATGCAAAATATAATTTCTAACCAGTGAGAAGACATAGGAACAAAACCTCACGGAAAAATATGTAATTAACTTTCAATAGTTGCAGAAAGGCATGGAAAATATAACATATGCAATGATGAACTTTATTAAAGCAAAAGTCAGAAATTTAGAAGGTGCAAGATTTAAAGAGTTTTCAGAGCAATATTTACCTAGAAAGGTGTGGAAACCAAACCCTGGCCACGGGTCAGTTAAGGACAGGAAACCCTCAAGGAAGGATACCCCTCAAAGGACAGCAGGTGCAGAATGGACACCCAGGACAGGACAGGATACCCTCGGAATAGGAATCAGGACAGGACCCTCAGGACAGGACAGCAAACCCTCAGGACAGGACCCTCTTCAGGACAGGACCCTCTTCAGGACAGGACCGGGACCCACAGTTCGGAAGCAACGCCTGCGCTCCACCCGCTCTGCAGCTATCGATCAAGACCCCGATTGGGTCAGCGAACTCCCAGCTAAGTGCTTGCCAGCACTTTAAGGCTCAATAGAACCTCAGTCTATGGTCAAATTCGGACAGAGTGCTTCGCAGCGCTCTGTATCTTCAGTCACCTATTGAGTGCGTTGGGTCAGTGACAGGTCAGCTAAACCAGACAAGTCGGACGGTTCACTAGGTGAACCCAGGGTAGATATACAGTTTGGGGACAGTGTACCACCCCCCAATGTTGCAAAGTGTCAGAATCCCTCAATTTCGATTGGTCCTAAGGTAGGATTTGGGTAACACACCAATCACAATACAAGATTTTTAAGCCTTCATTAGCATACTTGGGTACCGCCTAGCAGGTTTGGGGTTCTCATGAGAACTGTGCAGAAATACGAGTGAAAATTAACATTGTAACACATGAGGAGCAACATTCGCCGTTCTCGTAGCGCAGAGGTGGCTTTCCCAGGCGCATCTTGACTGTGGCTGCCAGCTGGCTGAGTTCCACTGTCCAAAGTGGCCACCTTTTAATGCTCCCTGGTCATGCGCAGAAGAGACCGTCAATATGGCTCCCAATCAGTTTGGACCCCCATTCCCCGCGGTACATGAAAAGTAAGCGAAAACAAATTAATACATAATAATATCATTATGAAAACACATCACAGGGTTTGTACTTTAAACTTATCATCAAGAAATAAAACTATTGCATTAAAATGTTAGCTACATTGACACAGTCACAAGAGCAGTGGCACGAGCAGTACCACATGATAAGCACAGCTATGAATTACGCATGCGCATAACTTTCCCTCCACTTCTGCAGACGCGTCAGGACACGTGAGTGTGGCTGACGCATGCGCAGTAACTAAAATACAAGCGGCGGCCATATTAAAGGACACGGATTAAATTCATTAGAAATACACATAGGCAAGCTTCGGGAACTTTGCCTAAACAAAAATAAATGTTAGTAAAACATACGTTTGTTACCTTATTACACATAAACGAGGTTCTTGACTTTGGCAAGCCGCAAAATATGCGAAGCTTTGCTTCATCAATCCCCTCTTTGATGATATTTACTATCATCACAAATTATAATGGAACCAGATGCCAACTTTCTTTCACACTTTATAAAGTTCTATTTCTTCCAGCAACCGTTCTAACTTTTCTCTCTCAGTTTTAGCAGGGTGAGAAGTCTTCACCTTTTTGTATATCTGATCATTCACTTCCTCTAATTCAATCTCATCCACACTTCGTTTCACTCCTCTTGCATTTACCTCGTGCTTTTTGGTGCGCTTGCGGCATTTACAGCATAAGAAAATGGAAAGTATAATAAGACCTATAATACCAATTGGCATCAGAATTTTGAACAATAAGCTTTTACCTATGCTAGCAAGCCAATGACCTACATTTGAGAGACCATCTACCAGTCTCTTCCAGGCACTATCAACCTCGAGTGGTTTGAGTTCCTTTGCCAAATTAGTAATGTTTTTCACATATCTTTTGATCTGTACACTTTTATCCGGAATATAAGTGCAACAATGTTGCGCCTTCAACATCCGGCAGACTCCGCCCTCTTTCGCTAATAAGGTGTCAAGAGCAAGTCGATTCTGCAAAACCATTGATCTGATCGCAACCATTTCAGTGTTGACCAGCAGAAATCCATGAGCTGTTTCAGTAGACAGCACATCTACTATAGTAGACAATTTGCAAATTCTGTGAGTGTTCAGAATCACTCCCACTCCAGGTATCAGTGCACTGAAAATACTACCCATAATTTCACCTATACTTTCTCTTTTACTACGCACTAAGCCATTAGTATCTTCATTGCTTCCAGCTTTCCCACTCACATGGTATATTTTCGGGAAGACAATGCCAAAGTAGCAGCTTCCATACCAGTGATCCGGCAATTTGAAATAAGCCTTGTCCCCACAAATATAATAAATTCCAGGAAACACAGGCTCTGACCCATTTTTGAAACCCCAACCTCCAATTACCTTGTAATTATGTTCGCATTCACTGGAACCAATGAAAACATTATTATAATAGCTAGTCTTCTCGCGGTGAAGACATAGCTTGCCTTTCTTTTCAAAATCCAGCAACAGAGCAGGACCCGCTCCACCAGATGAGGTGCCTTCCATGTTCTCTGCCCACTTTGGCTTTTTCTGACTTTCGTCATTAGCCTTCTTTTGAATTTTAATTCTTCTTTTCTCTGCCATGTTCAGGAACTTCTTTTCCTGCTCACGCAAAGAACAAGTCAAGTTATCTCTGTGTGCGTCTGCTATGTCAATGTTACCTATAGTCAGAAAGTAGTCTCCCATATATCTTATGGTGTCAGTTTTGGTATGTACAGGATTCAAGTTCCCACGTATAGGAAGTTCAGAAAAGATCACGTCATTGTTAGAATAATAATACTGTAACGGTCCCCTTTTGTAAAATAAACTAGCTAAAATGCTACAGGAGATTCCATATGTCAATGGCAGGTGATGGTATGTCACGCCTTCAGCCACAGAAGTAGGTAGCTTCATGCAGACATAGCAATCTTCAATTTCCATAGTCTCTACATAGTGTATTAATAAGTTTGCGAAAACATTTAAGTGTGTCTTGTTCTTAACTCCATGATAATGTAGTCCTCCCTCATCTGATGCTTCTAAGTTCTGTTTTGTTTGTCTCAAAGCTCTTTCATGTCGTGCTACACTCTGTGTTGTTAGCTCCTCATTGTCAGTATTTACAACTTCAGTAGGGACAATGTTAGTATCTTTACTTACAGCAAAGGGAATGAAAATTGTTAATCCTATCCAGATAACTATCAGTACTACTACACTACATATACACACCTTGCAACACGTCTTAAAACGGCTGCAACTAGGTCTACCATTCACTGTTGAATCAGACATTTTGGCTCAGAAGGAGTTTCTCGAACCCCTCTTTTTGGCTTTACACAATTAGCTTACTTTGTGCAAATTCACGGTGGTTCGTCTTCTTCTTCAGCTGAGTACTCTGGGACGGGTTCTCCGTCGCTCACGTCAGTTATATCAAGATCTTCAAGTTCTTCCAAAACCAGTGTCCATTCAGGAGACTTGTACTTTTTGTTTTGTCTTTTTATTCGTTCACTCCTTCTTTTGGAAGAGTCTTCTTCATGCTCTGCTATCCGAGCACTTCTTCTTGCTTCTGCACGTTTTTCTTCCACTGTCTTTATCCTTAGTCTCAATCTTTTTACAAACCTAGGCTCAAGGTTGTTTCTTTTCTTTAGTCTCTTAGTCGGTACTTGGACTTCACTTTCTTTTCTTATTCTCTTGTTCTCTTTATCTTGTGGTAATTCTTCTCCACTTTCTTCTCCTACTTCCCCTTTCTGGCTAGTTCCAGGGCTAGCATCAAATTCTTCTGCCTGGTTGCTAATCTGGCCTTGTTCAGGAATATTTTGTTTTTGGCTTTCGATTGTCTCTGTTTCTGTTTCTGTTTCCTGAACCCGTTCTTTTAACCCTCTCTGATCCTGTTCAAGCACTTCGATCTCTTGATTTTCTTCTGCTCGAACTATCACTCTATTTCTAGTCTCTCCCTTATCTGCATCAGGTGTTAGCGGTGGTGTATCGAACACCTGCTCTGTCCCTGTCTGACCTTCTCCTTCCTCAGTTTTGATGTGAATCTCAAGCGGCTGAGGTTCTTCGCCTGTGCCTTGCTTTTCCTGACTAGTCCACTCTCTACCTTCACTAAGTCGCTCTCTTGTTCTGATAGGATCTTCGGTCAGATCAATCATCGGTATCCATTCTTCTGGCCATATGCTTGGCAGCTCGTCTTCAGCTACTCCTGGCTCAGTTTCCTGGACCTCTTCAGCAGGCTGGATTCTTGGCAGTTCGTAGTCAACTACTCCTGGGCCAACGTCTGCTGTTCCTGCAACCTGACTGGTGCTGGGCTGCTCGTTGTCAGCTGCTTCTGGACCGGCTCCTGCAGGGTCCTCTGCTGGTTGCCCTTCTTCTGCAAATTCTTTGTCTGGTAATACCTTCTGGGTGTGTCCAGCGTGGATCCACTGGGGAACACCTGCGACCTTCACTGCAGTTGTTGTTACCAGGATTACTTGGCGTTTCTTTCCCCACCTTGGTGCCAGACAATTAGATCGAGTGTGCTTCTTTATTTTGACCCAGTCTCCTGGAACCAAGCTGTGGAGAGGAGTCGTTGGATTGAGGATGCCGTCGTCTCCAATCTGGCGAGAGATAGAACGCACTTGGTCACCCAATCTTCTGCAGTATTCAAGCACCAAATCATCAGTAATACTCAACAGTTTGCTTCCTGGCACCCATGCTTGTCTCATCACTCTTCCCATAATGATTTCATGGGGACTTAGGCCTGTCTTGCGGTCAGGAACACTTCTCAGTCCCATCAGGACCAGGGGCAGGGCCTTCACCCAGGTCATGCCAGTAGCATCTGTCAGCTTTGCTAGTCTGTTTTTGATAGTTCCATTTACTTGTTCCACTATTCCAGAAGCCTCTGGGTGGTATGCACAATGAAGTTTCTGCCTTATTCCAAAGGCCTTACAGAGTTCAGCCAGTATGTCATTCTGGAAATGTCCACCCTTATCTGATTCAATAATGAATGGCACCCCGAATCTAGGTATCAGTTCTTTTAGTAAACACTTCGCTACTGTCAGTGCGTCACTTTGGGAAGTAGGGTAAGCTTCTACCCATTTTGAAAATATGCAAACAATGACAAGGACATATCGCTTCCCTTCACAACGGGGCATGGTGATGAAATCAATCTGTATCCTTACGAAGGGACCCCCTGATCTCCCAATTTTGCTCAGTTCAACCATTGTCCTCTTGCCTGGGTTCATTTGTTGACATGACAGGCACCTCTGGCAGAGGGACTCTGCTACCTTCCTGAACTTCTTACTGTACCAAGTCTGTTGAAATACCAGAATCATGGCATCCCTACCAATGTGTGATCCTTCATGTATTAATCTTGCCATTGTGCCAAGCAAGTGTCGGGGTAACACAGGCATACCAGTTGGGCCCAAAATCACACCATCCACACGTCTCGGTCTACACCCATCCTCCTTCCATTTCTCTCTTTCTTGCCAAGGAGCCGATTCCTGCCACTCTCTCACTTCATCCCACGTAGGCACTTCTTCAAACACCTGAAGCTGGCAGCTGGTTCCTGGCCCCCCTCGTTTTGGATTTACAATATACCGATCTTTGGCACACCATTGGGCCACTCGATCAGCATAATCGTTTCCCAGTGATACTTTGTCCATGCTCCTTTGATGAGCAGCACATTTTACCACTGCCAGTTCTTTGGGCAACTGGATGGCCTCTAAAAGGTCATGAACAACCTTTGCATTCCGAATGGGAGTACCTGAGGAAGTCATGAATTCTCTCTGCAGCCACAATTGGCCAAAGTCATGCACAACTCCATAACAGTACTGACTGTCAGTATACACTGTTATGCGTAAGTCCTTCCCAATTTTGCAAGCTTTTATCATAGCTATCAATTCGGCTACTTGTGCAGACTTGATGTTATATAAGTAACCTGCTTCTTCAATTTTTGTGAAAGAGACTACTGCGTAAGCAGCACTCAAGCCTCCTAGTTCATGTCTTAGACAGGAACCATCCACAAATAGTTCTTTATCATGTTCAGGCAATGGCGTTTCTTTTATGTCTGGGCGTGGTTTAGTACTGAACTCTGTCAGGTCAATACAATCATGTTCATCATCATCCCCACCTTCTATTTCCAAGGGGTCGGGGAGTAAGGTGGCAGGGTTCACAATACCGCACCTAACAATGCTTACATTTGCTGCACCCACAAGAATCCTCTCGTATTTAGTCAGCCGACTAGGGGTGAGATACTGTGTTTTAGTTCTGGTCAATAGAATTACCACTCCATGTGAAACATACACGGTCACAGGATGTCCCATGACAATGGACTCACTCTGTTCCAAACTTGCACAGGTAGCAGCTACTGCTTTCAGACAGCCTGGTAACCCAGCAGCTACTGGGTCCAAAGTGGCAGAGAAATAGGCCACAGGCCTTCTGGTCGTGCCATGTTCTTGAGTCAGGACTGACAATGCGCAATTATCGCGAGTGTCACAGAATAGGGCAAACTCTTTGGAATAATCTGGCATTCCCAACGCAGGGGCTGTACATAGACAGTTTTTCAGTCTTGTGAAAGCCATTAGACTTTCATCGTCCCACTCTACAACATCTGGCATTCCTCTCGTGGTCATTTTTATCAAGGGCCTGGCTAAGGCTGCAAATCCCAGAATCCACTGCCTGCAGTACCCTAATACACCCAGGAACATTCTGACATCTTTTTGAGTACGGGGCAACTGCATCTTTTGAATTATTCTCACTCTTTCTGATGTGACTTTTCTGACACCCTTTTCTATCTGGTGTCCTAGATATTTCACTGATTTCGCACAGAACTGTAGTTTGTCAGGGGCCACTTTATGCCCTTTCTCACACAGATGATTTAGGAGGGCAATGGTGTCAACTACACAGTCCCTGTGACTTTTAGACGCCAGTAGAAGGTCGTCTATGTACTGCACTAACACAGAGTTCCCAGGTAAGGTCAAAGTCTCTAGACATTTTTTCAAGATCTGATTAAAGATAGAGGGGCTCTCTGTATACCCTTGAGGGACCCGGTTCCAACAATACACGTGACCTTCGAAGGCAAATGAGAAAAGAAATTTGCTGTCGGGGTGCAGGGGTATCGAAAAGAATGCATGACATAAATCAATCACAGTGAACCATTCAGCATCCCAAGGAATCTGGTACAATATCACTGCAGGGTTCGGGACAATAGGGCAGCAAGGAACTACAATTTTGTTAACCTTTCTCAGGTCCTGCACTACCCTATACTTGCCACTAGGCTTTTTGATGCCCATAATCGGTGAGTTGCATGGGCTGCTCATCACTTCCTGTATGATGTCTCCTTCTAATAATTTTTGTATTTCTAGAGTGACACCTGCTTTCACTTCAGCATTCATTCGGTAGGGCCTAGTGTTAGGATATACTGCATTGTCCTTGATGGCTATCTGTATGGGGTCCACATCTTTCATCAAACCCACATCTTTTCCAGTGAAATCCCACACCTCTGGCTTTACGGCTTCCTGGAGTTCTTGGGGCAAGTCCTGCAGGGTCAATCTTTTAATTTCTGAGTCAGGTCTAAGTAACAATAATTTATAAATGCCATCTTCATCTGGGGTCTGTATCTCAACACCTTTTGGTGTGCAAAAGATGGTACAGTTCATTTTGCACAGCAAATCACGACCCAGTAGATTCACTGGACTGGTGTCACAGACGACAAATCTATGCATCTGTTTAAAATTTCCAATTGAAATCTCCATTGGTTCGGTAACAGGAGTACTAATCAATTGATTAGATACACCCACTACTTGGATATTTTCTCCCGAGAGGGGTAGGTTTGGAACGTCCACTGTTCTTACAGTAGAACGGGTAGCGCCAGTGTCCAACAGAAAGGTGACATCATTTCCGTCAACCTTTCCTTCAATATATGGTCCAGACTGGTCTACCGGCAAGGAAGCGCCAAGTACGCACTCCTCGTCCTCCCCTCTCAGGCCCCGTCAGTCCTGATCATTACAAAGGAAGGTATCATTTAGCAGATACTGCGAAGTTGCTGTATTTCTGTTCTCCCCGCTTTCCCAAACCTCTATCTCTTCATCTTCTGCCTGTCTTCCCCTGTATACCTGCTTGGGTGCTCGAGGCACCTGAACTGTTTTTACCTGGGGTTGAGTCTTTCTTGGTCTTTCTTTCTGCGTCTGTGGAGTTAAATCAGGAGTTTTTTCATTAATATCTACTAATTGGGGACACTCGTTTCGCCAGTGTCCAATTTCGCCGCACTGATGGCAGGGAAATTTCTTCATAGCCTCTTCCCTGCTAAATTTGGGCCGGGGCTTTCCTCCACCCCCTCCCCCAGGACTTTTGTTCTCAGCATTCTTAACCATGTTACTCAATTGTTTTTCCTGCTGTTCTGCGAGCTTCACCTGAGCCCACATCACCTTTTCCTTAAGGGCCTTTTTCTTTTCTGCCATCTCGTCCTCGCAGTACTTAGCGTACCGCAGGACCTCATCCATTTTCTTAGTATGCCAACAGATTTTATTATCCTTTATCCACTGACAAATTTCAGGTCTTAAACCATTTACAAACCTGTAAATAAAGTGCGTCATGTCCTTCAAATTGATGTTATCAATACCACTGTATGTTTTAAATACCTGCAATAACCTCTCATAGAAGGAGTGCACTGTCTCGTCCCTTTCCTGTGTTGTTCTATCTATTTTTGTCCAATCAGTTTCCTTTGCGGGCACCTTTTCTTTCAAATGCTGAATTACCTGCTCATATTTTCGCATGACATCCTTTGATGGCTCCCCAGTTTCCTTGTTTCTGGGGTACTCCTCACTGGGCCAGTCTATGGCTATTTTACACTGGGTCCATAAATCTACTGGAACCACAATGTCGAAAAACCCATCCAGGTCTTTCCACAGACATTTCTGTACCTTCACGAACCTCTCCACCTGCCTGTACCAGTCAACTGGTTTCTCTCGTAATTTTGGAAAATCGTTCGTGAAGGACACAATATCCTGCCTAGACCAGGGGACATGCACATATTTCCCTCCTGGAACTTCGCGCATGGGGCATAACTGCTCAGGTTTTTCTACCTCCCTTAAAGCAAACTCAGGAGTCACTTGTCGGGAGCGAACCTCTTCCCTCTTTTTCGCCCACCTGCTTCTCCATCTTTCCACATCTCCCCATTTCTGCAGTACCCCCATTAACTCTTTAATCTGCAACTTCTTCCCTGCCACATTCAGGTGTTCTATATCTTTGTCTGAGAAGTCTGCTCTGTACGGTTTCTGTAAGGGCTTGGATTTTGAGATATCTACCCCCATACTAACTGCTGTTTCGGTCAGTTTTTCGTGGAGCACTCTGGTGTTCCTTGTAAAGCTTTTACATATGAACGACAATTCTTCTTCAGAGTAGGTATTCAATCGATCCAACCCCACATTTCCTGCCATTAATTCTTCTATTTCGACCCTCAGCTTGTAGAGGTCTAAAGGTTTTGTTTGCGGAGTCTGCTTCTCTAATTCACGACTCCAACTCTCAATTTCATCCGGAGTTACCAGAGAGACATTCCTAGTACCTGTTGCTGTCTCTAATTTAATTTCTTTTGTATTAAAAGGGTTATGCCTCTGCTGTATTCCCTTTCCAGTCTGTTTGTTTGGCAATTCCAAGAACGCAACTTCAGACTCGCACTCACTGGACTGATCATCTATGATGATCGGTTCCTGTCTCGGGGTTGCCATGACTGGGGTCATAACTGGAGTAATCGGATTTCCCTGACCATTTCCGTATAACGGGACCACCGGTCCAATAGTTACTGGAATAGTCAATGCCTCAGGACTGGTATTTAACTGGGAAATTTTCTGAATTATTTCTGTCCTTTGTCTAGCTAGAGCCTCTTGCTCCTTTTCCACTAGTACCCTTCTTAAAGTTGTGTCATGTAATATCTGTGGGGTCAATGGAGGAGTAAAACTCGGGGCAGTAGGATGCGTTTCACTTGGTCCTCCCCCATAATTTGGTTTCGGGAATAAAGTTCCAGTATTAAAGGACCTGCGCTCTTCCCCATATGGAGGTTGAACAAAAGGCAGTCCTGAATTCGATGGTTTTTCTTCGCTTTCATACAAGGGTCTGGGAAAAAAGATTTTCGTACGTGAGTATTTTTCTTCCTGGCTCGCGGGCACTTTGGGATATATATCCCTTGTTTCCGTCGGTTCGGGTTTTTCAGGATAGGGCAATACTTGACCACCCCCTCCCAGTCCCAGGGACCTGTCTTCTTCCTTTAGGAAGTGGCGTCGGGGAACATCTCCTACACTGGAAGGTCGGGTTCCCTCATTGTAAGGTGGCGGACTTCTGGTACAGATGTCATCTATTAGTTCATCATCTGATTCCCCCAGGGCCCCCCAATGCTTACATTTTTCAGTACTTTTCTCACCTGCTCCAATGTTATGACATGCCGGCATCATGGGAAACAGACCCTCAACAATCATGCTCTGCCTCCACTGTTTCATCCTTTTATCCCTGGACTCCTGTTTCTGCCTGGGGTACCACTTGGTCAAACCCTTGTCCATTCGGGGTCTTTCTCTTTCAAAAGCCTCAATCTCCCATTCCTCTAATGCCTCATACTGCGTTAGTCTTGGTCTGGGATGCAATTCGTTCATCCGAGTCCTTAAATTAAATAGGATCCTACCATTGAAGGTACCATCTAACGGAAAAGCCAATACTCCGTCATCCTTTGTGTATTTCACCCAATTCTCCAACCACACACAGGTATTGTACCCTCGGTCAAACATCATGAATGAGGCAGGAGTATTAGGTGGTGGGACAAGAACACCTTCCCTAGATTTAATTGGTTTGTCCATTTTAAAATAATTTTTCACCTTACTTATAAGGGACATTTTTCTCTTTGTTCCATACATAATATCGTATCTATTAGTCTTCCACTGATCCCTTTCAAACCCTAGGTGCCTTGGATCAGGTCGAGTTCCTGTAGTCTGCGAGTGCCACATACGACTTCTGCGCTAAACTTTGTTTACAAACTACCTCCAATCAGAACGCGCTTCAGAAATTCGTGCAACCAATGGGTGCGCGACACTAAATAAGCTCCGCCAATGGGTGCGCGGCCCCTTCGTGAGACAGTTCCCACGCTCCGGCGCTCACCCCTCCTTTACAATTCCAGCTCCGCTACCCGCCCGCTGCTTTTACCAATCCCAGCGCGGCACAGAGTGACGTCAGAGGCGCTTCGCGACTGACTCCCTCCCTTCACAAGGTAACGGAAACTTTCTTTCTTTTAAAGTGCTCAGTGCTTGGTTATTTTATGACAAATACACATTCTCCACAGTGCTCAAGTGTCTAGACAGAGAAAGAATTGTTTTACTGCAAGTAAACTACTTCCATTTACTTTTCACTCGCTGCGGGCAGATCTCTTCCGCCTACCCTTCACTCTAGCATCGGTGAACCTGTTATTCCCCTAAACTAATCCACTTCTTTCCGGGATATATTCCGAGTTTAAAGTTTCTCAGCGGACCCCTCTACTTTCACGCTAGCTCCAAGGAACCTGCTACTCTTCCGATGTGACCCTTACTAGGTTACGCCACTATGGGAATTTTGCCAATGAACCCCGTTACTGTCATTTATTCACACATGTATTCAGAAAACCCTAGTTAGTGCTTCCCGGTTATCCTAACCTGCACCTAACTTTCCTCGAACCTGTGACCTCAGGACAATGGATTCTATTCACCACTTGCCCTTTCAATTCCCCGGGGAGTTCGGACAACACGAAACGATACGGTTTACAAATGCATGGATTAGTACATATAGCAATATAAGAACAAGAATAAAAACAATGCAAAAATTCATGAGTTTCAGCAGCGTATTCACAAGAGAATGATCAGGTCTCTCAGAACAGCCGCTCTTCTAGCAGCATCAATATAATAGCAGCTTCCGACTCAACTAGTCCAACTAATCCCTGCCTTACTCTCAACTAGTCCCTAACCATCCTCTAGCTACCAGAAAACTGATAGAGCGCGCGAGGCCACCCGACCAATAGTTTTCGCCGTTTCCGGCTTCAGGGCCCATATACTTTTCAAATCACCATATACATCGATCAGGTGACTTCACGAGCTCTACCAAGTTGTGTGTGTGCGTTCCCTATTAATAATTTTCAGTGCACCCGACTTACCATCCACCGATGCGGGTACCTAATGACCACAATGAATCAGGGAGCTAGCTGTAAAGAAAAGGCAGCAAAATACAGACCCAACCAATAACATTCAAATACTGTTTAAATGACCACGGACAACTGGAAGTTTTAAAATGTTTATCTAAATTCAATATTTTCTTGCATGAGGTACAGTAAAATAAGGCAATCAATAACCAAGATAACGTAAATCATATAGGCATAAAGAAATAATGACAGGGTAATCATTGAAATGTAATATGAAATGCAGATGGAAAATACTATAAAATCTCAGAAATGTTTAAGCATGGACATTTTATGCATGAATAACTATGGGAGGGCCTATAAAGAGTAACACGCTTCACTTAAGGTGAATGGGCCTTTGAACAATCTAGGCAATGAAGTTCTAGACCATATCATAAAATTACAGACTGCAATGCAAAATATAATTTCTAACCAGTGAGAAGACATAGGAACAAAACCTCACGGAAAAATATGTAATTAACTTTCAATAGTTGCGGAAAGGCATGGAAAATATAACATATGCAATGATGAACTTTATTAAAGCAAAAGTCAGAAATTTAGAAGGTGCAAGATTTAAAGAGTTTTCAGAGCAATATTTACCTAGAAAGGTGTGGAAACCAAACCCTGGCCACGGGTCAGTTAAGGACAGGAAACCCTCAAGGAAGGATACCCCTCAAAGGACAGCAGGTGCAGAATGGACACCCAGGACAGGACAGGATACCCTCGGAATAGGAATCAGGACAGGACCCTCAGGACAGGACAGCAAACCCTCAGGACAGGACCCTCTTCAGGACAGGACCCTCTTCAGGACAGGACCGGGACCCACAGTTCGGAAGCAACGCCTGCGCTCCACCCGCTCTGCAGCTATCGATCAAGACCCCGATTGGGTCAGCGAACTCCCAGCTAAGTGCTTGCCAGCACTTTAAGGCTCAATAGAACCTCAGTCTATGGTCAAATTCGGACAGAGTGCTTCGCAGCGCTCTGTATCTTCAGTCACCTATTGAGTGCGTTGGGTCAGTGACAGGTCAGCTAAACCAGACAAGTCGGACGGTTCACTAGGTGAACCCAGGGTAGATATACAGTTTGGGGACAGTGTACCACCCCCCAATGTTGCAAAGTGTCAGAATCCCTCAATTTCGATTGGTCCTAAGGTAGGATTTGGGTAACACACCAATCACAATACAAGATTTTTAAGCCTTCATTAGCATACTTGGGTACCGCCTAGCAGGTTTGGGGTTCTCATGAGAACTGTGCAGAAATACGAGTGAAAATTAACATTGTAACACATGAGGAGCAACATTCGCCGTTCTCGTAGCGCAGAGGTGGCTTTCCCAGGCGCATCTTGACTGTGGCTGCCAGCTGGCTGAGTTCCACTGTCCAAAGTGGCCACCTTTTAATGCTCCCTGGTCATGCGCAGAAGAGACCGTCAATATGGCTCCCAATCAGTTTGGACCCCCATTCCCCGCGGTACATGAAAAGTAAGCGAAAACAAATTAATACATAATAATATCATTATGAAAACACATCACAGGGTTTGTACTTTAAACTTATCATCAAGAAATAAAACTATTGCATTAAAATGTTAGCTACATTGACACAGTCACAAGAGCAGTGGCACGAGCAGTACCACATGATAAGCACAGCTATGAATTACGCATGCGCATAACTTTCCCTCCACTTCTGCAGACGCGTCAGGACACGTGAGTGTGGCTGACGCATGCGCAGTAACTAAAATACAAGCGGCGGCCATATTAAAGGACACGGATTAAATTCATTAGAAATACACATAGGCAAGCTTCGGGAACTTTGCCTAAACAAAAATAAATGTTAGTAAAACATACGTTTGTTACCTTATTACACATAAACGAGGTTCTTGACTTTGGCAAGCCGCAAAATATGCGAAGCTTTGCTTCATCACATCTGCCCTTAGACTGGGGTGGGACTTGTTATATAGCATTCTTATTGCCACCCGTTTTTCTAGCCCCATCAAATTATCATAGAGATTCACGACTAGAACATGTTAGACAAAAGAGAGAGACAGATTCTGCAGGTATCGATCAGACTGAAACAGCTTTGGAGCAATATACAGATTTCAACAAAGGATTCTTTTTCTTCATAGGTCCCATCCAAAACAGTAAACTGATACGCAGGTTAACAAGGACTCTTGAAACAGTTGTAAATGTAACTGCATCTGCCCTGGCGAACTTGACCCAGGAACAGTCTGCTATTAGACTTGTCGTTCTTCAAAACCGCCTCGTTCTAGACGTCATCTTGGCGGATAGGGGCGGAGCCTGTAGAGTCATCCGATCTAGTTGTTGCGTTTTCATCCCAGATAATGCGCCATCTGTGTACGAAGCAATAACAAGACTCCACAAGATTGCTAATGCCATACATCAAGATCCAGGCACATGGACTTGGTCCAGTTGGTTCTGGGGTGTAATATCTGCATGGGGATGGAAAGTTATGTCCTTCCTAGGAATGGCCCTACTTATGGTATTTGGTTGCTGTCTCTGTCTGCAGTGTGGTCCGGCGATTTGCGGCCTGTGTGCCACTGCCTGTATTCCCCATCCACGTAAACAAAGAGTTAAAGATGAACAAATGATTCTGTATGATGAACTATACGGTCTCATGAATATAGATGTATCCTAAAGGGTTATGTAGGGAACAAGGAGGGAATGAGGAAAATGATATTTTGCCTAACCAAATATGTCCTCTACATATACCCTATGTTACATGTCATGTGCATGTCACCCATGCATATTTCCCGTAGTGGCCTGAATCACTAGGCCTCTGCAATCATGTCCTGCATTAGAAATGCCAGTCATCAAAGTCTCCCAAACATTAAGTTAGCATAAGGCCCATGTATTTGCATTGCATTGTGCACTTTTAAATAAATATGTAATGAACCCATTTTGTGGCGCAGCCCGAGCCACTTTTCTGAAATAAGGGTGTTTCATGACTCCTGACACACTGAAGCTGCAGTTACGTCCCTCTGACCTCGCATACTTCTAGCTCAGCCGAGAGAAGCCCAGCAAGAGGCCAAGACAGTATTATGAATAACAGTTATCTGAGGAAAAGTACACAGAACCCGTCCGAGGGAGATAGGCCTAGCCATCCTGTCTCCATTTAAGTAAATCACAGTGCTTGCACCCATAGAAAGCTCATGCAACGAATAAATATGCCCTCTCTGTCTTTTAGTGATGAACAACCTTTGCTTCTTTTGCTTGCTGACTCTAGATATCAGTTGTACTAGATGTGCTGGTCGCCTTGACATAAAAGATCTCTCTGCTAGGTTGAAAGTCAGCCTCCTCCCAGTTACACGTCAATTGCACGTCATGCTCAAAGTTGCACAATTAGGGCACAGTTCGAGCTGGTCATGCCAACTCCTCCTCTAAGTACCCACCCACCTATGACACCTACCTATCACACACCTATGACTCATCAAAGTACACACCCTCATGTACACCCACATGCTCTTATCTCATTTTCTGTCTTGCGCCTGCTCCTATGTACAAGGAGTAAAAAGTATATAATATAATGTTTTGTTATTAAATGTTAGAAGACTCTTCCTGAACCTCAGAGGTGATGGAACATATTCTCCCTTTGACTCGAGTTATTGGAATAAAGCCCATTTTAACTCAGATACCACGGACTCTGCTTCTCACTTGATGCATGCTAATTGTTAATGCCTAGAAATTCAGCCAGGGTAATATTTTATTTACCACAGTTGGATAGCGTAGGGGTAAAAAATACTATTCCCACTCCAGAGAGTGCAACAGTAGGGAAAGTGTTGGATAGCGGGAGGGTGAAAATTACTATTCCCACTCCAGTGAGTTTAACAGTAGGGAAAGTAATGATTTACTATATTATTAAAAATAAATTAAATATCAATACCAATAAAACATTAATTGAAATTAATAACCAATTTAATATTATGTAATAATTAATTAGAAATACAACTACATATTAGTTATTAAAAATTAATATCCTATTCATAATTATTTAACAACTAATTAATTTTCAGTAACAAAAACTAATTAATAAAAAAAAATAATACCAATTAAAAATTAACAGTACATTAATTATCAATACACAAAAAGTATTTTTAATATGTAATTAATTACAATTACATTACTTCCCACCCTATTCCCCTGTAAACCCACATCCCACTACAGAAAATACATTAATACAATTATCATAATTATCAAATATTTAATTAATACAAAATAATTACCAATTAATAAAAATTAATTGCCAATTAATAGAAATTAATTACCAATTAAAAATTAATTAACAATGTATTTAAAATCAATACCAATAAATGAAAAAAATATTTACTTAATTACAATTAAATTACTTCCCACCCAATTCCCCTATAAACCCACAACCCGCTACAGAAAATAAATATAGAAAATTAACATAATTAACAATTAATCAATTAATACAAATTAATTGGCAATTAATAAAAATTAATTACCAATTAAAAAATAACAATAAATTAAAAATGAATACCAATAAATAAATACAAATATTTAATTACTTACAATTAAATTACTTCCCACCCTATTCCCCTATAAACCCACAACCCGCTACAGAACTAGAAAGCAAAATTTAATTAAAAATTAATAATAATTGGTAAAAATTAATATTTAATTTAATATAATTAAATTACTTCCCACCCTATTCCCCTATAAACCCACAACCCGCTACAGAATTAAATTACAAAAAAATTAAATAACATAAAATTCATTACTTAAAATAAATCAAACATACATTACAAACATTAATATACACTTTTCACACATATACTAACATACAAAACACTTTAAAAAAATTGATAGTATTAAAAAATCGATATATTTAATGCCTATATTGTATACTTCGATATTTTGACTTCTATATTTTGAAAATCGCTATTACTTACCTTAAATTCGATATTTTTAACCACTATATTGTGTCCATTCGAAATTTTGTCCACTCTATATTTTTACTTCGATATTATGTCCATTCTATATTTTGGAATCGATATTATGACTGTTTACCCACTAGGAAGGGCAGAAGATCTGCCACCACCCCTGGTTCTCCATATCATAGGTAATGCCAAAAATTATTTATTAGATTAGGTTATTAGAACGCAAGAAACATTCTAAGAAGGATTGTATGGAGTGAGCACATTTGTAAATGTATATGTAAATGTATTGTGACTTATATAGCGCACGTATCACCCGAAGGCATCAAGGCGCTTGCCTTGGGAATCCGTCCTGGCTTTTCCCTGTGAGATAACCCCTACTGGGTATCCAAAGAGTGAAAGCCAGGCATCCCGCAGCGGGTGGGCCGCCGTAGTGGAGATTAAGCAACTATTGCCCAGAGTTGCAGCGTGGGATCCCATGATTAGAATAGGCACCGAGGCGAGAATTATCAAGTCCATGGACATTTTGGGCTCAGGACCCTGCCGCGTCGGTAATTGAACCCTGGTCCCGGGCCAGACCTCTGCATCAGGGTCTGCCGCTCTAATCAGTGAGCCACACTCCTCCTTTTGGATAAATTTTGGACTTTGATTATCCATCACTTTATGAGCCATTCACAATACTTTAAACTGTATGAAACTGTTCTCTGCTTTCCTATAAATGCACTTTAATTCTTGAATGGAGGCGAAATGACCCCAAATTCACTCAATATCAAGACTAGGAAGACGCAAATAAGCTGATAAATGTTTTGGTGCATGTGCACCCTTAACACACTTGGAATCTTCTCCTTTCCGTGCCAGTAATCAGGCACAGCATCACTCGCCGACATCCAGGGAATAACGACTGACGCGATGCTCCTTAATAAAAGTCTAGGTACCACATAATCAGACTAAAATGTAACAACCCTAGTCGGTGTTCTATGCCAATTCACCAGGGAGTTTCTGGTGACATGACCTCTGAAATCAAGCACTCATTTGTTCCAAAAGAAAGAAACCATATCCGGCCACCTGAGGAGACGGTTACTGTTTCGTAGGGCAGCACATTAGTGTGCCCCCTTTTGGCATGAATATCGAGCCTTCTGTTCTTGATGTCATTTACACTGAGGGCCTGTATTAATACCTAGTGCCCACTTTGAAGTAAGAGAAGGTTCTGTAGGTTTTCGCCCCATGGTTGTTTGAAATATTCTGGCCCCAGCTTGCCTAATGTAAAAACTCATTGTGAGTTTGCTGAGCAGAGCTGGTTATGTGTAAGTGTGTTATGTGACAGACCCCCCCTCTCATCAAGTCAGAGATAGCCCATCCTGCCAACACCCATTTTCCTTTGTCTTACTGTCTAGGAACAATAGAAGAAGACCAACTGTCAGCTACATCTAGTCAGGTGACCCAGGATACAGGCTTCAGACATCAAATGGTTGGCAAAAGAAAATTTAAACTTTCTAAAAGTGGCATTTTCAGAATTGTGATTTATAATCTAACTTTACTTTAAAGAGGGTTTTAAATTACAATTCTTTACACACTAAACTCTACATTCCCAACTGCTCCCAATTGAAAGTTATCACTTACTAAATGAAATAAGCTAACCTAATGTTATCCTATGGGAGAGGCAGGCCTTGCAGTAGTGAAAAGCCAATTAAGGAGTTTTTCACTACCATGACATGTAAAAGTGAAAAGTACATATCCAACCTTTTACATACACTGCACCCTGTCATCTGGGCTGTTTAGGGCATAGGGGTTATTCATATGAATGAAAAGGGAAGATTTAGGCCTGGGAAAAGGTTTACTATGCCAGGTTGAAATTGCAGTTTAAAACTACACATACAGGCTGTAATGGCAGGCCTGAGACACATTTAAAAAGGCTACTTAATTAGGTGCTAAAATCAGTGCTGGAGGCCTACTAGTGGTACAAAAGGGGATGGTGATGGACGGCCTACTAGTAGCATTTACTTTACAGAACCTGGGTACATGTAGTTTCACTTTACTAGGAACTTACACCCAGTTGGCATATTTAATTTACTTGTAAACCAGTGTTGCTATGTTTAAAGGAGAGAGCACAAGCAGCTTAGACCTCCCTAGCTTAAAGAAAGTAGAACTACCCACCTTAAGTTAGTTCTCATCGCTAAGGTGAAGAACCTGCAGAGACCATCAACATTGTCCGTTCCAGTGCAATGCTCCACCACAAAGTCAATTCCCTGAAGGGAGATGGAGCACCTCGACAGTTTGGGGGTTTCACGCCAAATCTGCTTTAGCCATCTATGGTCTATCTGAACCCTTCAAGGGAGCACCAAAAAGGTATGATGTCAAGTTCTTCAGAACCCAGATCGATTCAATACTTCCCTTTCTATTACACTCAACCTCAGCTCCCAGGAAATTAACCTCCTGATAATGAAGGCTACTGGTTGATCTAGGCCCTCTTCGTTTAGGTGTGAGAGCACGTCTCAAGCCATGCTCTGAGGCAGCTATCTCTATGATGAACTCCTGGGAGAAATCAGGGGCCTTGAGCACGGATCCTGTGCACTTGGCCTTCTTCAGGATGTCAAAAGCAATCTGGCATAACTCTGTCCATATCACCATTCTGCACATCTCTTATAAGCCAGGTCTGTCAAGAGGGAAACAATGGTGCCTTACCCCATGAAAACCCCCTGTAGAAGCCGGTGAGGCCCAGCAAACCCGTACCACTGGGTCTTGGGGGTTCCCAAGCCAGAACGGTCTGGATGTTGGCTTGGAGGGACTGCACCTTGCCTCCTCCCACTTGGTGTCCCAAGGTAGACCACTGAACTGTCCTATCTGACATTTACTGGCTTTGATAGTCGGCTTTTCTCTGCAGAGCTTGAAGCACTTCTCTGAGGTGGCATAGGTAGTCCTGCCAGCTGGAGCTGAAGACTGTAATGTTGTCTAAGTAGGTGACAATGAATGCTCTCCAACCCAGCCAGGACCTGATTGACGAGCCTGTGGAAGACGGCAGGAGCATACTTCAACCTGAAGGGCATCACTCAGAATTGGAAGTTGCTTTCTGGAGTAGAGAACGCAGACCTCTCTTAGGACACCTCATATAGGTGATCTGCAGATACCCAGAGATCAGATCAAATGCGTTGAGGAACTTAGCAGCCCTAAACTGATTAATGAGTTCATCAGAATGGGGATGGGGTGAGCGTCAGTCTTAGTGAATGCATTGAGCCCCCAGTAATTCAGGCAAAACCTGAGTAGAGGGGTGGTACCTGGAGGTAGAGCCTAGGGGACCAGCACCACTGGGCTGGACCAAGGGCTGCTGGGAGGGTCATTACCATTAGCGCCCGCATTTTGGAGCCTTCCTCTATTACGCTGTCTCTCACCTTGTCAGATAGCCTTTAGATCTTATTCTTCACATGGCATACTGTCCCCAGTGTCTCTATCATGGGTACACCTTGATGTGAGCCCTAGTATTAGGGAGAGGAAGGAGGCAAACTGCTCCAACTATAGGTGGGAGTCCTTCTGTTGCTCTAGGGTCGGGGTAGGGGAGAGACTGACTCCCTCCACTGACCCATCCTGCTCTTTGGAAGAAATGAAGTCGGGGAGAGGCTCACTATCCTCCTTCACTCAATCATTCCCTTCCTGCTCGCACCTCTCGAAGTGGAGTTCAAAGCCATTGACCTGCTGGTTTCCTAAAGGGTTCCCTGAGAGTCTTGAGGACCACAAGGTAGATGGCAACCCCCTTGCGCTCTGTCACCTCATAGGGCCCATGCCATCGGTCAGGCTCCACCACCAACACTTTTTGACAAGACTGAAACTCGACTAGAGTGACCTTCTGATCCTTCCACTGTTTGATAACCTCCTGGCTGGCTTCCAGATTCTCCACTTCCTTCTTCCAAAAGCGCTTCACCTGGTCGGAGCAGAGGCGCAGCATGTATCTGACCGCATGCTGAAGGGCTTTCTTGGGAGCTTCCTCCCATCCCTCCATAACCATGCTGAGAAGCCATCTGATAGGGTGCCCATAGAGAAGATCAAAGGGGCTGAATCCAACCCCCTTCTATGGTGCCCCTGTATGCAAACAACAGGCATCACAAGAGGACGTCCCACTTCTGCCTCAAAGAATTTGACAGGCTCATGGTAATGCTTTTAAAATGGTCTTGTTGAATCTCTCAACAAGCCCATTGGTTTGGAGCTGATAGAATATAGGGAGCTTGTGCACTATTCCCCACTCATCCCACTTTAACTGGGTGTATACTGACGTGAAGTTGGTACCATGGTCAGGTACCTCCTCCTTGGGGTACCCTACATGGTAATCTTACACTTCATTGCCCTTCACCCAACCATCCAGTGGCTTGCAAAAGGAATCAACACAATCCACTCAGTGCCGATGGGACAGCTTTTTGTGTACCAGGGTGCTGAGCCAGCGGTCCTCTTCCTTGCAAGCTGTCTGGGGTTCAGTAAACTTGCTGGACTTCACCTTTTAGCTCTGATACCCAGCTTTCTGAGACATAGCTCATTGGCCATTCTTCTGCCCTCCATGGCTAGTCTACTTTCCTCCAAGGTTCTCTCAGCCTCAGGTTCTCCTTTTTCTCATCCTTCTCCTTCTCCTCTTCTATGGCCAGTTTCTTTTCCACCATCTTAAAATTGGCCATCTGCAGTCTAAACTCTCTATCAGCATTACTGTCTTTCAGCCCCTCTGGGGGCGGACCATGGGAAGATACACTCCTCTCTGCTCTGGCAGGGTGCTCCAACTCAGGAGACAAGTCACCCCCTCATCTGAATGCTGCATCTCAGGACTGGTATATAGGTCCTCTCCATGCCTTTTGCACATCATTATCTCCTTCCAATTCTGTAGCCTGTGAGACGTTAACTTCCTCTCAGGCCCCCATTGCCTTTTGGAATTCCAGTTTTCTTATGTTGCTCTTGGCTGGAAGTCCCTTCTCTTTGCAGAACTCCTTGAGTTCCGTCATAGTGTAGGCATCCATGTTGGCAAGCTCAAACTTCATCTTTGGAGGTGCGATTTCAGGCACAACAGTCAAGGAATGAAAAGGAATTTGCAAATAGCAAAAATAACAATCAAGGAGAATTTAAAAGAAACTATAAATAGTATCAAATTATTTATCTGGGATGTTAGTGTAACACAAAATCACTGATTGGCCCTGCACAAACACACATCCAAATCTCACGGTTGAACACTCATATTGGGCATTGGATTACTGGTAGAAGGGGGTAAAACTCTCTACTCAAGCAGCAACTACAACTTCTGTTATGGTGAAATCACAAAGAACTCTCAAATTAACCTGTGCTTAACCCTCTGGCAGCTTTGCACAAAGCAGGCAGGCTTAACCTAAAGGCAAAGTACATATTATTTATGCAGCACCTCAAACAGTAGTAAAGTGAAAACACAACACAAGAAAAATCCCACATCAATTAAGAAAAATAGGGTAGAATCTATTAAATTATTTGAGGCTAAAACAAAAACAAAATTCAATCGATAGAGCTAGGGCTAGCCCCTGCCTCACAAAGACACCCTCCGCCTCACAACCAGGTCTGACGACCAATCACCTAATATGGAGCACCTCCACTTCAAGATCCAGTCAAATCTGAACGCCATCTGCTGTGGCACCTTCATCTACAGACCCCCGGACCCTGCCCACCTTCAGTGAAGCCATAACCAACTTCATCGCTCACCACGCTCTCGCTTCAATGGACTATCTCTTCCTCGGCGACCTCGATTTCCACATGGACAACATTGAAGACCGCAACACCTCATCTCTACTGGAAAACTTCATCACCATCGGACTCAAACAACTAGTCACAATGCCAACCCACTCAGCAGGACACATGCTTGACCACGTCTTCTCCGCTAGTAACAATATCTCTGTCAGCCATACTGGACTGACCACCCCTGCTTACACTTCTTCACCAAACCCACCGTACACCACCATGCTGCCCCATAATCCTTGAAGAAGCTGGAACAAAGTAACAAGAAGACCAGCTCACAACATACACAGATGTCTACACCTCAGCAAGCAACCTCCACTGCTGGATCCCCGACTGTGTCAACACACTGCCCCCCCTCAGGAACCTTCAGGAAAGCAGCCCTCCAAAAAAGCCAGCTGGTTCTCCCCCACCCTCCAAGAGTCCAGGCGCACCTGTAGATGGCTCAAGAAAAGATGGAGGAGCAGCAAGATCACAGCAGACAACGCAGCTTCAAGTCCGCCTTCACAGCACACCACCACCTCAGCAGAACAACAAAGAAAGCAGCCATTGAGGACTGCATCAATGCCAAAGCACATAACAGCAAAGAACTCTTCGCAAGTGGTCAAAGAATTCACTAAACCCAGCTCAGAGACAGCAGACATCCACCTCGTCTCAAGACCACTGTGACAACCTCGCCACCTTCTTCCACCACAAGATCAAGGAGATCTACGACAGATTTGCAATCCAAGACTCACTCACCCCACCTGGAACCACCTCACCCAATGGCCTCAGCCCCCAGCAGACCTTGACCAACTGGACTACCCTCTCCTTTGACAACACCTTCTAGATCATGAAGAGCATCCATTCCAGAGCACCCTCGGATCCCTGCCCTCATCTCTTCTTCAATAGAGCTGTCACTTCCATCACACCCACCTCTGTCACACCATCAACTGCTCCATCAAGTCCGCAACCTTCATGGAAGACTGGAATCACACAGAGATCAACTCCAAGCTGAAGAAACCTTCGGCCGACGAACCTCAAAAACTACAGGACCATCTATTTGCTCCCCTTCCCAGCCAAAGTCATTGAGAAGCCATCAAAGCCCAACTCTCAGAGTTCATCGAAACAAATGACATACTGGACCACTCCCAATCTGAATTCAGAAGCATCCACTGCACCAAGACTGCTATCCTTGCCGCTACCCACAGATGACATCCTCATGCTCCTCGAAAGAAGCAAGACCACAGCCCTCATCCTCCTGGACTTGTCAGCTGCCTTATACACTATTTCCTACCATTCCCTCTGCGCAAGACTCCACGACTCTGGAATCCGTGACAAAGCCCTACAAGGAACGTGTCAACGCCAATGCACACAACAGCAAAGAACTCTTTGCTGTGGTCAAAGAATTTGCTAAACCTAGCACAGAGACAGCAGACATCCCCCCATCTCAAGATCTCTGTGACAACCTCGCCACATTCTTCCATCACAAGATCAAGGAAATCTACAACTGCTTCACAACCCAAGACTCACCAAGCCCACCCGCAACCACCTCACCCAATGGCATCAGTACCTAGCAGACCGTGACCAACTGGACTACCCTCACCTCTGATGATGCCTTAACCATCATGAAGAGCATCCATTCCGGAGCCCCCTTGGATCCCTGCCCTCACCACATCTTTAACAAAGCCAGAACTTCAATCGCACCTGAACTCTGCCACACCATCAATTGCTCCATTGCGTCTGCAATCTTTGTGGAAGACTTGAAGAATGCAGAGATCAACCCCCACCTGAAGAATTATTCGGCCGACCCATCTCTCTGCTCCCCTTCCCAGCCAAAATCATCGAGAAGGCCAACAATGACCAACTCTCCTAGCTCATCAAAACAAACAACATCCTGGACCACTCACAATCTGGATTCAGAAGCACTATAGCTCTGAGACCTCTCTCTTTGCTGCCACAGACAACATACACATCCTCCTCGACAGAGGCGAGACCGCAGCCCTCATCCTCCTGGACCTATCAGCCGCCTTCGACACTGTCTCCCACCACACCCTCTGCGCAAGTCTCCATGACGCCGGCATCCACGACAAAGCCCTAGAAAGGATCAGCTCCTTCCTTACTGGCTGACTGCAGAGTCAGACTTCCACAGTTCTACTCAGAACCCACAGTGATCAGCTGCGGAGAGCCTCAAGGACCCACCCTGAGCCCTACCATCTTCAACATCTACATGCCTGCTTGCAGCTATCATCAGAAGCCATCTTATTCTCTCCCTCATGGACCAACCCGCTGCCGCCAAAAGCAACTTCCGTGATGGGATGAAGGCAGTAGCCACCGGGATGAAGGCAGTAGCCACTTGGATGAAGGACAGCTAACTCGAGCTTAACCTAAATAAGACCTAAGTCCTCATCCTCAGCTTCTCCCTGCTTGTCAGCATCAGACTAGACTACGGCAATGGACTTTATGCTGGTACCACCCAGAAACTCAAACAAAAACTACAGACCATCCAGAATGCCTCTGCCAGACTCATATTGAACATACTACACCACAAACACATCACCGGCCACCTGAGGGACTGTAAGGATGAGGAGAACCAGTAGGTAAGTGGTTATATGGAATTTATTTAGTAGCAGCACAGTACATCTGAACAGCTCAGCCGGTAGAAGATAACTGCCACAAACAGAACATAGAACATGGAAAAGCAGAGAGAGCAGGCACACTCTATACATTCCATGTAGAACATATGAAAGCAGCACATTGATGAAATCAGAATGTAACACATCTCACCCCATACCACAAAAGGAAACAACAACAAAAGAAATAAAACAAAACAAGAAAACAAAAATAAAAAAATCAGAGAAGAAAACGGTAACATTAGGTACTGTACCTCTTTGGCACAGAAATTGTTCTATTGTTAATTTTAACCCTTGAAGCAACAGACAACCCTTCATCAGGAACAGGACGATTTCCCAAAGAAGTTTTAAAAACAGTGAACTTGGAGTCTTCACAAGACCTGCATTTGACAACTCTTCTTACATTCCAGACCTTACCATCCTGAGTAACCACACTGTTTTTACACACCTTCACAACTTTAACAGGAGGACCAAATCTGGAACGAACTCTAACCTTCCATTTCGCATCGAAAGCTTACTTCATTTTATCTTGCTTCCTCCTTACCCTACCAGCAATGACATCCAAATCAATATCATCCACCTGCTTACAGGATTTCTTTATCACCAAGGGCAAATATCAGAGACAGGATCTCTCCCCTTAAGAAGCTTAAAAGGACTCACCCCTGTAACAGAATGGGGAGTAATGCGGTACATCCATAATCTCGTCCTCAAAACATCTCTCCAAGGCTCACTAGACACACCAACAGACGCAATACTATCTTTAAGAACACAATTGAATCTTTCTACCTGACCATTTTCCCTAGTTTCATACAGGGAAGTGGTGATATGTCTGATCCCACATTTGATGAAAAACTCCTCCATTTTTTGAGCGACAAGTTGAACTCCGTTGTCAGGAACTAAGACTTCCAGACAACCTTCCCTGGCAAACACCTCTTTGAAAAAAGAAATCGTAACCAGAGAAGTAGCACTAGCAAAAAACTTGACCTAAGGGCACATAGAATAGTAATCCACCATAACTAGAGCAAAGCAAGTGTCAGAAGATAAACATTTGAAAGGACCTGCAATATCAAAAGCAACTTTTTGCCAAGGTGATTTGGGCCAAGTCACAGGTTTGAGTGGAGCAGAAAAAACTGTGGAGCAGAAAAAGCTCTGAGCATCTTGTCACCATTAATACAGAAAAACCAGTGTCTGACATTTCTAGCCACCATCTTGTCAAGACCAGGCCACCACAAATTGGCTCTAATAAGACGCTTCATGGAAGTCATGCCAAAATGTCCCTCATGGGCAAGCTGTACAATTTAATCTGCAAAACAACGGGGGAATAATCTTGCCACTCTCATAGAGTTAGCCACCATCTTCCACAATTTCTTCAGCAACTTGACAGAAAGGACTCAACTCAGGTGACACACTTTTAGGTTTAGGCCAACTGGACCTTAAATAATTCAAAATGTAGAGGCATACAGGATCATTATCCATTTCCTTTCTCCATTCAACTTCAGAAACACCAGAAAATTCTGAAGAAACACAATCCTTAGGAGAGGCAACCATATCCAAATAGTGTTCAGCGTGAAGACTGGTATCATCAGAGCAAGGTAACCTTGACAAGCAATCCGCTGTGACATTACTCTTACCAGGAACAAACTCAACCTCAAAATTATATTACTGAAGTCTAGAAGTAAGGAGAGCAATACGTGCAGTGGAATTCCACCCACCACCAGAGGACAAAATCCCAACAAGAGGTTTATGATCAGTTCTAAGTAAGAACCTGCTGCCCCACAAATAATTTCTTAAATGCTCAATTGCCCAAATGCACTCTAAAAGTTCTCTCTCAATAACGGCATACCTCCTTTCAGTTTCAGTGAGCGTGCTGGAAGCAAATGCCACACACCACTCCTCTTTAGCACACTTTTGACTCAAGACAGTACCCAAGCCATATAAACTCACATCAACCATAATCACACACAATTTGTTAGGGCAACATTATTTGAGAGTAGGAGCCAACACAATATCCCTCTTAATCATTTGGAAAGCCGACAAATCTGAAGTTTTCCTTGTCAATTACTTGAGGGGTTCCATCTTAGGAGCAACATTAGGTATAAACTTGCTGTAGTATTCACAAAGACCTGCAAAAGACAACAGTTTTCCTTTCTTGTTAGGTGATGGATCTTTGATAATAGCATCAACCCAGGATGTTCTAGGCATAACACCATTACCTGACAGAGAATGGCGAAGATATTCAGCAGATTAACACAAAACATTACATTTCCAGCCTTGAGTGTCAAACCAAAATATTGTAGTCTATCACATACCAGCTTGATATGACACAAATGATCTTAATTGTTCTTGGCAAAAATTAGAATGTCATCATGAAAGCATTTGACAAAGACACTAAGGGCCAGATGTAGTTAGCTAAATACCGATCGGTAATACCGAAAATCAGTAGATTTCATCGTTACCGACGGGTATTTAGCACTCCCAATGTAGGAAAGGAATCGGTAATAAGTAATAGGTATTTACCGATTCGGAGTTACCGAACCCCCAAATATCGAATCGGTAAATAAGAAACGGTAAAAACGAGAAAAGAGAAGTAAAAAAATTCGGTAATACCGAATTTCCACAATTCCGAATTTAAGATACGCTAATTACCACTGACTCAAAGCAGGTGGTAATCAGGTGCACTATATTTAAACAGCCCCAAAATGCAACAGTGTGATCACTATGGCGGCGCTCTATGTTATTGCAAGGCGGCTACGGCTACAGGCAGCAGGAGTGAGTATCTGGAGACGGGAGGAGCGCGTTTACTGACAGCGCATCACACTCTTCCAACTGACTGAGGCAGAGATCCATGAAAGGTACAGGCTACACCCCCAAACCATCCTGGACCTGATAAGGGACCTGCACCCACTCCTGGAGCATCTAACACCAAGGGCGCACGCTATACCACCACATGTGCAGGTGCTCTTTAGCCTACACCGACTTGCATCTGGCAGTTACCAGGGGTGATAGCTGCGGTAGGTGGTGTGTCACAGAGTTGCCTGTCCCGTTTCTCTAACAAGTTCCTGGATGCCATGATGCAGAGAATGCATCACTACATAAGCTTCCCAACCACACAGGCGGAACTGCGGAAAACCAAGACAGACTTTTACCAAAAGGCTCAGTTCCCGCATGTTATGGGGTGCATTGATGGGGCACACATTCCAATCTGCCCTCCTGCAGCCACTGAGTACATCTACTGAAACAGAAATTCCACCCACTCCATTAATGTGCAGGTAATCTGCGACGCAGCCAACTTAATCACCGACATCGCGGCCAAATTTCCAGGGAGCACCCACGACTCATACATTTTCCAGAACAGTGGGATCTGCACACACCTGGCTGCGGGAGATTTTGGAGAAGGATACCTGCTAGGTAAATCACTTTGACACACCCTGATTTATACTGCAGATGAATGTGTTAGTGACTGTTATTAATGGCACTGTCTTCCCCACCTAGGTGATAGCGCATATGCTGTGCGGTCATTCATCCTCACTCCTCACCTAAACCCATCAACCCCAAGTGAGAGACAATACAATGTAGTGCACAAATCAACACGCAACGTTGTGGAGCGCACGTTTGGACTATCGAAAAGCAAGTTCCGCTGCCTCCACAAAAGCGGAGGTGCACATCAGTACCAACCCATCATCTGCTGCAAGATCATCGCAACTTGTGCTATGCTGCATAACCTTGCCACCAAGAAAGGTACAGCAGTTGAATTAACTGACTCTGAGAACGATGATGATGAATTTGGACAGCCAGAGCCCAACGCAGCAGGAGTGGCGCCAGCACCAGATAAGAGACAAAGACGGGCTGAGAGAACACACAACTATTTTTGAGTAAGTAAGGAGACACAGCCAGTTGTTGTATTTGAATGACATAGTTTAATATATTGGCACTACGCCACCACATGAAGGGCTCAACATGGCAGTCCTATTTGTAAACACCCTACAAAGATGTCATGGGTTAAGTCACCCAGTTAGCTAGACTAAGTGTGGCTTGCATTACCTCCTGCGGCCACGCACAACACTGCTGCATTCCCTTTGCAGACTGTCGTCACTGGCAATCAATCCAGTGCCAGCACCTTGACGTCTGCTGCTTCTCCTGGACTCAGTTACAGGGGGCGTTACACTGCTGCGACTTGTTGTCTCCTCACTGTCCCCCACATGACCTGCACCAGTATTGGCAGCCTGATTATTTAGGAGCAGTGGTCACTGTCACAAGACCCCGGCTGCAGTGTGCCATCCCTTCCTGCATGGCCACGGAGCGCCTGCAGAGCAGAGAAGTGGCAGTGGAGAGGCGGTTCACCGCCTTGGTATACTTCTCGGTTTTCTGCCTCTCCCTGCGCCCTGTCATCCTGTCATCAATCTTGCTGCACAGCAGCCTCACTGACTGGGACATGTCCCTCATGCCATCAGCCATGTCCCTCATGCCCTCAGCCAGTGTTTTGTTCATAGAGCAGATGCCCTTCTCTATATTCTGCATGTTTGCTGTCACATGTCTCATCTGCCGCTGAACTGATTGTATTGCTTTCCCTTGCTGGTGCTGGACCTTTAACATGTTCACTTCCAGACCTGCAATCGCACCATGCTCCTCGCCCTGCAAAGGTGGACTGGGTTCTCTAGCCCTGCGGCTTCTGGCACCTGTGTGTGATCCCTCTGTGGGGGACTGTGATCCTGCATTATTGCCATCCACTGGCACCGTTGACTGTTCTCCAACCCTGCAGTCTTCCATGGACAACTCCATCTCTTGGAGTCTGGCAACTGCATGCCTCCTGGGTCTCGGTAATGCCGGTGGTGACGCTGCTGGTGATGCAGGTGGTGGTGTTGCTGTTGCAGGTGGTGGTGTTGATGCCGGTGGTGGTGTTGATGCCGGTGGTGGTGTTGATGCCGGTGATGGTGTTGATGCCGGTGGTGGTGGTGTGGTGCGACCTGCAGTTGAAATGGCCTCCTCCATTCTCTCCCTCCGGAGTGCCTTTCCTGCCTAGACATGTGCAGACCTGCACGATGTCTCGCCTGTGGAGACAAATTGTACATTAGCTCACTTGTCTGGCAGCATTTCGAAAAATACATTTTCATGTCTGCCAATCTATCTGACTGTCCTCTGCTTGCTTATCACTGATGTGTGGCACATGCATTTGTGTTCAGTGGGATGACTGTTATGATAGGTGTTACACTGACTACATCTCCCATAATGCATTGCTGGAGTTTACTAAAACATGTACTGGAGTGGGATTCACACTGCGTCATTGGGGAATGGGGTCAGGGAGTGGGGGGCGCAGCTTGGTGTGCATGCATCTTACCTTGTTTGTTGCCAGCTCTGGCTGAACTGTCTGCATCCCCGATCCCGCTGACACTCGCAGGCTCAATGGTGGACTCCACCAGCAGTTCCAAAGCAGTCAGTGCAGGTGCTCTATTTCTTCCTACACCTGTCAGGCTGGCTTGTTTTTTCCTTTTGGCCATCTTCTTCTTTGCCAGGCTCCTGGCGTCGTACCACCTTTTCTTAAGAACGTCTGTTTCACGGTAGGTCACTCCAATGGCATTTACATTTTCCTGTATTTCAAGCCATATTTTGGTCTTCTTGGATTCTGGCACTTGCAGTGACTGTTTCCCAAACATCTTTGTGTGTTCTCTTTCCACCTCCTCAATCAGGACCTCCAGCTCCCTTTCACTAAATTTGATTTTTCTTTTCCTTTCTGCACCTTCATTTTCACTCTCCTTGTTGGCCATTCTGCAGTTTGTATCTGGAAAAGTTCTTTCAGTTGCTCCTGTGTTCTCCTCTGCACTCCCTGCCTCTCCAGCAGATTCTGATTCAGTGCAGCTGCATGGGTGTGGCCACTTCCTGGTTGGGAGGTGATGTGGATGCACAGGATTGGCTAATTCTTCAATTGCTGTTTTTTTAAAATTACCGATTCGGTATTTCACGAATCGGTATTTAGGAATTGATAATACCGATCGGTATTAAGGAATCGGTACATTTTACCGATTATTACAGATTCTGTATTTTTTTCTGATTTTTTTATCTACATCAGAAATACCGATTTCTTAATACCGATATTAAGAATTCGGTATTTGTATTTTACCTACATCAGGCCCTAAAATTTGAATATACGTTACATAGCTCTCTAAAACACTGAGGCCGCAGAGGCCAAACCAAATGGCATCCGTTTGAACTGGAATAAACCATGTGGTGTTATGAAGGCAGTGAATCTTCTGGAATCTTCTGTAAGCTAAATCTGATGATACGCCAAACGAAGATCCATTGTGGAGAAAATGCGAACCCCTTCTAGCATGTATACCATTTTATTGATGTTAGGAAGGGGATGACAATCAATGATCAAGTTAGAATTGAGAGCTCTTTAGTCCACACAAAGTCTCAAACTTTTGTCAGGTTTACGGGCTACAACAATGGGAGAAACCCATTCTGAGGACTCCACTTCTTCAATGATACCTACTTGAGCCATCTCATCTAACATATTCTTTAACTCTTGTCTAACAATAATGGGCACACCTCTAAGTTTTTGCTTAACAGGTAAAAATTCCTCTGTGACTTTATTTTTATGGCTGAAACCAACCAATTTGCCAAGCTTTTCTGAAAATACATTGGGATAAAGGTTTGGAAAATCGACATCGGAAAAACAATCTGTTACAACAGAAGCAGGCTCTTTGCTCCTAGGGTTCTAAATGATACCCAATTAGGGTTGATCACACCACCCCAACACATTGACACCTTTAACCGCAATGTATAATTTGATGTGGGCTGACTGTTCCTTAAATTCAATCTCAAGCTCTTTAAACTCAACCATATCAATTTTGGTCCCATCAATACTTTGTGCAACAATATCTAGCGCCATGAGAGAATTTAAATCAATTAATTCACCAAAACATTTGATGCAATACTCTTTGTTGATGATAGTCCAAAGCGAGCCAGAATCTACCATGAGCTCTAATTCTTTGCCCATAATATGTACCAGACACTTAGGAGAACCAATATTGAATGTTGAAGTATCAACAGGAACATTGGGAATAGAAACAATAATACCAAATTTAGGAGCAGAATGCGGTTCATTCTCCACCAGACTTTCACCAGATACACAGGAAATCTTACTCTTAGATGAACTGCCTGAAAACATTTTTTTTGTATCCTTGCACATTTTAGGGAAGTGTCCTAGACGCCCACGCTTACTACACTCTACCAATGGCAGGGCAACGTGGAAAAAAGCCACATGACCTGGATTGCCACATCTAAAACAATGGAAACCTTTCAAATTGATATTGTTGTTGCTAAAGGTATTTTTGGAAGAACTTGGAGAATCACTATGTACATCGCCCGATGCAGAGGTTTTAACATCCTTATTGAGAGATTTCATCCACTTCTCTGATAGCTCAAGAGCTTTAGCAGTACTAATGGCAGCTTCTAAATTAGGATCAACCACAATCCATAGCTACTCTTGTACTTTTTTTGCTTTTAACATGTACAATAATTTGATCTCTTATCATCTCGTCAGTAATCATACCAAAATTGCAAATAATAGACAAAGCACGCAAAGTAGTAAGAAATTCATCAAAACTTTCTCCTTCTTCTTGAGGTCTAGCATAAAATTTGAATCTGTTAAGGGGAACACTAGTGGTAGGTTTAAAACTATTCTCAATGCGTAACAAAGCCTCATCATAGATATTGTGATCACCAACAGATCTGACAGGATGCAATGTTCTATACACAACTTGCCCTTCCAAACCTAAACCATGGAGAAAAATATATTTTCTCCTTTCTGCTGACATCCTTTCCCCATCAAGGGCTTTAAGATATGTAATAAACTCTTGTTTCCATCTAGTCCATGGAATAGGTGGCTCACCTTTGTTCTGCAAATATTTTCTGGGAGGATCAAACTGCATTTTGTTGGATGACTAACACAGTCATATTAGCAAGGGCCTTATCACCGCTTTAGCGGCCCTTTTTGCAGATAAAGCGGCAATATTTTTATCGCCCTATTATCAAGCCAGCGCTAACATGCGTTAGTGCCAGCTTTCCGGCGTTATCTACCGGTTTTCCTATCGCCTTGAATGCCAGCGATAATTATCTCTAATGACATGCAAGGTAGGCGTTCCTTACAAAAAGCACACTGAAAAGGTTGCTAAAACAACTTCGCTCTATTAGCAAAGCTGTCCTGTGATGACAAAAGTCGTGCTAGGTCCCCAACATCGCAATAATCTATCACCTGATTGAAACCTGACTTACCAATAATGCCTATGGGAGGTGGATTGTAAGGTTAAGTCCACACTCCCCTATTACCAAGCCTGGCATTAGCGCTGTGAAATTATCGCAGGATTTCACGCGCTAATGTTCATTATCGTAGTCTATCGCAGGATTTCACATGACCTGTTAGCGGCGTGTTGGTAATACGCCGCTAACACAGCGATAGTTTCCCGCGATAGATGGCGATAAGAAAAGGCGCGCTAACTGCGGTTAGCGATAATTATTGCCTTCTCTTGCTAATATCCCCCAATAAGTATAAAAGCAAATGAAAATTCCAACTACATAAAGCACTGAATGAATGAACAAATATAGAAGTGTATGTCACTGTAACACTATAGGCACAACAATAGGAAAAAGGCTATCTGTATATATACATAGGTATATGTTGGACTTGGCCCTTTTTGCAGAGTCATCCCTGAGCTTTTTGCCTTAACCCTAGCCTTTTTTCCGACATGGTGTTGGTGGTTTTAGGATTCCGGGCACTTTAGCACTGCTATCCAGTGTAAAGTGTGTGGGCTCTCTGTGGTAAACACAGTAAGATTGGTCTACACCTGTTTGGCGTATTTAATTTACCTGTCAGTCCCATGTAAGGTTGTATCTCTGATACCCAGGGCCAGTAAATTAAATGCTACTGGTGGGCTTGCAGCGCTGATTGTGCCACCCACCAAAGTAGCCTTTCAAACCTGTCTCAGGCCTCTGCCATTGCAGGGCCTGTGCGTGCAGTTTTACTGCTGCTGTGACGTGGCACCTAAAGTGTGTGCCATGTCTCTGATCCCCCTTTTACTGCATGTTAGTCACCCCTAAGGTAGGCACTAGCTAGCCCTATGGGCAGGATACATTGCAGGTCAAAGGTAGGACATGTACCTTAAGTGTGAAACGTGTCCTGGCATTGCCAAAAAGCCATTTTGGGAATGCATTGGGGATTCCCTGAGAAGTGTTTCAGTGGTAATTCCTGATATGAGAGCAGCGTGGTCAAGTTTAGTATGGTTTAAATAGTAATGATAAATGTTGTGCAATGGTGTGTGCAAATTTATTATCACTATTTAAGAAAGGCCACTTTTAGAAGTTGGCATTTCTGTGTGCTATGTGTCTGCCTGCCTGATGTGTATTGCATGTCTGGCCCTGGAGTGACAGGGGCTGGTGAGGTGTGTGTGGCTCCATTGAGGGCAGGGTGAGTCAGCGTTAGGCTGAATAGGGGATCTGCATTTGGAGTAGTACGAGTAGTAGTCCCCTGATTCTGATTAGGGCTGTGCCTGCCTAGGTGAATGCTGGCTCTGCCCCCCTGTGGAGTGTCTGATGACCGAGCCCCCACCTGACAAGCGGGAAGAGGAGCCCTGTAAACAAAGTGCTCCAATTCCCCCAGAACCAGTTGTGACTGGTTCCCCCAGCCCTGTGCCAGGGCAGAACAAAGAAAAATGTACTATAAGTACTGGGGCTGTGACCCCAGGTGTGGTGTGCTTCCATGTGACTTGCTGCTAATGGGCCCCAGGAGAAACCGCCACGAGGGACTGCCTCCCTTCTGGAGGGCCCTGTGAGCTGGCCTGCCTGGGTCCAGCCTTCGCCCTGAAACCTGTGGGCGCTCAGCGCCTCATGAGCGCTGAATTTCTGCTCCTGGAGGAGTGTTGGTGGCCTGCATCGCTTGGCTGCAAAGTGTCTGGGGGAGATCCCGATGTGGGAATTCCCCCGCATGGCTAAAGGGAAGCAGTAGCCCACCCCACATTTTTGTGATGCTGATAGCGGGAGCCCACCCCACCATTGACAGCCTTGCAAAGCGGGAGCCTGCCCAGCATTTTGGGGTGCCTCTAAGAACCGAGGCAGGATCCCATCCTGCATTGTGGTGGTCCAAGAGCGGAGTGGAACAAAGAGGGAGCCCACCCCGCATTTGTGCATTTACAGGCGGGAGCCTACCCTGCATGCTTTAGCCGGAGAAGAGAAGCACGGCCGGCCAGGAAGACAGGAAGGCTGCCTGGTTGTGGGCAGGCCGCCTGCAAGGTACGTGGACCAAACCGGGCAAACGAAGAGCCTGAAGTCAGGTGAAACCAGCCTGACTAGGGGTGGAGCATCCCCCCTCCTGGAAGAGGAAACAGAGAGCCCTGTGAGTGCTGACGGAGAGCGAGACCGGTGTCCCAAAGCCGATGGTGTCTCGCGGGTGCAGCCAGCGGCCCGGGAAGAGAACAGAGCCTCACGTGCTCCCCGTGGTCAGCGTCACGCCTGCCCTGCAATGAAAGACGGCCCCAGTGAGGAGACTGGAGGAGTGAGGCAAAAAAGAAGACTGGGCTGTTCCTGGAGAAATAAGAGGTCACTGGAGTGCAGGAGGGAGTGCTCAGTGGAGAACTACCCCAGGGTATCCATTGTGTTGGATATAATGGCCTCACACACCCTTGCGGGTGTCATGCTTCATCATCGGCAATGCTCCTCGTTGGGTAGGTGGTGTAATTCCCAACGGGCAACACCTCTGAGAGGGGCTCTTAGGCGGAGATCTTTTATCCAACTGCCTATGGGTGAAGTGGGGTGTGGGGCCAGAACAGTGTAGACGGTGTAGGTGAAGTTTAAAATGAAGCAAGAGGTACCGCAAACAGCTTTATTCGGGTGGTCCTATGCTTCAATTAAAATCAGGATTAGTCTGTGCTCGCTGGAACTGAGGTATCCAAAAACGAGACTGTACTAAGGTGTGGAATATATGGTCAACATGTTTCTCGCTAGACGTACATTGACATGCGATTCGTCAGGACCTAGAAAGAGGCAGAACTACTGTCTACACAAACATGACCTACAAGAGTATCAGTTTTACCAAACTCAAAGTTATACTACCTGTTTAATACTTTCTCATGCCTAAGGGTCAGAGTTTATATGTATCAACAGTGCCCAGCGGGTCAGACATCAGGGGTGAAGCCAAAGAAGTTCAGGTTCTGCCGCCTGTGTCCGTGCGGACTGTCCTACCCCTCACCACCGGGCCCGGATAGTGAGACTGGAGGAGTCACAGGAGAGCCCCGGTGAGTGGGGGCCACAGGGCACTGTTAGAGCCTTCCGTTGTAGCAATTATTCCTCCGGCGAGACGCTCCGGTGAGTGGGGTTGAAGCTGAAGTATTGGGCATTGTGAATGCCAGGGCTGATTTCTTTCTGGCCCCATAGAACCAAGAGAGGGGAGCTGAGAAGGCACTGTGGGTGCCAGTGCTTGTTCTCCCCAGCTGTCCCGCAGGGAAGTGAGCAGCTGCAACGTGGGGGAGAATTCAGCTTAAGGAGTCCCCAGAGTGGGGTTCCTGAGGCACAGTGGTGCCAGAGCCTGTTTGCCTCAGCAGCCCTGCAGGAGAGCGGGGCTCTGCAGCATTGGGGCACTTTTGGTTCCCTGATTGGGACCTGAGAGGCACAGAGGTGCCAAGTCTAATTTCTCCAGCTGCACCACGAAAGAGAGCAGGCAGTTGCAACGTGGGGCCATTTCATTTTAGAGGAGAAGGGGTGAGGTACACCCCATGCCCCAGTGCATGGTGTACATTATCTTCATTGCGATGGAAGCCAGAGGGCCCGTGGAAGGTCCTGGAAGAGCCCTGACATTTGAGACAAAGGTCATTGGGCCCCAGAGGAAGGCCAGTTGGCCAGGGTCAGTGTTGGTAGGGCGCAAGGCCCTAATGTGATGCCCACAGGGGTTGCATAATGTGTTTATGCTTATGAGGTTTGTGCCTAATGTGGTTATGCCTAATATGGTGGTTGCATAATGTGTTATGCTGATAATGATGCAAAATGTTATGCATAATGTGGTTTATGCCAAAGTGATGCAGACATAATGCGTTTATGTTGCAGGTGATAATGCAGAGGTCATTATTGTACCAGTAGTTACTGGTTGTGATATTTACTATTTGTGCTTCTAATGGTTCTGACCGTGGCCCGATTGTCCCGGGCCTGTATATAATTCCCTGTGAATATTGCCTAGTGCTAGTTGGCACAGTGTACATGTGTGATTATGATTCTAATGTGCTTTGGATAATACAAAGGCTATTTTTTATGTAACCTTGTGTGGAGTTTCTTTTGCGATGTGCCTTGTGTGTCACTGCTGTGTGTGTGTGTGTTGCGCAAACGCTTTACAGATTGCCTCTGGGATAAGCCTGACTGCTCGATCCAAGCTCCCAAGAGGGGAGCAGGGGTTATCTTCAGCGTGTAACTCCCTTGCCCTGACTAGAGTGGTGGTTTCTGTCTGGCTTAGGCGCATGCCCTAGCCAACCAGAAATCCCATTTCTAACAGTCTATCACTGCAATGATAGGTAAAAACCAATAGGAAAACAAACACAAGATTTGCTCAAATATGTGATAATAATAAAAGATAAAGTAAAGTACCTGAGATGTGCGTATCACCATTGTAACATGCAAAATAAGAGGTGTGCGTGTCACTCTCCTAATACACTATAGTGTAGGAGTGATAGTGACACAGCTGGAAGTGTGCGTATCACCGTTATAATATAACTGTTGTAACACGCTACCATGCAAAGTGTGTGTGTCACTGTCTTGATACTCTTCAAATCCAAAATAATGAAATCAGAACAGAAGGTGTGTGTGTCACCGTTGCGAGACACACTAATGCCAAATAAACATAGCGCCAAGCAAACAACCAACAGAATCGCTCAGCAGTGAATGGCGGAATCGGTGCTGAAGGTGTGTGTGTCACCGTTGCGAGACACACAATTGCCAAATCAAAGTAGCACCAAGCAAACAACAAATATCGCCCAGCGATGTACATTATGTGATACGGCAGCAGTAAATATAAGGTGTCATGGTACACCGTTACAATGGAGATAAAAACCAAATAAAATGGCCGCCGAATGTAGGTTATGTACAAATCTTTAAAGGAAGTTGGGCAGAGGTAGACCCAAGCACAGAACGTCATGGATGACGTGTAATCACATACGTCACCATTATCAGCGGAGACTCAGAGGAGTGAAGATCATCAGGCATATCATAGGCCAATGCAGAAGAAGGCCGCCAATGACGGGTCAAAAAATGCCTCAGAACGGATCGGTAACTTACAGGAAGGTGCGGTTTTCAGGAATCCTTAGAACACAACACCACCATGGAAACAAGATAAAGGATCTTCTAAACTGCCCAATTCTCTTGACAAAGAAGGTCCAGAAGACAGCACCGCACCTGTGCTGCAAAGGAAACGTAGCAGGGTGTCTTCTCCATAAATCATCGCCACTTGTAAGGACGAGGAGGACCAGCAGGTAAGTGGTTTTATGGAATTTATTTAGTAGCAGCACAATACGTCTAAACAGCTCAGCATGTAGAAGATAACTGCCACCAACAGAACATAGAACATGGAACAGCCGAGAGAGCAGGCACGCTCTATACATTCCATGTAGAACATATAAAAGCAGCACACTGATGAAATCAGAGTGTAAAAGGGACCTTCACTGGCTACCTGGCTAACAAAATAATCACCTTCAAGCTACTTACACATGCCTACAAAGCCCTTCACAACGTCGGACCTGCATACCTCAACCACATCCTCTCCTTCTACACCCCCACCAGACATCTCCACTCTGGCTAACTGGCCCTGGCCACCATCCCATGGATCCTCAAAACCATGGCTGGAGGAAGATGCTTCTCCTACCTCACGGCAAAGACCTGGAACTCCCTGCCTCTGCAGCTCAGGCAATCACCATTGCTGCTGCAATTCAGGAAGAACCTCAACACCTGGCCCTTCGACTGAACCACAGACCCCCCACCCCCCTCAGTGCCCTGAGACCCCCACAGGTGAGTAGTTTGCGCTTTATAAGATTACTGATTGATTGATTATTATTTATGTATTATTATTTAGCGATTTATAAAGCGCCTGGTGACCCAAGGGCATCCCCGCGCTATAAGAAAATTTGTTATCCAGATTGAGATATGCAATTTCAAAATGTAATGTGAATATAATGTCTAGAAGCACAAAGCGCCAACTGTGATAATCTGGTTGCGCCGGAGCATGACAAAGTTGCATTTTCAGGCAATGGAGCGCAGGCTGGATAGAGAGAGCAAGTTAGGCATGTTGAACAACGTACCTTAAATCCTGGTTGTAGAGCATTGTGAAATACTACATGTAGGGTGCTTCGTGCAAGGAGCTGTGATGCAAAGAGTCACATTGAGGTGTGTATCGCAGCAGCAGTTCTGGGGAGTCTGTGGGCTTGAGATGTGAGGTCCTACATTGAGGAAGCATTGTACAGTGCTCGTTCAGAGCAGAATTGTGAGGCAATGTGTTGTGCTGAATCAATTCTGCTGGGACTAAAGCTGGGCTGGCAGAGTACCTTCAGGCCCACATCCAAGGATCCAGGACTGGGATGGCACCACGTGGGGGGTGTAGAACTCACAGCAGACCGAGTCAAGCCCTGGGTTTGATGTGCATGGAGCCGTTTCTGTCCCTGATCAGAGCCTCAGGCCTCCCTGAGGCTCTGATCAGGATGACAAACAGTTAGCCCTTGGATTCCTTCCAATGGCCCTAGGATCAAGATGCAGGTCCAGTCCTTTTTCCCAGTCAGCAAGGCAGCAGGGAAACAGAGTAGCAGTCATTCTTGCATTGCAGCACAGCAGTCCTTCTGAGTCTTCCACAGGTCCAAAGGTGTACTGAAGGGTTGGGTCCGAGGATCCACTATTTATACCTGGTGCCCACAATGAAGTAGGAGACGGTACCAGAGGTTTCCACCACCAGAGGTGTCACAAAAAAATAGTGTCAACACCCTCTGTGAGTGTGCTGGGAAGAGCCTTTGTTATGTGCAAGTGTGGTATGTGACAGCTCCTCCCTCTCATCAAGGTAGTGAGGGCCCATTATGCCAACAACACCTACTGTCCTTTGTTCCACTGCCTGGGAGCAATACACAAAGACCAGCTGCCAGCTATACTTAGTCATGTGACCCAGGATACAAGCAACAGACACCAAATGGTTGGGATAAGAAAATGCTTAGAAACTAAAAGTGTCATTTTCAGGATTGTGTCTTAAAATCCAGCTTTACCATTAAAGAGGGTTTTAAATTGCAATTCTTTAGACACCAAACGTGAGATTTCCCTCTGCTCCCAATTGAAAGTTATATTGTATTAAATGTAATAAGTTAACCCAAAGTTATCCTATGGGAGAGGCAGACCTTACACTAGTGAAACACAAATGGAGGTTTTTCACTACCAGGACACGTAAAACTGAAAAGTACATGCCCAACCTTTTAAATGCACTTCACAATGCTCTCTGGGCTGTTTAGGGCCTTCCTTAGAGGTGAATTCTATGTATTAAAAAGAAAGATTTAGACCTGGCAAAAGGTTTAGTTTGGCAGGCCGAAATGTTGGTTTGAAACTGCACCTACAGGGTGCTATGGCAGACCGGAGACACATAACTTAACTTAGTGGAACAATTAGTGCTGCAGGCCCACTAGTAGCAATTAATTTACAGGCCCTGAGTACATGTAGTACAGCTTTATTAGGGACTTACAAGTAAATTAAACGTGCAAATTGGGTGTAAGCCTATATTACCATGTTTAAAGGAGAGAGCACAAGCACTGGTTAGCAGTGGTAAAGTGCACATAGTCCTAAAGCCAACAAAAACAATATTGAAACATGTGCAAACATTAGATGTGCAAGGTTGAATATGCAATTTATATATGCTGCAACCATGGCCATACTGAAAATAAATCAATTGTTTGCCTTTGTTCAGTCCTACTTTCAACAAAAGGGGACGTTCAAGGGGGGATTGCTTTCTTCATAATTCTCTCCTATCGTGTAATGGAGAGAGCAGTGGTGGCTGCTTTGGGAACTATATTAAGGGCTTAAATTACCGTCATAAAGTACAGCAAGCACCAGCATTTGACTCTAAGGGGACATCTAGTAACGAATTTTAATACTGCATCTATGTGAAAGACTTTTCAAGCAATTGCAGCTCATTCAAGGGGGACATCTAGTTACGACTTTCTGTTAATCTAGTTACGACTTTCTGTACTTTACCTTTATGGAACACTTTTAAAGCACTAACAGCTGACTCTAAACAAAGAACCAGTAACAACTGGTGGTACATCTGTTTTGTGCAAGCAGTTGCAACTGGTAAGAGAGGGTATTCTAGAAATGCCTTGCAGTGCTGCAGCTTTGTGAAAGACTTGTCTAGCGGTTGCAGCTGGCCCAGAGAGGTAAACTAATACTGCCTTGGGGTATTGTAGCTTTGTAAAAGATGTTTCAAGCAACTGCATTTGTCTTGAGACGCATTTAGTAAAGGCTCGCAGTACTGCAATTTGCGTAAAATGTTTTTCAAGGACTTCAATCTGATTCTAGAGGGACATCTAGTAATAGCTTGTGCTATTGCTGCTTTGTGAAAGGCTGATCAAGCAATTAGATTAGTCTTGAGAGGGATATGTAGCAACAGCTTTCAGTACTAAGCCTTTGTAAAATACCTTTCAGGCACAGGCGACGGACTCAATATGGGCATCCAGTATTGCCTTGTGGATCCGCATCTCAGGTAAAAATTTGCAGTTCTACATATTTGTGAAAGACTTTTATAGCACTTGCATCTGACTTGGGAGGGGAATCTGTTAACAGATTGCAGTACTACAGCTTTGTGAAAGACCAAATGTGAGAAATTGGTTTGTTGGTTGAGAGTGATGCAAGCCCTTCTCTAGCAACAGCCACAATCCTTTTGAGGCTGAAACACAAAAGTTACTTAGTTAACCTGTACTGAAATCTCCGGTAGCAGTCAGGGTTAACTTAGAGGCAATGTAAATTTTTTTATGCAGCCCAAAAACTGTAATAAAGTGAAAACACAACACAAGAAAAAAAATCCTACACTATGCTCAAACAATAGAGTAAGATTTAATTAATAAAATGACACCAAATAGACAAAATTCTAATCAGTAGAACCTGAGATATGCAATTTTGAAGGTTTAGGTAAAAATAGCACTTAAAAGCAGAAATCACAATCTACAGTTATCTGGTCGTACCAGACTGGGACAAAGACACAAGTTCAGACTAACTGCGGTGGAGCACGCAGCTAGATACAGGGACCTGGTTCCATCAAGTCAAGAAGGCTGCAATTCATTAGATCTATTGCGGCCCTGTGCAACTTTGCAAGGAAACTGGGCTGTAAACAGCCAAAAGAAATGTTAACTATCTATAATGCAAAATGTAGAACCATTGCTATGTATGGCTCTGAGCTGTGGGGGTATGTAAATGTTGAACCACTACAGGTGGTAGAAGATGCCTTCCTTACAAATCTTTTGGCGCTCCCTTCTAGCTGTTCAAATTGTGTATGCCACTCTAAACTGGGTGCTACCTACCTAACAGATCTGCTAAAGATACAGCCAGTCCTTCTTTGGCCCAAGATCTGGACTTCAGATCATATGGTATTTAACTGTGCCTTGGTTAAGGACTACTGCGACTCTGAGCCTGCACTAAAAGTTCCAGGCTAAAGTTTATTAAGAACTTCATGTCAGATATTAGTCATTTGGAATATTACGAACAAGCTGAAACCCTGAATACCATCACAAGGAAAGCACTCAAAACAGAGTGTCTAAACCTTTTGGAGGAACTGAGACTGTAGGTGGAATTAGTCAAACCAACTGTTCAACACAATCAAATGGTCTTACTACACTTTCAGTGCAACCGTATCTTCTTAATGTCTTTAATGCACATCAGAGATTTGTTTTAACACATTTTAGATTAGATATATTTCACAATTTGACGTCCTTTCCAAGTGTCAACAATTGGTCAAGCGACTGAATGCCTTGCCCCTGTGACAATATGTCCAAGCAATCAACGGTTCACATACTGTTCTTCTGCAAATTTTATAGAGATCTGAGGAGATCTTTTATTGCACCTATAATGAAATATTTAAATTTTAAACAAGGTGACAGGCGTTTTTATATCTGCAATTACTTCCTAACTTGTTTACATGCATGGTACTAGCAAGATTTCTCAGGGATGCACTAACTAGAAGAAAATCATTACCCGCTGTATGCTAAACTGTGTCTGTTTTTTTTAATATTTCTGTATCTTGATTTTATAATATATTGTTGTTTACATGTACACTTTTATGATACACTTTGTGAATCGAATAAAGATTAATTGAATTGATTGCAGTACAGCTTTGTGAAAGACCAAATGTGAGAAATTGGTTTGTTGGTTGAGAGTGGTGCGAGCCCTTCTCTAGCAACAGCCACAATCCTTTTCCGGCTGAACCACAAAAGTTAATAAATTAACCTGTACTGAAATCTCCGGTAGGAGTCAAGCTTAACTTAGAGGCAATGTGAAAGTATTTATGCAGCACAAAACTGTAATAAAGTGAAAACACAACCCAAGAAAAAAAACTCTACTCTGAGCACAAACAATCGATTAAGATTTGATAAATAAAATGACACCAAATAGACAAAATTCTAATCAGTATAACCTGAGATATGCAATTTTGAAGATTTAGGTAAAACTAGTACTTAAAAGCTGAAATCACAAACTATAGTTATCTGGTCGTACCTGACTGGGACAAAACCACAACTTCAGACTAACTGCGGTGGAGCACGTGGCTAGATACAAGGACCTGGTTAGTCCTACTGAGAATTAAACTGATGTCCTTGGTGCAGGTGGTTACATTGTGCTGTCTCTCGCTCTGCTTCAGTTCCGATGAGAAGCTGCAAAGGCTGCACTGCTGCGTCTTGCGTGGAGTTGTGTTGTGATGCTTTGGTTACAATGAGGAGCTATGAGGGCTGTGATGAGAGGTCCTGTGCCGAGTTGCATCATGCTGCTTCGGTTCTAATGGGGAGCTGCTAGGTCTTGCGTCATTTTGCATTGCGCTGTGTCAGTTTTGATGGAGATCACAGGCACCTTTCGCCCCACTTCTAGGAGCCCAGGACTGGGGGCCCAACTTGGGGGCCTGGGGGTCAAGACTTAATGCAGGAAGAGTCCAAGTGTATGATTCAATCGTGTTGCAATTTGTAATGTTTTTGTAGCTCAGAACAGGAGGCCAGCCAACTAGTTCTTGGAGTCACTCTAGTGATCCTATGTTCTATGTGTAGGTGGAGTCCTCCTTTTTCAGGTAGAAGGGCACCAGGACAGTTCTCCTTTCAGCAGGGCAGTCCTTCCAGCAGCTGGTCAACAAAGCGGTCCTTCATCTGAGTCTTCCATAGGTCCTGAAGTGATCTGAACAGTTGGGTCTGCAGGTTCAATATTTATACAGGGTGCCAGCTTCTAGAATACCTCCCCGCTCCCAGATGCGTTTGGAATTTCCTCCTTTCTGCCCTGGCATCAGCTTGGGGTCACAATAGACAAGTGTGAAACCCTCTGTGAATGTGCTAAGTCAGCCCCTTTGAAGTGCAAGTGTGGTAGGTGACAGCTGTGACTGCCCATCCTGCAAGAGATGGACCATCCAGCCAATCCCTAGTACCAGTTTCTATCACTCTCTGGGAGGAATACACAAAGGCTGATTACCAGCTATACCTAGTCATGTGGCCCAGGATACAGGTGCCAAAGTGTCAGGACAAGAAAACACTAACTTTCTAATAGTGGTATTTTCAGAATTGTGCCTCAAAATTTGACTTTACAATTAAAAAGGGGTTTAAATTACAAATCTTTAGAGTCCACACTCAACATCCCTACCTATTTCCAATCAGAAGTTATGTCATAAGGTAACCCAATGTTATCCCAAGGGAAAGGTAGTCCTTACAGTACTGAAAAACAAATTTGTGAATTTTTCCCTACCAGCACATGTAAAACATAAAAGTACATGTCCAACTTTTTAAATACACTGCACCCTGTGCTCTGCTAGTACATCCCCTATGCCATACTCTGAAGCATCTGTCTGTACAATACGTTCCTGGTAGAAGTCATGGGTCTTGAGCATAGGTGCTATGCACATGGCCTCCTTGACAGTGTCAAAGGCTTTCTGGCAGGCCTCCCTCCTGATAACCTTCTTGAGTTGCTTCTTGGGAAGTCATCTAAATTAAGGGGGTAACACCAATACCACAGCCCTTAACAAACCTCCTATAGTAACTGGTGAGACCAAGGAAGGCCCTCATCTTAGTCTGAGATTTAGAGAGTGTCCAGGCCAGGATGGTCTCAATCTTAGCCTGGAGGGGCTGCACCTTGCCCCCACCGACCAGGTGTCTCAGATACACCACAGAACCTTTCCCTATCTGGCACTTGCTGGTCTTGATAGTCAGGCCTACCTGTTGCAGAGTCTGAAGCACCTTCTGGCCAGAACAGGTGTTCTGGCCAGCTGTAGCTGTAGATCTCTATGTTATCGAGGTAGAAGACACTGAATGCATCCTTCCCCGCCAGGACCCTAATAACCAACCTCTGAAAGGTGGCAGGGGCATTCTCCAACCCAAAGGGCTTTGCCCAGAATTGGATGTGGTCCTCCTGGTTTGAAAATGAAGACTTTTGTTTGACCCCCCTCAGTCAGGGCAACCTGCAAGTAAACTGACGACAAGTCAAAGGTACTTAGGAACTTTGCAGCTCCCAGCCGGTCAATGAGCTCATCAGTTTTGGAGATGGGTTTAGCGTCAGTCATGGTGACTGAGTTGAGCCCTCTGTGATCCACTTGGAACCTGAGTTCTAGGATGGTGCCCGGTAGTGTGGCTTTCGGTACCAGCACCACATGACTGACCAGGGACTACTGTAGTGCTCAATCACCCCTAATATAAGCACTTTGGAGATTTTCTCCTTAATGCTAGCCCTCACTTTGTCTGACAACCTGTACATCTTGTTTTTCACAGGCATACTATCTCCAGTATTAATGTAATGGGTACACAGATTTGCAAGCCCAGGGGTGAGGGAGAACAGAGAGGCAAACTATCTCAACAGCTGGTGACAGTCCCTATGTTGTTCTGGAATCAGAGTGCTCCTTGGAGGATGAGACATCAAGGAAAGGTTCCCTCTCCTTTTCCACCCCATCATCTGATACCAGGCGCGTGGTGACCTCTGACTTTTAATAGTGCGGTTTCAGGCGGTGACATGGAGTATCCATGAGAGGCTTCTAGGAGTATTAAGGTCCACCAGATAGGTGACCTACTAGTTCACTCACTCACCTCACAGGGCCCAGACCAGTGGTCTTGAAGGGCCATTGGATCCACCGGTTTCATAACCCATACTTTTTGGCCAGGTTGCAATTAGACCAGGGTGATCTTTTAACTGTACCACAACTTCATAACTTCCTGGTTGACTTCTATGTTCTCAGAAGACTTTTTCCAAAATGTTTGCAACTGGTTCTGGAAGATCAACATGTAGCTGACTACATCCTAGTTAGTCTTCCTGGGAGCTTTCTCCCACCCCTCCTTCACCAAACTCAGATTACCCTAAACAGGGTGGATATAGAGTATGAATGTGTTATACCCAACTTCTTTATATGCTACCTCCCTATAGGAAAAGAGCAGGCATGGCAAGAGGACACCCTACTTCTGCCTCATGGGCTTAGGAAGTCCTATAATCATGCCCTTGAGGGTCTTGTTTAATCTCTCAACAAGCCCATTTGTTTGAGTGGTATAGGTTATGGATAACTTGTAGGTTACCCCAACTCATCCCACTTAGACTTCATGTACGCTGACATGAAGTTGGTGCCTCTGTCAAACACCCCTACTTTGGGGAATCCCACTCAGGTAAAAATCCCCATCAGGGTCCTAGGCACAGCAGGTGCAGTTACAGACTTCAGATGAATGGCCTCTGGTTATTTAGTGGCATGGTCCACCAAAGCCAGGATACATCTGTTACCCAAGCAAATTTTGGGGCCTAGGGCCCCAACAATGTCGATGCCCTCCCTTTCAAAGAGGGTGCCAGAAAAGGGAACCATGGGTGCCTTTAGCTTTTTTCCTGCTTTCCCCCTGGCCTGAGCGGTGGGATACGATGTGTAGAATGTGTATGAGGCTGTCTTTAGGTGGGGCCAATAATTGTGAATGGCAAGTATGACAGACGTCTTGTCCTACCCCAGATGTCGTGCAAGGGGTGCATCATAGGCCAGATGCTGTAGGAAAGCCCTGTAGCACTGGGGGACCAACAACACAAGGGTTGTCTTAGACTATAAAGAAAGCCTTTCTCCAAATAGATGAGGTGATCTCCAGAGGTGTTACCAGCTGCCTGGGCTTCAGCTTGATAACTCAAACCCTCTAGAGTTAGGCACTCTTTCGGTCCCTTGTAAAATTCCTCTCTGATGGGTCCACCCTCAAATTGCCACCCAACAAGCTCAGGCATGTCCCCCAGGGTTGCAGTGTCCTCCCCAGAAAGCTCCAGGCTAGCCCCCTCAGGTGCTCCTTCAACCTCATCTGCTGGGGTTTCAGGGGCTGGTTTCCCACACCCCTTGCCCTACCTCTTCTTAATAGTGATCTAGACCATTCTTCCAGGTTTCCTTGACTTCCCTCTTGGGCAGCCATGTATCATCTGGTGAACTAATGGGGTAAAAATGTCAGGTGGACCGAACCCACTTTTGAAGCATGTCCTGTGTGTTTAACTGTAAACTATGAGTCCAAGTAGCACCTCCACACCCGTGGAGGTGTCTCTCTGGGCACTGAAGTTTGGTGCTGTGAATCACAGCAAAATTACACAGAAAAGGTTCTCAGAAACAAATATTGATGTGTATGTTTTTAATCTTCAAAACATAGACCCATGGAAAGACTTAATCTCCATTGTTGTTTTCAATCCAGATAAATCAATGAAAGTATTGCAGCATACATAATCACTGTTGTTTGTACATGAATTCCTTCCCTATGCATTTCGGCACCAGGGCCTTCATCAGGGGAATATCTAAGAAAAATGTAAAACAGACAACATAACTATTGGGGAATAACCACTGGGTAAGACCATCACCAGAAAGTTCTGAAAAGGATTCACGGTGCATATCAGAAAAGTGAAGGGCTCCCTTCTACAAAAAGCGTGGTGAATAGTAATCATGCTCGGTGAGATAAATATAAATGTCAGGGTGATACGTATCAAGGTACCAAGTGACGCGTTTAACCGGTGTAGAAAGTCAAGCGCAAAACATTCATGCTGTCAATACGGGTGTGTGTACAGGATTGGGTAATGCTCTCAGGTATATAAAAGGCTATGGAGCTGCTGCGCAGTGAGACTAGAATAAAACATCCGTGAACCATTAACCCCTTCCATGCTAATGACGGCCGGGAGCCGTCATGGCACACAATGCTCGTGTGCTGATGACGGCTCCCGGCTGTCTTGACCGCAACCGCGATCGGAATGTGCCCAAGGGGTTAAATGCAAGGTCATGGAAAGGTGAGTATTGACCGATGTTAAACCCATGGAGCCTTGGACTTGGACTGCCGGTCTCACCGCGTATCCATGTCGCATTACCAGCATACATTGGTAAGCACTTAGCTTTTTCTTTACCAACACAAGTCTTTTTTGTTGGGTTTTACATCGTTCACTACTCACCTTTCCACAACCTTGCATTTAATGGTTTACATCAATATTTGTTTCTGAGAACCTTTTCTGTTTAATTTTGCTGTGATTCACAGCACCAAACTCCAGTGCCCAGAGAGACACCTCCACGGGTGTGGAGGTGCTACTTTGACTCATATTCTTCACGCTCCCGAGCGGGGAACGATTTTCTGGAGCACGGCATACGTATTGAACTTGATTTAACAACACGCAGTGCACGATCTTACTTCTTGAATATCATATACTTTAACTGTAAACTATCACAGAATGCCCCTATCTACCTAAAACAACATGGCAGATCATTTCTTCCACTGTGTAGCGCTTTCTCTATCCACCCACAGGTGTGACTATAATAATGAGAAAAGCCTCCATTGTGGTCACTCCGAACCAGTTATGGGGTAACTCCCACTGTGTTTGGACACAGGTTGTCTATGAAAACAAAAGGGAGGCACACCTAGGTGTGAGCTCCTTCTGCCAGTGACAGCGTATGCATTGTTTGAAGCTCATGGAGCGGGTGTGCACCCCAGGCTGTCCTACTCTGGGAGGAAAACATTTCCTCACACCCAAGCCCTTTGTCCACTGCCTGGGAGCAATCCATATCTCACCACAAGGAAGCCACTGGACACTGACAAAAAGGCACTTTTGACTGAGAAAAGAAAAGAAAACATTTCTAAAAGTGTGATTTTCAAAATAGTAATATAAAATCAGACTTTTTTTTTTGAAAATATGTTTATTGTCACAGCAAGGTCACCTTCACATGTATATCCACTGCATTATATAATTTCTGTAGCATATATTACGGTGCCAGTTGCATATCATAACCAACAGTATAATTTTCCCCTTTTTGTCTGTACCCTCCATGACATGAAGTGTTATCACAATTTTCCATTTTGGTTAAACTCCCCCCCTCCCCCCTCTGCACTTACATATGATACAGAGTATCCTCTGATGAGCACTGTCCACATTGGTATTGTCCTTGACATGATACACACTTGTCATACGCTATCCTTGTGCAATGCAAGTACAATGTAGGTTACATCCGAGTCCTGCATCCCGTACTCCGGGCATGTGCCTCATGGCGTAATACATCCGGTAAAACACAAACAATTGAAGAAGGGTCTGAGGGAAATTTAAAGACCTGCCCAGTTCGTATCCCCTAACTGTAATCCTAACAACAAAAGAACCGGGTGTCTATAACGGAGCTTCAAGTACTCCGAGCTGCTGCAAAACTCCTACATAAGTGAGTTAGGCGCTAATAGAGCTACATAAGTCTCTATATCAGAATATGTGCCAGGACAAACCTGTCGAAGGACCTACTGAGATTGTTGGTAAGACCCGTACAGAGATGTGTTGGATTCCCATCAAATAGGTATGTAGATCAAGTGTTCTCATTTGGTCTTCCAAAAATGGGGTGGTATGTCTCTTGATCAATGAGACCCATCCATCGCCCTTACTCAATTGGGTCGCACCATCAATCGCTAAGGTACCCATGAACAAATGATAAAGATGGGATCGAGTGCAGTGCAAAAATCAAAAGATGTGTGAGTTAAAAACAAGGGGTAAAAGGATCAATAGGCGAAAAACTCTAATGTAATTTGTCCTTTCCCTCAAACAAACAAGAACAATGCAGAGGAAGCAGTCTAAACATATAACTGCATTTACAAGGCCAACATGTTTCAGCCGGTAGGGACAAGATCCCATGGCTTTCTTCAGGGCCAGAGTTCTAAGCATTAGCTACTGCATACATAAAGTGAACGTAACGACATTCTGTAAAGGATATACATAAATAGTCCAAAATCGTGTTCCTCTGTACCAAACGGTGTCTCTTACATCTGAATAGTACAGGGAGTGTACCTCACCTCTCCTGGAACCCAGCTCAGGAAAAAGGAGGCCCCGCTCTGTCCGGCGTTGTCTCATCGCAGGACCCGAGCTTGGTGGAAGGCCAATACATCCGGTGCCACAGGCAGTGACCCCAGCGCATTCCAGTCAACATGTCGCTGCAGCAACTAGTGGTGTGGCGTTTTCGCACATAATTCAAAATCTCCTAACATCGAAATCCAGTCTAGTGAAATTGGATTCCTACGTAGCCCCCTATGCTCTTCTCTATGCAACTCCTGTCCCTCTGCCTTCCCCCATCGCAGCACCTCTTCGAACCATTTCTCCACAGTCGGTGGTCTCACTGATTTCCAGTTCATTGCTATCGATCTTTTTTTCAAGTAACAGCGCTATATCCACAAATCTTGTGGCCACACTCCTCTTCTTTTCTTTGTGACCCAGCCCCAGCAGACTGTATAGTGGTGACTCATAGGGCCTGTCTGGTGCTATCTCAGCTAAAATGTGATGGATTGTACCCCAGTAATATCGCAGCTTGGGGCAGTCTAAAAACATATGTAGTAGTCCCACATCGTCACGGTGGCATCTGGGGCACCGGTCTGACGCCTCAGTTAACACCGCATGTATTCTGTGGGGGGTTAAATATGCCCTATGGACTATCATGAGCTGAATAAATTTGAACTTAGGGTTGCGCGACACTTTTTTGGGGATCTTTAGTATCTTTTCCCATTCTTTGTCTCCTATGTCTCTGCCCACGTCTCCCTCCCAACGTGTACGGAGGGCTTCCAACGGTAACGCTTTACTCGCTCTGATACCCTTAGTGAGTCACTTTGTTAGGTGGCTGCCCAACCCCATGAGATATTGCATAGTGAATAGCGCATTCGTTGTTGGTTCCAAGCCGTCTCTCGCCCAATGCGTGGTTATGTAGTGTGTTACTTGTGCGTGTAGTAGGAACAACGAACTCTGCGTCTGGTGCAATTGTGTGAAGTCTGCGTGGGAAAGAAGTCTGCCCTCCGAGAAAAAATCCCCCACTTGCTGCACCCCTGCCTCTTGCCATTGCCGCAGCCTACGCTCCGTGAGTACGCCGGTTCCCAGGGGGATACCCAGCAAAGGTATTGTGGGTGCGTACGCCGGTTGTTTGCTAGTGTATCTAACCGCTGCTCTCCACTGCTTGATCGCCAGTCGAAGCAAGGGTGGGGCCGATTCAGGTAGTTTAGCCTTAGGGAGCAACAGTCGGTGTATACTTCCCCGGGTCCTGTCCGCCTCTGTCATATTCAATTCATGCAGGTTACGGCCCACAAGCCAGTATGCTAACCATTGTAGCTGGCAGGCGTATCCGTACGCTATCAGTTCGGGAACCCCCATACCTCCGCCATCCGTTGGGAGCTGTAGTTTGGCTAGACTTATGCGTCTTCTGCCCGTGCCCCAAACCAATTCCGTCAGTATCGTGTGTAGGTGTGGCCGTGGATAGTAGGATGGGCAAGTTTGTAAAGAAATATATTAGTCTAGGCAGGACCACCATTTTTGAGATTGCCACCCTACCAGCAACCGACAACGGCAGAGTGTTCCAGAAGCGTACTTGTGACTTTAGTGCAGTAAGTGCTTTACCCAGGTTCCCTTCCAGGAGATCCTGTGCGTCCCTATAGACTTGAATGCCTAAGTATTTAAAGGTCACTGGCGCCATTTGGAACTGATACGGTTCGAACTGCACGTGTGTGTCTCCTCCATTCCCGTGGAAGGTATACCCGTACGATTTAGATGCATTAATCTTAAGGCCTGACAATCAGTAGTGTAATCAATTTCGATAGGCTTGAGAGGTCAGAGCACATTCACTGTGGCCTAGTTACTAGTGCCCCAGCGCGCAGAGTCAAAAATCCATCAGCATCAGTCCCAAAACAATTAGGGTGACCATAAAAAAAAGGCATTTTCTTACATGCTCCTCCCCGTCTCATTATCTAAGGGGCAAAAAACTGGAAAAGCCTTCTGCATTGGCATGGTCAGTCCCAGGTCTGTGGTCCAGTGCAAAGTCCATAACCTGCAGGGAGATGGACCACCTCAACACGTTGTGGTTTTTCAGTGCCCAAGCAAAAGCTTAAGGAGGCTGAAGCCCAATCCCCTTTGTTGTACTTCTCTGTAGACAACTAAAAGGCAAGCAAATAGGATATTCCATGTCTGACAGAGTTTCTCAGGCAACTCCATAATCATACCTTTTAAGCAGCCGCGGTCGGTAGGGGAGTACCTGCCGGGGCGGTGATGTGGGGAGGGGGAGGGGAGGGGAGGGGAGGGGCAGGGTGGGGGTTAGTAATGTATAGATAATGGATGTTTGCAGGTAAGTAAACATATAAATAAATCAAATGAATTTTGTTGCGTGCACTGCATTGCATTTGGGTATGCTGTGCATGCAACGACATTCGTTTGATTTATTTATATGTTTACTTACCTGCAAACATCCATTATCCATACATTACTAACCCCCAACCTGCCCCTCCCCCTCCGCACGTCACCGCCCCGGCAGGTTCTCCCCTACCGACCGCGGCTGCTTTTAAGATCTTGTTGACTCGCTCGACAAGACCATTGGTTTGGGGATCATAAGATAGGGTGAACTTAGTATTCAAGTGCACTGATATGAAGTCTGTCCCTGTATCTGATTTTACCTCCTTGGGGGAACCCTACTCTGATAAAAATACCAAACAGGGCTCCGACCAACATGGGCACAGTTACTGCCTTAGATGTATGGCTTCAGGGTACCTAGTGGCATGGTGCTCCACCACCACAATGAACCTATTCCCTGAAGCAGTGTTGGATTCCAGGGGACCAACAAAGTCAATCCCCACCCTCTCACAGATGTTCTAATCACAGGTAGTGGAATTTAGGGCGCTTTGGGGTTCCCTCCTATCTTGCCACTGGCTTGACTTGACAGGTGATGCAGAAATGACAGAACTCCTTTACTTTCTCTGACATCTTAGATCAGAAAAAGAGATCAACAAGCCTGTCCCAGATTTGGTCTGTTCCAATTGCCCAGCCAAGAGGATGTCATAGGGTAAGATAAAGAGGAAGAAACTGTACTGGTGGGGGACTATCAATCTCCTGATTGCCCTAGGCTTTAGGTCCTTAGCTTCACTGTACATGCCACCCTCATCCCAGTAGATCCTGTGGGTTCCACTGTTATCCTCCTACTCCAGGAGTTCACCCTGTCATGTAGTTCCTATCAATATATAGGATCTGTGCGCGTACACAACATAAACTAAGGGATTAGTGTCCAAACTGATTCCAGACACTCACGAAGGATATGTTATCCTTTAGACCAGCTAGCTCAGAGTGCCACTATTAGCCCCCTAACCTTACCAAGGAGCAAATAGTTTCTAGCAACTATCGAACATGGCAACCCTTGACCCTTCAGGGAAAGTGGAAACAGTGCAGTACTTTTCGCTCAGTTACTCATGCTCACTTCTTCTCAGAGAGGTATACAGAATAAACAATGGGGATATTTACAATAAGTATTTATTGAACCAGCGTCATTCTAGTATAAAATACGTGTGCTGATACAGCTATTAGACAGACACAGATATATATGATTGCAAGCACCGACAGAGCAAATAAAAGGTAGAATTCTAAAATGGTGCTAAAACAGTGAATATATGCAGGTATATAGATACATAGCAATAATCAAGCGTACTCTTAAGATGCAAACCCTAGCTAAGTGTGCCTAGCATGTATATAAGCGTGAAACCAAGAATCCTCCTTGGGAAGAGCCAACCCCATTACCCGATGGGAAAGTACGAAGGACCCTTCTTGGTTCTGAGTTGGACACCCCGCAAGGGATGTCAGACCACTGCGTGCTGGAGGTTCGGCGTGAAGGGACTCCAGCATCTCATGTCAGCATGGAAGCTTCTCCTCTGGTATACCCAGGAAAGATGTTTTGCTTATATACCCAAAAGGCACCATCAGGGGTCTACCTAGATGTGTAATGGTACTGTGGGCCTGTCATTCAAGGATGACAATAGCAGTGACCTTTGTACAGATTAATTATACAGAAGATGGTAATCCTGTAGTGTGATACTAAGAATCCTCATGCATAATAAATTAGGCTAGTTTTCGAAGAAAACAACACAACATTTATTCGGCACATAACTAGGTAAAAGGTCAGTGTCAGAGCCGTTATGTAGAGCAAGGTAGGACAAATGTAGGTAAAAGGTTGTGCATCTACCTAGGCCTATATTGGGGTATATTGGGACTCATAACAACCCTGCCAATGAAAGCATTCAAAGGTTGGGCATGTTCTCTGTGCTTGACAGAATTATTCACTGGATGGTCCTCCTGCCCAATGAAACTCAGAGTTCTGACAGGTCTTTCAAGGTAAGCTCTTCTTCCCTTTTAGTCTCCTGATCTTCCCCCAGGGGTCAAATGCCTTCTGGGTCGTGGAAAGTTTTGAGCCTGGTTTTTCACACTTCATTCCCTTCCCCATGATTGTCAGATCCTGGGCCATTTTTCCAGACTCCAGGTTCCCCTGTTTTCCTCACAATCTATATGGGCCCTTGTGGCCATACACACCCATTGAAGCAGGCCCAAAAATTATTTAAGAGTCTTCCTTCCACCTTAGTCCAAATATAGGTTGATAGGTTGTTTCCTAACAGACAATCCGTTGGAATGGTAAGGCTCACAGCTACCTTCTTCCGACCATTAACCCCTCCCCACTCAAAGTTGACAATTGGCATGGTATAAAGGTTTACCGCATTGTAAGTGTTGACCATCCTATGGGAGAGCATTTGGATAATCAGCTCTGGAGAAAACAGCTGATCCACCACTGCAGTCATGTTGGTGCCTGTATCCCTCAAAGTCTCCATCCTTATCCTGTTGATGATTGGCTATTGCCTCTAGTTAAGCATGCTGGTAGGTAAGCCAGCCAGGGCTTTAACATCAACAGCACGCTTGGAGACTAAGCTTTACCAGTGCAACCCCTGGTTTCCCCAGGGCAAACTTACATCACTATTCCTGCACTAGCATGCCCTAGGACTGCCCACCAGTGGGGGGCTTTTAAGAATAGACTGAGTCTCCTTTCGTATTTCCTAGCTTCTGACAGTCCAGGCATACCCCAGCCTTCATGGGGTCAAAAGATTTCTTCCCACTAGAGTTTTGAAAAGGCACGGGACTGCCCTTCTTGAACAGACTTCTGGGACCCTTCTTTTTATACTTGCGATGTCCTCTTTTCCCTGAAGGTGGGCTGAAGCCCCTTTCTTAAGATCACCCCCTGGGTCTTCTCAGACATTCTAGTACAAACCACATGTTAGTGGCCATACCAAGCTATCTGGAGCCAATATACTTGGAATGTACTAAATGCTTGTGTAGGTCTGAATGGCAATTACTCATGATTAGATTATATATTCCATCATAAGTAGTAACCGTATAGCCTTTCACACAGCCTTCTAGTGCCTTTAGTGAACCATCTACAAAGTCAACCTAGGATTGTTAAATGACAAGTGTGTGTGTCTAAACTTCTTCTGGTATAATTCAGGTGGAAGACCAAACTTCTGCACAAGGGCATCCTTCATGTGAGTTTAGGAGTCAGCTACTCTCTTCTAGAGCCAGGAGTGTATCCCTGCTCTGTGTTGGTACTAACCCACACAGTAAGGCTCTCCAGTGCTGCTGACCCACCCTGCCCATTCTCAATACAAAACTAGACACAATACCCTTTGGCCAAGTGAAGGGTGTATGGCCCCCCTGTAGACACCTCACAATTGCTGCCGTCATCTTCTTTGGACATAACTCTCAGCCTGGTCTTCTTTTTTGCCTAGGCTGATTTATTTTCTTTTAGGGACAGTTTATTTTCCTCCAGAGCTATGGCTGCCAGTTTGGCCTGCAGCTCTATTTCTGATTGCCTGTCATTGAGCTCCAACTGGTGGTTGATGAGCTATTTTGCTGACAGAATCAATTTCACTTCCAGCCCTGGATGGGGGACCAATGAATCCTTGTTGGGACACATTGTCCCCTTATCCCTTATCCTCTAGAGTTGCCTCTTCTTCAGATGGGATCTGTGCTTGGCGTGATTCCTCCAAAGCACTGAGAGCCTTCTCAAAATCTGTATTGTTGGCATTGTGGCCCATCTTCAACTGTTACTCTTTGCATAGCTCCTTCATCTCCACTATTGTGAGGGTTGCCAGATCCAACTCCATGTTACATTAGATTTTCAAAAAGCTGCAAAATTTGGAATCAATAATGATTTACAAAATTCAAAAATGACCCAATCAAAGACCTGCTGCCAATTAAAAATCAAAAATCTATTTTTGTTTCAGTTCAATTTACGGATTTTCAAATCCCAACTTAATAGCTGAGTAGTACACCATATACTACATACTAGGGAATTCTAGGTCATTTAAATATACCAATCAGGAGTTAAGTCAATTTCGAAAGGCTATACAGATCTGAGCGCATGCAAAGGAGCCTTTTTAGCATTCCTCAGAGCACAGAGTCAAAAAGCATCTGCATCAGTCCAAAGAAGAAGTGGATAAAATACAAAAAGAGATATCGGCTTATAGGAAACTATCCTCCTTCAAGATCACACAAATTGAAAACAAAATTTGTTTGCATTAGCATCAAATTCATCATAAAGCCTACAGTTTGTTAATAAATGTCTAAATAAATAAACACCAACAAATTTGAAAGTGTGTTTAAAATCCACAGTCTATGTAATTTCTTTAATGTTTTATTTGAATTTTTGATCTAAATACATCAATACAGACATCAGGGGACATAATTCATTCGTAATCATATTGTAATTGACAATGCAGTAGATCATGGTGAAATTAATGTGCTCAGTAATGAGCAAGATTATATAACTGGTTCAGAATTCAAGGGATAAGCACACAGTTCGATACACAGTGTATTACGGGCTCACGACTTGGGGACCGACTCTCGCTTTAGCAAGAAGGAGCTGAGCGGTACTCAAAAATGCTTTGGGTGACCCTTAACATGCACTACTTCAATGTATTCACCCATCCGTTCATTACAATAATTCAAGTCTTGAAGCCATGCTGAAAGTTTATGTGGCCCATTGCTCATCCAGTGCATTACCACTCGCCTCCTAGCAAAGAGAAGTACTATAGAAACAAACCTGTGAACATTTTTAGATCTCGCCTACGCAGCGCACATGCGCTGCATAGGAAAAAGACCATTAGCCAGCGCTACACTTTTGCAGGCAAAAACGTGCCCGTGTTGCATTGCTACCAATGGCAGCACGCGCACGTTTGGCGATTCCCTTGCGGGAGCGAGCAGCGGCACCATATGTTAGTAATTTTCGCGTCCTTTTGCCTGCTCCCGCTAGGGAAACCGGCAGAGGCCCCCTCCTCTCTCCCCTCCCCCTGCTGCCGCGCCTGTTTACTTCAAGGGCAAGGCACACGCGCTTGTTTTACTAGCTCTCAGGTCGAAATGACTGTTAATTTCTTAATGCTCTTATCTGTTCTTTCCATAAATTTCCTAACCGCTTGACCTGATGTTTCATAATGACATGTTCAAATGTATATGCATATTTCTTTTTAGGAAAAATCTGATATCAAGTAGTAAAAAAACGCTAAACACAGTTTACCCATGCCAACTTTTAGACTTTAGTTTGACAGAATCAGCTTGGATAGCAACTATTATTAAATTTACATAGGTACATTTCATTTCCATCACACACCGTTTGCTATCATGTAAAAATGAAACTGCCGCGCTACGCATTCCCTCTTTCATCCAAGGGAGTTGTTTTGGCTTCCCATGTGTTCTCTCAGCTGAACTCACCCATGACTCTGGCTCTGACTGGCAACCTCTGCTGGCTTTTCCTGGGCGTCTGCTTCTCTGACACACTGCGCGGTGCACTCTCTACTCACGCGACAGCTCTCGCGCTGAGTCCTCCACTTTTGATGCCTGAATGACTCCGTCCTCTCGCGCAGCCAAGAAAAGAGCCTTCTGCTGTACATTCCAATGCCTTAAAGCGTCAGCTTCCGCCGTGCCTTCTCCCATGCCCACCCCATGCAGGGCTGGGTTCTCGCCCATTGTGGGGCTGGCTCCGGCCATTCTTTGGCCTGTATGGGTCAGTCCATCACTGCCACACAAAGGCACTTGTTTCGTGAGCCACTTGTAAGGCAATAAGTGAAGACACAAAGCAGAGAGCAAAGGTCTGCCAGGCCTTTCTGCGCCTCAAGGTCTGTGTCTAATTCTAATGGGAAGAGTCTATGGGAAAGTTCAAGATTTGCCAGCAGTCTCCCAAGGTGTGTGTGACAGTGCAGGAGACCTTTCTGGGAGTTTTAATTGAGTGTTCTCAAAAAGAAAAATGTTCGTGTATCAGTTAGTTTTTGGTTGTATTTTATATAAAACAAGTAGCGTTACACTGTTTCTACTCACTAGTAAATGTTCATTATTTTTGTTATTGTCATAGAACAGAAACCATTGTAGTTCTGTTGCTGCAGATCCTAGCTTTGGTCAATGTTATTAGTATCAGTACCCTCCACGCTATTGATTTTCAGAGTTCCCATGTCACCAAAGAGTGAACCTGCCATTGTTGTTTAAGTATATTTGTTCAATAGTGCTCGATAAAAAGATTCCGGGTGTCATGCCTGAGGTGCTTGGCGACCTTCACAATTCATACATTTTCCAAAAGCAAACGCATGCGACATTCATCACCTCGAAAGCGAGAATTCCATAATGCTTCAAAATGTGGATTTCAGTCCAGATCTTGATGGAATTTGTGAAATCACAGGAAACGTAATGTATGTCATACCCTTGACTTCATTCAGAGAGGTACATGCATTCACACGGTTGCTTTAGAGCGCTATGAGGCATTAACTACAGCGCCAAAAGTACTACTCATTTTCAAAGGCACCTCCTTAAGCGTAAATTCCATAATGGTAATAAAATGTGGGCTTGAAATCCACGTGAAACTTGTGAAATCACAGTAACTGTATTTAAGAAAGTGTCTAGGTTTTATTCAGAAAGCTACATGCATGCAGGCGGTTGGCGTGGATCACTCAGGAGTATTAAACATAGCACCAGGACTATTATTAATTGGCGAACACTGCACTATACATTACATAATCTAATATAAAGTCAGCACTGTGACACAATAATTTCTGACGGTATAAAAGAGAAGGGAACCAATGAATGATTGTTATTTGCAGGAGAGCGCTTGTGACCCAGGTCAGGGGAGCAGGATCCGTGGAGGTTTCCAGACTGCGCCACTGCAAGCAAACTGCCCCTTGCACAAGCGGATGGTAGGGCTGCAGTGTCTCCAGGCTGTTTTGGGTGGGCAGTCTCATGTTCTGACAGCAGGATATAGAGGGAGAACCTTCTAATCACGACATGCCGGTTGTTAAATGCCTGGTAAACATGTACCGACAGCACCCCCCACACCATCCTCTCCTTATATCTTTCGTGGTGCACATTATCACCATGGCTCTGCTTGCCTGTTGCCACGTTAGGTTAAACATGAGCGCTGGTTCGTGAAGGCAAAATACATTTGACTCTTCACAGATGGATGCCTATCATTTTTCAAAGAGAAATATATTGGAGCTAAATTTCCCCCACCTTTATGATGGAAATGTTTCTATGCTTTGTTAAGTGCATTTCATTTGTTTTATTTTTATAGGCCATTACATAGCACATACCTACTGTATGGGGGCTTAGGAGTGCTGTATACTTCATAGCGATATGATGGTCTCGCAGTTCCCGTCAGTGCCTGGCAATGCCTTATTTGAGGTGGTGCACTAGGTCATACATGTGACATAGGCACTTCGTCATAGCCATGCCAAGCAAAGTAGAGCAGTTTGATTATGGGAAAGCAAGCAGTGGGGAGATCCCGGTGGGAAGGCAGATTACTATATTTTAAAGATGACAAACGAAGTCCAGAAGAACAACATATTCTTTATTTCATATAAAAGGCACAGAGCAGTCCACCAGCGACCAGCCGCAACTGTAGCAAGCTGTGGCTGCCCACTTGTGAACCCTGGATCAAACTTGCAACTCAGCATTCTTTACGAATAAGGAACAGCTGTACATTTAGATGGATGGATTATAAAAGACACCTCGCTTACTATAAAACACATTAAATACAAACACTCAATCATCAATATTTCCAGAGCTCCTGACCAGCATTGTCCTCGGCAAATTCCACAGTTTGCCATCTGCGGTTCTAACCTCATTGAACAATTTCTGGATCACTTGAATTGGTTCTGAACATCCATCTATTTCCTTTACCTCTCTGTTTAATGTCACCCTTATAAGTTCTTCCACCTTGACCTCCACAAACCTGGATGTTTTATTTCAGCTCTCATGTCTCTCCATTTTTCATCACTGCTGCCTTATCCACCAATATCTTCTGGGCATATCTAATTCACACTGGGCATAACCCCTTGTTTGTTTTCCTACCCCAAAGGGTTATTTATGGAATAATTCAAGTTGTGCTGTGTGTTGTTACTTCTAGCCTGCCCTCCAATCGCTTCCTTCAGTCTACACCTACAGTAATTTCTATTTCAATTCCATTTTCAAAGTGCAGTGTAGCCTCCCTGCGAAAACCATTGGTCTTGGGCTTGTAGGATGCTGAGCACCTGAGCTCTACACAATTCCTTGCTAGAAAATATGCCTTTTTATTCATAATTCTTTATTTATCATTTTCAATTCGGGGGAAATGAGCTCCCACGTTGCTTTGCTTTTCCAAGTACTCAAGGACAACAGTACACATCACAGGTGCAACAAATAGTACCGTCTGAGATGCAGTAACACCTTGGATGTGTTGAAATCAAAACCAAAGATATGCATAACTGTACAATTCCAGCCGGCCCTGCAGGCCCAGCGTCTGACTGGTAACAGGTAGCTGAGAGATCCTCCTGCACTGGGCCAGCAGCCACCACTCTAAAAGGGATGCATTGCAGAATGGGGGTGGGTAGGTCCTGGCAGGACGGATACAGTGTAATGTGGGTACCTGCAGCAAGTTAGTATGGTCTCCGCAAAATGAGTGGAGGGACAAGAGAAAAGAAGAACAAGCATTGGCATAGACAATAGGTCTCGCCTTTGGGACCTTATAAGTGTTTAGGCATGCAACACTTGATGTTGTTGCACCGAGGATATTGTGCTGGATAACTAAACACTTATAAGGTCCCAAAGGCGAGACCTATTGGCTATGCCAATGCTTGTTTGGTATGAGAGAGCCCAGAAAAGAAAGCGCCACTGATGGAATGATAGACCCACAGTGATCACTTTCAGGGTTTCGAAAGCTTCTTCCCACAGCTTTAGTGCTAAGAGACAGGACCATGACATATGCAGAATACCTGCTTTTGTCACTCAGCAATTTTGCATTCCGCCATACCCCCTGCTGAAAATGTAGTTTAGCGATCTAGAGTGTCATACCATTGACTTTACTTTTTTTACATGCCATCGCCTATGCTGTGTTTTGTATGCGTTTTGTTTATTATGATAATCTGGTATGAGACAGTTTACCTCCTTGCCCACTACACTTTCCCAGACATGTTTTGCAGCATCAGGGCCGATAGTAACATGCGCTGTGCTCTGCTTTTTCTTTTCAGATAAGCTGTTTTGTGAGTATACACTCAATCCTACCTCTGTCACTGGCAACTCTGAACAGAAACATCCTTTTCACGTTGTCCATTATGAGATAGACATGTTTTTTTGATTCTACATTGCGCTTTATCCTTCTGATTTAAACATTTACACAGACGAATGTCATTGCTAATGCAAGTATTTTTCTTTTGCCTTGATCTTAGCTCTAATGATTGCAACTTTTGTTGCAAAATGAACTGCTCTTGTAATCAGTAGCAGCATGATGTTACTTACTCACAGGTGCGGCTCACCGTCAAGGCGGGGGAGCATCGCCTCACTGCTCTCAGAGCAGGAAAAAGGAGAAATAAAATGATAATAACATAGGCATTATAATTTTAATTTTCTGAGTCACGGGCTGAGGTAGGGTGAGGTGGGGCTTGTGCCAGAGGGGAAGGAGAGGTTCATGTGCTTAAGTGCGTGTGACAGTTTGGCTGGCCGTCTTGTGCCGGCTAAACAGGCATGCACACTTAGCATGTTCTTCACTGGGCTGTGATACACAGCCTGGGTGGAGAACATGCCCAGGCTCCCTGTCTCCATCTGAGTGCTGAACTACGGTGCTCAGACCAATCACAACGCTGCATTGCAGCATTGTCATTGGCTCAGTGGGGCCAGTGTGCTTCCGCGACTCGTCAGCGAAGCAAGAAGGAGGAGAGACGGAGGTGGCCGTGAGGCGATAAGTGGTTTTTTAAAAATGTTGTTCCCCTCTGCCCCCAATCCTTCCACCCCGTTCCCTGCCCGCCGCCACTGCTTGGTCCCCAAGCAATTCTGCCCTGAATGGTGAGTTGCATGTATACAGCTAACCATAACAGAAGTCTAGGACAGGGAAGGGGAATAGGTCTTAGTGAAACAAACTACTTTGCTAAGTTCTGTTCATGCTGAAGGTTGTAGACGATTTGGTTTCTGACAACGACATATGATTTCTTTCTCCTACCGCTTTACAAAGAAGAAGTTTTCTGTCTCTGCTTCCAGAATCTAGACTAGAACAATGAATCTCTAGCTTGAACCTCTATATATCCTTTCAAAATGCATGCAAGAGGAAAAGAAAAGTCATAAGTGAATTCAGTTTACATAAGCCTTGATGTCTTTACGCTTATACAACCTTGGATTTATCTTTTTATATCTGGTTACACGTTACCATACCTCTCTCACTGAATCGTACTATATTATCACACAATCTGTTTAGAAATCTTCATTGTGCTTTTAAAATCCCCAAGCATTGCACTTCAGTGTTCTTGATCTTGTAACCTTAATGAAAAGATAGATCCTTACATACAATAAGATGGGCCAAGAATCAAAATGTACTTACTAGCAAACTCCTAGGCTCTGTTTTTTATTTTTATGGACTTGTTATGGACAATGCTGAACATACAATGATGGTAATCAATGCAATCTATTTACATGTTCTCACCGTTTGGTCACATTTGTTGTCATGTATTTTCGTTTTTTAAATATTAGCAATAGTTTTATTATATGTATGAATATGTTCACAAAAATGCATATTCATATTTAAAATTCAATGTGCATTCAAAAGTAAAAATTGTCAAAACCTCAAAACAGCATTCTTTCTTCTCATATGTACTTATTTCACTTCTTTTGTTATTCTTGTCCACCTTCTCCTCCATGTTTACCAGCCATGTTTACTGCTTATTTGCCTTCTCCAATGAAACTGGTCACCAGGCCCTAAAAAATGCAATACTTTTCACATAAGAGTTTATTCGTATACATAACATAAATTCTAATTAAAATACACAACGAGTATGTGGCTGAACTACACATGAAAGGCATTTTCTATTACATCAAACAACGAATACATATATTCATAAAAATAAGAAAAACAAAGGGGCATATTACCAAGGGCCCTTATCGACTTTTTCCAGCTACAGCGGCGATAATTTGATCGCCCTATTACCAAGCTGTCGCTAACACCAGTTAGCGACAGCTAATAGGCGATAGCGGGCATTTAGGGGTCCACTTTGCATGTCAGCGATAATTATCGCTAATGACATGCAAAGTGGGCGTGCCAAGATGTTAGCGACTGAAAACAGTCGCTAACATCGCTATCTCCTATTACCTACAAAGGCGTAGTTTTGGAAATATTTGCGCTAAGCGCGAATATCTCCAAAAGCTAACACCTGCCCAGAGCAGTTCTTAGCCATGTTATCCAATGGGAGGTGGATAACATGGCTAAGAGCATTGTCACGATAATATGTGAATATCGCTGTATTTCCAGGAATATTCACGCATTTCGAATGATTTTTATAGTTTCTGAGATAAACCTTGTGGATAGCAAGGTATCTCAGCGATAAAAATCATCTTAGCGCGGCGATAAAATTATTCCCGCTACCCCTGTTTAGCGATAAATATCGCTATTGCTAGGTAATATGCCCCAAAGTTCGAAATGCAAAGCTATACATTCGTTCTTATAACCTGAATTACTCGTAAGTTAAAACGTCAATGCAAAGGGGTTGAGTGACAATAAACTGTTTCACTGACTAAAAACGAGCACTTTAAATCACCACCTCAAAGACGCATTAAAAGGAAAAAACGGTAAGTAACCGTAGGAAATCAATACCGACCACAATGCAGTTATGTTTTTTTGTGGAACCAGTCATTACAATGAAGAGCATTCTCTAAAGTATCTTCACTCTCTGTAATCTAGAAATCAATAACACGCAGGTTTTGAAACACTTTCAGGTTTTGGTATGGATAAGTGTGCAGTACGGTACCTGTAATCAAAAGCTGCTCCCATCTCCTGAAGTAAGCCATGACAGACTTTGTTATCCTTGGAGAGTCCTTTTTAGGTTTGACTTTAAATTATGCTGATACCATTCATGAGCAAACAAATTGTAATCTATACATATATAACATAATACATTAAGGGGCTTTTAGGCACTGCTTTATTACAGTGTAATTCACTGTGGACAAAGGGTCAGCCTTCTTCAGCCATTAAATCTCCTCCTACCGTCATACACATTTTGGATCAACCCTCAGGCCATCCATTCGAGTTTCAAGTGTAAGGCAGTTTGAGTGGCAGCATTTCTCCCCTTTATCCGGCATTAATCCACATTGACAGAGTCAAGCACTGGGAAGAAAAAGTAGCCATTTATTCTTGCCGGGCTACAAACTGACAAAAGAAATGCAAAATGCATTGAATTTTGAGTAGTTGTCTTTTTGCTGGGCTGTTCAGTTACACTGCAGAACATCAGGTAGGCTCCTTTCAATATCTGGATGGCTGCTGCTGGAGTGAGAATCAGTTTAAATTTAAAAGTTGTCGGCTTACCATTATCCGGGCTAATTTCCGCTCTGTTTACCTTCCTAGGGCCGCATGGATCTTTGTCTTTGTTTTAGAGAAGAGGAGTTCAACGCATCAGATAAAGTGCCATCACAATCATTAGGCTGTATGATAGAAGCAGGCATGGCTAATCCACGCGTTCCCCTTCTATGTAGCTTGAACAGCAAATTCATCTGAACAACGCATACCTTTACTACGCGTGCATTTACCACACATGCCTTTACTACTCAATCTTGTGGTAAAGGCATGATTGGTAAAGGGATGTGTGGCAAAGTTCACACCACAACCTCTCCATTCTGAGCCCTAAAACCCTGGTCCCTGCCCTATAGTTAACCCTATCACCTAAGACCTAAAAACGACTCTTACCCCTAAAACTTTTAAACTACCCTGACCCCCTCCTGCCCTGAGCCCTAAAACTCTGGCTCCTGTCCTATAAACAACCGGACCCCCGAGCCCTAAAAACTACCCCATCCCTAAAAGCTAAAACTACCCCAACACCCCCCATCCTGAGCCCTAAACAACCCTTACCCCCTTTGGCCCTAAAATCTACCACCACCCCTAAAGCTACCACCCACCTCGCAAAACCCAGCCCCCCTTACGGTCCGCGTCCTCTCCTGATCCTTCCTCTTCCTGTGCCCACTCATTCGCTCATCTAGACCGTGTACTGCCTTAACCGCGCATATGCGAGGTTAAGGCATGCGTGGTCGTGCTTGGATTGTAAAGGTCGTTTCCCCAATCATTAGTCTATTTTAAGTCAATAAAGAGAGTTAGGTATGAGTGTAAAGGGTTTTATTCATTAAGAATCTTTTAGTAGATAATTTTTATTGTCACAAGATAAATTCATCAAGTTTTAATCATTAGCATCTTGTTCAAATCAATCAATAAACAATAAGTTTAATAAAGTTCAGTAAGCTCGTTCCATAAAGGAAAGCATACCAATTCTATGAATATAGGGGAAAAGGAATCAGTCAGAACCCATAAAGAGTTCTAGTTTGATAGAGAGTGAGAAAAAGCAGAAAGCTTCAACAATAAATCAGCTTAATAGTTCGAAAATATTAAAGCAGAATTTCCCATAAAGAGATATTCAAGAAAATCAGTAGAGTGCCAGAACAGCGTGGCGTAAGGAAATAAGTGGGCAAAAAGTAGTGGATTGTGGTAACCTACTCGAGGAACACACACTTATATAAACAACACATTTCATGAAGCTTCATCATCATGGGTGTCTTCAATTCTCTTCCTGCCAATCAGCGTTCGATGTTTTCCAGGGAACAGGATCACTCCTCGTCTTTTCATCAAGAATACAATGGTCTTTAGACAGCAATGTTAAATTTGTAATTATGTTGTAGCAGTTGTGTCCTGCTGTGGGTTAGTTTCTCGTTCGGGTTCATGTATTGAACTCCCTTCGAGCCTTCTAAAATCAAATATCTAAACAATAGTATGTGTAAAAGTTGAAACATCTGCATAAGAAAAAAAAATATTTTGCAGCAACATCTACTGAAAATGAAAATACAAGTTAGTTGAAAAGGTCAAGATCAAGTTTTTTTCTTTTTCATTCTTTTTATTGAAAACTGGGCAAAGTTGAAAAACTGCGGTTACAAATTGAATCTTAATATACATCTCATGTCTCACAGCACGTTGACATAGTCATGACACCAGTACATTCAGTACATTAATTTTGGCAGAAAGTTACAATTAATTGTCCCTCACTCATCCACCTCAGTCAGAGTTTGCGTCTGACACGGTCACAGGCAGAGTACAAATGTTCCCTCTATACTTTTTCAAGGCTCCCCATACTCGCTCCCACTTTTTGGGCACCCTCGGTGCACGTACGTCACCTTTTCTACCACCATGACACCATCCATGGCTCTGCACTAGTCAGTATTTAGCTATATTACGCTTGGCAAACATCATTCCCAGCCTTGCCCAGTCCTGTGTTGCGAAGGTTGAGATCAGTGGGCTCCCAAATATTCAGGAGACATCTTTTGGGTTCTGGCAGAGCCGAAACTCCACACACTTGAGTAATGGTTTGCATAACTGTTGTCCAGTAGGACTCTATCTGTGGGCACTACCATAGAGTGAGATAAAAAGTACCCTCTGCCCCACATTAACTCAGACAAAGCGCATTTTCGGCCCCTCCTATTCTGTGTAAGGTCCCTCTGGTGTAATAAGTACGATAAAGTATTTTCAGTTGTACCAGTCTTAATTTTGAGGATATCGCTACTTCGCGTGGGGATGAGCGTGCTTCCTGCCAGTCTGTGTCATATAATTCCCCAAGTTTGTTGGACCATTTTTCACGGAAAAGTTTTGTGGGATCTGGTAGATTGTTAATAAGTTTGCGGTAGGTGAGGGAAATGGCCTTCTTGTCCATGTATTCTGTCAATAGCCTATCCTCTAATGGGGAGACCTCCGGAAGTGTGGTACCAGTAGGTATGGCTGCCATGAGTGCATATCTAATCTCTGTGTGTCTGAATATTTCGGAGGGCGCCATTTCGTACTGTTCCTGGAGGTGAGCGAAGGTAAAGATCAAGTTTAAATGCTGATTCTACATGTATGAATTCTTTATTTCCCCAATAAAACTAATTTCTAATCATTTGCCAACAATTATCTTTGTATGTGTAGAAATATTCTGCGGAAATATATGAAACGTTATGTAACTTTTACTTATTATGAAAAGCATGTCCGTTGAAAATATCAAGAGTTAAATGTTTTAGTTAGTTCTGCGTTCTTTAGACATGTTGGTTCCTGGTCAAGAAATAACCGTTTTATGCGCATTTAAGCATCCTAAGAAAATCATCTTTTCAAGCAGTATTACATAAGCCATTGAGGCCTACTACATGTAAATATGATAGCCATGTGCATTTTTTTCGCATTTTTAAACACATTTTATTTTCATTTAAGCATGCTCATAATCCAGCAGATTCATTATAACCTAAATTGTTTTGCATTTTATTTCAAACTCCCTCACTGCTTATTTAGTGTGCAGAGTGGCAGTAGTCTTCATATCACTGCAACAAAGTGGCAGAGGAGTGGGTGGCTTCAGCAGAGCCTCTGGAATTGCACAATGTGCAGCAAGGTAAACTCTGCCTGGCTTCTCATTAAAGAAACAGCACCAACTCAAATTTTTGCAAATGTTCTCAATAGTGAGGGTGGGCAAAAGTCATCCAAAGAAATGGTATGAGTTAAAAAAAAATTAAAATAAACTTTCCTGGTATATTTCAACTGGGCAAAGAAGGAGGAAACAGTGGTATCAACAAAAACAATTGTGCATCCAAATAACAGAAAACAACGTATTTCGTCCTTATCTTATAAACTATTTACCCTTCCGTTGTATGAGGACAGCGTCACCCTTCAAATATGGCTGTGTTCTTTATTTGTCATTATTGTCCCTCCTTTGTGTCTGCTCTTATGATATTTTGTGGACAAAACCCGACAGAGGCAGCTTGAAACCCATCCTGCTGCGAGTTCACTGCGATTCCATCATATGAATCACGGCAATCGAGAGGCGACATTCTATTTACTATAGGAAAAGATACTCACCGCTGCCTTTTACTCTGCGAAGTGTGAACAGAAAGGGGTTTGGCATTTACAATGGGCACAAGAGAGCTGTCTGGTGTGTGGACTGTGTCTGGGACACTAAGCTCAACTCGGCCGATAACTCCTGTAGACTTTAAACTAGTGAAACTAAAAACAGACAGCTGATGCTGGTAACAAGTCTCCCTTAAAATCGTTTCTGAACCATGCCCCCCACGCTCACCTATGCCAGTGCCCAACAAATTACTAGAGCTGGTGTATATGCCTTGCAAGAGTGAGTTTTATAGTTTTATCAAATCAACATTATACATCACAGACTAGCTGTGTTTAACATTTTGGATTATCACCTTTGCATACATTTGTTTCACCAGACGCAGCACTAACATATTTTGCAGATGTGAACGTATATTTCAAACTAATGTGTTCTTATGGACGTAGAAGTGTATTTGAAAACATAAACCCCTCTGGGGTGGAGCACTATGTTCGAAACTGGAGTTCATTTAACTCAGTGTATCCTATTTGATTTGTATTTTTGCAGATGCATTTTTGTAGTACACTGCTAAATAAATTGAAAGGTGAACCAGGGCAAGATTCTGTTTAGCCCTTTTACCCTCACTGGTGGAGTGTTCATCATTTTAAATGAAACCACCTTATAATACATTTCTGATTTGTGTAACTATAAATAACTCCTTACAATGTCTCTCATTCTCAGTTCAGTTCAAACTAGTAAAGGGCCATACACGCTCAAACAGTGTAAAAAGTGTATAAAAGGTAAGGAAACAGACAAGACAGTTAGTTGAAAGTTAAAAAGATGAAACAATGTAATACAAATTTCATGAGAAAGAATGCACAGTCATTCATATTCACGTTCATTAACTGTCTGAACAATGTGGCAGTATACACAGTTTTCAAAAATAAAGGAGAATGAATGCCTTCCTATCAGGCAATTTGAAAAGCGATACAGTCTGATATAAACTAGTAGTAAGCCTAGGCAGGATCAGGGGGTAGAAAAACGAGGGGCCTTGATGGGGAGCACCCACATGGCACCCAGGAATTTGGAAATGGCTATTACTGGGCGGGAATGCAAACAATCCGGAGGGCAACCAAGTGGCTGCGTACTACTAAAGACAAAGGGGAAAGCATTTTCTACTAAAAGTCATTTCTTATTGTTCTTTGTGATCAATATGAGCCTTCAATCTAGAATCTGATTATGTCTTTATTAATTCAAGTTTATGAATTGAATAAAATAATAGGAGATGTCTCTGTCTTGTGAGAAGAGGCAAGAAGGTGGAACCTCCTATTGAGGTTGAAATGTCTGAATATCAGGAAGGGAATGTTTCCATGCATGGGGACATCAACATGTCCTTGCTCTGATTGTCCAACTGTATGAGAAACTGATATCCGTTGTTATTGTGGGCTTTAGCGTCACACTAATCTAGCATGTGCCCAAAGGCCTAGGCTTGCCCGTGGTACTGTGAGGTCTACAGCCTGCTCGGTTACTTGGAAGGAATTAAGCATGACCTCTTAGTGGCCAGATGACTACTCTGAGTAAGTTTCACAAATTGGTGGTGGAACTGCGCAGAGTTTTTGTTAATCATTAGTTTGACCAGCTCTTTTTCTGTGTATCAAGAAAGTGCAGTTTAGTTACTGCTCTGTTGTAAAGTTCCACTATTATGTCAACACCAGATCCCTGTGCTAGACTTCTGTCTGCATGTTTGTACATGTGCAGTCAGTGTGTCACACATGTATGGTAGTAATACTGGGACAAGTGGGAACCTTTTTTAATGACCTATGGCTGGAGGATGGAGACTCAAACACTGAAGTGAAGGAGGATGCAGACTGGGCTCCCCTTAGAAATTTAATAAAGACCTTATGAGAAAAAGGATGCTGATTAGTTGTTCCTGAGTACTGCCATTTGCTAGATGGTATGAATAAGAGGGAGTCTTCAGTTTCTGTTTTTCAAGGTGATAACATTTCTTGACAGGATCTGCCGTTTTGTCTGTCCATGGTTACTGTTTCAGAAGAGCTTATGACAGCCAGGTGCCGAGATTTCACATTTTATTGTGTCCTTATTTTGGATACCCCTGCTTTGAGTCAGGATAGTTTTGAGAAACGTCATCTTGCACAAAGTCTTGCCTGAGGAACAACCAGAAAATTACATTTGAATGCAAACACTCAAACAGGTTCTGAAACCTTAGTCAGGTGATCCACATCCCCAGTCTCAAAAATATGTGTAAGATAGCATCCAAAGCACTCCGCTTGGTTTCAGTTCCAGGTTATTTATGACCAAGGAAGAGAGTGCTCACTAGAGTGCTTAAAGAACTGCTGTGTGACTTAGACTGTTGCCTGTATTAAATCTTCCAAAGTCTGCACATCCTGCTGCAGGACCTCAGAGTCAGTCTAGAGCCTTAAAGCTAGCCTGCTGAGAAAGGATCAGTGTATTCCTGGGCAATCAGGAGGAAAGCCTGCCCAGCAGGAGAAGCCAGCACTTTCCTGGAATAGGACTCAGTCAGAGAAAAAGAGCATTTATGAGGGCCATATGCCATCCATATGTGGAGGGATCACTCAAATCTCCCTGATAGGTTCTTGCTGTGAACTCTGCAAAGCCTTTTGAAAGTAACAAGAATTACGTGTGAATGCCTACGTGTGAACAAAAGACTTGTGCTACTGCTGCTAATGTTGGAATCTGACTATATGGCCACTGCCAGGGTGGATTCCTAATCCGTCCGGAGACACCCACATGGCCATGATTGGCCTTGAAGCTGCACCTGCCATCCCAGCGTCATATCTAAGGCTGAAGTTGAGTGCTGCTGTCTCAGGCACACGCTGACAGCGATTGCATTGGCAAAGCACTTTAACCATGAGAGGCAACAGAATGGGAATCTAGCGTTAGGCTGTAGACCTGTAAAAGAGACATCTTAGCTGAGCCCTGCAGATTTCCTATGTTGTAGATAAATAGCACTGCTGCAGGAAATCAAGGAGAAGGGAATAACACTGTGTTCACTGTAAATCTAGCTGCTGATGAGATCTGCTAGGTCACAATTTCCATTCATTTGAGCTCTTAACGGAGTGAGAGTCAAGCTGAGGAACTGTTGTCTTAGCCGTTGCCCCTTTTTTTAGTTTATCAACATAGGCTTTAAATTCCAGTGCTATACTGACACTCAATTTGTCCTTCGGGACATGAATTGTTCTTATCCATGCTCTCGCTCCCCACATGACAATCTGTGCCTAGCAAAACAGTTGCTCAAAATATACATCATTGGCATTCTGTGTTGGGTATCACTCTTGGCAGAGTTCAGGTGACCGCATGTGGGGTAAGTTGACACCAGACAAATCTCTGAGTAAATGCATGCTTCTCAGCAACACTCAGTGTGATTATGATCCAATGTAGGCTCCTTCTTCATCACAGCGCTTCTGTAGTGAAAATGTGTCCCCAGTACCATACAGTCTAACAGGGAAGGGAGATGTTGCCAAAGGATTTGCAGAGACTCTGGCTCGAAACATAATGACAGGTATGTGACAATGGATGGGGTGGCAGTGGATTGGGGGAGTCAGTAGTGTGGGGTATCAGTGCAGGTTTCAGTTAAATCATTAGTAATTTTAGGCTCTCAATGAATTTGTCGAGTTGATGGATGGGGGTCTGAGTGGAGACATGCTGGGTACAGTCTAGATACACCATGGGGTGCCCGACACAGGGCGCAAGGTTTTCTGCAACCACCCCTTTTTTAAATGGTAGCCTGTGTTTTTGGTCGGAACACAGGCTCCCATTGAAGTCAACAGGAGTCCGACATAACGGTGTTCGGAAACATCGTAATCGGTCAGTAAGACTCTCCGAACCCGAGTCTGTCAGAAACAATTCCGACAATGAGTCGGTCGGAAGGCTTTCTGGCCGATATTGTAATGAGGCCCTCAGTGTTTTAAGTTTGTGCCTGCCTATGAAAAGAAAATGAAACAAACAGTGCAGTGTTTGCATTTTTTATATCTGCCTACACCAAGCACATAATACAAACAGTGCAGGTTTGCCAATCATATTTTCAGACTATCAAAGTATACCATACAATCAGTGTTTGCAGTCTGAGTACATCAAACACATGAAACAAATAGTGCAGTGTTTACATTTTGAGTGTCTGTCTACACTAAGCACATGATACATGCAGAACAAACAACCTTCCCTATCTCATCTCAATGGTGTGAAGACCTCTCTACTTTGTTATTGCTAAGATCCAAAGGATCCAAGTCTAAGGACCATTTCCCAAAGGTCTCTGTTTTTGCCCTTTCTTCCTTGCTCTAGAGCACCTAGCCAGCTCTTTTTGCAGTTCAGGTGGGCTGAGGGGAGGGATGTCCTAGTCATCCTTAAATCCCTGAAATCAGGATCCCCTTCGGACCCCTGTCCGTCCAGAGTTCTGGGCGATGTGGCTGAGGCAGTTTTTCTTGAGGCTGCAGCCCTCGTCAATGGCTCACTTCAGTCGGGCATAGTCCCCCAGAAATGGAAGCATGCCAAACTCTTTTCTCTCCTCAAGAAGCCTTCTGCCGATCCCTCCATCCTCTCTACTTATTGTCCCATTTCCCTTTTACCGGCCTTGGCTAAGGTCTGTGAAAAGGCGGCCTTTAGGCAACTGGAGGAGTTCGTTGAGTCTTCAGGTGCTATTCACCCGGCTCAATCAGGGTTTAGGACGTCCTACAGCACTGAGACAGAGCTGGTTGAGATAACTGAGGCTATTAGGGAGTGCCTTGACGCGGGCGGCAGGGCGGCTCTGATTTTATTAGACTTCTCTGCCGCCTTCGATACGGTACCCCACCAACAACTCCTTTCCCCATTGTCTGCCATCGGCATTACGGGCTTGGCTTGGGACTGGGTCAAATACTTTCTTGACAACCGCACCCAACAGGTATGGATGCCGCCTTTTTCATCATCAGTTAGTAAACTGTCCACGGGGGTCCTAGAGGGGTCTACTCTTAGCCCCGTACTTTTTAAAATGTATCTGGCACCCCTGATCTATTTGGCAGAGGAGCTGGGTGCCAAAATAATGGCTTGTGCCGATGACACTCAGCTCCTATTTACTTGGAAGGTCTCTGATCTTCAAACTGACACTGCCCATAAGTGCCTGTCATCGGTATTCTCCTGGCTGGCTCAGGCCAGTCTCAAATGTAGTGAAGACAAGTCCGAGGTGCTCCTCTATGGCCAGTTTCCCCCCACCTTCAGAAAATCTCTTTGGCCACCTGATTTTCCGTGCCCTAAGTCTGAGGGTGGCCCTGCCAAGAACCTAGGATTATGGTTTGGGGAAGATCTGAGTTTCCACGACCAAATCAAAAAAACTCACAGGAGTCTATTCTGGCTCTCCTAAAGCCTTGAGGAGATTCTTTCCTCTGCTGCCTTGCACTGCTAGGGAAACGGTTGCCTGGGTTCTCATCCTTTTCCGCCTAGACTATGCTAATGCTCTCTACATTGGCATACCGAGTTACCTCCTAGGAAAACTTCAGGTTATACAAAATGCAGCAGCTAGACTCCTGCTTGATATCCCGAGGAGTGCCAGTGTGCGACAGCAGTCAGAGACCTTCATTGGCTTCCCGTGGCCCAGCGAGTACGTTTTAAAGCACTGACCATGATTCATAAGGCACTCCACGGTTCCAGCCCTGTCTACATTAGAACCCGGTTCGTGTTCTATTTGCCCAGCCGACCTTTACGTTCCGCCCTCCAACGTCTGCTGGTGGCCCCTAGGTTCCGCCGGTCGCGGATTGGGGGTCAGTCGTTAGCGGTTAAAGCAGCCACGCTGTGGAATGCTCTTCCGCCTGACCTCCAGCACACCCAGGAGTTTAAAAAACTTCTCAAAACATTCCTGTTTAAACAGCTGATTTAATATTTCCGTACACGCATGCCACTGTTCACCTACGCGCCAGGACACTCCAGCTTATTAGTGCGCGGTATAAATCTTTGTATAACATAACATATAACAAACAGTGCAGTTTCCTGTCATTATTTTAGCCTATCACAGTATAACATACAAGCAGCATTAGCGGTCTGATTACTCTAAGCAAATGATACAAACAGTGCAGTATTTCATGTCATTATTTTAGTCTATCACAGTATAACATACAAGCAGCATTAGCGGTCTGATTACTCTAAGCAAATGATACAAACAGTGCAGTATTTCCTGTCATTATTTTAGTCTATCACAGTATAACATACAAGCAGCATTAGCGGTCTGATTACTCTAAGCACATGATACAAACAGTGCAGTGTTTCCTGTCATTATTTTAACTTATCACAGTATAACATACAACCACTGTTTGCAGTCTGTTTACACTAAGCACATGATGTAAACAGTGCAGTGTTTGCATTTTTTGACAAGAGTACAGTTTTGCCAGTCATTATTTCAGCCTATCACACTAACACTAAGCACGATGCAACCAGTGCAGTGCTTGTATTGTTTGACTCTGCAAGCAATAAGCACGCGAAATAAACAGTGCAGTGGTTCCTGACATTCTTCCAGCCTATCACAGTATGCCAATACAACCAGTGTTTGCAGTCTGTTTACACTAAACCCAAGATCCTGACAGTGCAGTGTTTCCTGTCATCATTTTCGCCTATCACAGTATAACATACAACCAGTGTTTGCAGGCTATTTACACTAAGCAAATAATGCAAACACTGCACTGTTTGTATTCTGTATTTCTGCCTTGACTAAGCATGTAATGCAAACAGAGCAGTGTTTGTATGTGTTGTCTCTCTCTACATTGAGCACAGCAGCCCTTCACCCACTGGTCCTGGTCACCAATCCTGCTGCTGGCCGAGTAGGTCAGAGGCGCCGTCCGGCCCTCCAAACCACCCAGCACCTGGTTCGAGCCTGGGCCTCCTGCCATCTCCCCTTGTAATCCCAGTATCGTATGCCCCATTGTTTTGATGTATTCGCCTTAATTTCCAGATTGTTTCTGTGCCCAATTGTTTTTGTTATACTTGCTCCATTTGTTTTCTTGATTTGCACCCAATTGTTTTGTTATACCTGCCCATTTTTCCGCCTGATTTTTGCACAATTGTTTGCTTTAATATGCCTCAATTGTGTGCTTTTTCTGTGTTTTGTCACTGCTGTAACTACTTTTTCTCACTGATTGTCACTGCCACAGCCGATTCTCACCGGTCCCACCAACGCCGTGTTTGTCCTCCCCAGTACACGACTGCTCCTCCCACCTCCCAGGGCTACTTAAAGGAGGCCGCAGTGCTATTCCACTGAGCAGTCTGTCACCCCCTGGTCCTGGTCACTGCTCCTGCTGCAGGCTGAGTAGGTCAGAGGTGCCGTCCTGGCCCTCCGAACCACCTGGCACCTAGTTCGAGCCCTTCCCCCCCAAAATCACCCCTTGTATAATCCCAGTATCATAATCCCAATAGTTTTGCTGTATTCACACCACTTGTCAGATTGTTTTTGTGCCCAATTGTTTTTGTTATATTTGCCCTATTTTTCTTCTTTATTTCTGTTCAATTGTTTTGCTATACCCGCCCATTTGTCTGCCTGATTTCTGCCCAATTGTTAGCTTTATTTTGCCCTAATTGTGTGATTTTTCTGTGTTTTGTCACTGCTATGACTGTTTTTGTCACTGCTTGCCACCACCCCAGCCGCCCCATGCTTGTTTGTCCTCCCCACTTGCCAATAGCTCCTCGTAGGCCTACTTAATGGAGGCCACAGCACAGCCACACCAGGGGCGTGCCAAAGGCAAGACCGTCTGTGTCCCTCCGTGCCTGGACTGCGGCCAGTGCCAGGAGCCATGGCCCCACCAATCTCACAGATACTCTGCCGCAAAGCTCTGTGCCCTGGACCCTGCACACAACAACAACTGCTGCCTCACCTCACCACACACCAAAAGCAGGACCATTCACCTGCATCCACTGTTGCTTCAACACAGTCAACACCCTGCCGAAAAGCACCACACCAACCATAGATGTTGACACCTCTCCGACTCAACTCAACTGCCTCCTGATCAACACCAGATCACTCTGTAAACATGCCACAGCGATCTGGGACAACATCTACACCCTCGTCCCCAATGTAACCTTCATCACTAAGACTTGGCTCACCATGACATCGCCACTGCAACCCCCACGGGGTGCAACATGAAACAACAAGACCATGCAACAGATATAGAGGGGGCATTGCCTGCACAATCATCAATGACGACACCACATCCACAATGGAACACATGATCCTCCAGCTCCACAATGGTGCCAAAACCACAATCAGAGGCACCCTCGCTCATAGACTGCTGGGACCACGGATTGGCCTCAGCAGCACCATAGCAGAATTCATCTTGCCTCTTGTGGTCCAAACTCTACATCTCCCTCGGCAACCTCAACTTCCACCTGTATGACCCCACCAGCGCCAATACCACCAGCCTCCTGGAAAAACTAGACAACATCGGCCTCAAGCAGATTGTCACTGACCCTACCCACAGAGCAGGACATACGCTAGACCCTGTCTTCACATCCACCAACATATTCAGCTACAGCCACACAACAGAACTCACCTGGACGGACCACACCATTGTAAACTTCACCCTCGCCTGCCCACAGTCACAACCCCCACCCGAGACAACGTAACCTGCCACAGCTAGAGTAAAGTAACTCAGCAGCAATGGACAGACACACTCAGCACCGCCTAGCCAAACATAACAATCAACCTGGACCAAACCGTAGATAACTTCAATGCCTGGGTCACCAACGCAGCCAAACAAGTTACCTCCCCCAAACCTCTCCGCAGCCTTTGACATTGTCTCTCATCACACACTCATCCAGCAACTTCAGCAGATCGGAATCACAGACGGTGCACTCAAATGAATAGTGTCCTTCCTCATAGGTCGCACCCAGAAAGTCCCCCTTCCCGCTTCACCTCGCACCCCAAGCACACTATCTGTGGAGTGTCCCAGGGTTCATCCCTCAGCCCCATCCTCAACATATACATGTCACCACTCGCAAACATCATCAGAGCACACAAAATCAGCATCTCCTATGCAGATGACACCCAACTTGTCCTCTCACTCTCAGCAAACCCAACCTAGAAAAAGAGCAACTTCCACAACTGCTTGATGAATGTTGTGACGTGGATGAGAGACAACTGCCCCAAACTGAATATCAACAAGATGTAAGTTCTCATCTTCGGTAGACACACTGCCCTCTGGAACAACTCCTGGTGGTTGACGGAGCTTGGTCCCACCCCCACACCATAAGACCACGCCTGCAACCTTAGAATCGTACTAGACAGTGAACTCTCCATGAAACGCCTGGTGAACACCGTCATCTCAGCATGCTTCCACACAATATACATGCTCCGTAAGATCTTCAGATGCCTCCCCATCAGCATCAGGAAAACGGTGATGCAGGCCTTCATCACCAATTGACTTGACTAGAGAAATGTCCTTTATATTGGCACAACCTTCAAACTCATGAAAAGACTCCAGACCATCCAGAATACAGCAGCCAGACTCAACCTCAACCTCCCCAAGAGGATACACATCTCCGAACACCTGAAATATTTCCACTGGCTCCCATGCAGAAAAGATGCCAGTTCAAGGTCTTGACCCACGCCTACAAAGCCCTCCATTATATAGGCTCACACTACATGAATCATTGCCTCACGTTCCACCAATCACCCAGAAACCTTTGCTCTACCCATCTCGCCCTCACACAGACGCCACGCATCTGCTGTTGCCACACCAGAGGACGCTCCTTTCTTCACTTCGCCACCAAAGCCTCAAACACCCTTCCCCTACACTTATGCACTGTACCCTACCTGAATTAATTCACAAAGGAACTCAAGACTTGGCTCTATAAATCAAACCTGCCACACAGTGCCTGGAGACCCCCTGGGGCGACAAGATGTGCTCTACAAATGCCTCTTGATTGATTGCAGCACATGATACAAAGAGTGCTGTTTTGCAAGTCATTATGTCAGCCTATCACAGTTTGCCATAAAAGCAGTGTTTTAAGTCTGTTTATACTAAGCACGTGATACAAACAGTGCACTGTCATTATTTCAGCATGTTACAGTATGCCATACAACCAGTGTTAGCAGTCTGTTTACACTAAGCACGTGATACAAGTGGTGTGATGTTGCAGACTACCGGGGTCCTTCTGTGGAATAAGCATGTGGTGCAGTTAGTGTAGACTTTCTCAGACTGGGTCTGGTAACACTAAGCACACAATGTAGAAAACATACGTTTACAGACTCCCCCTGTCTGCACAATACTTGACATTAATTGTGAAGTGTTTGCAGTCTGCGCTGGACTACACTAGATATCTGACATGGGTAGAGAGGTGCATTTAGTGTTTCTGCCTGTGACAAGCAACAGTGTGGAGCCAGTATTCTGTCTGTAATAAGACCACGGTACAAATAGTGAAGAATAATATTTCCATACACCAGCCTACACTTTCTCTCTGCATGTATCTGTATTATTCATTGTTGGAAATCAGGACCTGTTTGCAGTGTCCACCCACTTTTTGCCCCATTTGAAACCCCTGAATGCTGATTTTCTGACTCTGACAGTGCCATTGACTCTCCTCTGGGCAAGCAATGGTAAAAATGCCCAATGCTATTTTGAAAACACACGTGAAAACACACACAAGCATTAGGGTACACTATGTATTAGGGTACACCTATGATTGGCATGACCTACCCTATAAGTCCCGAGTTGATAATAGGGCAGGATGATTAAACCCACCTATAGGTTTCTAGTATATAATAGAGCAAGGCTGTTTAGAGGCCAGCAGCTCTTTCTGCACTTGCATCTGTGCGCTGCTGATCTCCTAAAGTCATTTTAAAATCAGCCCTGCTTTATAGCACTGTTTAAATTAAGTGCAATCTCGACTTTGGTGGCAGGGGCGCTTGAAAAGTGATAATATACATTATTCACACATGTTAGGTATCCCCGAGGTGGGGGGGTCATATAAATATAAGCAGGGTACTTATGAAAGATGTTTTATATGCCCTGGTGATAGAGAAATTACACATTTCACTCCCTACCCTTTGTATTAAAGTCCCTCCCAAAACAGACTTTGGTGCTAGGAACATTGTGGTTTGAGGATCTACACTAATGTTGCATTTTCAGGACCCCCAAGGTCTCTCCAAGGTGTCCTAGGGTAAGGGGGGTCATGTAAGTATAAACAGGGTCCCTACAAAATATGTTTTATATGTCTTGGTCATGGAGAAAGTGCACATTTCATTTTCCCCATTGTAGATACCTAGCCCCAATGATAACATTGCAATAGTTTATGAACGCATAAATATTTGTAAGAATTGAACAACATATCATTAAAAGACTTAGGACAATGCTATTGATAAATCCACCAATATGCTATTGTTGAATTTATCCTAAACTGTACAGAAAATAAGTGATAATACTCTTTTGTCTGTAAGCCAACATTCAGCCTTCCTGCAGTCTTACCTTATTGGTCAGAGTTAACAGGATTAGCCGGGTTGTTTTGATGAAGTGATAAGTGGCTCACCTGCTGGCAAGAGCTCTGCTACATAGGAATGCTAGAGTGGGGCGTGGGGGATCGTAAAGCAATAAAGCATGAGGCTTCAAGGGAGTAACAGGACAGGCACAGAATGCCAGTTCTGCCTACACTCATCCCCTCTGACCCAGCCGGATAGGAGCCTTAAGGAAGGAATCTGCAGATGTTAGGAGAAGGAGAGCTATGTAAATGAGCCATTATGAGATTTGGTTTAGTTAAATCTTTTTGCTCTGCTCAGATTTCAGCCATGATGATTTTTGGAGGAATAGTGCTTTCTGTAAGAAGATTATGCACACTTTGGAGGAAGTGGTCATGTTCTGGGGTGTTGCCTTGCACGTCATTGGGCAGGAGTGCTCTCCTGCTTGCCCCAAAGAACACTGAATAAATATGTGAGAGGTGCAGTGACTCTCACATCTGCTGCTTGAAACTAAGAAAAGAAGAAGGATTGCCATGCTGGAAACCTGATTTGCACCACCCGGCACTGCATTCGAACTGCTATATCTGATGCACTATCTGGAAGTACAGTCCTGTGGATGTACCTTGTTTCTAAAGGAATAGAGAGTAGACTCCCTACAAGCTATAGGTTAACAGAACTCACCTGCAAGCTCACTTGCATCATCATGAGTCCACTGCTTAGAGTGTGTCCAGTGGACTTTTAAGGGTTTTGTTCAGGTGCATTGTGGAAATTGTGGTCCCAATCTTTCAAGGACCATCTTGGAGCTTCCAGACCCCTTGTTTGTGTTTTGGACCCTCAAGAGGAACTTCAGGAAGAAAGTCCATACGTATGGAGAAGTTTGGAGCAACTTTAGAAAAAAACTCCATATGGTGACCGATTCAACCGTGAGACCCAAGCTGGCGACCTTCAGCTGTGACCTGGCCTGGCCCCAATTCCAGGTTGGTCCGTCTGAAGAGCTCCAGAGTTCCAACTTCCAGAATTTGACCAGGAGCTCCCTGAAAGTCCACCCGGCAAACCCTCACAGAATCCGGACTGGGACCCCTGCAGAAAAAGCTCCTGAAAAGTTTCTAAGTCAGGAGGTAAAATATTGACTGGGGCCTCCCCCTCATGGTATCCGCACAGGGCTCCATCGTGGTCGGCCTGAAAGTTTGATTTTGTCCTGGTCAAGTGCGACCAGAAGTCCTAGAGTGGCGCTGTAGGTTTCAAAGTGCTAGAAAGTGTTTAATCTTTAAAAATTAATATCTCTGGTTTCCTACATTTGATTAATATTGTTTTGGTGTCATTTTAAAGATAAAAATATGTCATATTTTTATAAATTGGTGTGGAATTTGTATGTGTTGTGTTTTAATTATTTACTGCATTATTGTTTTTTAATTTCTTTACATACCTGTCTCCTAAATTAAGCCAGCCTGCTTGCAGCCAAAAGGTTGAGCATGTGAATGATTTATTGAGACCTATACTGAGCCCTAGACCATGTTAGTGGCCTTAATGGCAGTGATAGATGCATATTTACCAATACTAATTACCAATTTTCCGACATTCATATAGTGCAAATGCATTGCTTGCAGTGTGTCTCATAACAAGTGCACTGTTCCTATTGCCACACATAATATTACAACAACTAAAAATAAAACAAGGTTATGCTCAAAGCAAGAGTTTATATTCACCAACATTGTTAAACCTATTTGTCTTTCTCAATGTGTCTTTCTATAGTTATATTGCCCGGGAAGCTAGAAACAAAAATACTCTACCAAAATAAGCATCTGTGCATCTTCTCTTGCCGTGCCCAGGAATAATTTTTACCTTCGGTGGAATCCTTAATAACTGAACACATATTTGCCTTTCTTGAAATCCACATTGAAATATTACTAAATATGGAGCGATTTTGAAAAAAATGTAACAGCTGGGCACCAGTTTAAAAAAAAGTAAACTTTAAAAAGGTGAGACTTAAACTCCAGGGATCAGAAAGATGTTTTTACTTTGGTGTGTTTGCTTTGATCTATTCAGCTTTATGGGGTCACGTGAGATTAGAGCATCAGACCCTGAACAGAAGTAGGTCAAACAGTCCTTGTGAACTAGCTGGATTTTCATATTTTACAAAATGTGTTTAATGCGTGCACATGTGCTGTTAACTATAGGAATGCCACGTTTGCCGTCTGTTCTACAATTGCAAATGAAATCTCTCGTTTATCTTCATAAACAAGCACTGGCAAATCCATTTGTTTAAATCTTTTCTAAAGGAAAAGGCCTTTTAAAGCAACAGTGCCAACACAGAAGATGTACTGTATAGGCAGCATAGTGCAACCCAACAGGAAAAAAAACAGGTAACTCATAGACAGAGCAACTAGATGTAAACGCTCCTGCAGCATTCTTCACATAATTATGGATTCAGTGCAGTTGCCTCATAATCTACCATCTGCTGCATAATTTGCAGATTTGAACAACAAATACATTTGTAGTCCCAGAGGATCAAAAACTACAACGACTCACCACCTATGGTGCCGTGCAATGTCAGCAAATTTTCAAAAGTTAACTGGTCACTTGTCATTTGCTAATCGCTGTATTCAGTTGTTAAACTGACGCCAATTTTACCCCGACAACATTACTGTGTGAAAACAACAAAATAGCGACATAATAGTGTCACTGAATTGCTGCATCATTCCAAATAAATTATTTGTCCTTGCCGCATAATTTAGTCAACCCTCCTACATAACTTGGCTCTCTTTTGCTACATAATTCCAGCGGCCCGAATACATCCTGCAGCAGTGGATGCAACACATGTAGCAACCCTGCAAAATTCCCCAACAGACAAAATTGATACATTAAAGTTGGCAACAATGCAATCTTCACAAATGCACCCAGAACAAGAACAGTGCAGTACAGACACAAACAGATGCCCACCTCCGGTAACCTCAGTGCACATTTCCCTCATATGATGCAATGCATATACTCAGGGAACTGCAGTAAATGGTTTCTTGCCAAAGGACTATTATTCCACATCATGGAGCAGCAGTATGTTGCAGAGTAGGGATATTATATTGGCAACAGCAATGAAAGCTTCACTCAGGCCAACATGACCACATTTCTGTGCTGTGGCCCTCTCTTCCTCTTATGCCCCAGGTCCTTCTCTGATTCCCCACCCTATGTAAGATGCAAAATCTGTACAAACTTGCCAAATACAGACAAAACATGAGCAGTATGTCTGTCAGCAACGTACGTGTCCCCACACATTACTCATTCACAGTGGTTAATTTGTAAAAGAATGAGTGCCGGGGTCCATAGTTGAGCTCAGGAGACCGTTGCCCCAGCTATCGGAAATTGAGGTTCCCACTGCCAAGGCTGTGTAACTTTGTTTCTTTAATTTACCACCAGATAGCCCTGCCTGTTTAATTCACTCTCGGAGGTTCTTTTTCACCTCTGCTTCGGGCCGAACTGGCTGTAGCGGGCATCGGATGTTTCCTCGGTAGGCCACCAGGGTGGGGGCTGTTTTGGCCCCTGGGGGGCCGTTATTGTTACTGGGGGACAGCAATATCGCCCCTAGTAACAAAATCGGCCGAACCAGGCCCTAGCAAACAGCTCGGCCGCACCCCCTCTCCCCCAGTGGCGTGGCTGATCTTTTTGCCAGGGCCGGTTTCAGTTCCCAGTCCGGCCCTGCTCTTCTTTCTTCCTTTGTCACTGTTTTTCTCTATTTTCCTTCCTCCTTCGTCCCACTTTTGTGTTTTCCTCTCTCTTGCTGTGGATCAAAGTCTGTTGAGGAAAAATAAGTATCGGCCGTTGGAAATAAGTGCCAGTGTGTCACACCTGAAACCACTAGCTCAAATTAAGCGTTCAGTGAAATTCATAACAGTGTAAATATTCTTCACACGTGCTGAACAGGTAAAGCTTGTCAGAACTAGTTCAGACGCCGCTCAAGCAGACAGAACAGGAAGGACCACAAACAAACTGCAGGCATAGAGGATAGAGGCACGTGGAGAAGCTGGAGCCGAGGAAGGGAATCAAATTTAATTGGGACACAAGAGGGTTGAGGCAGTGCAATCTTCGACCTGCCTTTATTACTCAACTATTTTGTTTGTTCATCTTAAAATGACAATTCACACATTTCAATGACAACTGGAGCCGGTCCCTTCTTTTAACTCTTTAGCGTGTGGGGGTTCCATAATTAGGATGCTGTGGGGGAGATTTACCAAAAAGTAACACAACGCGCTGGAAAGTAAATTGGGAAAAAAAGATTTTGGCCGAATCTCATCGCTTTTGTGATGCAAACATGGCACAAAATCTTAATAATTCTCCCCCTGTGAATCGTTGTCAGGGTCTTTGGATATGGCTATGCTACATGCCAGTAAAAACAGAATGCCTGATAGAGGAGCTGCCAACACACAGGGCGCCACTGTGTGTCAGACGCTGTCAGCTCCTTTCACATGGTCACCTGGTGAGGAGCGGATATCACATAGAGGCAGGTAATATGAGTTAAAAATCCTTATAGAGAATGTTTCACATTGTTTGTAATGCTGAGCACAGCTGATGTCCACTGGGGCTTTGATACCTCCCCAGGACATTCGCGGCATCCTTTGAACCCTCAGTTTGTGTTTTTTAAGGGGGGATTGTGACACTGACACATGGGGAGTGACTTGCTCAGAGCTGCGCCCCCTACCTCAAAGGCCATGGCCCTTCAGAAGCACTTTCATGGCTAGGGAGGCAATGAGCGCAGAGCCCCACACCCTCCCCAGGCCATGTCCTCTCCAGGTTACCTCCTCTCACACAGTGAATTAATTTGGAGGTTGGCAGGTCTGTGGCAGCCATATTGTAACACACCTGCTGAGGCCCCTATAGATGATTAAAAAGGGGAGCTTGCCAGGGCTTATTCCTGGCAGATGACACATAGCCTGTAAACGCCCAACCTGTATCACATTCCCATCCCTTCAGTGTCTGCAACACCCTCCTGGCCTGTGCTGCTACCCAGAGACTCAAACAGCTGGCAGATGCCACACATAAATCCTGATGTGATGTGCAGGACAAAGAGAGCCAGAAACAACACCTGAAGCAAGCTAGGAGAGACTTATTCTTGAAAACAACCAAGGATCAGGAAGCGCAGCTGTCCATTTTATGCATCTATCTGCATAATTACTGTCACTAGGGCTTCCTAATGTACAGTATTCATGGCATCATGCACCGAAATTGTGGCTGCACTCTTTTGCCTTGAGACACAAAGTGAAGGTGGAAGGATACAGCCCCTCAATTCGTTTGCATTTCCTAAGACTCCCCTTGAGACATTGCGATCGCTAATAGCTCTGCAGCTAGAAACCTTAACCTAATACAAAATGGATAACACTGCCTGAAAACATTAATTTTTATATGAGTATTTTAAGTGCTTAAATTCCAGTTAGAACATTAAAGCCGGATCACATTAAGTGAGCACTGCAAATGCTAATTTAAGACACAAGACCTTGTTACAAAATACTCCTCATTGGCGCCATTTCATGTATTTGGTGGTAGGTTAAGGCAGTGCTTGCTTTGAACACATTCTCCCACTATATTTTGAAAACAAGATTCGGAAGGTGGTAGTATGGGACAATAACGTTTGCCCACATTTGATGTGTGCCATTTTGTTATGTTTATGTGTTGTGTTCTTTTTTGTGCTACATTATTGCAATGTGATTTTGTTACATTGTATCGCAGTTGTGGTGTTGAACTCTATTTTGACAGTTTTGCTGTGATATGTCATGTTGTATTTTTACACTGCTCTATGTCATCATGTATGCTCTGTTTACTTTGGATATGTCATCAAATGCTGCTATAACCAAAAGCATGCGCCTTGAAAGGTCTAGCTCCTTAACTTAAGACATCAGTCATCCCAAATTATAGCAGAGACTGTGGGCACATGCATCACATACAGTGAGCACTGGCAGTGATAAGTTAAGAGCTACGTTTTGGGTTGAAGAGATGTGGCAGCGCTATTTCACCGTCCTAGACAGTGGTACACCGTTGCTTGTGGTGCTTTAGGTTGGACTTGTAGCATTATTTGTGGCCATAAATAATGTAAACAACAGACCATAACAGAATAACAGTGAAAAAGCAACATAATAACATAATTAAACGATAACAAGGTTCAACGCAAGAAAATGGCCAAAAAGGAACGCAACAGAACAACCACAGTACAATACCACAGTGCAATAATGCACAACCTAATCACCGCAGCACAGAAGCAACAGAATATATCACCACCACAACAAAGTACCACACACAAATAAGCACAGACCTTCTTGTCACACATTACCACTTCCAGAAACATGCTTTCATCATTCAGTGGTAAAAGGTGTTTGCACCAATCACTGCCTCAACGTACTGCCAGGGCATGAAAAAGCACAAACTTATTTGTGATCAGGCCCATTTTGTTCTCCCAAAAACAAAGTATAAACTCTTCGATGTCATTAATCCTATCTCATTTACACTCATCTGTTCCTCACTTATGAATATAATCAGCTTTGTCAACACCAGAGTACTAGGGCTCGAAAGATTCTCAGCCACTCGCTGTGACCTCCTTCTGAGTTCTCAAGCTACAAATTAAAAAGCAGATTGCATGAAATCTGTGCACTAAAGGTGCAACATATGGAATGTGACATTTGTGAAGAGCGTTTCCTGTAAAAAGAAACGCAAGTTTCAAAAGAATCAGTGTTAACATAATACGCTGAATGTCGGTACAGAAATTCGCTTTTATTAAACTTTTTACATTTTACAGAATCCCTACCAGCTTTATAGTTCCAAGCAGACACGCAAACGATGTAATAACGTTAGTACACGATCTTATTCTTGGATTTATAGATTCAGCTACAAATTGGAATATTGCAGTTCCAATGTTATCAAGTTTCTGTGCTTTTATTTGCATATTGTTACAGCTAGTCTTTTGCATCCCAGACATTTCTATATGCATGATTCAGTCACTGAAACAATATTATTATCATTTCAACTTGAATTGTTTTTTAATGCTTATTAAAACGGATAACCTACTATTGGCTCACCCCACGTTTACCCCACGTTTAGACACCCTCTGCAGTCTTAAGCATCCCCTCATTCATCTTTCCCTCACAGTGCTTAATTTGTGCGGGCAGTGGGCGCAGGCACTTCAGTTTGTGATTGGGTCTTATTTTTCATTGTCGTACTTTGTCGCAGAGCAAGCAACCAAAGGTAGAAAAGGGAGAAAGAAGGTGGAAGAGGACAAAAGGAAAAAAGTGGCAATGGGAAGAAAGAGAAAGAACAAGGAAGAGTAGGAGGGTGGAAGAAGGAGGCATGAGGTGGAATCGTAAAGGGGCAGCCTTGGTATTGGGCAACCTCATCATTCAGCAGCGTTGATGATAGACTCTTGGAAAAATTTGGTCCCCTGCACTTATTGTTTTACAACTTAAGCACTACCTCTTCCTGGTGAAAGAACCCTGCGTCATGTAGGGAGTAATCTTTCGCTTGAAGAGCAGATAGTCCTAGTTACCAAAAGATGTTACTTTCACGTTAGGAAAAAGAGGGGGAAAAGTCTTAACCCCTTGCCCCTACTCCCAAATGACTTCGCCACCTATCATGTTGTCAATTGAAAATTCTCCACTTTCTAGAGGAAAATTCTAAAAGTTGAGAGAAATCCACTGCCTAAATTTCCTCCACTAATATGTGATGGAGAAAATTGAGCCAGTGGATTGAACTCCTCTGTGTTTAGAACTTTCTCCTTAAAGTAAATGCTTTTCAGCTGTGCCGAACTGTACATCAAACTTCAAGAGGTTCATTTTGAAGCAGGGAAAATGCCTAGCTTTGCAGAAACGAGCCCCCATCTTGCATATAGTCATCCACTTTTTTATAGTTGATGTTTGTGATGAATCCTCAGGTCATGTTGATGAATGGATGTATTTGATATGCATTGGACAATGACAGAAGTAGCTGGATCCATAGCCGTGTCACTATTATAAGAGTTGACATGTAGTCAAGTGAAACTTCCCAAAGGAGAATATAAATAATGGCAACCAAACAAACAGACCAATAAATGGATCCTTAGAACGTGCTGTGGAAAGTTGAGAATAGGGGAATGGTATCAAACACACAAAAGGTGATGGGAGAAATGCTTGCAATCAATCAGACATATATTTTATGGCAAATATTTATTTATATCAGATGGAAATCCATCAACAATACATCGGATAAAACACATCATATAATTACATACAATTCAAAAGACAAAACAGGGATACAATACAGACAGAGGTAACAATAAATCCTTGATTCAGGGGAAAAAAAACGTAAGCCTACTGCTAGCCCAATTGATCTAGTCACAATAAAAACGTGTTTATAGCTCAAGGTACATGTGATCTAAGCTGTATAAAACAATGACAAAAACAAAGATTGGACATCAGTTAAGTTAAACTAAAAAAAAAAAAATGGGACAAGCTCTTACTGCTCTCTCAATTGCGCTTTTCACAGTATTCTCAAACGTACGCAAAACAGATAAAAAGAACAGAGCTAAAACACCAGTTGATCAAGATATTAGATTGACAGTAACCTTCTAGTAGGCTCATCAGACTCTTCTCGTGGATTCTAGATCTCACATACCAGACAGCTTCTAGAAATTTCGAAATAGAAGTTACCACATGAGGGATGGTCTTGATTTTTCAGATCCACAAGGCTTCTCGGTACTGCCTTACTCCCAGTGGGCCACAAATCAGCTTACTCCATTGTGACCTTTGTCTAGCATAAGCAGTACAAAAGAACAGTAGGTGTTCCTCTTTCTTCTAGCCTGGTAGCTTACAATTAGTTTAACAACTGGCAATCACTCAGGGTAGCATTCCAATTCATATTTTTTTTGCCCACCATGCCACGGCAGTTTGGACCCAGGTGTATACATATCAATCTTGACTGGGCTCTAATAGGAACAGTCCAGCCTAAACTGCCGGGCCAGGACTTTCTTGAACCGGAACACAAGCAACCCTTGTACAAAGCAGCTGTCTTTTTCATGACGGCAAAGAGAATCCCTAAACCCTAGGATTTGGCCGCACAACTGATGGTTTCAGGAGGAGCTCTATAACCCTTGGCAGCAAACCATCACTATTTGAGATGAGAGCAGATTGTATGCAAGCAGCTGATAGCAACAGTTTGGAAATTGTCATTCAAAGTCATCAGCAAATGTTTTGTTTGATCTGTGCCCATAAAAACATTCTATCCACTTGCTTAGAACTTAGTTGCTCAAAATTGTTCTTCTGTAAAATGTGTCACTGTACAATTGACATTTGTTTTTCCACGGTCCTGTAGCACATAGAGCACTAGCTGCAACTGTACATATTATTTTTTCTAACGCATTGATCGAATCATATTTAGTTTCTGTGTTTCCTGTTTTCCCAATTCAGGTCAACCATGATTAAGTGGTTTTCGGGTACACCAAGAGGGTCACATTGGTCAAAGTTTTCACCATTGGGCGTGGGAACTTTTTTGGAGTTGAAAGTCCTTGTGTAGGCAAGGAAGGGAGCTGAAAACTATAAAAGTCCCTCAAAAGTGAAATACATCATCTTGCTGCTCCCCCGTTCTTTGCGCCAAAATCTTGTGTTTAAGGATTTCCTTTTACTCATGAAAGAGCCAGCTGCTTTCTAATGCAAGATTAAGAAATTAGTTGCCAGCAAAGCACAATAGATGGAAGGTTAGAACAGCATCAGGCCAATCGAAGAGGTGGCGAATGGGTCTTTGGTGGCTGGGGCACAGTTTAAAGGTGGGAGAATGGATACACAGGTCAGGACGGTAGGTAGTGTGGGAAAAGTTCTTAGGATATAAAAGGCAGAGTCAGCAATGAGCAACTTGTCTAGTAATTTTCTTGTGTTGTAATATTCAGTTTGTTGTGTCAGTTTGCTCTTAGCTTTGCTTCCCTCACTGGAAAACTGGGCTCCTCTCGATTGTTTATTTTGCTTACTTGAGGCTTGTTTTCTCCTTATCTTTTTGTATTACAGTGTTCCATTTTGCTTCTTCAGGGTTTGAGGGCAGTATTATACTTACCCTTGTGCTCATCATTGCTTTGTAATTTGGAGAAGCAACATATGGCCTGCAAACATTACCCAATCCTGTCAAGTGAATCAATTCCTAGACTTTACACCACAATTTCATGGATGTGAACACCCTACTGTGGTGCCAATTGAGTCCAGTCGGACCTTCTGTGTTGCACCTTACCACTTCTCTGTATATAAGCTTGGAAAGATGTAACCACCTCCATTTGCAGGCTAGATTACAGAGGATATTTGGGAATGGCATCAGAGACTTGTTGTGAGAAACTGCAACTGTGACACCAGGTGAGAGGAAGCAGGATTTCATAGCGTTGCTGCCTCACACTGGTCTAAGATGTAACCTGCTTCAAATGATGTTACTTTTATCTTTAAATCCTCCAGCGGGTCAAGGCTGGAATCTGTAGCTGGGCAGCTCTCCATTGATAGGTTTCATTTCCCGATGCCCACCCATTTACACTTTCATTTACGTTTACGCTTATGAGTTAGCATGATTTGTCTAACAACGATATATTCATTTTTGCATTTACGTTTATATTCTTCGTCTAATATTCATCTATGTGTGTGACATTATTATGTTTCCTTAGCTTAGCCTGTGTGCCACCATTTTGGAGTGTTTCTCTCTGCGTGCGAGTCGCACTCGCTCACCCCTCCCGTAGGATTAGAGAAAGAAATGCTGACGCAGTAGTTTTCCTTTCTCGGCTAACTGTGATCGAAACTATAACAAATTCATTATCAGTGGTGTTCTCATGTGCTGGAGACGCTGAGGCCTGGCTCCGTGGCCTTGGGCCGAGATAAGAAATGTTGCCATCACAGGTGCAGATGCCTCTTGTGTGAGGCCATTGTTCGCTCTCCTAGGGGTCCAGTATTTTTCCAGACTGGGCGTGTTTTACTCCAATGTATCCTGTTGTAATGTATTGCTGTGTTGGGATGGGTCAGTCCTCTCGGCGCACTCTTAGGGGTGAGGTCGGACGGGGCCCTCTCATATGAGAGTTTGTGGCCTAATAAATTTGCCTTGTTTATTCTTCTCCACTGTCCGGCTGACTTATTATTGGGTAACTATAGGTGAGTGTGGTAAGTCACTCCGGTGGCTTTGAGCCACGCTTATCAGATGGCGCCCGAACAGGGACTCCGCGATAAGGATCTTTCTTACCCGTAAGTGGGCAGCAGAAGGCAGGGGACCCTCTGGTCGGCACTGTGGGTCTGGGTACCCACTTTGATGCCGAGCTTGGTTCTCGCAGCGCTGCCCCACCCTGCTGATCGGGAGAGGTCCCGGTTCATGATCCTGCGCCGGAGTCCGGAAGGCGGAACTTTGAAGCTGACCGTGTTGGTCCTGGCAGCCGGTGGTGGAGAACGGTAGAGGTCGGTACCGCGTATAGAAGGTGAGTGGTCCGACTGTTGATTGAGGGAGCGGGGATGCTCCATGAGACCGGTGTGTCTCTGAGACCGGTGTGTCTCTGGTGATAGGAGGAGCCGGTGTGCTCCTGGGGCTAGTGCGCTCCGGGGAACTCAGGGTGCGAGTGGCGCCTGACAGACCTAGTGGAGATTGGGTGGACGTTTGGTTTGTCATCCGACCGGATGGTACTGCTGTCGAGGCGTGGCTCACTGCGGATGGATTTTGGGACTTACCCGAACCCCTAGGGTATGTGGTTCGCTGGGCGCGGGTCCCGGATCTCACGTGGTGTAGTGGGCAATGATCTGTAGTGCCGCCCGGGAGGCGGATGTGTTCCCCGATTTCGGAACGGTGTGTGCACTGTTCGGTCTGCGGTAGGGGACAGGTTCCCCAGGACTTGGTTGACGGGCCTCGTCCCATTTTGGTGATACGTGTTTGGTAAGGGTTGTTTTGGCGAAATAAGGAAGTGTGACTACGTGTGTGTGTGTGAGTTTTCTGTGGTGATTGTGTGACCCGGGGAAGTGAAAGTTTAGTTTTGGTGTGAGATTGAGTGAGTGGCGATACCGTGTTTTAGTAAACTGCGGTGCCTTGGGTGCTCCTGTGGCGCCTCGGACACTAGATTGGCTGAGAGCCAACCCGCCCCAGTGGAGGGCTCCCCAAATTTCGAGATGTATGTCAGACATGGACTGCCTCCGATTTTGTTTAACACGTTGTGGCAAAGATATACGAAGGGAAATGTGGATTTGCAGTGGCCTTTGACTGGTTCTTTTGATGTGGCAAAATTAGATTATTTACAAGACAGATTGTTTGCTAGGCGCAGTCGTCAGAGTATGTTCGATTCCCTGAGAATGTGGCAGAAGGAAGTAAAGGAACGACAGCTAAGAGAAGAGAAGGCAGCTCAGAAAAGAGCGGCATAGACAGTGGCGCAGAAGGCTAGAGAACACACTAAGAGAGAGAATGAGCAGCGGATTGAGCGCGCAGACAGGCTTTTCAGGTTACAGGACAGCAAAAGTTATGTGGTCAGAGAAGAGGAACAAGATGAGATGGAAGACATTTTGAACGCTCGCCCCCCTCCCCCATATGCCCCGCAACCCTTGTACCCTGTGTTGACGGGTCCTGCTTCCTCTGCAGTGGTTTCGGTTCCGCAGACGGGTGCCTCTCCCTCGTCTGGCACCCCCACCACCTCCTCCGTTTCCGCTCCAAAATTGTTGAGTGATGTTGAACAGGCTTTGTCTTCTGTCACTTCTTCATTGACGTCGCCCTTGGTCTCCCTCTTGGCAGCGAGCTCACCTGCCCTCTCCGTGCCCCCCCGCACTTCCTACTGTTTCTGCTAGTGCTACCCCTCAAGGTGGGTTGTTGACTCCGGCTCGGGGTGCGGGTAGTGGGCTGCTTACTCAGGTACGGAAGTTGCTCACGCGTTCTGCTGTCGGGTTGGATGAGAAACGGTGGTGGCTAATCAGGCTTACCAGTGGGCTAGAAATAATATTTATTCAATTGAGGATATTTGGTCCACGATGAAAGATTATGAACCCCTGATGCAACAGCATGCTTTATGGCATATGTCAACGACATTGATAGCGTTGTGGGAACAGGGATATGGTGGGGAGGCACCGGCGATTCTTCATGACATTAAGAACAATGCCTATAGGGCTAATACTGGAACAAAGGATGTGTTACGCAGTTTGAGGTCCTTGTTTGAGTATAGAAATGAGTTGCCGTTGGCGGGAGAGCCTCGTTTCCCTGGGGTACATCCAATGCGGGAGGTACACCCTATTTTCCACCCGGAAATACCTGAGGTGGTAGACCCGGTCACTCATAATGTCACCCGAGTTCGCGTCAATGCTCATTTCCAAGAACAATGGGTGTATACACCTTGGAAAAGGAGCGAGGTTTTAGCACTGAAGGCTCAGTTGCCCGACTCGAGAAAGAATCCGACTGCCTACTATAAAGAGCTAACAGAAGCAGCTTCCTCGACGGTCATGACTGTAGCAGATATAGAGTTGTTTTTTGGACTGTTGGTTCCGGTGGATGTGTGGAGGTAGGTAAAGGGTACGGACCATGCAGAAGAGCTGGGTGGTACCTGGGAGAAACTTAAGGATTGGGACAAGGAGCGAAAGCCAGGGGAGAAGCCAAAGGCTGAGATTTTAGCGTTACCAGGACGCATAATAAAATATATGCACTCCCTTATTCCTCCTAAAAAGGTGGATTGGGATAAGTTGACTGCATGTAGACAGAAAAAGGATGAGGCAGTTTCAGATTTTTTCACTCGTTTTGAAGAGACTTTCATGGATTTCAGTGGTCAGGATATCTCCTAAGATGGCGGCCTGCGCCTTTTCGTTAATAGATTCGTAACGAATTTGTTACCGGAGATATCAGCTCGATTGCAGGCATCAGAAAGTACGTGGACGACATCCACCCCCTCGGGTATTCTGAGTATGGCTCAGTATTATGAACATAGGGAGAATGAGAATAAAGACAGACAAGAAAAGAAGGCCAAGGATTTAAAGACAAGAGTGTTACTGCAGCAGGTGGCGAGGGGTCGGGGACGTGGAGCCCCACCCATGGTAGCTGGTCGAGGAGGAAGTAGTTATGGAAGGGGAGAGAAAAGAGAGCGTCTGGGGCAGAATCAATGTGCTAACTGCAAAAAGGAGGGGCACTGGTGGAGAGATTGCCCGGAACTTCGGTCTACTGCCAGACAAGGCAGGGGACGAGGTCGGGGTGAATTTCGTAGAGATGATGGACAGTCTGACGGAGGCAGGCGACCGGGGGGGAATTGCTTTGATGGAGACAGAGATCAACAGCATTTTCAAACAGAGGGCGACAATGGTAGAGATAGACAGTACTACAACGATGCATATACTATGGATGACTTGACTGGATTCTCTTATAACTAGGATAGCGTAGGACAGAGCATGGCGGGACCGGTTTCTGTGGATATTGATCAACGAGGACCCTACGTAACTGCAGATTTGTCAGGGTCTCCCCAGAAATTTTTAGTAGATACGGGTGCTATGAAAAGTTTGGTGGCACGTTCTCAGGTCCCAGGGGCGGCTCTGTCTGGCAAGAATAATATCTCCGTAGGGTTCTCAGGTACTCCGGTGATTAGCCCCATTTCTAATCCACTTGCTCTTACGATTGGTCCTTTCACTGTTGATTCCCCCTTCCTTCTGACATCGAATTGTGGTGAGAATTTGCTGGGTTTGGATTTACTGAAAAGATTGAATGCTACCATTTACTGTTCTCCAGACGGTGTGTACCTCACATTAGGTCCTACCGTTGCGCATGCGCAGCAGTGCTTTTCAAAGGATGAGCCCCTCCCAGCTGAGTTTGAGGGGATTCCCGAGAGTCTGTGGGCTAGTAGTGATACCGATGTGGGGAAAATGGATATTGCCCCTGTGTCCATCAAGGTTAAGGTGGGAGCCCGGCTGCCTCGGATAACTCAGTATAAGATATCCAGGGATGGAGAGAAGGCTTTGTTACAAATAATACAGGATTTAATACGATCAGGGGTAGTGGAGGAGACGGACTCTAACAGTTGTAATAGTCCTATTCTCCCGATCCTTAAAAGGCCCTCCACCGATGCCAGTGATGGTACACCTGATGTCTACCGCTTTGTGATTGATTTACGCCACATTAACAAGGTGGTTGAGCCCCAGTATCCGGTGGTCTCTGATATTACCACGATCTTGACAATGATTCCTCCCTCTGCCAAATATTTCTCTGTTCTGGATTTGAAGAATGCCTTCTTTAGTATCCCTGTGCACCCAGATAGCCGTTACCTATTCGGATTCTCATTGGCTGGCCGAAGTTTTAGATTTTGTAGAATTCCCCAAGGTTATACAGAAAGTCCCAGCATTTATAGTCAGGCTTTGAAGGCACAATTGGATGATTTGGAACTTCCGGAGGGTAATGTTCTATTGCAATACGTAGATGATATTCTCATTGCATCGGACACCGAGGAGGGGTGTCGTGAGTCCACTGTTAAACTGCTACACCATTTGGCTCATAAGGGACACAAGGTGTCCCTTCCTAAATTCCAATACTGTCGACTGGAAGTTACCTACTTAGGTCATCTCCTATCGAAGGAGGGGAGGAGGCTGACACCGGAACGCATCAAGGCGATAACTAATATGGCTGTACCTAACACGCAGCGAGAGGTGCGCGCGTTTCTGGGCATAACTTCATATTGTCGCCAGTGGATACCTAATTACGCCTTATTAACAAAACCCCTTCTGTATCTGACTACTAAAGAGGTGCGCAAACCCCTACCCTGGACTCCAGCATGTCAAGAAGCGTTTGAGTTACTAAAAGCTGCTTTATGCTCTGCACCTGTTTTGGGAACTCCTGATTACCAGAAGCTTTTTGTGCTTTATGTACACGAGGCGGAAGGTTGCGCGTTGTCTGTCCTAACTCAATGTTTTGGCGGGAAACAGAGACCGTGCGCTTACTTTTCTGCAATGCTTGACAATGTGGCGAGAGCGTTGCCGAGCTGTCTAAGGGCTACAGCGGCTGCTTCAGTTTCAATTAGACAATCGGCAGGGCTCGTCCTGGGGTCCGCTCTAACAGTAATGGTACCGCATGCTGTGGACATTTTATTGAACAAAACACAGACGCAGCATTTAACTAGTGCTCGTCTTACTGGTTATGAGATGACGTTATTTGCACCCCATGTGACGATTAAACGATGTGCTACGCTGAACCCGGCCACATTGATACCTATCCCTTCAGATGAAAAGGATGATGAAGTACATGATTGTTTGTTTCGGACAGAGGAGGAGACAAAGGGGAGGATAGACTTGACAGACACCCCCCTAGACGACCCTGACGGGGAGCTGTATGTTGATGGCTCCTGTTTCAAACTGGCAGACGGTGCCTCAACAGCAGCATATGCAGTCACGACTTTAAAAACAGTGGTGGAGACTTCTAGGATTCCGCACCATTCAGCTCAGGCTGCAGAAATAATAGCACTGATGCGTGCGTGTGAGTTGAGTGAAGGGCTGGACGTGAATATTTACACTGATAGCCAGTACGCCTTTGGCGTGGCTCATAGTTACGGGCGACTGTGGGCGGAGAGGGGATTTTTGACATCACACGGACAAAGGATTCAGAATGGCCCATTGATACTACGACTATTGACAGCATTGACGCTCCCCAGACGACTGGCAGTGATCAAATGTAGTGCACACAAAGTGGTGGTGGATGATGTAGGAAGGGGAAATGCATTTGCAGATCAGACAGCTAAGGAGACGGCTAGGACGAAACTCCCACGGATGTTTGTGGCAGGGACCAGCTAGGTGGGTCCCAGACGTTACTATGTTCGCAAACACTGTACAAAGTGTTCGGAACATACAGGAAAAAGCAACTGACGATGAGTTGAGGGCATGGAAGGATGGCGGGGGGAGGTGGGACTCGGATGAATGTTGGACGGATGTGACAGACAAAAGACGATGTCTACTCCCAGACGCATATGTCCTCCCAGTGGTGACAATGGCCCACGGGCCAGCTCATATTAGTGCTAGGGGAATATGCAAATTGTTAGACCCAGTGTGGAGCAATAAGAACATTTCCAAGGTGGCAACGCATTTAGTGCAGCAATGTATGGTTTGTTTGAGACATAATCCTGGCAAGGGAACACCTGTCCCAGTTGGAAATTTTGCCCCTCCATCTTTCCCTTTCGAAGTAATACAGATGGATTATATCGAGATGGAGAGGGTTAATAACCTTAAATATGTCCTGGTGGTGGTATGCTCATTTAGTAGGTGGGTGGAGGCCTTTCCAACAAAGGATTGTACAGCCATCTCGACAGCTAAAATGCTGATTAAAGAGTACTTTTCGAGATACCGCTTGCCCCGGGTGATCTGGAGTGATAATGGCATGTCTTTTAATGCTGAATTAATGAAGCAGATATGTAAAGGATTACAGATATCTCAAAAATTCCATGCAGCACAACACCCTTAGGCTGCGGGTTTGGTTGAGAGATTCAATGGGACCTTGAAACTAAAAATGGCCAAGATACAGGAGAGTACAGGGTTACGCTGGCCAGATGCACTTCCTCTGGCTTTGCTTTCCACTAGAGTGACCGTCAATTCCAAGACAGGAGTTTCCCCCCACGAAGTCATATTTGGCAGACCTGCCAACGTGTGGGGTGTTCCTAGACCTAAATGTTTCTCAGAAATTGAATACCCTTTGTTGATAGATTACCTGTATGCTTTGACTAAAGATCTTCGTTCTGTTCATCAGCAGGTAGCAGACACCCTGAAGCCGCTGCCGGAGGGGCCGGGTCACACCATCCAACATGGTGATTGGGTAGTCGTAAAAAAGTATCAACGGAAGTCCTGCTTGGAGCCCAGGTGGTCAGAGCCAAGGCAAGTGCTGCTGACCACACGCACCGCACTTCGAGTTGAGGGTCGGAAGGCGTGGACCCATGCCTCGCATGTGAAGAGGTTCCCGCTCCCACTGCCGTATGACGAATGGGTGAAAGGTGGCGTTGCTGATCACGAGTGCGAATCAATCCCTCGATACGTCCCCTTCTCGGATGCTTCACTGAGGGGTGAGGGATCACACGAAAATGAGAAGAGACCAGCTCTGAATGATAGTGGTGAGGCCTCTTCTGATCGCAGTGAGCAACAATTGACGGATACATCCTCTGCTGTTGACCACCCCATTCTGTTCACAGATCCTGAAGTGCGAGGGAGCACCCGTTATAATCTGCGGCCCAGGAAAGAGAGAAGGAAAAATTGAGCACTGGAAGAAGGGCTGAGATAGGGAATAGGCGTGGACAATGCTGAAGAGTATAGTTTAGTGACAGGGATGGACTGCTGGTAAGAGCCCTGGTGCACTTTCAAGACATTGTTAAATGGAACATTAGGATCGTGTCTGGGCCCAGGTTTGGTGCTCCTGAGTTGCTGCTGTTGTGCGACTCCGTCGAGGGATTAGGGATTGGACAATAGAAGCCTGCCTGTGAGGCTTTAATGGACACATGGAGAAGATCCCTTTTGAGGGTGAAGAACCCCTCTGGCTGGTTTCGGAGTGCCTGGAACATTTTCAGTATTGTATTAGTCTAGTTTTGGACTCTTAGCTAGTTGATATGTATCCCTTTGGCCGTCCTATTCCTGAGGAGGAGCAACCTTTTGCAGCTCCCCGTAGACCAGAGCCAGATTCACCATGACGTGCTCTGCCCCGAAACGGACAAATAGTGGTTATTGTGATATTCATCATTACATTTTTAATAATTCTTGGGATACTGTTTTTCCTGGATGAAGCTTACCCTGTTCATAAGTTGGTCCCCACTCCTACAGCCTTGCCAGAGCATAATATGATTACTGTTGATTATGGAGAACAGTGTATGCGTAAGGGCTACCGAGATAATGTTTTCATCAAGACTCTACACCATGCTCATGCTGTGTATAATGTGACAGATTGTTGGGTCTGTGGGTTGCTCCCTTCTGCTGCATACAAGAAGGATATATTGCTGGCACTTCCCTTAACACCTGTGAATAGTTGTGTGGGCTGGTACACTTTGATTGGTATGGTGAAATTTTTTCAGCAGCCTGATTTTCTGAATCCCCGACTACCTGGTACTGGGTCAACGTTGATGATGCGAGTACGCCCTATGCCCACTTCATCCCTTGGACGGTTGTTTACTGACGGACGTTTTGATCAGACATTTTTAGAGACATGCTCGAAAAAGGTAGAACGATTTGTGACACCCAACGACACTGACAAAGTGAGGGAAAGTTTTCTACAGTTGAACTCTTCCTTGGCCTACAGACATCCTCCTGCGACAAATAGTAGTGGTCATTCTCTGGTACCCTTGGCGGTTGTTGGGCCTTCACCTTATTTCTGTATCTTGGGGAGGGGTCCCATTAAGGTGGGGGACAGCTCCTGCAATGTGACTGCTTCAATTCGCCTGCCCCTTAGTCCTTCTTTAGTTACTCCTCCGAATATTTATTTTGTATGCGGGGGTAATGGATACTTGTGGTTGCCTGAGGGTTGGGGTGGGGTCTGTTACCTGGCCTATTTGCTTCCCCCCGTTTAAGTGGCACCCTCAGACTATCATATGACTTATCGGAGGTTTGCCGTAATGCCTGGACAGCGTAAAAGGAGGGCACTCCAAGTTGAGGATGTTGATCAGACTGATACTTCTTTGCAGCAATTTACGGATTTTTCTAAGGGTTTACTGCCATTCTGGGGTCCTATCTTTAACAGTAGATCTAATAGGAGACTCTCCAGGGTAATGGAAAAGGTAGTGAATACGGAGGCTGATATTGCAGCCAATATGTCCATTGAGATGCAGGCTATGAGATTATTTACGATCCAGAACAGGATGGTGCTTGACGTCATCCTTGCAGACAGGGGTGGAGCTTGTCGCGTCATCGGGACGTCTTGTTGTGTATATATTCCTGACTCGGCCCGACTGTTAACTTAGCTGTACAGACGCTCCATAGATTGGCAGCTGAACTTCATCAGGATACGGGCACCTGGTCGTTAAAGACATGGTTGTGGAGTGTTTTCTCCTCCTGGGGTTGGAAGATTTTGATGGGTGTTGTGGGTGTCGTGGGTATATTACTGACCTGCTGTTTATGCATCTACTGTCTTCCCCCTTGTTGTTCCCTGTGTGCCAGCAATTTACGTGTTCCTAGGAGACCCACACACCAATATCCTGTTTCCGATCATGTGGAACTTCATGATATTCGTTGGTTAATGCTTATTGATGATGATATTTTCGATTAATTTGATTCCTTGCCCCTAGCATTTGCTGTAAAGGCCCTTCTTTTAGCTAATAAAGGCTGCGCTCATGTTAGCCACATCCTGCTAAAAGGAGGGTCTGATAGGTTTCATTTCCCGATGCCCCACCCATTTACACTTTCATTTACGCTTACGCTTATAAGTTAGCATGATGTGTCTAACAACGATATATTAATTTTTGCATTTACGTTTATTATCTTCGTCTAATATTCATCTATGTGTGTGACATTATTATGTTTCCTTAGCTTAGCCTGTGTGCCACCATTTTGGAGTGTTTCTCTGTGCGTGCGAGTCGCATTCGCTCACCCCTCCCGTAGGAATAGAGAAAGAAATGCTAACGCAGTAGTTTTCCTTTCTCGGCTAACTGTGATCGAAACTATAACAAATTCATTATCAGTGGTGTTCTCATGTGCTAGAGACGCTGAGGCCTGGCTCCGTGGCCTTGGGCCGAGATAAGAAATGTTGCTATCACAGGTGCAAATGCCTTTTGTGTGAGGCCATTGTTCGCTCTCCTAGGGGTCCAGTATTTTTCCAGACTGGGCGTGTTTTACTCCAATGTATCCTGTTATAATGTATTGCTGTGTTGGGATGGGTCAGTCCTCTCGGCGCACTCTTAGGGGTGAGGTCGGACGGGGCCCTCTCATATGAGAGTTTGTGGCCTAATAAATTTGCCTTGTTTATTCTTCTCCACTGTCCGGCTGACTTATTATTGGGTAACTATAGGTGAGTGTGGAAAGTCACTCGGGTGGCTTTGAGCCACGCTTATCACCATGATGCTGGATACCTTCACCACAGGGTCCTACTGAAGCCTTTATCTTCAGGGAAAAGAGGACTGGGCAGGACAAACAAGGATATCTTGATTGCAGAGGGTGCACAATCACAGAGGATGCCTCAGCACCTTGTGCAGGTCTTCTTAAGGAGTACAATGACTATGTTCCAAACAATTCAATTCCTGGGGCTGGAAAAACACTTTAGTTGTCTCCTAGATCCTTCAGGTTTCCACGTCATGCATCTAGGCACTATGTGTCTCTTCAACCAGCTCTGTTTCAGGGTCCAGTTTAATGTAGTCACCAGGCCTTGGAATCAGAAGTCATGCCTTCTGTGTGCCTGTAGCAATAAATGGAAACTAACCATTTGGCACTTAGAGAGCAGTTCCAGTCCCTAGGTGCCAGCATGTGTCAGGAATCCATGGGTCTTACCTCCTAGATGGCAAATCCCTGGTAAATGCCCCCTGTTGATATCACTTCTGCTTTCCAAGAGGAAGGCCATAAATGGTCCATTCAGTCTCTGAGGTAATGCTGTGTGGTAAACTAATTCTAAACATCTTTACATTTAGGCAGCGCTTAGTACACTTCTCTGAAGTTCATTTCTGCTAAAGTTATTGAAATTCTGCTGTCTGCTTTTTAAAGCTGAGTAGAAATTCCCTTCATTTTCCTACGTCAGAAAGCAATAAAGGGACTTTTATTCATACTTAGGCCTATTCACTATAGATGTCGATTTTACACCCGGACAAATAGATTTTTGTAACTGTTCATTGTGTGGGCATCATTTTCCTTAATATCTAGGATGCCCCATTTCGTATACTTTAAGGGCCCATTTGTGAGGATTGCAAGGCAAGCTTTAGGGGTGACTTAGCTAATATATTAAGATCTTTATGGCCACGGCACCTTTCATTGCCTTGCGGCACTGTCATGATTTTAAAATCCAGTTCCGCCAGAACACAACAGTACTCACAGAGCCACATTTTTTGTCATATATGTGGGTGGTGAAAATACACACTACAGCCCTCATATGCCATATAATATCCACCATGCTTTTTTATCCGCCATTTAGCACAACCTTACTGGAAAGTTAAATATAGCAAATAGTGAAAACCAATGCACTGTACATGTTTTAAGCGAAATGGACACGAAGTGTGAAAAGCAAAAACATCTGGTTCATAAATCGGTGAATTAACTGTATAGAGATGCGGAAAGCGCCAGAATATTAGAAAAAAAATATTACTTACTCTCAGTGCAATCTGGCATGAGGAATGTTTCTATAAGTGGATTCACCCCTGCCTCTCTCTACATTACAAGCCCAAATCTACCAAGGAGTTTGAAAACATTACCCCTGCTGAACGTTTATGTCTCATTGTCCCTTTTTTTCTTCTTTTCTAGCTGCTGAGGTGTCATTGTACTTGACATGATGTCCTCGCGCTGAGTGGGAGATCTTGATTGCTAAATATTCATCAATGTGCAATCCTCGTCTTTGATGTACAATTGCCTCCCTCATCAGTCTATTGTAAGACACACAGCAACCCTCTCCGTGGCTGCAATCATGCTCATCAGCACAGTATTCACATCCACAGGTGAACACCTCCTCAGCACTTCAGTCTTTTCAAGAGCGTCTAATAGATCTGAAAGGTATATTTATTACCCATAATCCAAATGGACACTCAACATTCCTGGAACATTTTAAAAAAATGCACTTAGCATCTTCATGTTATGTAATGCTAGCATTTCGGAATTTCCGATGATCAGTGATACAGTGGCTCTTGCTTTAGGGTACAAAGAATGTAGCAATTCATTAAAGAGTCCCATTAAAAGGCCACTGAATTCCAGGGCAACTTGCAATTTTTTTAACGTATGTTCAGTGTATTTTGGTCTTTATAATATATTATCTTCTTGCCCATAACCACGTTTTACATTGTTTAAGTCTTAATTCATCTGACTCTCCATTGTAAGAAGTTCTCTGTTTACAGATTAGACTCTGTAATGTGATAGTAACATAACAAGGTGCATTTTGTAATTTGTTGCAAAAGCTTCAGATAAGCAGTATCATGTAAGTCAGTTTCAAAATCGACTGTGTGTCAGAGTGTGTGAGGACATGAATAGTAGGTTCTACTTGCCTGTCATTATCTGCAGTACTGCAATGCATAAACGTGCCACCAACTGTTTCTTCTTACAGGCATTGATATTGACATCCCCACTGAGCTATAGTAAGAAAGTTAGTGAAAATATATACCGTCATTACTGGAGTCCATGTATTATATAGTAAAAATGTTTTTACAGTTCATACTGCATTACTGTTATATGGAGGCACTCCAAATGTAATGGTCGTGCAATTTGCAATTAACCAATTGGATTCCTTTAACTTGTTATTAGATTTATTCCATGACAAAGATCTACAGCTTAATATCATGACTCTTTCCTGATTTTCGAGTTTTCTAAAGTATGCATTTACATATATGAGCAGTATACCCAAATGTGAATAAATGAAGCACAATAATGTCCTTTGTCTTTGAGGTATGGAGATCTAGCACTCTTAATGATCTAAGTATAGTGGTTTCGTGCAGAGGTTGAATATGTGAGTTAAAGAATCTTCTAAATTATTGAGAAGTTGTTTGACTCCTACTTATATTCAGACATACATATTCATAGGGGGGACGTCTATATCTGATTCAGTTTAAATACTATTTTGTGGAGAAGAAGGGGAATGGTTCATGCCCTGCATCACAATTCTGCTAACCCTTGTTCGCAGCTCATCTTTGAAACTTTTGCTTTTGGGGAATAAACAAAAGATGTGTTTGTGGATATTTCAAACCCTGATTTGGGTTTGTTATGGGGCCAAGCTCATTGGTTTGATATCATCATTAATCAACTTTATTTCGGTTTACTGAACCATAAAAGTGCATAATATAATAAATATACCTAAAATATTAAAAAACAAAACTCAACTCATTGCAGTATAAATATGTAAACAATCATACTACATCAATGGTCAGAGGCTAACACAATACTCAGACAAAAGATCCTGGAACAAAAACCTAAAAAAAAAAAGTCTTCAAAAGTGGGCTCATTAGGGATCCGCTATGTCACCCGAATTATCTGAGTTAGTACCTGAAGTGAGGAGCTCAGATATATTCAATGAGATAGATAAGATAAAACTGCGCACTATGATAATGGATAAAGTATAATGTATAAAACAAAAAACCTAAATATCATTTTACACGTGGATTTCTCCCAGCAGTCCTTGCCCTACTATTGATTACTTTACTGTGTTTATTACTTCATTTGATCCTTATTCCAGCCTTTAGAGTACATAAAGGTGGGACATTTCTGATCAATTTCCATTGACCAGTCACTAGTAAAGGTGCGCCAGGGGAGCAAACCATGCCTAAACTGCAAATACAGCTTTCTGACTAGTGCTGGCTTAATCTTGTCCATAAAATTATTGTATCTATGAACATCTTTAATCTGTATAAAATTCCTGGTTAGGGTGCCTGCAGTTGAAGTCATCGTAAGGGAGGAAAGGATTGGGGCCCTGTACCAATCCACCAGTTTCTTCCTAGACATCACAGAAGAGATTGCTAAAGGGTCTCCCCATAGAGGTGCCAATCCTTTGCTGGTGAGAGTGACCCTGAAATGGGATAACCAGGATAGACTTTTAGCCAGTGGCATCTCCAGAAGTTCTTGTAATGCTTATCCATATGGGGTCAACTCGGGGGGTCGACCAAATTCTCTTCCAAAAGAGGAGAGGTCTTAGGGCGATAACCTCCGAGATGGGAGTCAGCCCTAGATCTAATCAGCGTTATAATGAACAAAGGTCCTTAGCTTATTTGAGAATCAAAAAAACAATACTGTATAGAAACACAATGGAAAGCTATACGTTATAAAGTTTCCAAACCCAGCCGGGAAAGGAGTTTATTTATCAAGAAACAATGTTCAATCCTACAATACAAACGTAATAACAAGACACAAGCCTGTGCCGTACAAAAAAGAGGGAAAGGAAAAATAGGATAAAGGTGAAAGCGGTGTCTATCAGGCAAAGGAAGAGAGCAAGGACAGGGCACTGTAAATAGGTAAAAGATCAATAACAGTGTCGCCTGGAGTGGAGTATACACAATCTTATTTGACAATATTGTAAATGTAAACCCACTCATGGGTGTCGACGTTTCGATCCCTATTGCTCAACTAGATACATGGGATCATCATCAGGACTTTTGTAATGAACAAAACATGCCTGATTGTGAGAAAGCCTGTTAGGAGAAACGAAGAGAAAAAGGATTTTTCAAACACTTAAGAGTAGTTTGCAGATGTATGCCAACTATGTAACGAATTCGCAGTGTGTGACCAAGTGCACGGTGTTTGTGACCTAATCAAACACATAATAACAACATTTCCATACTCCTCGGAATCGCAGTGACGTGCGTGAAGAGCTGCGACGACCAGTTGTGCCGTGATAGTGATCAATTCAGTTTGTAGTATACTGGGGAACCGGGATTTCCATCGTGAAGTGACGGTGCAGGTTCAGTAGTTGCGTGGCTAAGGGTGAATATGTGATTGGGGATAGCCCTGTGGATTCTAAGTAACAATAAGTGTAATCATACCTCAGTAAATCTATGCATGAAGCCTCACATGGGAGGTGTACTTCACTTCAAGGTTTATGGCCGAAGAGATCGTGCTAAAATAGGGGTAGATTTAAACACAAGGTTACGAATTCAATGGTTCACAACCTCAGTGAACCGTGATGTAAATTTAAACACATACCACGTAGTAAAATGTCGTGGAGGTCTTTTTTGGGGGTCCAGACGAATTGTTCGTTAAAGAATTACTGGTACAATTCGTAGTTCGTTTCCAACTGCATACGATGGCAGCGCTGAAAACAAAGCGGGAATTCTGTGTCAAGGTGCAAGGGGGCTACGAACTAAGGTGGTAAATTATAGAAGGACCTTCCTTACCTTACTTAGCTCATCAGGGGAGCGGGGTAAAGATTTTACGTGTAGGCAGCAGTGGCCATACACGGGGGTTGCCAACAATGTGGCGTTCAGACGCTGTAATAACAAAGGGAGGGTGCATATCAGCACATAGCCTAAGAACGGGCCATAACCGGACAGTATTGATATTTAAGAGTTACTTACAAAGTCAAGGTGAAGACTCGTCTCTCCCGTGGCTTCTCGGTCAATGCCGGTTGCAAGTCAGCGGACTGAGAGTACGCGCGGAGTTGTCTACAGCCACGCTGGTCACGTGACCGTCATTGCGGGTGCCATTGTAGAACGGCGAATTGTCTTGGTGGGGGCCATCTTGGAGTGGATGGCTGTGCGGGCTAATGCTACCAGTGTGGGGGAGTGCACGGACAAATAGGCAGTGATGGTGACAATGTGACATTAAAAACGATGGCAAGTATAAAAATTAATAAATAAAACACATAACGTTTTGCTCCCAAGCGACCAGATTTCATGTCTTCCAGCCAGTTATGCATTCCATCATGGAGTATTTATCTGGGAACACAACCCTTTTGAACAAAGCGCTCATTCCGTTACTGTTTCATGATATAGTCTCATTGGTCATAGGTTCAATCACAGTAGCGTAGTCCAGTCCTCACTCCGATTGAGCCCTGTGTGAATGGTATTGAATTGAATGATGGATTTCAATTCCTCACGGTTTAGTAACTGCTGTAAGTTGCCACCTCTCTGTGGTAATTTGATGGATTTCAGGACGGTCCATTGGAGGTCATCAGCTGTATGGTTCATGCTGGCATAATGTTCAACCAAAGGGGCGTTGGGAGTACCGCACCTTATGCGACTCCGATGTTGACTTATTCTGGTCCTTATTTTTTGTGTAGTTTGTCCCACATACATCAGAGGGCAAGGACATAGAATTGCATAAATCACATTGTGACTGTTACAGTTTGTGAAATCTCTCATATCAATTGTGATGTTATTGTGACTAAACGTGCGCCCCTCAAGTGTCAGATCACAAACAATACAATGTCCACATTTAACGTGACCTCTCAGCGGGGGCAAGCCCCAGTTTGACTCAATCGTATTTGTGGGAGGTGGTGGGGGTAGGGCAGCTCGAACCAGATGGTCTTTTATATTTCTACTTTTTTTGAAAGCAAACAAGGGTTTGTCAAAAGTTAGTTGGCCTGAATTTAGGGTTGGCCAGTGCCGTAAAATTGTTTTGCGGATTTTATCAGAAATTGGGGAAAAGGTTGTGACACAGGCAATTCTCTCTGAGCTGGGCCTTGTCTTGGGTTGGAGCAGGACCTCCCTAGGACAATACCATGCCCGTTTCGAGGCATTCCTCACTATTCTGCTTGGATAACCTCTTGATTTCAGTTTTGAGCACAAAATGCCTGCCTCTTTGAAATAATCAGTTTTCGAGGAGCAATTCCGTCTAATCCGCAGGAACTGCGAATAGGGAAGTGAATCTTTTAGAGCTTTGGGGTGGTTACTGTTGTATCTGAGTAAAGTATTACGCTCAGTCGGTTTCCTATAGAGGCGAGTAAGTAACTCCCCTGCCTCATGATAGATCATGAGATCCAAGAATGGTATCTCTGTTTTGTGATATGAGAGAGTGAACTGCAGATTGTCGCAGTTATTGTTCAGCCAGTGTAGGAACGAATTCAGACCTTCTCTCTCCGAATTCCAAATTAGAAAAATATCATCTATGTAACGGCGCCAAACCCCAATGCTGGTTCTGAATGGATTTGTGTCAGCTAGGATTGTGCCGGTCTCAAGCGCATCCATGTACATAATGGCCAGATGGGGAGCAAAAATCGCTCCCATCGAGCAACCTTTTATCTGTTGGTAGAAGGTCCCGTCAAAGACAAAAAAGTTTTTCGTGAGACATAGTTCTAGCAATTGCAATATGAACAATGTCGGTACTCTATGTGGTCTAGGTCTGGAATCAAGTATTCTTTCAATGACCCGTAGAGCCGCTCCCTGGGGTATATTAGTGTAGAGCGACTCTACGTCCAGTGTACATAGTGTTTGAATGTTGGGATCAAAGGGCTGGTGTTCAACAAGATTGATCATTTCCATGCTGTCACGGACATAACAGCACGTGGAAGGCACAAAGTCCTTAATGAAAAAATCCACATAGGACCCTAATGGTTCCAAAATTGAACCACAAGCCGATACTATCGGTCGGCCTGGCGGGTTCTCACTGTCTTTATGAACCTTAGGGAGGGTGTAGATGACTGGAAGGCGAGGACACTTAACATTAAGGAAATTATATTCCTTCTTGCTAAAAATCTTTATTCAGATATGGATAAGTAGTCTCGGCGCTATAATTTCTGATATCCTTTTTAATTTTATTGGCCTTTTTGTTCTGTTCAATACGGTAATAATCAGCTATTGTTTTCTCTACTTGTTCCAGTAATTTTTTACACTCAGCTGTGGGGTCTGAATCATTAATTTGTTTAAGCAAGTCAGCAATTTCTATCTCAAGTGTTTTTAATGTCTCTGTAGCAATATCAATGCCAAGCGCCAACCACTGCCTTGAGCATGTGGTCCCAATATGACTGAAGTTAGTGATATATTTGGGATTATCCGTAAAGATCCCGGGGATATTACGCACTTGTAAACCAAGTGGGATTACTCCGGATTTGAGATAATCAGTTAGCATTAATATCATCAATTTTAATCTAACCTGTTTTTTCTGTAGCTTTTCTAACTGTTCTGGAAAACTGGACGCTGCAGTTGTTGGAGCATCTGGGGTTTCTGATAAGAGTGACGGTAATGTGCATAAATGCTTAATATGGTCTATCGTATACAAAGGGGCATGGTCTGACATCTCCTAAGGCTAAAAAAGAGAAAAGTAATTTCGGGAATATACAAGTGTGTGTACAGAGGCACTAGGAAGGTCGACCTCGGTGCCGAGGTAAATTGAGTTTAGAACAACCCTGCAATCCTGGTGATTGCGCTAAAGCTTTTTTTAAAACACAAGGGGGACCCAACGGATAGCTAAGTACCATGGGTATAACAGCGTTATAATGAACAAAGGTCCTTAGCTTATTTGAGAATCAAAAAAACAATACTGTATAGAAACACAATGGAAAGCTATACGTTATAAAGTTTCCAAACCCAGCCGGGAAAGGAGTTTATTTATCAAGAAACAATGTTCAATCCTACAATACAAACGTAATAACAAGACACAAGCCTGTGCCGTACAAAAAAGAGGGAAAGGAAAAATAGGATAAAGGTGAAAGCGGTGTCTATCAGGCAAAGGAAGAGAGCAAGGACAGGGCACTGTAAATAGGTAAAAGATCAATAACAGTGTCGCCTGGAGTGGAGTATACACAATCTTATTTGACAATATTGTAAATGTAAACCCACTCATGGGTGTCGACGTTTCGATCCCTATTGCTCAACTAGATACATGGGATCATCATCAGGACTTTTGTAATGAACAAAACATGCCTGATTGTGAGAAAGCCTGTTAGGAGAAACGAAGAGAAAAAGGATTTTTCAAACACTTAAGAGTAGTTTGCAGATGTATGCCAACTATGTAACGAATTCGCAGTGTGTGACCAAGTGCACGGTGTTTGTGACCTAATCAAACACATAATAACAACATTTCCATACTCCTCGGAATCGCAGTGACGTGCGTGAAGAGCTGCGACGACCAGTTGTGCCGTGATAGTGATCAATTCAGTTTGTAGTATACTGGGGAACCGGGATTTCCATCGTGAAGTGACGGTGCAGGTTCAGTAGTTGCGTGGCTAAGGGTGAATATGTGATTGGGGATAGCCCTGTGGATTCTAAGTAACAATAAGTGTAATCATACCTCAGTAAATCTATGCATGAAGCCTCACATGGGAGGTGTACTTCACTTCAAGGTTTATGGCCGAAGAGATCGTGCTAAAATAGGGGTAGATTTAAACACAAGGTTACGAATTCAATGGTTCACAACCTCAGTGAACCGTGATGTAAATTTAAACACATACCACGTAGTAAAATGTCGTGGAGGTCTTTTTTGGGGGTCCAGACGAATTGTTCGTTAAAGAATTACTGGTACAATTCGTAGTTCGTTATTACAGCGTCTGAACGCCACATTGTTGGCAACCCCCGTGTATGGCCACTGCTGCCTACACGTAAAATCTTTACCCCGCTCCCCTGATGAGCTAAGTAAGGTAAGGAAGGTCCTTCTATAATTTACCACCTTAGTTCGTAGCCCCCTTGCACCTTGACACAGAATTCCCGCTTTGTTTTCAGCGCTGCCATCGTATGCAGTTGGAAACGAACTACGAATTGTACCAGTAATTCTTTAACTAACAATTCGTCTGGACCCCCAAAAAAGACCTCCACGACATTTTACTACGTGGTATGTGTTTAAATTTACATCACGGTTCACTGAGGTTGTGAACCATTGAATTCGTAACCTTGTGTTTAAATCTACCCCTATTTTAGCACGATCTCTTCGGCCATAAACCTTGAAGTGAAGTACACCTCCCATGTGAGGCTTCATGCATAGATTTACTGAGGTATGATTACACTTATTGTTACTTAGAATCCACAGGGCTATCCCCAATCACATATTCACCCTTAGCCACGCAACTACTGAACCTGCACCGTCACTTCACGATGGAAATCCCGGTTCCCCAGTATACTACAAACTGAATTGATCACTATCACGGCACAACTGGTTGTCGCAGCTCTTCACGCACGTCACTGCGATTCCGAGGAGTATGGAAATGTTGTTATTATGTGTTTGATTAGGTCACAAACACCGTGCACTTGGTCACACACTGCGAATTCGTTACATAGTTGGCATACATCTGCAAACTACTCTTAAGTGTTTGAAAAATCCTTTTTCTCTTCGTTTCTCCTAACAGGCTTTCTCACAATCAGGCATGTTTTGTTCATTACAAAAGTCCTGATGATGATCCCATGTATCTAGTTGAGCAATAGGGATCGAAACGTCGACACCCATGAGTGGGTTTACATTTACAATATTGTCAAATAAGATTGTGTATACTCCACTCCAGGCGACACTGTTATTGATCTTTTACCTATTTACAGTGCCCTGTCCTTGCTCTCTTCCTTTGCCTGATAGACACCGCTTTCACCTTTATCCTATTTTTCCTTTCCCTCTTTTTTGTACGGCACAGGCTTGTGTCTTGTTATTACGTTTGTATTGTAGGATTGAACATTGTTTCTTGATAAATAAACTCCTTTCCCGGCTGGGTTTGGAAACTTTATAACGTATAGCTTTCCATTGTGTTTCTATACAGTATTGTTTTTTTGATTCTCAAATAAGCTAAGGACCTTTGTTCATTATAACGCTGTTATACCCATGGTACTTAGCTATCCGTTGGGTCCCCCTTGTGTTTTAAAAAAAGCTTTAGCGCAATCACCAGGATTGCAGGGTTGTTCTAAACTCAATTTACCTCGGCACCGAGGTCGACCTTCCTAGTGCCTCTGTACACACACTTGTATATTCCCGAAATTACTTTTCTCTTTTTTAGCCTTAGGAGATGTCAGACCATGCCCCTTTGTATACGATAGACCATATTAAGCATTTATGCACATTACCGTCACTCTTATCAGAAACCCCAGATGCTCCAACAACTGCAGCGTCCAGTTTTCCAGAACAGTTAGAAAAGCTACAGAAAAAACAGGTTAGATTAAAATTGATGATATTAATGCTAACTGATTATCTCAAATCCGGAGTAATCCCACTTGGTTTACAAGTGCGTAATATACCCGGGATCTTTACGGATAATCCCAAATATATCACTAACTTCAGTCATATTGGGACCACATGCTCAAGGCAGTGGTTGGCGCTTGGCATTGATATTGCTACAGAGACATTAAAAACACTTGAGATAGAAATTGCTGACTTGCTTAAACAAATTAATGATTCAGACCCCACAGCTGAGTGTAAAAAATTACTGGAACAAGTAGAGAAAACAATAGCTGATTATTACCGTATTGAACAGAACAAAAAGGCCAATAAAATTAAAAAGGATATCAGAAATTATAGCGCCGAGACTACTTATCCATATCTGAATAAAGATTTTTACACTAACAGACCATACTTCAACCCGCAGAATAGACCCTGGGGTCATTTTAACAAACGACAGAACATAGTGGGGTTTTCAGACACCTCAGAAGACTCATCTGACAACTCAGATCCAGGTGAGGGAGGTAGCAACCGGGGTAGAGGGCGTGGTGGTGCACAAGGCAATTTTTTAGCCAGAGGCCAGCCAGGAACCCCGCAGAGAGGGAGGGCCAAGAAACCCAGAACATGGTTCAACGCTCCAGGGGAGCGGAGGACCCGCAACAACTTTTATCAGTGGTAATACCCACAACAGCGAATTTGACTGAAACATTACCTATTTTTAATTTATCTAACCATATTTTGCAGCATTCTGAATTAGAACTTTTGAAGAAAGGACTTTCTTTTGTCCCCACGGTGCGCCCAAATTATATGGAATTACAAACAGAGTTACTTCGTTTTTTCAGACTGGTTCGGCTGAAAGCATTCTTTCAATTGCACCCAGCGCCTGAACTAAATCGTAACACCCCCTTCGCCCCCCCTTCCACTTTCCTACCAACGGCGAGCATGATTCCGCCAGAGATCATCACGTTTGAGAAACTTATTCTCAAAGAACTTGAGATTCTCGAAAGGAAGAGATTGTACATTCCGTACAATATCTCCAAAATCGAAAAGGAGGCAATAGACTCACTCAAATCTAACACTAACTTAATCATCAAGAGCGCGGATAAGGGTGGGGGCATTGTCCTGCAAAATATTGATACCTACAAGAACGAAATTAACCGACAGCTGAATAACAGGGAACATTACTTGAGACTTGGCCGCAATCCAACGATTGAAATCCAAGCCCTGATAAAAAAGATTACCACGATTGCCAGGGACGATGGTTTTCTTAGCAAGAAGGAATATAATTTCCTTAATGTTAAGTGTCCTCGCCTTCCAGTCATCTACACCCTCCCTAAGGTTCATAAAGACAGTGAGAACCCGCCAGGCCGACCGATAGTATCGGCTTGTGGTTCAATTTTGGAACCATTAGGGTCCTATGTGGATTTTTTCATTAAGGACTTTGTGCCTTCCACGTGCTGTTATGTCCGTGACAGCATGGAAATGATCAATCTTGTTGAACACCAGCCCTTTGATCCCAACATTCAAACACTATGTACACTGGACGTAGAGTCGCTCTACACTAATATACCCCAGGGAGCGGCTCTACGGGTCATTGAAAGAATACTTGATTCCAGACCTAGACCACATAGAGTACCGACATTGTTCATATTGCAATTGCTAGAACTATGTCTCACGAAAAACTTTTTTGTCTTTGACGGGACCTTCTACCAACAGATAAAAGGTTGCTCGATGGGAGCGATTTTTGCTCCCCATCTGGCCATTATGTACATGGATGCGCTTGAGACCGACACAATCCTAGCTGACACAAATCCATTCAGAACCAGCATTGGGGTTTGGCGCCGTTACATAGATGATATTTTTCTAATTTGGAATTCGGAGAGAGAAGGTCTGAATTCGTTCCTACACTGGCTGAACAATAACTGCGACAATCTGCAGTTCACTCTCTCATATCACAAAACAGAGATACCATTCTTGGATCTCATGATCTATCATGAGGCAGGGGAGTTACTTACTCGCCTCTATAGGAAACCGACTGAGCGTAATACTTTACTCAGATACAACAGTAACCACCCCAAAGCTCTAAAAGATTCACTTCCCTATTCGCAGTTCCTGCGGATTAGACGGAATTGCTCCTCGAAAACTGATTATTTCAAAGAGGCAGGCATTTTGTGCTCAAAACTGAAATCAAGAGGTTATCCAAGCAGAATAGTGAGGAATGCCTCGAAACGGGCATGGTATTGTCCTAGGGAGGTCCTGCTCCAACCCAAGACAAGGCCCAGCTCAGAGAGAATTGCCTGTGTCACAACCTTTTCCCCAATTTCTGATAAAATCCGCAAAACAATTTTACGGCACTGGCCAACCCTAAATTCAGGCCAACTAACTTTTGACAAACCCTTGTTTGCTTTCAAAAAAAGTAGAAATATAAAAGACCATCTGGTTCGAGCTGCCCTACCCCCACCACCTCCCACAAATACGATTGAGTCAAACTGGGGCTTGCCCCCGCTGAGAGGTCACGTTAAATGTGGACATTGTATTGTTTGTGATCTGACACTTGAGGGGCGCACGTTTAGTCACAATAACATCACAATTGATATGAGAGATTTCACAAACTGTAACAGTCACAATGTGATTTATGCAATTCTATGTCCTTGCCCTCTGATGTATGTGGGACAAACTACACAAAAAATAAGGACCAGAATAAGTCAACATCGGAGTCGCATAAGGTGCGGTACTCCCAACGCCCCTTTGGTTGAACATTATGCCAGCATGAACCATACAGCTGATGACCTCCAATGGACCGTCCTGAAATCCATCAAATTACCACAGAGAGGTGGCAACTTACAGCAGTTACTAAACCGTGAGGAATTGAAATCCATCATTCAATTCAATACCATTCACACAGGGCTCAATCGGAGTGAGGACTGGACTACGCTACTGTGATTGAACCTATGACCAATGAGACTATATCATGAAACAGTAACGGAATGAGCGCTTTGTTCAAAAGGGTTGTGTTCCCAGATAAATACTCCATGATGGAATGCATAACTGGCTGGAAGACATGAAATCTGGTCGCTTGGGAGCAAAACGTTATGTGTTTTATTTATTAATTTTTATACTTGCCATCGTTTTTAATGTCACATTGTCACCATCACTGCCTATTTGTCCGTGCACTCCCCCACACTGGTAGCATTAGCCCGCACAGCCATCCACTCCAAGATGGCCCCCACCAAGACAATTCGCCGTTCTACAATGGCACCCGCAATGACGGTCACGTGACCAGCGTGGCTGTAGACAACTCCGCGCGTACTCTCAGTCCGCTGACTTGCAACCGGCATTGACCGAGAAGCCACGGGAGAGACGAGTCTTCACCTTGACTTTGTAAGTAACTCTTAAATATCAATACTGTCCGGTTATGGCCCGTTCTTAGGCTATGTGCTGATATGCACCCTCCCTTTGTTATTACAGCGTCTGAACGCCACATTGTTGGCAACCCCCGTGTATGGCCACTGCTGCCTACACGTAAAATCTTTACCCCGCTCCCCTGATGAGCTAAGTAAGGTAAGGAAGGTTCTTCTATAATTTACCACCTTAGTTCGTAGCCCCCTTGCACCTTGACACAGAATTCCCGCTTTGTTTTCAGCGCTGCCATCGTATGCAGTTGGAAACGAACTACGAATTGTACCAGTAATTCTTTAACGAACAATTCGTCTGGACCCCCAAAAAAGACCTCCACGACATTTTACTACGTGGTATGTGTTTAAATTTACATCACGGTTCACTGAGGTTGTGAACCATTGAATTCGTAACCTTGTGTTTAAATCTACCCCTATTTTAGCACGATCTCTTCGGCCATAAACCTTGAAGTGAAGTACACCTCCCATGTGAGGCTTCATGCATAGATTTACTGAGGTATGATTACACTTATTGTTACTTAGAATCCACAGGGCTATCCCCAATCACATATTCACCCTTAGCCACGCAACTACTGAACCTGCACCGTCACTTCACGATGGAAATCCCGGTTCCCCAGTATACTACAAACTGAATTGATCACTATCACGGCACAACTGGTCGTCGCAGCTCTTCACGCACGTCACTGCGATTCCGAGGAGTATGGAAATGTTGTTATTATGTGTTTGATTAGGTCACAAACACCGTGCACTTGGTCACACACTGCGAATTCGTTACATAGTTGGCATACATCTGCAAACTACTCTTAAGTGTTTGAAAAATCCTTTTTCTCTTCGTTTCTCCTAACAGGCTTTCTCACAATCAGGCATGTTTTGTTCATTACAAAAGTCCTGATGATGATCCCATGTATCTAGTTGAGCAATAGGGATCGAAACGTCGACACCCATGAGTGGGTTTACATTTACAATATTGTCAAATAAGATTGTGTATACTCCACTCCAGGCGACACTGTTATTGATCTTTTACCTATTTACAGTGCCCTGTCCTTGCTCTCTTCCTTTGCCTGATAGACACCGCTTTCACCTTTATCCTATTTTTCCTTTCCCTCTTTTTTGTACGGCACAGGCTTGTGTCTTGTTATTACGTTTGTATTGTAGGATTGAACATTGTTTCTTGATAAATAAACTCCTTTCCCGGCTGGGTTTGGAAACTTTATAATGTATAGCTTTCCATTGTGTTTCTATACAGTATTGTTTTTTTGATTCTCAAATAAGCTAAGGACCTTTGTTCATTATAACGCTGTTATACCCATGGTACTTAGCTATCCGTTGGGTCCCCCTTGTGTTTTAAAAAAAGCTAGATCTAATCAGAGCAGAGGCAGGGCAGTACCAGGGGGAAGATTCACTAGGTCCCCAATACATTTTTTTCTACTGATGCATTGTCTTTAACGATTTTATGTCCCCATAGTTCTGTCCCATAAGTTATGGCTCCCAGGGATTGGGTTTTGTATATTTCCTACAAGGGGGTGAGAAGCTTTGAAGAATTTGACCTGAAAACCTTAGCCAGTCCACCTGTGTTCTGTGCTAATTTCATCCTCGGTTTTCCTATGCAAAAGGCCAAATACATATGCCCATTGAGAGTGATCCCCAAGTACTTAAAGATGGCAACCCTCTCCAGTGGAATTCCATTCAGCACAGGGTTGGTCCTGGTGGAGTGTGCAGAATTAAAAAACATACATTTTGTTCATATATCCCCTGAGGAACACATCATTCAAAACCAATAAGAGTCAATATACATAGATGTGTTCTTCTGTTGAATTCCTTGGTCTTTTTATTCTTATATAATTTTTTTCATCAAATGCAAATCCTTCTGGGTACATGAAATCACTCAAGTTTTAACTCATAGCCTTGTAGCCAACACGCGTTTCGTCATGGGTACATTAATCCAAATGACTTCATCAGGGCTACAAAAAGATATGTACCATGTTGTAGTCTTACAAAGATTACATCAAAGAAAGTTTTGTGATTGAGTGATTTAAAACGGAATCTGGAAAACTCCAGTACTGACCCATGGTGAGTTAGCTTTAAAAACAGAGTCACAAAGTTCTCTTATTACCACCAGATTATGATCATCCCAAGGCAGAACAGATATATTGTCTGGTGTTCCATGTTATAATTTACATGCTGTCGTTTATGTGAGTGTAAAACCAATGCAGCATTCCAAATATTTAGCATAATAAACGTTTCACCAAAAAGGAAGTGCTCCAAAAGATGTGCTCATTACGCAACTGTGCTTTCAAAAACCACCCTCATCACTCATGGTAAGTTTCATAATCATTAGTGTAACTTGATGTATGCATACCAGCTCACCTAATTTACAAGGCTGAGGCACTCCCAAAAACGAATGCCAAGGAATACCAGGCATTAGAATGGTGATATGAGGCGAAAGTATTAATTTCTCCTCATGTTTTGCTCTTTCCATGTGTACTGTATTCTGGAGCCCTCATAGAAAGAGCAAATCATCATTGTTGATTGTTTATTTGGAGGAAGGTGTCCCTTTCTTCATATAAGCAATTGTCCCTGCAATGCAGTGCACCCTTGCAACATGCTGACAGGGTGACTGCGCGGGCGTTGGCCACCTTTTTTTTGTGCCAGCGCTAGGGTCAGTGACATCACCATGTGATGAGTGATGTAATATGTGAGATCATAAGCAGTGCATTGCAGGGGCGTAAATTATAGTTAGCTCATGTAACTGTAACAGCTGAATTTCACTGGTTTTGTACGAGTACAAATTGAGCCTAACTATAACGTCCCTGTAACCTTTGTTTTTTTTGCAGTGAATATATGAAAGTGGAAAAACAAGTTATATATATATCTATATATATATTTATATATATGACGCTCAAAATCCTCCCAAACTCGGCAGAAGAATGAAACAGCACTCGAAGGGTGGAATATTAACAACACGCTAGATTTTATTTAGCGGAGGGGGACACACAGACGCGTTTCGGCGTTCTGCCTTCGTCAGTGTGTGTTTACACTGCATTTTACTCGACATTGTTTTTAAACATATTTCAGTCACTCCCACATCCTTAGAACATGGACAGTGAAAGGGGACTCACACCATACAGAATAGAGGCGGCCATCTTGTAATGTATATAGCAATTACAAAACAAATCGACATCATACATGTAAAAGATGTAAATTATGGCAAAATTGTAATAAACATTATGGCCCACTGATGGGCATAAACCGTATTCTGACTATGGTGTATAAAAAATATACATAATCCAAATTAGGAAAAAGTAATCCAGCCGTGGATCGGCTAATGTCCCCTATCAAAAATTAGTGCAGTCCATCAAATTATAAGACTTCAAATTTAAATAACATTTCTATTGAAGTTACTTATAGCTAAATTGTGGGAATCATAAGGTTGGATGCTTCATGTATGGCAGCAGAAAACTCATTAGATTATTCACACATCTAAAAATCACAGTTCATATACATGAAAACCAATCTCTATAAGCAAGAGAAGGAATGAAAATGAATAAAATAGTAGTCTCCCATCACTCCCATACACGGATTCAATCAAGTTTAGTCAGTGACAAATCATAAACCGTGATTCAAAATCCAAATCTAATCAAAATCCATCAATAATGTTGCTTATGTGCTTGTGGGGTTTGACATTGTCGTTGTGTATAAACTCACTTTCTTTTTCACATGATTAAATGTATGAGATTATCGATAATCAAAATAAATAAATTGTCATCAATAAGAAGCACATTATAGATATCGAGAATTGAATATATCACACAGTCCCAATACCTGTTCTTAGTTTGCCAAATCAACATTACATGCAAGAAGTAGAAGTTTTCCCTCACTGTGAGCTTTAGCAACATAATATAGATAGATATAACATGATTCCTTCTTCTGACACATATCAAAGTTAAATTTCCAGCCCAAGTGTATACTATTTTGGGGTTTCTCAATTATGGATGTCACTGGGATAGGTTTTTTTCACAGTTTTCAAACAACATGTGACACCACAGATCCTCTAGATCACAATATTATTGAGAAATAGGTTATAGTTTATTTCCCCAAATGAAAGGCCATCTCCTCACCACTATTGAGACCTTTAGGATGTTTTGTTGAGAGGTCTATGATGTACCTAGACTCTAGTCTCCTTAACCTGCGTAATCGGTCACCGCCACGTATATTGGGAGGCACAATATCTAAGCCGAAGTATTGGAGTTTACTCCGATCCTGTTTGTGGGCCTCTGCAAAGTGGCGAGCCACCGGGTAAGCCTGGTCAACCTTATCAATAGCTCTAAGATGCTCAAGTATTCTTAACTTGAGCTCCTTAATAGTGCTCCCAATGTAGCGTAAGCCACAGGGGCACTGTAGACAGTAGACGGCATATTTTTCGTCTCCCTGTATCGGCTATGATGTATGAAAGAACCCGTTTACTGCCTGCGCACGCTTTACAGCGCCGCAGGGCTAAAAGCCTTTTTGCTCCTTTAAGGTGTTAATTCTTTGGGGCAGTTTCTCAAAATGGCTGGTTACTAACATGTCGCCTATTGATCTGGCTTTACTGAAGGTCAGGAGAGGGTGGGTAGATAGGTCTTCTTTTAGCACATTGTCCGTTAGGAGAATGTGCCAATTCTTTCTGAGCATACCTCTTAGGTTTTCGGCTCCTGATGGATAGGGAGTTATGACTCTGAATTTTCCTTTGTTGTCACCCATAGGTCCTTTACGTCTACCTTGCTCGGGATTATTGGTCAGAAGAGTGTGTCTATCGATTCTCCTAACTTTATTCAGGGTGTTATTCAATAGTTTTTCACCATAGCCCCTGACCCAGAACCTGGATATGCACTCCGAAGCAGCCACTTCGAAGTCAGACTCTTTTGAGCAGTTTCTGCGAAGCCTGAGTAATTCCCCATAGGGGATGCTGTTAACCAGTTGGGGAGGATGACTGCTGCTGGCAAACAGTGTGGAATTGCCCGCAGTCTCCTTTCTGAATAGGCATGTGTGGAGGTGTCCTTCTTCTATATATATCCTCAGGTCAAGGTAGTCCGCTGCCACCGGACTAACCGTTCCCGAGAAATGAAGATTAGCTGTATTCTTGTTCAGGACATTGATGTATTCATATGCTGTATCGCATTCACCATTCCATACCAGGAACAGGTCATCGATATAGCGATACCAACAAATGACCTTTCCCTCTTTTCCTCCCAATATACAGCTTCTGGGCACCTGCTCCTCCCACCAGCCCACGAACAAGTTCGCGTAGCAGGGGGCAAAGCAGGTGCCCATCGCCGTACCAGACTCCTGAATATACATTTGATCCTCAAGCAGGAAAATATTGTGGGTCAAACAGAATTGTACGAACTCAAGAAACATGATGTTATGTCTTGAGAAACGTAACTGCCGTTTTTCTAGTGCATACTTTACAGCCTCTAGTCCATGTTGATGTTCAATTATGGTATATAGGCTGGTGATATCTAGTACCATTAGTAAGTATCCTGGTTCCCACACGAGGTTCTGTAGTTTCATCAAAAAGTCTTTTGTGTCACGCACGTAAGATTTCAAAGTTGACACCAAAGGAAACAAGGTATTATCCACAAAGTGAGACATGTTCTCTGTAAGACTTCCAATTGAGGAAATAATTGGGCAACCAGGTGGGTAGACACGATGTTTGTGCAGTTTCGGGAGGTGGTAAAATGTAGGAGTCATGGGGCAGTTAATCCTCAAGAACAGATGTTCATCCTTGTTCAGCATCTGGAGATTATACCATTTTGTAATCAATATATCATAATCTTTGATACTTTGTTGGTAAACCTCGTTGGTATATATATATATATATATATATTGCTGCACATTCCTACTTACATTTGCGAGTTCGGAAAGAATGGCTGGCACACTGGAATCCAAATTAAAGATTTATTGACCCCAAACCCCCCTCACCCCAACAGACTCGTTTCGCCTTTGCAGGCTTCGTCAGTGTTACGTTAGTGCAAAATACATGTCGCCATTTTAAACCATTAGCCAGTTGAACATTGTCATGAAAATAGAGAAAAGGCTACGGGCATGCAAGGAGATGGAGGCCATCTTGTAATGTGCAAATTGCATGAAAATACATGGCTGGCAATGGTGACTTAAGATAAAGTGCATAGTGCTTATTAAAAACATGTAACGTAAATCAGTTATTTCATAATTCTCAAACACAGTAAAGTTCAATTAAGCCAATGAATCTGTTCTTCCAAAAGTTTTCTTTCCTCCCCTCCTCATTTGGAGATTATATTCACAGTGTCTCTTATTGACATTTGACCCATAAAGTGCAAAATTTTAGGAAGAATGATTTCTTATTTCACATGATGTTAGTTATTAAGCCCTGGATGGGCGATTATACTAGCAGCACAAACACTTTTTATCATGACATGCAGATCAACAGAAAATAGACTTATTATTTTGAGATGATTTTAAATCATATTCATCCTATTATTGAATATGTCCGTTACTGTACACAGTTCATAGGTGAACCCAAAGTTCTTCATTGTTATTGAGTCCCCACGGAGTCATGGTTTTAAGACTGATGATATGCTTTGACTCAAGGATACGTAGGGACTTGTCTCTGACTCCACCCCGCTCTAGTTTGGGCGCCTGGTCAATACAGTAAAAACTAAGTTTCTCCCAGTTGCTTTGATGATGTTCGGCAAAATGGCGGGCGACAGGGTATGTTTTGTCCCTATTTGTAATTGCCCGCATATGTTCTAGGATTCTTAGTTTTGCAGGTTTTATAGTGCTGCCAATGTACCGCAGCTTGCAGGGGCAAGTGAGACAGTAAACAGTATATTCTGAGTTGCAATTAAGCAACTGTTTGATTTTTATATTGGGTTTCATATCTCCTGTGCGATTTGGGTACTCTAACATTTTACTGCTAAATTTGCATGCCTTACATTTAAGACAAGGAAAAAAGCCCGTTGACCTAGATAATTTGATGGGTTGGGTTATTGTTTTGAAATGACTGTGGACCAGATGATCTGCCAGAGATGGACATCTTTTGTATGTAATCAATGGTCTTTGCGGCAGATTCTTTTTAAGGATCTTGTCAGCGGTGAGTATATGCCAGTGTTTTTTGAAAATGTTCACAATTTCTCCTGACTTGGTATTGAATTCAGTTATCATTCTCACCTCATCAGGTTCCTCTGCTTTTGGTTTAGGTATTAGGAGATCCCTCCTATTGATACCAGAGGCTTTCACACTGGCCTGTTTCAAGATGTTTTTATTATACCCCCTTCTCTCAAACCTCCCTTGTGCCTCATTTGTCGCCTGCATGTAATCACGTTCTAAAGAACAGTTTCTCTTTAGACGGAGAAACTCGCCATATGGCACATTTTTTACCAAGCTTTTAGGGTGGTATGAGGTAGCATGCAGTACTGCATTACCCTCCGTGGGTTTTCTATACAAGCGAGTTTGTAAGATGTTATTATGCACAAATATTTCCAGATCTAAGTAATTAATGCTTCTGGCATTAATAGTACTAGTAAATTTCAGGTTAAGATTGTTGGTATTTAAAATGGCAATATACTTTTCCGCAGATAGACGATCACCGTGCCAAATAAGGAACAGGTCGTCTATATATCTGGTCCACATAAGGATTTTTTCAGTCCATTCATTGTTGGTATCTTTCCATGCCTCATGCTTCTCCCACCAGCCCACGAACAAGTTCGCGTAGCTGGGGGAGAAGCACGAGCCCATGGAAGTACCCCTCTTTTGATTATACATAGTCCCATCAAATAAGAAGTTGTTATTATTTAAGCAGAATCTAATCATAGACAAAATCATGGTACTGTGACTACAAAAATGTTCGGGTTTTTGGTCTAGAAACCACTTAATAGCGGTAAGACCCTCCTCGTGATTGATGCAGGTATACAAGTTCACTACATCCAATGTTATTAGTAACATTTCAGAGTTCCATGTGATATTGTCCATGATGCTTAGGAAGTCCTGGGTGTCTTTTAGATAGGACGGGAGATCTTTTATGAAGGGTGCTAGATATGAATCAATGAATCTGGAAGTATTTTCAAGGAGGATTCCAATAGAGGACACAATTGGGCGTCCTGGAGGTCTTTTTGCATGTTTGTGTACCTTCGGAAGATGGTAAAAAGTTGGTACGATTGGTGCTTCACATTTTAGAAAAAGGTACTCATCCATAGTTAACATACCTTCTTTTTGCCAGTCATCTAGCATATTGTGAAATGTTACAATGCTTTTGTTATACTCAGCTTTTTGTATGGGAGTATAACATTCCTTATCCCTTAATTGTCTGTGTGCCTCTGAGAGGTAATGGTCTCTATCAAAGATAACAACGTTTCCTCCTTTATCTGAAGGTTTGATTTCAATTGTTGTATCTTCTTTGAGTGATCTAATTGCCTCCCACTCTCTTTTCGATATGTTCGATGTTTTTTGATTCATTTTTCTTTTCATTCCAGTTGAGATTTTGTCCAGATCTTCTAGTACCGCTTCATTAAAGAGATCAATAGCGTCATAGTTTGTAATAGGCAACTTTTTTGATTTGTTCTTCATCATACTCGGGTCTCTTTTTTGTGTGATGATAGTCTGTTCTGCCGACTCGGCATTTATGGTCATCGCCACTAGTTCTTGTGTGGGTCTTAGGAGTATATCCGCCAGTTCTTCACATGTGGGTGCATCATTTTGATTCGTAATTGGAACTATAGTTCTTGATTCTGTCCTTTCAATTTTTGGAGATTGTAGAAAAATCTTTTTGAACTTTAGTTTTCTGATGTACTTAAACAAATCAATCCGTACTTTAACTGGATCGAAATCACTGGCTGGGCAGAAGCTTAAACCTTTCTTAAGTATAGTGATTTCATCATTCGTTAATTTTCTTTTTGAAAGGTTTATGACATTATTATCTTCTTTGTCCATTATCTTCTGCGGTTCAGTCCACTTCTGGTGACCCTCGGAGATGCCATTGCTTGTTGGGTACCTCCTCTTGCCCCTCTTGCCCCTCCGCGTCCTCCTCTTTGATTTTGTTGGGGTGCCGGTGGGTAGTTTTTTTGTTGGGGCGTAATCGAGTTTCTTTGATGACCTCGAACTCGTCTAAAAAAGGACTCTGAGTTGCCGATGCTGTATCTTTAATTCCTTCGGTTTGTTCCCCTTGCGATACTTCAGACTCCTCAGTATCCTCATTTGTTAACGTTGCATTAGTCTGAGCCAACCGTTTTCTGGTTGCATCAAATTTTCTGGCAAACGTTAAGATTCTTCCTGAGAGGTAGTCCTGCTCATCTCTGAGAAATTTCGATTGTTTTCTCTTCCGGATGCTTAATTCATAGTCTTTCATTCTTTTGCTCATGGTACCTCTGAGTTCTTCGATTTCTCTGGAGTCTTTTTCTTTAGCTATTTGTTCTTCTATGTCTGTTATTTCTTTTAGACACTTTTCTCTGTCACTCCATGCATATTTAATAAGTATGCGCACCATACCTTTCGCCGACTCTGCCATATATTCTGCCCAATCTTTGAGTAACGCAGGATCCGGGTTTTCGTATGAGGGCATCGTATATATATGCGTAGCCCCCTCGGTATTCTGCCACACTCGATATATCTTTATAGTGAGGTGGCCTCCCACCATTTGCGTACCTCCCGTTCTTGTACTTTTTCTAATTTACAGAATAACATTTTCAAAGTACTGGCGGGGGCATTTTGAGTTGTGGGCTTGCTTGGTTGCGCATTTCTAGTTGTTGAACTTCTAAACATGAAGTTGGCAGCAGACTCTCTTTCTCCCGAGATGCCATCAGTATTCGACATGTTTGGGTTGTGCTGCAATTTACTGTGTTCGTTAAAAATGGGGTGGTGACTCGGTCACTGTGGTTTGCTGGGGTTCGGAGTCTACTTTCTGTCCCTTCGGAGATGAGGCTAAGCATATGCAAGATGAATTCAAAATCGGCGTTCACTCACCGAGTTCGCCGCCGGTTCGTGGTTCCTGTCAGCCGCCGCCGACGCGTTCCCAGTCTCCGTTTGGCAGACCCGCCAGTTAGCGCTTTCGTGTGTTGTTTGACGTCTGAGTCCCAACACCTTGTTCCGATGTCTCCCAATTCTTTTGCTTAATCCGCCTCGGGGCATACGGTCATATTAATTTAAGGCACAGTTTCGTTCACCGCCGTAGCTCCACTTCTCTCCGGGTGCCAAAACGCCAGCGTTGGTGAGACGCCTCAATACTGCTGCACATTCCTACTTACATTTGCGAGTTCGGAAAGAATGGCTGGCACACTGGAATCCAAATTAAAGATTTATTGACCCCAAACCCCCCTCACCCCAACAGACGCGTTTCACCTTTGCAGGCTTCGTCAGTGTTACGTTAGTGCAAAATACATGTCGCCATTTTAAACCATTAGCCAGTTGAACATTGTCATGAAAATAGAGAAAAGGCTACGGGCATGCAAGGAGATGGAGGCCATCTTGTAATGTGCAAATTGCATGAAAATACATGGCTGGCAATGGTGACTTAAGATAAAGTGCATAGTGCTTATTAAAAACATGTAACGTAAATCAGTTATTTCATAATTCTCAAACACAGTAAAGTTCAATTAAGCCAATGAATCTGTTCTTCCAAAAGTTTTCTTTCCTCACCTCCTCATTTGGAGATTATATTCACAGTGTCTCTTATGGACATTTGACCCATAAAGTGCAAAATTTTAGGAAGAATGATTTCTTATTTCACATGATGTTAGTAATTAAGCCCTGATTGGGCGATTATACTAGCAGCACAAACACTTTTTATCATGACATGCAGATCAACAGAAAATAGACTTATTATTTTGAGATGATTTTAAATCATATTCATCCTATTATTGAATATGTCCGTTACTGTACACAGTTCATAGGTGAACCCAAAGTTCTTCATTGTTATTGAGTCCCCACGGAGTCATGGTTTTAAGACTGATGATATGCTTTGACTCAAGGATACGTAGGGACTTGTCTCTGTCTCCACCCCGCTCTAGTTTGGGCGCCTGGTCAATACAGTAAAAACTAAGTTTCTCCCAGTTGCTTTGATGATGTTCGGCAAAATGGCGGGCGACAGGGTATGTTTTGTCTCCTATTTGTAATTGCCCGCATATGTTCTAGGATTCTTAGTGAAAAAAAAAATATATATATATATATATATATATATATATATATATGTGTTACCCCAATTACCTCCTCTTTTCAGAAGTAAGCCAGGACGCCCGGAGTTTGTTTGCAGAATTTATTCAGCAGAGTGAAAAAGTGCGACGCGTTTCGCCGATAAGGCTTGCTCACAAGGCTATTTATATAAAGTTGCAGTTTGTTCACCGGATGCTTCCGGATTCGGTGTTCGAGAGGTAGAACGCCGGAGGAAGTCAAATATATATATATATATATATATATATATATATATATATATATCAAAACACAAGGTTGCCCCAATGAAGATATCGCACTTGAAAGGGTTGCCGCACACACACTGCAGGTAACAGTAGTAACAGCTCTTTGCCCAGCATCTCTGTGTCACAACTGCCAAACGCGTTTCGAGCATTCAAAGCTCTTGATCACTGGCTGACAAATTACAGAAAAGGCGGTGTTTAGTGGAACCACAATTTATTGAAATGTAAAGTCCTGCCTCAATAGGCGCAAGGCATCTTGGTACAGTTAGTCCATCAAATAGTTGCCTGACTTCGAGTTCCATATAATCCCCAGTGGGTACCGCTGACTCTGTATGCAAATAGTAAGTTGATTCAAAAAATGTTAATAAAGTCTTTACCATGTGGTTGGAAGCAAATAGGAAAATCGCTGTACCGCTGTCAGTTTCATTTCTGCAGCGAGGCCCCCTTCAATCCATGAGGCGCATGAGTTTGCAAGCGCCCAGGAGCCGCCTGCTCAGCGGCGGGACATCTTCGCGGCCGGACACGCCGCTAAACATCAAAACACAAGGTTGCCCCAATGAAGATATCGCACTTGAAAGGGTTGCCGCACACACACTGCAGGTAACAGTAGTAACAGCTCTTTGCGCAGCTTCTCTGTGTCACAACTGCCAAACGCGTTTCAAGCATTCATAGCTCTTGATCACTGGCTGACAAATTACAGAAAAGGCGGTGTTTAGTGGAACCACAATTTATTGAAATGTAAAGTCCCGCCTCAATAGGCGCAAGGCATCTTGGTAAAGTTAGTCCATCAAATAGTTGCCTGACTTCGAGTTCCATATAATCCCCAGTGGGTACCGCTGACTCTGTATGCAAATAGTAAGTTGATTCAAAAAATGTTAATAAAGTCTTTACCATGTGGTTGGAAGCAAATAGGAAAATCGCTGTACCGCTGTCAATTTCATTTCTGCAGCGAGGCCCCCTTCAATCCATGAGGCGCATGAGTTTGCAAGCGCCCAGGAGCCGCCTGCTCAGTTGCGGGACATCTTCGCGGCCGGACACGCCGCTAAACATCAAAACACAAGGTTGTCCCAATGAAGATATCGCACTTGAAAGGGTTGCCGCACACACACTGCAGGTAACAGTAGTAACAGCTCTTTGCCCAGCTTCTCTGTGTCACAACTGCCAAACGCGTTTCGAGCATTCATAGCTCTTGATCACTGGCTGACAAATTACAGAAAAGGCGGTGTTTAGTGGAACCACAATTTATTGAAATGTAAAGTCCCGCCTCAATAGGCGCAAGGCATCTTGGTACAGTTAGTCCATCAAATAGTTGCCTGACTTCGAGTTCCATATAATCCCCAGTGGGTACCGTGACTCTGTATGCAAATAGTAAGTTGATTAAAAAAATGTTAATAAAGTCTTTACCATGTGGTTGGAAGCAAATAGGAAAATCGCTGTACCGCTGTCAATTTCATTTCTGCAGCGAGGCCCCCTTCAATCCATGAGGCGCATGAGTTTGCAAGCGCCCAGGAGCCGCCTGCTCAGCGGCGGGACATCTTCGCGGCCGGACACGCCGCTAAACATCAAAACACAAGGTTGCCCCAATGAAGATATCGCACTTGAAAGGGTTGCCGCACACACACTGCAGGTAACAGTAGTAACAGCTCTTTGCCCAGTTTCTCTGTGTCACAACTGCCAAACGCGTTTCGAGCATTCATAGCTCTTGATCACTGGCTGACAAATTACAGAAAAGGCGGTGTTTAGTGGAACCACAATTTATTGAAATGTAAAGTCCCGCCTCAATAGGCGCAAGGCATCTTGGTACAGTTAGTCCATCAAATAGTTGCCTGACTTCGAGTTCCATATAATCCCCAGTGGGTACCGCTGACTCTGTATGCAAATAGTAAGTTGATTAAAAAAATGTTAATAAAGTCTTTACCATGTGGTTGGAAGCGAATAGGAAAATCGCTGTACCGCTGTCAATTTCATTTCTGCAGCGAGGCCCCCTTCAATCCATGAGGCGCATGAGTTTGCAAGCACCCAGGAGCCGCCTGCTCAGCGGCGGGACATCTTCGTGGCCGGACACGCCGCTAAACATCAAAACACAAGGTTGCCCCAATGAAGATATCGCACTTGAAAGGGTTGCCGCACACACACTGCAGGTATATATATATATATTTATATATTTATTTATTTATTGACTTCCTCCGGCGTTCTACCTCCCGAACACCGAATCCGGAAGCATCCGGTGAACAAACTGCAACTTTACTGCATTCCAGGTAATTATTGAAAAAAGTCAATTTATTCCTTCTCAGTTCAATTTCAAATACACACGATCAATTGTGTTTCGGCAAAAAAGTGAAAAAAAATTATTTTATATAGATATAGTATATATATATAGATATACATATATCTATATAAAATTCTTTTTTTTCACTGAAAAAAACATAGGTTTCAGGGGTGTTATAAGTAGCTGGACATTTTACTCATACAAAACCATAGAAATTCCTCCGTTATAGTTAGTTCTGCTAACTATAACTCGGGCCCCTGCAATGCATTGCTGATGACGTCACATATTACATCACTCATGACGTGGTCAGTGACATCACTGATGACATCACTGATGAGATCTCACATGACACCACTGATGACATCACTGATGACATCATCCAGTGACTGTGTGTTTCGGTAAAGCTTAAATATGTTGCGCAACAGAACCACAGTGAGAAAATAGACACTGATGAGAAAATTCAAATGGAACATAATCTGATCATAAATTTGTCCAGTTACAATCTATCCACAACAGAACAAAAATTGCTAAATAAAGGTCTTACATTTTGTCCCGATAAGCATCAGGACAGTGTTGAAACACGAATAGATATATATAAATATATTAGCAAATTAAAGCTCAAGAAATGTTCGCAAAAAAAACATCACAAACAATAGAGGCAATAACAGAAGAACACTTAGATCCACACAATGAGCAACAGGGCCTTGCCATTGCCGAAATACCCTGTTTGAGAACAGCACAGGAACTCGCCCATGAAACAGAGCTAATTGAGCTCACTGATACTCAAGTATTAGCAGACATGGGAATCCAAACAAACATCCATCCAAGAACGGAATTCAAACAGAAGTCAAAATTTTGTCCGATTCTTCACCCAGGCAATCGTATAGATGCTTTTCATGATTTAGTAGTTACTGAATTGGAAACTATGAAAAATATAACAACAAAACAAGAGAACATATCATGGAATGAACGCCAAGCCCTACAATCACTAAGAGAAAATAAGCATGGGCGGATTTTGCGAATTGGCAATCCGCGAACTTGCGTATTTACGGATTCGCAATCCGCAAAATCCGCGAACTCTCGCGAATTTGCGGATTTTTTTTTTGTGTTCGCAAGGATTTCTGCCAGTTCGCGAGGGTTCTGTACCAGTTCGCAATTGCGAACTTACTTGTCGGCTCGCAACGGCCGCGACTATGTTGTTTCTACATCTGGTTCATCATCACAGGTTCACAGCACCCTCTGTTTCACCACTGCCACCCTCTGGTACACCCATGCCACCCTCTGTTACATCACTGCCACCCTCTGGTTGGTTTATCACTGTAGATTATGGGGGTGAAAAAAGCAAGCACACCTGCCCTGCTTCAACTGACATGAATTAATTTGGGGTTGATTAATGTGTCACTGAATTTAAACTTCCAGTCTGGCTGGCACCTGCTTCCTTATCTGTAATTTGCTTTCTGTTGCAGTGCACTTTTTTTTCACAGGACCTTTGTGGCCTATAGTTGCAAGTAGGCAACTGAACTCAGAAGGGGCCCCTCAGGAAGCACTGCAGGGAATGGTTACTAATGATAAGATTGAACTTTTGCACCTGCTGAGTGCTTTCAGTTTTGTCTGTAATTGCTTTCTGTTGCAGTGTCATTTTTTTAACAGGACCTTTGTTGTATACTTGTAGCTATTCTCTGAGCCTGCTGTGAGGGTCAGAGCAGGGTCATAGAATAGTTGCAAGTAGGCAAATGAACTCTGGAGGGGCCCCTCAGGAAGCACTACAGGGAATGGTTACTAATGATAAGATTGAACTTTTGCACCTGCTGAGTGCTTTCAGTTTTGCAATAATCCAAATATCCAGCAGCATCCACAAAAAGTAATCCTTCCAGGTCAAGATCCGAATCAAAGTGACCAGCACATAAAGAAAGCACTGGGAGGAGCCTGGTGGACAGGAACAGGAAGTTGGAAACTGTGGGGCACTAACTTCCTCCCACCCCCACCCCCCAAAATGGACTCCTTGCAAAGAAAAAGTGCAGGCAAATGTCAACCTGAGGAGTTATTCTGATAAAAATCATAATTTTCAAGGTTTATGCTGCCTGCTGGTGGATTTCTTGTGCGAAATTGCAAATTTTGCCTGCCCGCCGCATCTACATGTTCGCAAGTGTTTACTCCCGCGAAATTGTATAGTATTCTACTTGGCAAGTGCGACCAAGCAAAAAATCCGCTTCGCACGGATTTTACGAATTTTTGGCAAGTTCGCGAGAGTTCGCGGATTGCGAATTTACCGAAAATCCGCAAAATCCGCGAGCGGAACGGATTTTACGCCCATGCTTAATCGAGATTAAACCTGCTGATAAGGGTGGAAACATCGTAATCATGGACACTAAAGACTACATTGAAGAGGCCAATCGACAACTTAATGATAGATCAAATTATACCATTGTTTCCAATAATACCATCCTTGAGATGACAAACCAAATCCCCAGCCGAATCATGAGATGTATGAAGAAGGGCTATTAAGCCAAAATGAGAAAAACTTCCTCACAGTCGTCACTCCAATAACTCCGACGATATACATTTTACCTAAAGTGCACAAAACTTTGTACAAACCACCAGCACGTCCAATAATATCCAGCTGTGGATCACTACTTAAAAATATGGCATCATATGTCGGTTTCTTCCTGGCTCCAATAGTTCCTACATTGAGTTCTTATAATAAGGACGCTGGAGACTTTTTAAGGATTCTTATGGAAACCAATTGGCAACCCGAGTACATGCTGGTGACAATTGACGTCGTTTCTTTGTATACGTCCATAGACCACGAAAGTGGTCTCAAAGCCATTTCCTAAAACAAAGACCTATTGGTGAGGTAAAACACACAAAAATTATCATGGACATGATTAAAATCTGTTTAACTAACAATGTATTCACCTTCAACAGCAAATTGTACTCGCAAAAGCGTGGCACAGCCATGGGAGTTTCCTTCTCTCCAAGTTACGCGAATCTCACCATGGGATGGTGGTAAGAGATGTGTGGCTTGGAGAGAGGAAAATGAACCATACACATCCCATGTAACCTTATGGTTGATAGACGACCTCTTCCTTTTGTGGAAAGGCACTAAATTGAAACTTCTGGAGTACATTGCCATCCTAAATGACAACAAGGTGGGGCTTAAATTCACACACAATATTCAAAAAAATGAAATAGACATCCTCAACAAATAGCATCTTGCATGGCACCAGTTTCCATCCGGTGGCATTAAAACAAAGCATTCCATATGGAGAATTTCTCCGCATGAAGAGGAACTGCTCAGAAACAGCAGAGATGGAGAACAAATTCAAAGAAACAAGTTCAAGGTTCTCCAGAAGTGGCTATAAACAGAGGGACATTATTCATGGAGAACAGAGAGCTAGATCAAAGACCAGAGCACAAACATTGATTGATAAGAATAAATCTAGCAAACAACAAAATGAGGACAAACCACAATTAGTCCTAACATATTCAAATTAAAAAAACGTTATCAAAATATTGGAATGTGCTAAAAAAAGACCGGGACATTGGAAATCTAATCACTGACCGTCCATTGATTTCATATAGGAAAGCACCTTCTATCCAGGACACTTTAGTGAACAGTCATTTCACGGTCAAGAAAACAGAAACTTGGCTGCAAAAGAGGCAACGTGGATTTACCAAATGCATGTCATGCAAGGCATGCAAAGTTGGAAGAAACTTAAAATCATTAAAAGATCCAAAGGGACAAACTTTTGAAGTAACATCAAAGATAACATGCAAATCACATTTTGTAGTATACCTCCTTGAATGCGATTGTGGCAAACGCTACATTGGCTCAACCATCTGTGCCTTAAAAAAAAGAATTCTTGAACACATTCGAGCCATCCAGAATAAAGACACAACCTATGCCATAGCGAAACATCTGATGACTCATAAGAACAAAATATGGCAAAATATGAAATATTCTGGTTTGGCCACAATAGTGGAGCATGAAAGGGGAGGGAATCGTCTACAAAAACTCAGACGTCTAGAATCTAAATTGATTATTCGCTTTAAAACAAAAATCCCACAAGGCCTCAATGGGGATGAAGAAATGTATGTACACCTCTAACAAAGATCAATGACTTACAACCCCAAACCGGGAGTAACAAACTGAAATTAATAATGATGTGTGTAATAGCCCCTTAAAGCTTATGTCAGTTTTAAATTCAATGATGTTGACATAGATTGAGCTGAAGAAAACCTTCAAAGAAAGGAACTACTAAAAATAGAGGACTAACAAAAAATATAAAAAAAACTCTTGTTGTACATAAGAAAATTTGAACTTTGGACCTATGACCTAAAAATTTGATTGAATTTGTGCAAGTCAGTACATAACAGATTAGAACTCAGTATAGGATTTAATAAATATGAATTGTTGTTCAATAGTATCATTTTGTATCTAGGTATGCCACCAGTAAAGGAGACATAGAGTACAATCCGCATGTATCAACTATACAAGCACTTAGCCAGGTACCTGGTGGGCTAGTTGGCCCCCAGGGGCGCTCAGGATTGAAGGGGAATTCATTCCCCAACTTAAAACCTGCCACACATGTCACTTCAGGCCCAGCCCCCTTCCTTCACCACTGTGCAAACGCACCCGTGGCGCGTTTTTAGTTGGGGGATTAAGTCCCCTTGAATCTTCAGGGTACCTGGAGTCCAACTAGCCCACCGGGTACCTCCAGTAATCGCCACAGAGCTGCGTTGCAGAGAGGTGGTCTGAGGCCACGTCCCTTTTTACACCTGCCTTACCGTTTAAGTGGCAAGCGATCTATCAGAGTTCAACTGTGCTACTGCTTATCATGTTCTGAATAATTTCTAAATTTGCACAAACTGCCTGCAGATATATCCGTGACAAACCTTTGAAAAAGGACTGAGGGACTTCATAGGTCTGAATGGAGGGCTCAATTATGTGACATTGCTCTAGTGAAATACTTTTCCTCAGTCTAGAGGCATGGAAACAAACTATGCTAAAAGCCAAACTATGAAACTGCAAACAGACATGTTTGTAAAGGAGGATACGAAACGAGGCACTGCATAAATTCCTCATCATGTAGGGGGTCGTGCTGGGGTACTGTTTTAGGGTTTAGGGTAGTGCAGTAGTATTTGTGTAGTGGAGGGGGTCGTGCTGGGGTAGTGTCTTAGAGTTTAGGGTAGCGCAGTGGTGTTTGGGTAGTGTAGGGGGTCGTGCTGGGGTAGTGTTTTAGGGTTTAGGTTAGTGCAGTGGTGTTTGGGTAGTGTAGGGGTCGTGCTGGGGGTAGATTTAGTTTTTAGGGTAGTGCAGTAGTGTTTGGGTAGTGAATGGGGTCGTGCTGGGGTAGACTTAGGGTTTAGGGTAGTACAGTGGTGTTTGTGTAGTGTTTGTGGGTTTGTGCTGGGGTAGTGTTTTAGGGCTTCGGATAGTACTGAGGTGTTTGTGTAGTGCAGGGGGTCATGCTGGGGTAGTGTTTTAGGGTTTAGGGTAGTGCAGTGGTAAGTGTGTAGTGTAGGGGTAGTGTTTTAGGGTTTAGGGTAGTGTAGTGATGTTTGTGTAGTGTAGGGGGTCGTGCTGGGGTTAGTGTTTTAGGGTTAAGGTAGTGCAGTGGTGTTTGTGTAGTGTAGGGGGAAGGGTTTTAGGGTTTAGTGTAGCACAGTGGTGGTTGGGTAGTGTAGGGGGTCGTGCTGGGGGTAGATTTAGGATTTAGGGTAGTGCAATGGTTTTTGGGTAGTGTAGGGGGTTGTGCTGTGGTAGTGTATTAGGGTTTAGGGTAGTAGAGATGGGTTTGGGTAGTGTAGGAGGTTGTGCTGGGGTAGTGTTTTACTGTTTAGGGTAGCGCAGTGGTGTCTGGGTAGTATAGGGGGTCATGCTGGGGGTAATGTTTTAGGGTTTAGGGAAGCGCATAAATGTGGGGTGAGACTTTTGTAGCGATAGATTCTTTCTATATTCATAGTTCTAGGACAAGAGCACTAGGGCAAATATTCGGATTTGTGAGTTGCACTTCACAGCATTTGTCAGCAGCGAGAGCCAGACTCACTAAGCCTTATTACCGGAAATATCCAACAGGATTAGTAATTGCATTTTTCTCCCTTCTCTTCGTCTCAACCCCTTTCCTTTTTCTTACCACAAAACATAGGAGAAATTTCTCTCTAGGGTCCCCTTTCCGACTTCTGCGCTGCTGAAATTCTGCACATTTAAATACAGCAAAACGAACACTATCATTCAAAGTTTTAGGACATGCAATAAAGTCAATGTTTTCACATGTGAATTCATGGTCCGCTGAAAATCTCATCCTTCAATACCGTATTAAAAAAGCAAAGTCAGATTAAGGGCTGCAGGGTGCACCAGTTACAGATGGGGAAAAAGCAGGAACAATCTTTTTTACCGCAGAGCTAGTGTTTTATCAGGACACACTACATGAATACGCAAAAAAACTATTTGAAAGGTGGTATACTATCAACCATATACTGCACCGAATGCTGACGTCAACTAAGACTAGTAAGGAAGAACAAAACATTTATCATCAACAGACAAATCAACACATAACAATACATTTAATAGGACAACAGGCAACACCTGAAACACATTCCAGGTGGGGCATAAATCGTCGATGCAAATTGTGCGGTGTAGGAAGCTGGCTCTGTATATACTATGCCAAAATGAGGTATAGTGAGTCCAGTGGAAACCCAAAGATAGTCAGAGCTAAACATAGAGAGCACCTTACTCTCTAATTGTGGTAGTGTGGGTGAGCAGTAAGGCTTTATCAGAGGGTAGTGTTAAGCATTTGTTGTACACACTCAAGCAGCAGATGATGTCACACATTCAAAGACTGAACTCAGACCAATTTGTATAAAAAATATTATTTCGTTATATTTACTTATTTATTTATTTATATAATGAGTTTTATATGGCGCTGGATAGACCCGTAGGTATCAGAGCGCTTTACATTCGGTTACACAATGTTACAAAATATGATAACAATTACACCTTACGTCAAAAATAAGCAACGTATTGAAAGAGGAAAGAAAGGTGAGAGAAGTAGGGAGGAGGGGGGAGGATGAGGGAAAAGACGGCAGGAGAGACAAAGGGAAGTCTGCCCAAAGTCCGACTGGGTAGGTGACGACCCAGGAGGGAATCCACAGCCCGTCTCCCCTTTAGCTAAACAAGGTAGCTCCATCGGGAATCAGTCAAAAAGCTAGGTGTCAACTGACAAGGGAAATGTTCACATATGAAAGTCCAGTGGATAAACAGGGTGGGAACTATGAGCAAGGACGGGTGAGAGCAGGGGTCAATAACTGGAAAGAAGTGAAAAGTAGAGCGGTAGGGGGTAGGGTGAAGGGGAGGAGGGAGAAAGGGTCAGGAGAGATGCAGGAGAGTTTGCCCAAGGACCGGATGGGTGATGGCCAAGGAGGGAATCCATAGCGCATCTCACCTTTAGCTCGCGAGGTAGCACCACCGGGCATCAGTCAAAATGGCTGGGTCTCAGCTGTCAATGGAGCGTACACAGAGTCAATAACTGAGGCGACCATCTTGAGGTCAGGCAGGGTGGGATGAGTCCTTGATTTACGAATTCAGAGGATCCCCAAAATTTTCTATAATCCGGATGAAAGGGGGATGCAAACTAAGCAGTGGATCGGCATTATGAACAGTGCCAGGGGCCGCAAGTCTTTAGGGGGAGCACGTGATGTCGAGTGATAACCGCCAGAGGGAGAAACAGCCTCCATTTGCAGGACAGGCAGACAGATCATTGATATGTAGCTTTTGTCAGTTCACCCCTTGGGAGAGGATTGATCTGCCCTTATTGTCCCTTCTGGGCAACAGTCTTGTGGTTGCTCCTTCCCACCTGCACATTATTTACCTCACATGCCATCTCTGGCATTCAGGGAGGAATTGATGCCTGTGTTTGTCCCAGTGGCCGCCATTTTAAAATTAAGGCAGGCCACTTGGGGGCTTTCTCACTCGTTCAAGTGCCGCTGGGGAGCCCCGGTCCTGTTGTCCCCAATGCCCCAAGTGCCGATGATCGTTGCACCATCTCAATGGGTGATAAAATGTAGCATGCCGGGCCCCCACACTTGTTGCCTCTTCCCCCCTCTCCTCACCGGGTGCATCGCCTAAACGCCAGCTTCTCGCTCCTGCTGTCTGGTGGGGTCTCTATCGAGTCAGCGTGCTCGGGTTGCGGTCACAGAATATCACCTCCGCTCCCCGCAGAAACGGGTCGTGGAAGCCTCATGGAGCGAGATCCGTGGGCTCTCTCAATTCACTCCTTCAGTATGACCGCGAGCCCCACCTCTAATCTCCGATCCGCTTCTCTGTGGCAGCCGCCATCTTGCTATATTTATATTCTAGAACCAAGCAAGCCTAGTACAGGTAAGTGTAAATGGTACTTTTCAAGGCAGGTTGAACAATACAAGCAAGCTGAATGAAAATGTCTTTGTTACAGGTTTGTAAATCTTTTCAGTACAGAGGAAATTACTGTTAGATAACTTTTCAGATTACTTTATGTATTACTTTTTTTTACTCAGTGTGATATGCCTCGATATCACACTGTGACATTTCCTAGAGAAAAGGTATGTAAAACAGGTTTTAGGTATTTTTAGTTATTCCAGTTCTCAAACAAAACCAACTCCACACTAATCCAATTTCCAAGGAAAAACGGTCAATTGATTCCTATGGAGAAAATGTAGTTATTGGTTAACAAGTAAGTACTTGGTTGTGGGAGTTGGTATTCTGGGGTTAGAACCGGGGTTCCCCCAGGGTCAAGGATGCACTCTCAAAACACCCTCAGCAGCACTAGGGCGGCCGGGTGCAGAGTGCTGAGGCCCAATGTTATCCAAAGGGGGTTAGGTGGCCTCTGGTTGGTGGCTGCTCACTAGCAGGCCACAAGGTTGTGGGAGCAAAGCTCCTGGTGTTAGGCTCAGGATAAAGGGGATCCAAGTTAGCACCAAAAGTAAACCAGCAGAAGCATTGGGGCGGCAGGGTTCAGGAGGCTGGTTTGTCATCAAGTGCCCTGTTGGTTTCAATGGGTAGTGTCCGGTACGAAATAGACTGCTGGCTCGTAGCCGAAAATCTTCTGGAGGTGACCACTGGTTGGAGAGGTAAGTTGGGATACCTGGGGATGCTGGGACACCGTTGGTTTGGCCACCTAAGGCCATGCAAGGTCGGGTGCAGGGGTGTCTTTAGAAGTCGGGTTTTTCTTACCGTCTCCGGTTGTGGTCGGGGGATCCTCAAGACAGAGGCTGGATGCTTCGCTTGGAGATTTAAGGCAGGTCAGAGATCACCAGATCTCAGGTCAGAATCGCTGAGGAGACCTCCTCATGGTGTACGGGCAGTAGGCATCGGGTGCAGGGTGGTGCAGCTTCCCGGATTGGGCAGCAGCCAGAGTCTGTGGGTGAGCAAATCCGGTGATCACAAGAAACAAAGTCTTTGACTTCGAAGGCAGGGGGTTCACTGATAAAAAAATCGATGGTAGAAACATCTATGGTAAAAATATAGAGAAAACAAACATAGCTATCTTAACCTACCTATACTTTAACAGGTAAGAACAAAAATATTGAATCAAAAATATCAAAGTGAAAAATATATATTAAAAATATACAATTTTAATATTATCTTTAACAAAATAAATTACATTTAATATACATTTTAACTAAATATAAAACTTAAACTTAATTTAAAAAATATAAAAACACAAACAATAATTTATACATATACAAATATTTACTTTAAAATAATTTATGTACTATTATCTTAATTTCATTTTTAAACTTTTAATTTATATAAAAATAAAATATATACATATATCAATAATTTAACATACAAAAATTCTATAATTAATTAAAACATTAAACTATTAAAACCAAAATTACAATGTACATTTTACAACACAATAAATACAAGAGTTGGGAATATGTTGGGTAGCGAAACAATTAAATGTACTATTCCAACTGCAATAAGTGCAACAGTAGGGAAAGTGTTGGATAGCGGAGGGGTAAATATTACTATTCCCGCTCCAAAGAGTGCAACAGTAGGGAAAATGTTGGCTAGTGGAGGGGTAAAAATGACTCCAGTGAGTGTAACAGTAAGGACAGTATTCGATAGCAGAGGGGTAAAAAATACTATTACCATTCCAGTGAGTGCAACAGTATGGAAAGTGCTGAATAGCGAAGGGGTAAAAATTACTATTTCCACTCCAGTGAGTGCAACAGTAGGAAAGTATTGGATAGTGGAGGGGTAAAAATTACTATTCCCACTCCAGCGAGTGCAACAGTAGGGAAAGTATTAGATAGTGGAGGGGTAAAATGACTATTCCCACTCCAGTTAGTGGAATTGTAGGGAAAGTGCTGCATAGCGGAAGGGTAAAAATTACTATTCCCACTCCAGTCAGTGCAACAGTAGGGAAAGTATTGGATAGCAGAGGGGTAAAAATTACTATTCCCACTCCAATGAGTGCAACAGTAGGGAAAGTGCTGGATAGCGGAGGGTTAAAAATGACTATTCCCACTCTAGTGAGTGCAACCGTAGGGAAAGTGCTGGATAGCAGAAAAACAAAAATTACTAATAACATTTAAACAATTTCAAAACATTAAATAATCTTAAAAATAAATAAACAATATTTTAAAAATATACAATTAAATATATTAAACAAATAAAAAGAACACATAATGTTAATTACATATAAAAAACTACAAATATGATATAAAAATAATAAATACATTTGTAAACAATATTTATTTAAAAAGAACAAATATTCACAAACAAATAATTAAAAAAATAATGTATTTATTTTATTTCCTACCCTATACCACCACACCAAAATAGACATCAACATTTTTATTGAAATGTATTTCCATAGTTAACATAATTAATAATTAATTTAAAATGTATTATTAATAAAAAATATAACAAACATTCATTGAGTACACATACTTTAAAACTATAATATCCACAACACACACCTAAACTTAATTACACAAATATGATTATCAATTACTAATTACTAATTTAAATGAATTAACAGCTAATTAATAATTCAGCAATAAAAAAATTACTTCCCACCTTTCCCACCATTTACACCTATAAACACCACAACACACACCTAAAATGAATTACACCATTACCATAATTAATTACTAATTAATGAATTAAAATAAATTAACAACGAATTAATAATCCATCAATAAAAAATAAATTACTTTCACCCTTCACACCATTTACACCTATAAACACCATGAAACACACCTAAAATTAATTACACAGTTACCATAATTATTACTAATTAATTAATTTAAATTAATTAGCAGTTAATTATTAAACAATCATTAATAAATTAATTTACACATTCAAAACGATAACATCACATTTAAACAAATATTAATAAATAAAAATGATTCAATACATTTTATATCATTAAGTTACTTACCACCCTATTCCCCTATAAACCCACAACCCGCTACGGAACTAAAAACGCAAATGTCAAATAAAAAAAAAATCATATCTACTATAAAAAATCAAACAAATTTATATAATTAAAATACTTCCCACCATATTCCCCTATAAATCTACAACCCGCTACGAAACTAAAAACGCAAAATTCAATAAAATATTTTTTATAACTACTAACATTTAACACATATAATAAAAATACAAACAATTCTTATACAAAAAATATTTACCAAAATACATAACATTAATAAACATTCGATATTTTTAACAACTATATTTTTACAAATGATATTAAACACTTTGATATTTTTTAAATCGATATTACTTACCTAAAATCGATATTCTTAGATGAGTCCTTAATCGAGTGTATGGTGAGTAGTTTCTGTTTATGTTTGAGATAGGAAGCAAGGAGTTTCCCAGCTTTATTCCCATCACACAATTTCAGGGCTTTGAATTTATTGATCCAGACCCCAGCGCGTTTGCTGACAATGGAGTTATATTCATATTTTTTCTTGACAAGTTGTTCTAGAACCCTCTTGTAAACTAAATCGGCGAAGTGGGAGGTTTCTAGGGATTTGATGTCGTTTTCTAGTTTGTCTAGATCCTGATTTAGCTCCTTGTTTGTTTTCGCTCTAATACCTATGATCACTCCTCTAATTGTGGCCTTCAATGTGTCCCAAACTGTGGAGATGGGAATGTCCAGGGAATCATTCATAGTGATGTATTCAGTAATGGCGTTTTCTATTGCCTGCCTGTGTTCAGGGACTGATAGAATTTCATCATTAAAGCGCAAACGCTTTTGAGGCATAACGGAGTGTGAGCCTGCGAGAGGGGCTGACAGTATCTCTCTCCAGAATACCCCTTGGAGACCCGCCCACCGGCGTTTCTGGACATCTCTTGACAGCTACTTCAGTCTGTATAAACCCCCATGAGCCCTAGTTCTGTAACCCCTGTCTACCACGCATCTGGTACCGACTTCACCCCTCCCCACATTAAATCAGTAGCCTCTTGTCAGATCTCTTGCCTGCTCTGTGGGGCCGCGCGCAAGGGAAGATGTTGTGTGCAGCGTAATCAGCACCCATAGGGTGCGAACCACCACATTCTTAATGTCCGTTATCATATCATCTTCGCTTTATTGCCTATGTTTTGCTACTGTAGATATCCCCCTTTCCGTTTTGTATCGTTTCAACCCCTTCCCCATTTATTTAATCTTTTTTACTAGATTTCAAGATGTTGCCGATTGCATTTTCTTTGCCTATCTCCTCAGATTGTCAAATTCAGTATGTTTTCATGATTCTCTATTACTGTTTGCTTTGTATGTATATTTTGTTTCGGAAACTGCCAATAAAAAACTTGTGAAATGTAAAATCGATATTCTTGATCACGAGGATTTTACTGTCGATATACCTGACCCACCATATTTTTACCATGTTATTTTTGCAAATTTGATATTTTTACCTCGATATTCTTTCTCTGCACCAAGGCAGGGCAGGTCCTCTGGGTTCTTGAGGTTGCTGGCTGCAGAACACAACAGGATTTTGCTGGAGCAGGTTTGAGGTCGTGACAGGCTGGTAGCTCTGGGGCCAATTCAGTGGGCGTCCTCCCAGCACGGGTTCTTTGGTCCTTCTTCTTCCCTTCTTCTTGTCGATTCTTGTCTGAGGAGGCAAGATTCAGGGTTGCCCCTACATACTAGATTTAGGGGTGTTACAGGTAGGTTAAGGTTTGGACCAATTGGTCCCTTCCTCAGGGTGAGTACACCACCTGTTATGTCACGCTCCAGTGGGAACGGGACATATGCCTCACTCTGGTTGGCTGGGTCCCCCCATCTGCAAGAGAGTTATGCTTCACATTGCCTCCCCCACCTGAGGGGTGGGGTTGGCAAAGGTGGCACAGCTCCTTTCCTCACTTGGTTTTCCTGCCAATTTTCCCACCCAAAGTGGAGGTCAGAACCGGTGGGGGCCGCTTGTTGGAAGCAACAAAGGCCTGGCATAGCTCACAAAGGCAGCAAACCTTTGAAGCTTTCCCTTCGTGGACATAGGGGTCCAGAAACATGCCTGGTGGTGGCAGCTGGTGAGCAGCCCCTCAGCCTCGACACTAGTGTTAGGTTGTTTTTCAGGGGGCATCTCTAAGATGCAATCTGAGTGCATTTTTTATTAAATCCCACACGGGCATCAGTGGGGGTTTAATGAGCTGAGAAGTTTGATACCAAACGTCGCAGTTTTCAGTAAAGCCATTATGATGCTGTGGAGCTCGTAATGACTAAGTATGGGCGGATCTAGCGGATCTCGCGTACGCGAACTTGCGGATTTACGGATTCGCAATCCGCGAAGATCCGCGAACTCTAGCGGATTTGCGGATTTTCCCGTTTTTTGTGTTGGCGCGCGTTCGCGCCGATTTTGGGACAAGTTCGCAATTGCGAACTTACTTTTCGGCTCGCAACGGCCGCGACTATGTTGTTTCTACGTCTGGTTTATCATCACAGGTTCACAGCACCCTCTGTTTCACCACTGCCACCCTCTGGGACACCCATGCCACCCTCTGGTACATCCTCAGTTCCTCACTGCCACCCATTAGGTTTATTTATCACTGTAGATTATGGTGGTTGAAAAAAGCAAGCACACCTGCCCTTCTTCAACTGCCATCAATTAATTTGTGTTTCATTAATGTGTCAGTAATTTTGAAAGTTCCAGTCTGGCTGGCACCTGCTTCCTTCCTTATCTGTAATTTGCTTTTTGTTGCAGTGAATTTTTTTTTCACAGGACCTTTATGGTCTACTTGTAGCTATTCTATGAGCCTGCTGTTTGGGTCATAGCAGGGTCATAGAATAGTTGCAAACTCTGGAGGGGCCCATCAGGAAGCACTACCTTGAATGTTACTAATGTTAAGTTTGAACTTTTGCACCTGCTCATTGCTTTCAGTTTAGCTAAAATCGTTTTTTTCTGCAATTTCGCGCGTTTTTTGGGGCGCGAATCCGTGCGAGATCGATTTCGGAAGCCGCGAATACGTGCGAATACAAAATTGTTTTTTTTGCGACGTGTATGTTCGCGTGATCTTGCGCGTGTTCGCGAGGCGCTTCTAGCTATACGTTTGCCAAGTTACCCTATCGGTCGTACACGGGCGCGGCCATCTTGTTTGCGTGACGTATTCCGTTTCCGGCCGCTATGTGTAATCTCGCAAAGTGTGCTGCTCGCTAGTACAATTTTGCGCGTACTCGCAAGGAAAATCTCGCGCGAACTTACCCACGCGGTCGTGAACGGGCGCGGCCATCTTGTTTCTCATTCATTGCTATGGTTCTGGGCATGCTTTCTCTATCCTCTCTCAATCTCTGCCATCCTTTGCTTGTTTGAAGTTTTTTTGATCTAATTTTACTTATTATCTATCCCTCTATTTTTCTAGCTCTATATTTTTGTGTTTTCTGCAGCTTTTAGTTACTTTTAAACTACTTTTTTAAACTCTTTTCTTTTCTTCTTCACTATTCTATTTCTTGTTTATCATTTAACTCTATTTCTGCCCAGACCATGGTAAAGGGAGCCGGGAAGCACCCTGAGAAGGGGAAGGGTCCCGCACCCCGTGCCCGGCTCCCGTGCGGGCGTTTAAGGGGGGAGCAAGTGGTCCCGCGGGAGATCTTCAGCGCGGAGGAAGTGGCGGCACTGATCTTCCACGTCCAGCGCCGCCTCCCCAAGACGATCCTGGGAGGCGGCAAGATCGCGACTGGCTATGGCATCCGGGAGCGTCGCAAGCGGTGGGAGAAGGTGTGCCGGGCCATGTACAAGATCTCTGGGGTCCGGCGCACATATAACCAGGCCACCCACCGCTGGACCGATGTCATGGACCGGGAGCGGGACTTGCTGGACGCGCTCGGCGTAGAGGTCCCCGGGCTTGGTGAGTAGTAGTAGTAGTACATTTACTACTCTGTTTTATCCTGCTCTGTTATTTGCAAATCTTTGTTCTTTACCAAGAGCAATAATGCTGCCGATTACATTGAGGTAAATTATATTTCAAAATCTTCTATGCATTTCAGGTGCACTGCTCTCCTTCTCAGTAGCCTTGCTTGCTACTATGCTTCTTTGTTTTGTATGTTGTGTTCAGAAGCATTTCATTGGCCTGAGAAATTATGTATGAGTGTAGTGTAAAGATAAGAACTGCGTAATGCTAGACAGTAAGGGTCATATTTTCAATTACCGGCGCATCCCTGCAAAGTAGCAGGGATGCGGCAGTAATTGTGTGCCATGCCACCACCACCCATTGGCCCAAAACGTCACAGAAGCCTTACGCATCTGTGCCGTAAAGGCAGCGCATTGCTGGAGTTGCGTGCCAACGATGGCGCAGCTCCAGCAATGCTCTGGGGTACCCTATCTCCCCAATGCTGCATCAAGCCGTACGTCGGCTTCAAGCGCGCAGGGTTTGAGTCATGCATCATTGTCCTAAAAGTGACTGATTGACATCTTGTAGATTTCCCTCAGCCACTTTTAGGATTCGTTCCTGCGCAGGTACGCCCTCCCTTGCGCCGGAACGCCCCCTGATGGCGCAGGGCTTTACAACATGATGCATCGCCCATATGCCCATATGTGTTTTTTTTTAATATATACGCCGCACCAACACCATGGCGAGTCTTTTGTTCTGCCGCTGCGTCACAAAAGGCACGCAACAATGGAGGAAAATGAGCCGCAACTTCCGCAAGGGACTTCTAAATCAGCCCCAACAGACTGAAGTCCAGTCCTTCCTTTAGACACATGGCTATAAGAAGAAATAGTGGCGGTGGTGGCGGGTGGATTGATAGTTTGAGTATTCACTGATCTGCAAGCAGGATGGACTTTGTCTGTCACTTCGCGTGCTGCGCACTGCTGCCTGCAGTGCCAGGCCTAGGCAAACCTCTTTAGTAGTCTGTTTATTGAGTTACATAGGAACTTTCTAAGTCAACGTTCCGCAAATCAGGCAATACGAATAACGTAGTATACCACATGAGATAGATCCCGTGGAATAGTTGTCTATCTATTTGCTATTTTTCCAAAACATTTTGTTATTGTTCTTTTGAAATGTTTGATTTGGTTGAAAAATCTCATCCATGTTTTCTGGTTTTTCTTTCTTTCATGTTGTACATCAGCTCCCCCCAAGGGCAAGAGGACACAGGAGGAGGGTGCTGAGGATGCAGGCCAGGATCGGGCAGGCGAGGGCTCCTTTGCTGGCCCCAGTAAGTTTACATTTTAATAAACAGTACCTATTTTTTCCTAGCGTTCCTCATTCGATTTTTTCTAAATCGTCTTTGATCTTCTTGTAGACTGGATATAAATTCTTATCCTGCCTCGAATATGACTCCCTGTGGTATTACTAGACTATTCTTATTAGTCTGTCTGTGTAGCTAACTAAGATTGGACATTTGGCAATTCCATTGGACTCCCATTATATTCAGCAATACCTCTATGCACTGTCACCTTACTGACTAGATAGTGTGGCAGAGTCATTCAGCTCCCGAAGTCACCGATTATAGATCCCCAATGATCTCTAGATTATCGTACGCAGGACAAGAGAGTAGTACGGAGTCACAGCACAGTCAAGAAGTGTCAGAGGCACTCATGCTTGCAAAAATTCCAAAACCTTTAGCTCATCCACTCTAGTCTGGAGGAACAAAAACCACAGAGTCTATTTAAGTTTAAAAGCTTTATTAAAAGTAAACACATTTATTAAAATCTACTTTGTCATAAAACTATTTAACTGAAAATGGAAAAGTGGTTAGTGCTTACGATAAATTGGACACATTTCTTGTGGTCGAGCCGAGCTCTCACCTGGTTTGAACTTGATCCTGGTCGTGTTCTTAGGAGTCAAGCTTCTGTCTGTTAGGAGAAAAAGTGGTGCGTGTTAAAAATCAAAAGCAAGCATTCATCAGTTGTGCATAAAAGTGCAGCAAGACAACAGCCTTCCCTGGAAAATGGGACATTTTTACTATGGAGTAGACAGTCACAAATTATTACATTGTATTCTGTTTTTTTAACATTTCTCCTAGACCAAATATTATATAGTAGTGAGTGGTGTATTCTAACATTCTTAAATGTACTTCGTAGGTGTAACATCTGGTGACGGGGCCAGCGCGGAGGTGGCTGTGTTGGGCGAGGACTCGGAGGACTCTGGGGAGGAGGCGGTGCAAGAGCCGGCGGACGGTCCTGTGGGGGTTCAAACGGTGGTGGCGGAAACAGGTAAGCTATATATTCCTTACTTATTGAGATTGAAGACTGCATAGTGTGCTTTCTGCACGGGTGTATTACAATTACAAATCAACCAGGTAGTAGCCTCCTCGAAATGTACTTCGACTTAGCTGTGAAGTTTTTGGTGAGAAGAATCCCAATAAGTTCTTAGACGAACGTGATGGATGGGATGAACGAAAAGCGAAAGAAGGGTGTAAGTAAGTGGGACGCGAACTTGTATGATGGCTGGCAAAGAAGAACGATATGTGTTTACTTGGCCCCCGAGGTGGCTGGGAAGGAAAGAATATGGTATGGTGCATGGCTGGGTCAATGATGAAGCAAGGATGGGTGGAAGGACAGCAGCCTGGGTGGGTGAAACAGAAACTGTATGTGTGCGTATACTATGACTGAATGGATGCCCGGAGCATGGTATTCTCTGACTCTTAGATAGCACATGTGTATCTAGAGAGAGTAGATGGTCGCCAGGTGAAGTAAGTGTTACCTTGAAGAGCAAGTACCACCGCACCCGCACGTCCGTTCCAGTGCAGGGAAGGCAAGGAAAAGAAATTGTAAATGTGTCCAATACTACCATGAATAGTAGCAGTACTTTGTATTGCGTTTGCAATCACAGCATATATCTGGTTATTACGGTGGACACTCCGTACCTCTCTTAATAACTTTAGTTTACTTGTAGTACGTCATTCATGTGTGGGTGTATCACTGTTCACTCAATATTAAGCAAAGCACCTAAAGTCATCTCATATGTCATCAAATACGTCCCATGTGAAGTGATAGATAATCAAATTAGTTAGCTTCTTCATTTTCCTTTTCTAGTACTCATTTGCACTGTAGGGTGAAAGGTAAATTAATTAAGCAGTAGCCCTTGTAACAGAGTATTCTCAGTGCCACCCGTAATAGAAAAGTAATAGCTTCACCACCTGCATGTACTGGACCGGTACAGTAACGCAAGTCTGTCTCACTCATCATGGTGTGCAACTTTTTTTCTCGGGTGCAAGTTCACTGTGCTGTCCATGTCATTCTGCCGGCTTGCATAAGATAACGTACCAATTTCCCTAAACAAGAGAGAAGAAGAAGAATAAGACTGGTGTACTGTCATAGTCGACTGTAATGGAAGTCCATAGTGGTCGTAGAATTTGTTCATTAAACTACCACTAATGTTAGAGCAAGGATGCAGAAGTGGGAGGTTACATAGATACTGTCCTCAATAGTTATGTACTGTGCTTTCAATTTGCTACTTGTACTCTGTGACCCAACTTTCGGCTCAATCACTTTGTGTTATTAATAAGGAGCATTGGTTACAGACTATGTCTTTCTTTCTTCATATAGTTGCTCCTTCCAAATCAACAACAAGGAGGGAGCAGGCTAGATTGGCCCGGCAACGGAGGCTGGAGGCCACTGTCGCCGAATATCGGCGGCTGGTGGCCCTGGAGGAGGAGGAGGACACGCAGTCGAGCGGGGCAACAACGACATCCTCGACTGTGACCACTGCATCCTCCTCCGTGACTAAGCCAGCGGGACCTAGCCGTGCTAAGAAAGATGACCGCCACCGCCAAGCAACCGAAATACCAGCTGCCCCCCACAGGAGCTGCAAGGACCGCCAACGCCGCCTACGAGTCCGCATGTCCAACCTGGAGCAGGAGGTCCTGAAGTATAAGAACTTGGTTAAGGGCCTCCGCTCCGAGCTTGCCACCCTCCGCAAGGAGTATGATGCCCATGCCGCATCATGCACCAGCACCAGCACCCTCCAGTAGTGGAGTGTCCCTTGCCCTTTTTTTATAGACTTTTGGGGGGTGGGATTTGGGAGTTGGGATCGTTTTGGGACGTTTCAAAGACAATCGTTGGGGTTAGGGTGGGTGAGGGAGATTATTTTGTTAGGGCTAAATAAATATATTTTTAAACTTTATCTGACCATACCTGTTTTTTACTGCTTTTCAGTCTGGTGGGTGGGGGGCGGGGGCGTAACAGTAACTTTGTTTTCCTGAACAGTCGTAGGACTTTAGTAGTACAACCGTCAATCTCTTGTCTACTCCGAAATAATACTCCATTATACTACCTCCCACCAAACGCTTATCTTACCTGTAATTTGTGTTAGAAATTAGGGCTAGGCCCAGGGCTGGCTCCAGGTGAAATGGGGATTAACGTTGTCAATCCTGGGCGGGTGACATTTCCTCATTGCGGTGGTACTAGTGGTGTGACACAGTGGCAGTTGCATGCCTATGGAAAAAAAGAAAACGAAACCTTGTTTGTCCTCCTTACTGTAGCATTACAACGGTTACGGTACGATCGAGAAAATAGCAGGTGACAGTACACTAGAACAGTGCCATAATGTAGCCTAACAAATGGTAAAGTATTTGCTTGCAAGTATAACTAGTACTTGCGTTGAATTTATTTGACATTGGCTACTACTACTAGAAGATATAGTACTGAAGCTGAGTAAGTCTACAAGATATCCTCGTATTCCTTCACCAGCCTGTTGCTTTGACCTTATCCTCCCCAGCAAGTGTGTGGAATTATTGATGTCATTTTAGTCAGACATCAAGCAAAACAACACAGCCCGGGGGAAGAGGGTTAGGGTTTGTAAAATGGATGGGAATGGGGGTTTCTTTATGGGTAGGTTTTGTTGAGAGAAGAAAAAAAAAGCAGAGCATGGACAAACAATAATTGAAGATACAGACAATCTTTGGTTACAAACTAAAGGTAAGCACATGCAGTCACACTCATAGAATAAAAGACAACAATGGATACTGTATCTGTATTGCGTATGTTGTTGGAGTTGTCCTGTTGAATTTGGTAAGTAAGTTGCATGCAGCAAACAATTCCTCTTATTGGCGGCACTCCTCCATTCCAGCTGACGCTTCGTCCATCAATGTGGTGACCACTGACAGAAGACACCCTGTCCACTGCCTGCCTGGCGGATGTTGACTGAAACCCGGCCTGTAATTATTGAACGGAAAACAGGAAGTGCTATTACAATACCACTGATAAATAAATAAAAGGTATGTACGCTGTGTGGTTCAAAAAGTGACACTTTGATTTCCCTAATAGACAGTACAATATTTTTGAAATTGCGTGCTCTGTCTGAGTCACCTTTTTAAGGATCAATAAGTATGGCCAAAATATTATAGCGGATCTTTCCCCTCAAGGTAGGTGTACTACTGTGTTTTAGAACAAAATTTGACCTTCCCAGCAATGCTCCCACCAAGACCCTTACTAAAGCCAGTCGCAAAAATGTAGAAGAACCCCAATCAGATCTCCAAAAACGATGCCTAGCAGAAAAATGGTTACAAAACGTACTTTGAAAGTAACAGTAGGCCCAAATACAGACCGTGGATTGTATTCAAACCACTTGCAAGCAAGCAAAAGTATCCATAGCCAGCATCGCTCCAACAGTGCTCTACAACAACAGAACTGCGTTGCAATAGAACCCCCCGAAACACATGCAATCCTGCTGCTAGGGCTAACCCTAACGAACCCTAACTTACAAAAAGTGCCAAAACTGGTGTTTCCTTATGGATTTTGTCCAACAAACTTCTAGCCGGTATTAGACCTTCCCAGGAATGCCCCAGGCAAGACCCGCCAACCCACCCGCAAAAAAACACCCGACAACACCCCCAAACAGCGAAAAAGCTAAATCTCATACTTACAATGTCTCTCGGCCTTCGGTCCAAACGCGGCGCTGTGCAGCTAGGTCATCATCATCATCATCAATCATCATAACTCCTGTTTTCCACCACGGATTTCCTGAAAAGCAAATGCAATCAAGATTAGACTGTCGCAGCAGTGCTTCGACAGAGACCCCGGCCGCAACCCACCCACGAACAGCAGGAAGCCCCCCAAAACGCTACATTGAGCAAGATGTCAGAAGAAATAGCAAAAAAAAGTCTGTTCCTTATGGATTTTGTCCAAAACACTTCTATCCGGTATTAGACCTTCCCAGGAATGCCCCAGGCAAGACCCGCCAACCCACCCGCAAAAAAACACCCGACAACACCCCCAAACAGCGAAAAAGCTAAATCTCATACTTACAATGTCTCTCGGCCTTCGGTCCGAACGCGGCGCTGTGCAGCTAGGTCATCATCATCATCATCAATCATCATAACTCCTGTTTTCCACCACGGATTTCCTGAAAAGCAAATGCAATCAAGATTAGACTGTCGCAGGCTCGCAGCAGTGCTTCGACAGACAACAAAAATTACCCACAAACACCGGAACCCCGCCAAAGAGCACCTCAAAGGCAAGCAAGTCAGCAAAAACGGCAAGAAATTTCCACCTCATATTTGGTCCAAAACACTTTTGTCCATTATTAGAGCTTCACAGCAATGGGCCCAAATCCGTCAACTCACCCGCAAAGAAGTACAACACCCCCACAAGTGCTGAGTCTTTCTTCATTGGGCGTAATCCAGCTCTGCTTGGAGGGAAATCGCAGTCTGGAGGAGGAGGATAGAGGAGCATGTTCTTCAGAACTTGTGAACCTGAGGAATGTAGACTGCGGCACCTTCAAATCAATAAGCAAACAAGTGAAGACAGTTCTGATGATGGTCTTGTTTTTGGGATTAGGTGATTAAAGTTTGAATTAAATTAACTGTGCAAAACAAAGAAAGAGAGACACAAAGCACACAGGAATAAAAGTGAATAAGGACGAAAAAGAAAGTTCTTGATTGATTGTCTCATTTTCAGGGCTCGGTGTCAGGGAATAAGAACAAGATTTCGTCATCATACTCTGCGAATTCAGGCTGGATGAGGTCAGTGCCACCGAACAGAGAAAAAATCCCCTCATCTACGTTGCCGTCCTCCTCGTCTTCATGCGGCGTGCTTTCTCGTACTTTGTAATCTGGTGGTATGAGGTGCTGATTCATCTTGATCATTGTCAGCCGCTCCACATTTTTGGGCGAGAGGCGGCTCCGTTTGGGAGTTACAATGCCACCAGCAGCACTGAAAACACGTTCAGAAGACACACTTGCGAGTGGGCAAGACAAATAGTTTATAGCCAGGTTGGAGAGCTGTGGCCACAATTGTTTTTTGCCATGCCAATACTGCAATGGCTCCTCATTAAGAAAGACCTCTGTTGAGTCATTCAGATAGTCCTGCACCATCGACTCAAGGTCATCAACTGTTCCTCCACTTTGCTTACTTTTTGCTGTGCCTGTGACATTTTTTCGAGAACCATACCCCATCAAACTTAGCCAATCCTTCTCCGCAGCCACTGTTAGTGTTGTCATTGTGTGTGGTGCAGATGATCCAGTTGCCGGTGTCTTTAACGGCTGAGAGGTCACTTGTGCCCCAGCCACAGGTGCAGAAGTGGATTCTTGTGACTGGGGATGGCCTGCTGATGCTGATGCTGATGTACTGGCTTCTCCTTCAATAACGTGCCGTTCTTTTTCAAACCTCTTGGCTGACCAGGCTAACCAATGTTTGTACTTTTGAACATCTGCATCAGCAAAAGGAAAGAATGCTTCGTCTGCCAGCGCCTTTTTGTAGCGTGGATCCAGAATAGTAGCACAAATGTAATGCTGTTCTGAGTTGATCATTTTAAGACGTTCATCACCACGTAGGCGCTCTAATAATTTCTGAGACAAAATAAAATGGTCTTTTTTTTTTTCATCTTTTTCAAACTCAGAAGACACCGCCATCAGTTGGTGCTCCAGCATGCACAACAATGGGATAGCTTTTCCCAAATTACAGTCCTCCTGGCTGACTGCACGCGTGAAGAACTCAAAAGGACGAAGCATGTCTGTCAGGCTTTTAACTATGTCCCATTGCGCCGCACTCATCCGCAGGTCCTCCTTCTGAGATGTACCCTCTGTGAAGAAATAGTGATCGAGTACCGTATACTGCTCATACAGACGCTCAAGCATGTAGAAGGTTGAGTTCCAACGTGTTGCCACCTCCTGGATGAGTGCTTTCACTGGCATTCCACGTTGAAGTAGCAGTCTCCTCAGATGCTTCCGGGCCTTAAAAGAATGGCTGAAATGGTTGCACATTTTGCGGCAGGTGGCCATTACCTCGAACGCTGTACTGTCTTTATCACTCAAGAATTTTTGAACTACAAGGTTGATACAGTGCGCCAAACACGGCACTCTAAAATAGTGACCCTGCAACATGGCCTTAACTACATTGGCGCCATTATCCGTGGAAACATAACCAATCTTGCGTTTTAGGGGGGATAGCATGTTCAAGACCTTTTTGTCAAACTCTTCCAAAAGGTTTTCTGCTGTGTGACTTTTCTCCAAGCCAAACATGGCTAGTGTTGCATGTTTCCGAGCAGCTTTGAAAACTTTGTCCGGGTCAACACCTGCGTTTAGCTTTGCTTTAACACCTGAAAAAGAGACCCAGTGTGCAGTGATGCACATGTAATCAGCGCCTGCGCCACTGGTCCACATGTCTGTTGTCAGATGTATTGTGTGAACAGCACTCTTCTGCAAAGCTGCCCCAATCGCCTCCAGCACATCTTCATGTAGTGCTGGAACCGCAACTCTGGCAAAATAGAACCGGCTCGGAACCTTCCATTTAGGGCAGAGCGTTGCCACTAATTCAAGAAAACCTACTGCTTCTACAAAAAAAAAAGGTAAAAGGTCCACAGCTAGCATTTTAGCCAGCTTAGTGTTATACAGACGCGTCAGTGGGTGGTTGCGTTCATATGGCACGTCTGAAGTAAGCATTGTTCTAATGTTGCCCTGGACCAAGCATTTACGGGCTGATAATGACTTCGTTGACCCAATTTTGCTCGCTGGTGAACTTTTGTGCGTTGGTGTCTCACTCGCTCCAACACTCTTAGTGTGCCTCACATTGGGTGTGCTGCTGACAGGGGTACTGGGTGTAAGGGAAGTGTTTGACACGTCTTCTTCCTGCTCGTCATCATCAGATGAAACATCAACGTTTCCTTGAATTTCGCCTTTCTTGATCGCATCTAGGTGCGCAAACCATTTGACAGTGTGCTGTCTCCTAAGATGACCTCTCTGGCCTCCGGTACCATAGTTGGTACCTGGCTTACCACGACTAACTGCTTGCTTACAAATGGTACAAATGGCAAACTTTGGATTTTTTGGACAAACAGTAAAGAAGTCCCAAACTGGGGACTTGAAGTGTCTGTGGGACATGGAGGAGGCGGCGATACTGGTGGTGGTGGTCATGAAGCTAATGCCAGATGAAGTGGAGGATCTGGATTGCCCAACTTTTCTACGTTTTGCACTTTCACCGCCACTAATTAAGGTCGAGGTTGACGGAGGTCTCTTCTTGCCAGAAAGAAATATGGAAGCAGGACGAGTTGGTGTACTACTTAACTCCAATGATTGTGGTGTTTCCACTGCCTCCTCATCGACAACATCATCATCATCATCATCACACTCAGCAGCTCTTCGGGCTAGGGTCAAAATGTCTGTTTGCTGCATGCCCGCTGGGGCTGCAGTGACCTTTATGATGACTGGGTCGTCGTTGGCAGAGTCTTCATCAGCAGCAGTATCCGCCACTTCTTGTTGAGACTCATCACACTCCATAACTCTGAGACTTTGGACGAGCTTCCTTTTACGCTTAACTACCTTTGTTGGATCATGGTGTGCCTCACTCTCAGACGGCTGTGGTGCTGGTTCCCAAGTTTGATCCGTATCATCAGAAGGAGGTGTGCTTGAAGAGGATGTAGACACCACCCTTGATCTCTTCCTTGCTAGGGGTGTGGAAGACAATGAAGGATCATCAGGAGGAGTGGCTTCCTCAAATGATACCTCGCCTTGATTGTCGATTTCCTGATGTGCCCCTACTTCGGGAGGAACAACTATTGTGGGCACTTGTTGTGACCCTCCATGCACCTCTGCTTGCGCATCTCCTTGCGCTGCCTCTCCTTCCACATGTACTTGGGCTTGTACTTGCACATGTGATTGTTGTTGCGGCTGTGGTTGTTCAACACTCGTCAGATGAGCTACAACAACCTGTGTTGATTGAGGGACATTGCTGCTGCTTTCTTGCGATGAGCCAACATCACTGGTCGATGGTGATTGAAGAACTCTACTGGCTGCCTCTGCAGCACTCAAGGGCTTGGACTTAAGTTGGCGTGGTGGTGGTGGTGGCACTGAGCCCAATGGAGCGGGGTGCTGCTGCCAGCTTGGTCCCCAGCAGATCCCGCTGCTGCTGCTGCAGGCATACTTTTTTTTTTACTCCCAAAAAAAGGGGCGGGCGGCACACCAGTGTCCTTGGTAACTTGCTTCTTCTGCTCCTTACTGGCACCTTTCTTGCTAGAGGAGCTACGGGTTACTTTTTTTGGGGCCATCTTCTTCAGAGCTGGTCAGCAGGCAGCAGTTGCACGAGTTGCAGAGGGTTCTGTGTCCAGACGTGACGTCGCGTGACGTTATGCTGCACACACCGCTGCAGGACTTCTTCCTGGCACTGGTGGTTCTCTTGAGTCTTCTTGTGCACCTAAAAGCAATGGAAGACAGAGGAACATCAGTTCAGTTATACACCCCAAAAAATCGACAAAACACAGAAAAATGAGCACAATCCCATGCCATCCATGATGTTTACATTGAAGACACCCCACAGAAAGACTAGGGACATGCAAGTATGCAACACTCACTACCCCTGGGCATAATGGATGAAAAGTAGGCAAAATAAGTGCAGGCCTCAGACACTGCCTCTCCTCAAAATGGCCCCCTTACACCCCAAGCACATGTTGCCTGTACCAGCCAGCACTCAAGATGGCCACCACCACCACCCACATGGCCAGTCCACATCAACAGTACACCCCCAAAAAACAGAAAAACAGCCAGAAATCACCACAATCCAATGCCATCCATGATGTTTACATCAAAGAGAGTGAGACCACACCACAGGCACACTCAGTCCATGCACCACCACCACCCCTGGGCAAGCAAAAGGCCACACCAGCAGCCCCCCAAAAACGACAAAAAACAATAAAATAAGCACAATCCCAGCCCCTCCATGGCCTCAATTATGTTTAAATTCAAGAAGACACCCCACAGAAAGACTAGGCCCATGCAACACTCACCACCCCTGGGCAAAGGGCCACACCAGCAGGCCCAAAAAAACGACAAAAAACAATAAAATCTGCACAATCCCAGCCCATCCATGGCCTCAATAGAGTTTAAATTCAAGAAGACACCCCTCAGAAACACTAGGCCCATGCAACACTCACTACCCCTGGGCATAAGGGATGAAAAGTAGGCAAAATAAGTGCAGGCCTCAGACACTGCCTCTCCTCAAAATGGCCCCCTTACACCCCAAGCACATGTTGCCTGTACCAGCCAGCACTCAAGATGGCCACCACCACCACCCACATGGCCAGTCCACATCAACAGTACACCCCCAAAAAACAGAAAAACAGCCAGAAATCACCACAATCCAATGCCATCCATGATGTTTACATCAAAGAGAGTGAGACCACACCACAGGCACACTCAGTCCATGCACCACCACCACCCCTGGGCAAGCAAAAGGCCACACCAGCAGCCCCCCAAAAACGACAAAAAACAATAAAATAAGCACAATCCCAGCCCATCCATGGCCTCAATGGTGTTTAAATTCAAGAAGACACCCCTCAGAAACACTAGGCCCATGCAACACTCACTACCCCTGGGCATAAGGGATGAAAAGTAGGCAAAATAAGTGCAGGCCTCAGACACTGCCTCTCCTCAAAATGGCCCCCTTACACCCCAAGCACATGTTGCCTGTACCAGCCAGCACTCAAGATGGCCACCACCACCACCCACATGGCCAGTCCACATCAACAGTACACCCCCAAAAAACAGAAAAACAGCCAGAAATCACCACAATCCAATGCCATCCATGATGTTTACATCAAAGAGAGTGAGACCACACCACAGGCACACTCAGTCCATGCACCACCACCACCCCTGGGCAAGCAAAAGGCCACACCAGCAGCCCCCCAAAAACGACAAAAAACAATAAAATAAGCACAATCCCAGCCCATCCATGGCCTCAATTATGTTTAAATTCAAGAAGACACCCCACAGAAAGACTAGGCCCATGCAACACTCACCACCCCTGGGCAAAGGGCCACACCAGCAGGCCCAAAAAAACGACAAAAAACAATAAAATCTGCACAATCCCAGCCCATCCATGGCCTCAATGGTGTTTAAATTCAAGAAGACACCCCTCAGAAACACTAGGCCCATGCAACACTCACTACCCCTGGGCATAAGGGATGAAAAGTAGGCAAAATAAGTGCAGGCCTCAGACACTGCCTCTCCTCAAAATGGCCCCCTTACACCCCAAGCACATGTTGCCTGTACCAGCCAGCACTCAAGATGGCCACCACCACCACCCACATGGCCAGTCCACATCAACAGTACACCCCCAAAAAACAGAAAAACAGCCAGAAATCACCACAATCCAATGCCATCCATGATGTTTACATCAAAGAGAGTGAGACCACACCACAGGCACACTCAGTCCATGCACCACCACCACCCCTGGGCAAGCAAAAGGCCACACCAGCAGCCCCCCAAAAACGACAAAAAACAATAAAATAAGCACAATCCCAGCCCATCCATGGCCTCAATTATGTTTAAATTCAAGAAGACACCCCACAGAAAGACTAGGCCCATGCAACACTCACCACCCCTGGGCAAAGGGCCCCACCAGCAGGCCCAAAAAAACGACAAAAATCAGCACAATCCCAGCCCATCCATGGCCTCAATGGTGTTTAAATTCAACAAAACAGTTGTATCATGCACCCATAACCAACCCTGGTCCTACTGGATACTGTGGCTACCCACAATATAATTTATTTAATTTTCTGAAAAAGTTCCAAAATTGTACTTGCAGCAACTGTAATGCCCCAAACAAACTTACCAAAGACAGTCAAAAAGGCCTCAAATCCAAATATCCAGCAGCACCCACAAAAAGTAATCCTTCCAGCTCCAGATCCAAATGAAAGTGACCAGGAGATGGACAAAGCACTGGGAGGAGCCTGCTGGACAGGAACAGGAAGTTGGAGACTGTGGGGCACTTCCTTCCTCCCCCCCCCCAAAATGGACTCCTTGCAAAAAGAAAGGCCATGCAAATGTCAACCTGAGGAGTGATTCTGATAAAAATCATCATTTTCTGAAGGTTTATCCTGTTTGCTGGTGATTTTCTTGTGCGAAATTGCAAAATCTCTACTTCGCAAGTGCGAGATTGTTCCTTTCCGCCGCAACTACGTGTTCGCAATTGCGAACTCTCGCGAGATGTGCTGTGCAAGGTGGCAAGCCGCGATTACGTATTCGCGGGAGCCAAACTCCCGCGGGAACACGCAGCAAGATCCAAAATGGCGCAGCACTCTCAAAATATGATCGAGAAAAACAACTCGGCAAACGCTAAATGACGGAAAGTGAACGCCGTGCACCACGCCGCGCGCCGCAACCAAGCAAAAAATCCGCCGCGAGCGGATTCACGGATTTTCGACAAATTCGCGAGCGTTCGCGGATTGCGAATTTGCCGAAAATCCGAAAAATCCGCGAGCGGAGCGGATTTTACGCCCATGCTTAGTAATGACAAACTCCCAGCACCATAATATAATGTCTAAGAAATGGCCTAGACACTGTAGGGGGTACAGTGCTTGTGCACCTGTACCCTCACCACTGGTATAGTTCACCAAGCTAGAGGGGTGGCTGACCTATGCCAGGGCAGTGGGTTGTAGGCATGGCACACAGGGATGTGTGCCATGTCGACTCTTCACTTTGTTCTGCACCAAAACACGCATCCTGCAAAGGCAGTGAGTGTGTGTAAAGGTACAGGGCCTCTAAGGGTGGCCAATAAGTGCTGCAGCCCATAGAGGCCTACCCTGGCCTTGCCTGGCAGGATCAGCACATTATTTATTTTGTCCACCCTCGATCCCTGATTTATTCCATAATAGCAATAGTTGCACTTTTATCTGAAACCCTACGCTGCCGTCAATAACATGCTGAGTTAGTTCAAGTGTCTGGGAATGCACCCTGCATTCTTACAACACTCTCCTCATTCTCGCCCTTTACTTTCACGCTTACCCTGCACTCACAGTGATCACAATGCACTCACACTTATCACCATGTACTCACAACATTCACTTGCTCACCCTGCACTCACACTGATCACTCTGCAGTCCCAATGCACTTGTGCAGTTCACCCTGTACCACCTCCTGCAGTCACACGAGCACACAACTCATCTTGAACTCATGTGACACTTCACTCACCTAATCCCTCAGTGCTCAATCTGCAATCTCACTCAAACAAGCCCATCACTAACCATGCATTCATTCGTTCCACTCCGCACTTACATCCGCACTAAAATTCATACGGTCACCTCACTCCCCCTGCAGTCACTCCTCTTACCCTACTCTTACACTGTTGCATCGCTCACCGTGCACTCACTTGGGCACTCCTGCCACCCACACAGTGCAGATGTTTAATGTGCCTGCTACAAAGAACATGTACCATGCAGATTACAGTGTATGGTGTGAGTAAAGTATAAGTAGCGCTATAAAAAATGAAATGTTTGTCAGAAAGGTGCTTTAGCAAGATGAAATGCATTGTTGGTGAGTGGGAGCGAGGGACATCATGAAGAAGGAGGAAATGGGAAGGGGGCACCAAAAAAGACTGTTTCACCGTGTGTGACCAGTGCTTGGGCCAGCCCTGGCTGTTAGTGATAGCCCACCCCAAAGTTCGGGTCTAGCTGCGCCCCTGGTCAAAGTGTTGCAGAGGAAAGGGGGTGGAATCCTGAGAGGCAGAGCTTGAAAAAGAGTCTGACACTGAATTTACACTTTTCTATAAAAAAACATAAATTGCTGCAAAGAAACTGGCAAGTGGGATAAATATGACAGCAAGGGGCCGATTCCAATCTGAATCGGAAAGCACTCCGACCGAGCTGGATCCGGTGTGTTTTCTGACCGATCCGGACTCCTGCAGTCCAACCGAGCGAGTACGATGCGGCCTTATGCTGTCGGACTCGGTTCGGTCGGACTCCCATAGAAGTCAATGGGAGCCGGTCGTACAACTCGTACATGGGCTCTCATTGACTGAATGGGTACATCGCGGACAAGTGCGCCCCCTACAGTGGGTAGGCGTCGGTGCCATCCGCACCGTACATGCATGTGTTGGGGAGACCCAAGGATCTCCCTCTGTGACCGAGTCTTAAGGCTGCGGGTGACGGGGTGTTCAACGCACACCCCTGAAGTCCGACTCCGGGACTATTGTGAGCCGGATGCTCCAACTCGATCCAGCTGTCCGAATCGAGCATCGTACTAGCTAGGTCGTGAAACGTCTCCATTGCGCGTCACGGTTTGCTTGTGACCGAGTCGTACGTAGCGGTTCGGCCCCAGAAAAGATTCAGACGGAGATTTTGCGCTTATTTGTATCATACTTCGACGTCTGGACCCGTGTATGACTCGGATGGAAAATCAGCCTCCGAATCGGATCCGCTTATGCCAAACCCGATTAGGTGCCCGTCCGACTGAGATCGGAATCGGCCCCCAAATCTGTTCTAGTTTACCTAATTGGTTACAAAGAGGCTGCATTTTAAATATCTTACAGGGTTCAGACAGATTAACACTCCTGCTGCAGAGATCCAGGTGCGCCGAGCAAATACTTCATTGCCGTTAGTAACATTTCCTGCACATTGGCTGACACACTCTTCTGATTTATAGTGTCTGTTGTAAAGTGCTCTGAAAACCTATGCTGGGATGTGTAATGCTATAGATTAGAACTACTAATAACAAATAAATTATTAAATGCCATTTAAATCATTATTAGTATATTTAATCATACAAACAGATAAATCTTACATTCTTACAGTGAATGTGCATCTCTTACATAGGTGGAGTTGACAAAAGTAAAAAAAATGACTTCAAGTCGTAATTTCTCTAAAGGACTTGTGAAGTGATAGGCTATGTGCCTTTGTTTCCTTCTATTGCTACTTGACCAAAAGAAGGACTGATGGCCTTTTTGCTAGGCCCAGCTAGAAGTGAAAATAAGAAAGCACCCTCTGCTTGCAGGTTGCTGCAGTGAGTAGTGTTTGGGAGCAGCTGAATTTTTTCCTTTTGTCTGAAAATGACGCCAGGACAAATTCCGCATATTTCCCTGGGGCGACCAGGTCAGTGGTTGTGCATATTAGGATTTAAAACTTGGAAAACAGCCTTAACGATGAGGCTTGACCCACACTCTGTCTTTACAACGAGGTGCAAACCATGAATGTATCTTTACAGTGCATTCCTTTCCACACAAGTCGCTACAATGACTTGCCTTAGAGAAAGCCCTGTTAGACTTTAAGTCCATCACTTTCCGTACTGTTGCGGGGACGGCCGTTAAAATAGAAAATGATACTATTTCAAAGTCCAGCACTTTCCTTAAGGCAACAACAACTTGTATCAACTTGCATAGTAAAGGCATGCATTGTAAAGAAGCATTTGTGGTTCAGAGTGCGTTGTAAAGGCGTGCTTGGTGAATGCATTCATGGTTCAAAAACACAACCTTTCAAACCTGCTTTCGGAATATAGATGTTACTTCCACCCATCCTCACTCAGAATTCTTTTTGCTTGGGCTTTGAAAGACCTGCTCGCTTAATCCTTTTAGACAGTAGCTAAGAGAAATTAATATATCATAGCTGGTCAAAGTCCTCTATGACTATGATTCACTTATTAATGATATGCCTGAACATGTGATCCTCAAGTCTTTCTTTTATGTTTATTATTATAGGAGTTGTTTTGTGCTCAATGTTCAATTACCTTATTCCTTATTTAATTATCAAAGAGGGTTTCTAAAGCACTTACATTCACATGTCTATTACTTCAGAGCACTACAGAGTTAAAGAGGTGGGGTAGGCCCAGTGCAATATTCTTTAAAACAGTTCCTAGGTGGAAGAACTGCGGTTGAAGGTAAGCGTTGGACCTGATATCCTTGGTGTGGTTGTCTCCAAACCTTTTGCCTTCCATCCTCCTGTTTGTGCTGACTTCGTTTTTGCTGGCTTTAGAACTCTGCACACTTTACCACTGCTAACCAGCACTGGCTTACTCCCAACTAGCACATTTAATGTATTTATAAGTGTCTAGTAAAGTGGTGCTATGTGTACCCAGGGAATGTAAATTAAATGCTACCAGCAGGCCTGCAGCCCTTATTATTCCACTCATTCAGGTAGCCTTCTATACATGTATCTGGCCTTCCATTACAGTCTGTGACTGCAGTTTTAAACAGCCATTTCTACCTGACAAAATAAACTATTTGTCAAGCCTAAATCTTCATTTTTATCACACAAAGGTCACCCCTATTGTAGGCTCTAAATAGCTTAGAGGGCAGGGTGCAGTGTATTTAAAAAGTTGGACATGTCCTGGAGGTGAAAAACTCTTACATTAGTTTTTTACCACTGCAAGACCTGCTTGCCTCACAGGATAACATTGGTTTACCTTATTGTAATTTATAAAGGATAACTTTAGTTTCTGAGCAAGTATGAATTTCGAGTTTGGTGTCTAAAGAATTGTCATTTCAAACTCTCTTTAATGGTGAAGTTGAATTCTGAAAATGCCACTTTTAGAAAGTTGTCATTTTCTTGTCCCAACCACGTGATGTCTACAGCCTGTTTCACATGACTGGGTGTAGCTGGCAATTTGCCTTTGTGTACTGCTTTCAAAAATGAGATAAAGGGGGAATAAGTGATTGGCAGGATGAAACATCTTTGACTTGAGGAGGAGGAGCTGTCATCTCCCACACTTGTACATCACAAAGGTCCTGCCTGAGCACACTCACAAAAGCGTTGATACTAGTCTTTGGTGTCATCAGACAAACTGGGATTAGAGCAAAGATGCAGGAAATTCCAGACACCATTGGGGGTGAATACGTTTAGAACCTTCTCCTACTTTAAAGCTGGCACCAGGTATAAATATTGGAACATCAGACACAACTCTTCGTACTTGAAGTAAAAACAGAGTTTTCCCTATTGGTTCTTGTCACGGCACCCTTCATGCACCCAAGTCTACTTAAATTGGTACAATATACAGCTAGGAGGTTTTTTCGGTGTTCCAGAATTTCTAGGCGCACAACCAGAGTGCCCGCAAGGTAATGGTAAAGGTTATTAGGTAGTCAGTATAGGCAATGAGGCGAACGGTAAACCCTCACAACCGCTCAGGGATGGACCAAGATTGATCCATACGAAGCATAAGAAAACAACAATGCCCCTGCACTATACAATATAGATTTGTGATTCTTTAGTGTTAAGAGTATCAGTATTATCGGTAGAAAACATTAGAGCACCACCAAATTCAGTTTAACATTTCAACAGTTGACGAACAGGCTTGACAAAATAAAGGTATCGAAAAATTCCGTTGTTGGTGTGGTGGTTCTGTTTATTGTTCCTATACATGGGCCAACACGTGTTTCATCGCAGGGAACAGACTGCGAATCTTCAGGGCTGAATAGAAACATATAGGGTACATTTGCGATCATGTTTGTTATGCAAGTGTATTGAAACGGTGACTTGGTCGTGTCACCCATTGTGGAAAAAGCATGTCATTATGTGACTTCGTGGCAATGTGCATCGAGATCATTACTTTGGTGACATTCGTGAGCTTGAATGCTATCTTACTATTCAGTATAACCTGTAGACAAAAGAACACTTGCCGCAGAAAGTTACGGTGATAAAGTGAAAAAAGTGTGGAGTGTATAAAAAGATTTCGAAATCCCAAGTGACTGATACAGTGTATTTATGAAAATCTGACAACATCCTAAGGAAACATTTAGAGGGTCTGTATCTGTTCAGAGATATTTTTTTATATTTAGATTTTCATTTCCTCTGGGGGGTATGCTTGGCGTAGATTTGGCTCCTCTTTTTATTACTTATTTTATATTTATTTGTTTCAAAAAATAGTCTCTATTTACAACACAAATTCATGGTGGAGTCAAGATAAGGTCTGAATTTATTTTTCTCGGGTGTTTCAGACTTAGTACAGAGTACCAATCAGTGGATGGACTCTTTTCCTCGTCTACAGTATAATGAGTACCGAGAGAATTTTCATCCTATATGGGAAAAAGAAACCTAAAAGTGAACATTTCCAAAACCTTTTCCATGTCGTGTTCCCAAAGGAGTAAAAGGTCACAATGCTCGATCTATCTTGATGAGCAAAGAATTGAGAGCATGGATACCTTTTGTTATTTGGGTGTTGTCTTTGGGAGGAAAGGAGACTGGAAGCATGCGGTGGCGGCTAGAAGGCTCGCCTTTACGCGTGCCATTGGGGCCCTGAGAACTTTTGCAGCGAAAATTGGGGGCAAGCCGATTGTTGAGATGATACAGGTTTATAAAGCAAAGTGTGTAGCGACAGTTACGTATGGAGCAGGCCTATGGGGGTTTGAAGATGTGTCCTCACTCCAAATCTGTGAGAACCTTTTTATCCGTTATTTATTGGGTGTGGGTAAAACTACTTCTACCTATCTCACTCACATTGAGAGTGGCCTTAAATATCTCAGTGACTATTTAAAGCTGGCCCCGTGCTTGCTCTGGCACAAAATTTGGACCACCAAGGAATGTCAACTTAATAGAGACCTGATCAGGGACTGTTTGAATTTGGACGCTGCATCCAAAATAAAATGGCTGCGACAGGTCCGGATGATGTTTTCCAATATTGGCTGTCCTGAATACTTTGATGATCCAGAGTCCTTAGAAAACCTCACTAGGTCATCTCTCAGAAAACTCCTAATCACACATCTGGAGGGCATTAGATGGGAGGCTGAGAAACTCAAAAATACTACTCTGAGTTACCAAAGAATAACCCCCACTGAAGGCTTGCAACTGTATCTCAGGGTCGAAACTGCACCTTATTCCCGTATGTTACTTACCAGACTCCGCCTAGGCATTTTCTTTCGTATGATTACTTTACCAAAACCAAATGATTGGTCTACCTCGAATCTAATCTGTCCGTGTGATGATCGCTCAATACAAAGTAACATTCATGTTATGTTCTTTTGCAAATTGTATTCTGCCCCAAGGAAACTGTATTTATTACCTCTCCTTAAATCTTGGGGCATAAGAACATGCAAAAACGCTTACTTCAAGTTACTTTTGTTAGATGAGGTGTATGTCATCTATGTGGTTTCTTGTTTTTTAAAGTCAGTCATGAAATTTAGAAATTCTATGATGTAACTTTTTATACTTAAATCTTCGTACATGTCTTGACTTATGGTTGTTTTTCTGAAATGACACCACCGACTGTATGTTCTTATCATGTGAAAATGGCTTTTTCGAGCTTTTAAGCGTTGGGAGAAAATTGTGGTATAAAATGTGCTGTATGCTTTTATGATTTTTACAAAACAAATCGAATAAAGCTTATTTTGAGTTTGAGTTTGAGTACCGAGTTAAAGGATATACAAAAGAAAAGGGGAAATTACTTAAAACAAGAGAGGTCGACATTAATGATTGCTCCAAAATATGGGCAGCGTCGGTATGTAAAGCACATGCTCTGGGGATAACAAACTAGAAAACAGAAAAACAAACTCACCCTCATAGGTGAAGGGCGTAACCACGTAGGTAAACAAATCAGTTTAGTGCGTAAATTGGAATCCTGTATCCGGAGTTTCCATGGTATACGCGAACAAAAAGCTCCGCGAGACTTGATGAGTCTATAAGAAGTATAATGGTGTATGTGTATAATTATTTAGCTAATTGTCTGATAGTATACACATAGATACGGGAACCGATAAAACTAGATTGACCTACCTCGATAGTTTCACAATGATATATATACCGGGAGGAGAGAATAAACAGGTTACTTCGGAATAGGCAAAGCTGTTTATTACGAAACAAGGCGGGTACACCTGTATCGACAAGTAACAGGGAGACAAACGGAAGGATAGGTTGGAGATATTCTATTAAGCTACAACGAACAGCGTCTGGTATTTATCACCCAAAACGCGGAGGGGAAAGCTCGCTTACCTCATCATTAATGTTCTCCCTCTTGTGTTTCCCGGCGCCATTTTCCAAGGACGGACATGTGACCGGAAGCCAGGCCGGAATATATACCGGTGAAGCGCTTCCTGAGGAAAAAAGGACTAGACCGTAAACTGATCTTAAGTCTATTATTTTATTGGCCGTGAAAAGAAGAAATACTACATAAAAACACTCGCGTGCCGAGTGCTGGTAGACTATCATATATTATGTGACATAATGTCGCTTTCCCATGATAATTTCTGAATTCCCGTATCTAGAGTGGGTAAAACCATTTAGAGCATATAGCCGATTGGCAGGATTATTTGAATGATATTATAGGGATATTTAGTGAGTGGAGTTCATATGAATGATCGAGCATGTACGAGAATGTGCTCGAATGCGCCATATATGTTTTATTAGAGAGCACATTTATATATATTGTTTATTCTTCGTTGAGAGACACCCGGACAGAATCAAAATGTCTAGGGTCATGGATGTTATGATGGATTTGTATGATTCCACCTCTTGGGATTTTTGCCTCATACTAACTATGTATTACATCTCTGGGGAGTTACTGACATTAATCCGTGAGTGTGCTGTTTTACATAGAACACAAATGAATACACAATCTGTACATAAAAAAATCAAGACATAGTTTGAGAAGGAAAATTGCAGTGATTTGATACATTTCGCTATACTCAAATATCCTGTTAGATCAATGTTAAGGGTCGGATCTGGCGAACTGAAGGAATGGGCCAAAACCACATTGGAAAATAGATCATTATCCCAAAATTTTAGAAGGTTCTTAGTTCCCTAGGAAGAATTGCATTTCTGGGTCATAATTTAATCCGTGTTCAATACTTTGAAGACGCATAATCCAAGTCGCTTCTTTGCGTCTAAGTGCCAACTCTCTGTTGCCACCTCTCACATGTATAGGCACAGTTTCAATTCCAAAGAAAGATACTGAGAAATCTTCTGTGTCGGCCTGACATGTGGCCACATGTAGAGCCACTGGATATTTCGGATCTTGTTTTTGTATGGCCCTCATGTGCTCAGATATTCTCTCTTTCAATGCTCTGATCGTGCTTCCGACGTATAGTTTGTCGCATCGGCATTCTATTATGTATACCACATATTTTGTGATACAGTTGATGTTTGCTCTTATGTCATATATCTCTTCGTTTGGTCCATTGAAGTGTTTGGTTTTGTGCTTGGCCCATTTGCACATGGTGCAAAAGCCACATTTGAAAAACCCGTTGCTGCGTTGAGTTAACCAGTTAGGGGTCATATCGCTTCGTGGGACTGTAGGGCTTAGTCTATTTCTCAAAGTTCTCCCTTTACGGAAAGTGATTTGAGGAGTTGTGCTTATTATTTCTTTCAGTGTTGAGTCTTCTCTAAGCAGACCCCAGTGTTTGGTCATACTGTGTCTAAGTGATTGATGCAGTGCATTGTATTCAGTGATCATTCTCACTGTTGAGTCTTTCGCCAAATGAGGGTCTCTGGGTTTCAGCGTGTCAGTTCTCTTAATTTTGGAGAGTTTCTTTTTTGCTTGAGAAAGGATGGCTTTTGGGTACCCCGTTTCTCAAATCTCGTTTCCATGTCTTGTATAGTTGTCTTAAGATTCTTATCATCACTACAATTACGCCCGGCACGGAGGAATTCTCCAAAAGGTATTGATCTGATCTGGTGGAAGGGATGAAAGCTATCTGCTCTCAAAATAGCATTACAGGAGGTGGGCTTCCTGTACAGTTTGCTTTGTAACTTGTTATTCTTGACATAAAATTCAAGGTCTAGAAATTCTATGTGTGTTTTGCTCGATTTCATGGTGAAGTTTAATTCCCAATCGTTGTGATTGAGATGATCAAAAAAACTTTGTAGTAGTTCCTCTGTGCCTGTCCAAAGTAAAATGCAGTCGTCTATATATCGACCCCAAAATAGAATGGAGTCAGTATACATACTGCCTTGGTTGCCCCAAATGTGGTAATCTTCGAAAGCACCCATAAAAAGATTGGCGAAAGAAGGGGAACATTTTTGCTTCAACTAGCCATAGGAGTCACTGTACTGGTCATCGGTTCAAGAGCAGGTCAAGTTCTCACTCAGGCAGCAGGGCAGCAGAGTAGCAGTCATTTTTGCAGAGCAGCACAGCAGTCCTTGTGTCTTCTTCAGGTCCAGAGGTGTACGAAGAGTTGTCCCAAATAAATGAGAGTGGCTCTTTATTCACCAACAGGGAATGGAGCACTAAATTACTTGAAGTAAAAACAGAGTTTTCCCTATTGGTTCTTGTCACGGCACCCTTCATGCACCCAAGTCTACTTAAATTGGTATACAAGACTGTCACATTCATACATGAAACATTTAGAAAGAAAAAACGTGATACATTCAAGCATATATAAACAAGTGTGACCTGTTTTATTTATAAAGTTAAAAAATATTTTAAAAAATTCCATCACATATAGATGAAATACACAATTTAAAAAACAATACAATTCATAGTATAAAATATTAGCAATTCAATGAGGAGGGGGATGATGTGGACAATTAGAGTTAGTAACGATAAACTCTATTTTGTCATAAACAGCCGTCAGGTGAACACCGACACAGATTGCATTAGGAGAGAAGACCTCGAACAGGAGATTTAAATACAGCGTCTCAGGTATTATAAATGAGTATTTTTATAAAAAAATGGTCCCAATTCTATTTGGTCAGATAAATAATAAGAAATATACTCATTTTCAGGTCTTGATGTAATGGCATCTGCATTTTGAAGATATTCAGAAACCTACTGAATATGCATGAAGAATTCCAAAGGTATTATCACCTTAACCTTGAGTAAATAAACCCTCATATAGTCTCAAACTATAAAATGAGTAACGATATCTAAGAGCAGTGACCACTCAAAACAATGTGGATAACCTATAGATTTCAAAATAGATCAATGAATGGGCAGGGCAGAACTAATGCTTTCAATGTTCTATCCCTACAGTGTATAAACTAACGCTGTAAATAAGAAAAAGAGTCCTAGAATAACACCTGGGGATCACCATGCACGAGCGCAGGTGAGGCCATAAAATGATCTAAGTAAGAAAAAGTGACTGTGTGAATGGTGGAAGAGAGTGACTGGTTGGCCTGAAACATTTGAGAAGAAAAAATTAGTAACGATACCTAAGAGCAGCGACCACTTCAAATGTGGACTTATTGTATTGCAACAACCATTATCATGTTTATATCATTGTTCATGTATAGAAAATAAAACTCATGGATATGGATGTGATTCCATGCAGCAGTGTTTGGATATTTAAATATGGAGTTTCAAAGTGATTTGATAAGAGACCAATTAGAGGGAGGGCCCCATGAAATAGATTTATTTGGTCATGGGGTATGGATGTATTGCAAATTGTTAAAACATAAGGAGAACTATACCGCATATGTTAAAAGTGATTTATTTTTAACCTAGGTGATGTCGCATTAAGGAGAAGCTTATTAGATTGGTCCTGAAGAAGGTGGTTGTAAACCGATTTAACCGCCGAAACGCGTCGACGCTCTGTTAAACAGTTAAATCAAGAAGGGTCAACATCAGTGAGGGCATTGGTCATTAAATCCAGCCTTATGTTGTACTACAGAATCTCTTGATTAACATCTTCAAGACAGATTTAATTGTCTTTTTGTTGTTCTTCTCCAATTGAATTGCTAATATTTTATACTATGCATTGTATTGTTTTTTAAATTGTGTATTTTATCTATATGTGATGGAATGTTTTTTTAAATATTTTTTAACTTCATAAATAAAACAGGTCACACTTGTTTATATATGCTTGAATTTATCACGTTTTTTCTTTCTAAATGTTTCATATATGAATGTGACAGTCTTGTATACCAATTTAAGTAGACTTGGGTGCATGAAGGGTGCCGTGACAAGAACCAATAGGGAAAACTCTGTTTTTACTTCAAGTAATTTAGTGCTCCATTCCCTGTTGGTGAATAAAGAGCCACTCTCATTTATTTGGGACAACTCTTCGTACACCTCTGGACCTGTAGAAGACACAAGGACTGCTGTGCTGCTCTGCAAAAATGACTGCTACTCTGCTGCCCTGCTGCCTGAGTGAGAACTTGACCTGCTCTTGAACCGATGACCAGTACAGTGACTCCTATGGCTAGTTGAAGCATAGGTGCAGAGACTGGAAAGTGAAGGTGCTAAAGTGCAGCAGATGGAAAGTTGGATTATGGAGAATTTAGATTTAAAGAACAGTGAAAGCTCATCACTGTGCCGAGGGTTTGCATATTGTTTGAACATATGTGTTGGTTGGTTCATGGCAGATATTGAAGATGTTCCCTTTTTTGTTTTGATCCCTCATTGATGTACGTGTGCTAGTAGTCCTCTTGGGATTACTTGTTCATTTTTGGTAAACTCACTTATGTCTCATATATTGGTCATTGTCACATTCTAATAGTGATTTGTACCACTGGAATTAAAGATTAGGGGGTGGTTCACTATGGCTTAGCCATTTTATTTTTCTTCTTTTTGTGGTTTGGATACCTGTTTTAATGAGAGATTTTCAAACGCATTTTCTTTATTAGTTAATGTGGAAGATTTTGTACTACTCAGAATATGTGTTTTTACAGATCCTGTGATAGGTTGTAAGATATGGCAGTTGCGTAGGTTAGAATACAACCAATGGTTAGAGAAATGGAGTGATACAAGCAAGTGGTCCAAACACAGGTGCTGTTGCACAACCACATAGGAAGTTCCATGTTAAGCGTGAACTGTAGGTCCAATGTGTTTCCTCCTAAGTGTATGTGGCGCTACACTGCTTCAGTGATCCCTTAACTGTGCATATTCTCAATAAGATTTAATATACATTTTGAATCTGGCACTTGACATTGAAGTCACTCATATTTAGGATGTTCTTGACTGCAGTCAGCAGGTACACGGAATGTTGTGCAAGTTCATCGAGAGCTGGGGAGCCTTATCCAAGGGGGCGTTCCAGCGCTGTTATGATGCGTAAGTGTTTTGGTAAATAGTTTAGAAGGTGAGTATTTCCTTGACGGATGGAAAGACGATGTCTGAAAGTTCTGTGGAGATGCATTCAGTAATGTGAATTAAGGCTATCCTTCCTCCTTCGGTCCCTAGGGATTACTGAGGATTGTAACTGAGCTCTCCTCGAAATGAAATGATGGTGGATACTCTCTGGTGTACTTGTATTCTTTCAGTTGTTGGTCTGGATTTTTTCCATTGGCTTAATTTCCAATGTGGTGTTTTTGGAACCAATACAACAGCCTTGAGTGATTCATGACACTTGTGTATATGCCGCATGGTACTGGTCGAAGGCTTTCTTTTGCTTGAGATATCCTCTTAATATTAGGACTGAAAGGTGTAAGAGGTATGACGTGGTAATGAGGATTACCTGTAAGTAATCAAAGCATTTACACAAATGGCTCCATGTTCATAACTGTGAAAATGAATAGACCTGTCCCAGTGCCTATCCAAGCACCGATTCACAGCACTGAGGTGTGACTATACACAACTGGCCTCCTTGCTGCAGGCACATAAAACATAAAGGGAAAAGAAAATAATGTATTTATTCAAGTGTTTTTGCAGGAGCAATGTTAGTTTAAAGCCAATCATTCTGCTCTTTGAACATTTCAGTCGGTTGCATAGCAACAGGTAGATTCTTGGTACCCAGGCGGCAAGCAGAACCGTGCTATATTCCAAAAACGTGTTAGAGAATAAACGCAAAGAAATGAAAAAGAGAGCCTTATGCTTTGTCTCACTGAAGCAGGAAAACAAGCTCTGTTTTTGTGTGTCTTTGCCAGATAGCCATAAGCGGGCTGGAATATATACGCAGTGCTAGTGAAGTACTGCTTCATTAATTTCAAAACCATCCCTAAAATGATCAATACAGCCAGGGTGACCGCTGCACGGCTCATCTCCGGCCCACTGCCGGTCGGCTCTGCCATGGGGCTCCATCGCGGTTATTTATTACTTTCCAGAAAGTGTCTCCGCCGTAGGTCATTGGTGCTCACTCGAGAGGTGTTTTTTTGCATCGGGATGAAATTAAAAAAAGACATGAAGCCCCCTTTCTGCCTCATTTGTCAAGTGTTTCAAAGGCTGCGGAGTAGCGAAATTAAATGTCACTGAATTATTAAAACATAAGCATTAGCACAGAAAACAGTTTCATTTCACAGTCTTTAAACAAATCATTATCTGTGAATGAAGCTATCAATTTTAATTATAAAAGCCCTTTTAAAATTGTATTTTTTCGATCTCTGAGTAAGATGTCAGGCAAAGGATTCTATTTTGGAAAACTTTGGGTAGGGCTCTTCGGTGAACGTGATCGATCGGCAGACCGTGTTGTGTAACTGTGCTACTGGTTACAGAACCTGGACTTATGCCTCCAGGAAGCTCACAGGCATTGTTACAATCTATGATCACCACATGCAGTTTTCTCAAGTGCATGTAGAAAGTACAAATAAAGGCAAACAGAAAATAAATCTGCTCATAAGTATACTCTTGTGATTAATTTATATGTCTGTCCTTAGTCACGACCTTTTGATTCTGCTATGATTGCATGTAGAACACTCTTAGTTCAGTAGTCTTCAAACATTTTGTTCTGAGCCCCTCCCCGCTGAAATATTGTTTTGAATCCCTCCCCCCATTCCCCCCCTTAAAAACTGTATGGCAAAGATTTGGGTAGGGGCTTACAAGATTCAGTTTCCAAGCCGTCTTCATTTACAAGTACTTTCAGAGGTACTTGCACCACTCTGTGAATATAGCAGGGGACCCTCATGGGATGCTCCCCACATTTTGGATTCCTCTGTCTTAGTCATAGGGGCTTTCAGCTAGCTCTCTACATCCATTGATCTGTTACTGTGTCATTCACATTTTAATTGTGTTCACTACAGCATGCTGCAGGGTCAATGTGATAGCCAAGTTCAGGTATTGGCTAGCTTTGCTGTGAGAAACAGCATTCTACCGTTTTGGAAGGAATATATACACGCACACAAAGTAGTTCTCTTATGTGTTAGGGGACTACTATGGCATGTATACTTTATGAGACCAAAACAATATTTGAGCTTTTAACCAATGATTTTGCTTTAAACTGATGACGATGTGGCAGCTTTCCCAACAACAAAGTTTTACAAAACAAAATAAGCATCAACAAAGCTAAAAGGTTTGTGGCAAACAAAAGATCAGTTGGCTTTGCCAATGGTTGTTAACACCTTGGAACTGTGCCACCCTTCTTGCCCTCCCTCGGTCCTTTATAAGACCTTATAAGTCCTTTATAAGACCGGAGTTAGCGCTCCAGCTCGGGGAGGGGCTTGTGTGTCAAATAGGACCAGTTCAGGCAGTTCTGGGCGTTTGAGCGAGGTGGTGGCAGCGCCTAGTGACAGCGCTTGGGAAAAAAACAAGGCGTGCAGACTGCGAGCTAATCTCTTCTGCCCTCCTTCTCTGCACTGGACGAACGCAGCAGGCGCTTTTAAACGTCGTTTTTTTATCTTTTTAAAACGATCTTGACCCAATTGATTAACTAATTGTGGAGTGCTGATATTAACTGCTCGTTTTTTATAAACTTACCTAACTGCTGTTGCTTGATCCCCCTGCTCCCCGGTCCACCGCGGCTTGTCTGTGCCGATTGTGTGGAGGGACAGGTCGGGCGCCATCTTGGTAGTCCCGGACCCCTACTGGACCGGAGTTAGCGCTCCAGCTCGGGGAGGGGCTTGTGTGTCAAATAGGACCAGTTCAGGCAGTTCTGGGCGTTTGAGCGAGGTGGTGGCAGCGCCTAGTGACAGCGCTTGGGAAAAAAACAAGGCGTGCAGACTGCGAGCTAATCTCTTCTGCCCTCCTTCTCTGCACTGGACGAACGCAGCAGGCGCTTTTAAACGTCGTTTTTTAATCTTTTTAAAACGATCTTGACCCAATTGATTAACTAATTGTGGAGTGCTGATATTAACTGCTCGTTTTTTATAAACTTACCTAACTGCTGTTGCTTGATCCCCCTGCTCCCCGGTCCACCGCGGCTTGTCTGTGCCGATTGTGTGGAGGGACAGGTCGGGCGCCATCTTGGTAGTCCCGGACCCCTACTGGACCGGAGTTAGCGCTCCAGCTCGGGGAGGGGCTTGTGTGTCAAATAAAGATGCCTCCTAGGACGCGCAGCGGTCACGCGCAGCGGGCGCGCCGTCTGCGCGCCGAAGGAGCGCCAAAGGAGGGCCCGTCTGTGCCCGTCCGTGCTTCGGACGGGCCCAGGGCCTACCATTCTGCTCGGCGACCCCCGGGGAGGGTCTTAACAGAGACACGCAAGTACTCGCGTCTCGATCTCTGGAATCTTGCCCCCCCGCCAAGGGTTCGCCGTGTATACGTGCGGGTCCTGACTGCGCTCTGGCCATTTGCCCTACCTGTGGTTTCTCTCCTCAACCATTCCCCCCCCACGCTTAAACTGTAATGCCACGGTTACCAACATTAGGGCGGGTCTGATAAATGCTAGGTCTGCGGTGAAGCATGCCGCTGAGATCTTTGAACTTCTGGTGGGCGGTCAGTTGGAGTTGTTATTCCTCACGGAGACATGGATGAACAGCACCTCCGCTCCCAGCGTGGAATTGGCTGTCCCCAGGGGGTTTAAGATCGCTAGAGTAGATTGACCCTCGGGTAGAGGAGGGGGACTTGCAGTTGTTTTTAAAGAGGGGTGGAGCTTTGCCTCTGAGCCTCTGGTTGTGGGTGCAGGGGGTGAGGTTCTTCACTTCTCTATTGTAACTTCCCCCCATTTTACCTTGGGCGGATCCTTGATCTACAGGCCCCCGGGCCAGGCCACTCACTTCCTGGACTCCCTAGAAGAATATATAGTGCCGCGGGCCTTAGGCTTTCCTAAGTTTCTTTTGGTCGGCGACCTAAATATTCATATGGATGTTCCTGACTCGCCTGATGCCCGCAGGCTTGGTGAAATTTTCGAGCTCGCTCAGCTTAAACAATGGGTGACCGCTCCGACGCATTCGGGTGGTCATCTGCTTGATCTGGTGTGCTCCAATTTCCCCATTCAGTCTGTGGTCACTGAAAAAACAACCTGGTCCGACCATGATCTGGTTAGATTTATGTGGGAGATGGAAGAGTCTAGTCCTCCACCTCTTATATGTTATTCCCAAAAAATTAACCTACCCATGTTCAGACAGGCTCTGGTTAAAACCCGTCCAAATTCTAGGACAATTTTGGACGATGCGGTTGGTGAGTTTAATGAGTGGATACGGCAGGCGGCTGCTGCCTCCACTAAGCAAACCACGCTGGCCAGAGCTAGACGCGCTCCTTCTCAACCTTGGTTCTCCCCTGAACTGAGGGAAATGAAGCTGGGGTGCAAAAAATTTGAACGAGCGTGGAGACGTGCATATAGCTCTGAGGCTAAATCCGCCCTACGGCTTGCCCAAAAAGATTATTATGCAGCCATCAAGGTAGCTAAGGGGATCTATTATGCGGGACGAATTGCCAAGGCAGATAACAATGGCAGGGAGATCTTTGCCATTGTCAAAAGCTTTGTTGCACCTGTCGCTGAGGCTGTTTCCCTTTTGCCCTCGGCACAATGGTGCGAAGAGCTGTCAACTTTTTTTTCTACTAAAATAGCAAGGATCCAGCAGGACCTGTTAGCTGCTCTTCCCAGTGACAGCTCTGCAGATGCCCCGCTCCCCTCTCTCTGCCCATGCTCTGGACAGCAACTTACTAACTTTGTGCAGATTGCGGAAGATGCTGTTCTCCCCCTCCTTCAGTCCCTTAAATCTGGCTCTCCAACTGACCCGTGTCCGGCCCGGGTGCTTTCGGAAGTGGCGGATATAGTCGGTGCTGAGACCACGCAGATAGTGAACCTCTCCCTGGTTGCGGGCGAGGTTCCTCCTGTCTGGAAGCGGGCCAAACTTCTGCCACTCTTGAAGAAACCTGGACTGGACGTGGCGACTCCTGGGAATTATCGCCCGATTTCCCTTCTACCGGCACTTACTAAAATTTGTGAGAAGGTAGTATTTCAACAATTGGAGAGCTTTGTTGAAACCTCTAATGCCCTCCATCCCGCCCAATCAGGCTTCAGGGCTGCTTACAGCACCGAGACGGCCCTGGTGGAGATGACCGAGGCTATCCGGGACTGTTTAGACGGAGGTGGCAGAGCGGTCCTAATTTTATTGGACCTCTCTGCCGCGTTCGATACTGTCCCTCATGAGCTCCTCCTCGGCCGGCTGTCGGCTATAGGCATTGGGGGGGTTGTCCTAGATTGGCTGTCCTCTTTTTTATCTGATAGGACCCAGCAGGTCTGGCTGCCTCCCCATGCCTCTGAGCCCAAACCTCTGCTCACAGGTGTCCCGCAGGGGTCAACTCTTAGCCCCTTACTGTTCAATGTTTACATCACTCCCCTGGTTTATCTAGCGGAACAGTTTGGGGCTAAGATCATAGGGTATGCTGATGATACCCAACTGCTGTTCACCTGGCCTGATGCCGATCTGGATACATCTACGGTCCATTTGTGTTTGTCCTCGGTATTTCGCTGGTTAACGCAGGCCCAGCTGAAGTGTAACGAGGACAAATCAGAGGTGCTCTTTTATGGCTCTTTTCCCCCCTCGTTCAGGAGCTCACTGTGGCCCTCTAACATTCCTGGCCCGAAGGAGATGGGGAGACCTGCCAAAAATCTTGGCATCTGGTTTGCGGAGGACCTTAAATTTGAGCATCATATTAAAAAGCTTACAGGTACCTGCTTCGCCACCTTGAGAATGCTTCGCAAATTCTTCCCCCTGCTCCCCAGGGATGCGAGGGAGTCGGTTGCTCGGGCGCTCATATTGGCTAGGTTGGATTATGCCAATGCACTGTTTAGTGGCATTCCAGCCTATCTGGTGCAGCGCCTGCAAATTATTCAGAATGCGGCTGTCCGTCTACTATTTAACATACCTAGATGGAAGAGCGTTCGCGCGGAGATGCGCACGCTCCATTGGCTTCCTGTTAGACAGCGCATTGTGTTTAAATCTCTGGTGTTGGCGTTTCGGGCAACTCATGATCAAGGCCCCCTGTATCTGAGAAAGAGATTTATCAGCTATGTCCCTGCACGTACCCTGAGATCATCTACTCTGTTTAAATTGTCCCTTCCACGTTTTAAACGTGCCAGACTCGGTGGCCAGTCGATTTCTGTGATTGTGGCCCGGGCCTGGAACGCTCTCCCTTTCCATCTGCGTTCCATGGCAACAGTGGCTGCATTCAAAAAACACCTGAAAACTCACCTCTTCAAGAGTACAATATGATGTGTCTTTTTTTTTTTTTTTTCTTGCTCTGTGTTCTGCTGTTTGTTTTTTTTCCCTCTTTCGCGCCAGGATACTCCCCAGTAATGGAGCGCGTTATAAAATGGTTTAATACTAATACTAATACTAATAAGTTTCACCTGCAGCATGCATGCTCTGTCAGTGAAAGTTATTGTCCGTAAAAAAAATAAAGAATCTTAAAGGGGGTTTATAGCCCACCCATTACTTACCCTACTTATCATTGGTTGGCTCCCATGTCACTGTTTTTTCTTGCTTCCCATTGGCCTGCTGCTCCTCCTGGAGTCCAGCTTCCTCTTGGGTTTTCGGAGTCTCCGAGACCTTTAATCCCTGCCCTGGAGCATGGACCAAGTACTGCTTCCTGTGGCCAGTTCTCTTCCACTGGCCAGCAGGTACTTTTTTTTTACTTACTGGCATGAACTCAGAGAGGGCATGCTCTGTAGTCCCTGTCCTACATCCCCATCCTCCTCCCACTCTCCGTAGAGTTACCTTTCTCACTTTCAGAAGTGTCAGCCTTGCCCCCGTAGTGTCACCTTCTCCCATATCACCTCCCGCTGGCCATTTTCACCCAAACCCCCCGTATTCCTCCCATTCCAAAAGTAACTATTCTCCCCATCCCGCCCTCTATTTTTTTTATCCCCCTTCTCCCACTCTCCGATGACTTTGCCCCCTCAAACAATGCTGCACTATTATTTTTTTTACATTCTGCGCAGCAGGTCAGCTGCTATAGAACACATAAAAAAATTGCCAAAGCCAATAGATTATGCATAGGTGCAAGCTCTTGGCTTTACCAATGCCTGTTTTAAAATAGATTTGTCCCAGATATAAGATGCCCTAAAATGCAGTGGTCTGAAGCAGATTGTGGAGATGCCGATTCCTCTGCAAACACCTTTTTTGCAAAGGGTTCAAGGACTGTCTCAAAACACCTCATCTCATTTTACCCACCTACCCTAATATGAGGACTATGGACTGGTTCAGTTCGACACACGTCACCTCGTGTCTCTACCTCTCACATACCTTTAGCATGAGTGGCTGGGGTGAATGGAAAGTTCAATCGACAGTCCTTACAAAGAACACTACTGCTGTTGGGGGCGTGGCTTGGACGGCAATGTGGACGGTCGTCTGAGTCCGTCAGCTCCGTATCCCTGAGGGCAACTAAGGCGAAAACAAACCAGCCAAGCAGGTCCGATCCTACATCAGAAACGAGATTCAAGCGTGGGAAGAGCGAGACAACAATCGGAGCCCGGCAGTGTGTGAAAAGAGCAGCGCCTCACCGAGCTTTTTTGGACTTTGCTCCCCACACGCCCTGGGAAAACGCTATCAAGCGAGGGACAAAATGGCGCCCAGAGAGCTCTAAGGGAAGCCTCGTACCTCAAGCCCGTAAAAGGAAAACAGGGCAGGCAGACAAGATGAAGATCAGGAGGTGAGCACAGGGACCCACAATCCGCGACCGCTCCCGAGGCGGGCGAGCCCCCCCGGCGCAGACCTTTCGGCAGACGTGCACACCGAGCGCAGAAAGAACAGCGTGAGCACAGCGACCCACAATCCACGACCACTCCCGAGATAAGCGAGCCCCCCGGCGAAGACCTGTCGGCAGACACGCACACCGAGCGCAGAAAGAACAGCGCAAGTCCGCAAGAAGGAGGCAGGTATAGAGCGAGAACACAGAGGTGGGGGCGAGCTGCGAGAGGGGCTGGGAAAAGCCAGAAAACAACGGGCAGCATCCCTGAAGGGGAAACGGAGAAAGCGGAAGTAAGCGCGCTCAAAGAGCAGCGCCTGTACCGAGCCATTTGGACTTTGCTCCCCACACGCCCTGGGAAACATTATCTAGCGGAAGACAAAATGACGCCCAGATAACTCTGAGGACAGCGACCCACAAGAGGAAGATCAGAAGGTGAGCACAGCGACCCACAATCCGCGACCACCCCCGAGAGAAGCGAGCCCCACCGGCGCAGACACGTACACCGAGCGCAGAAAGAACAGCGCAAGCTTGCGAGAAGGAAGGCAGGTACAGAGCGAGGACACTGCGGTGGGGGCGAGCTGCGAGAGGGGGCTAGGAAAAGATAGGGTACAACGGGCAGCGATCCCCGAAGGGGGAACGACCAAGGCGAAAGTAAGTGTGCTCACAGACGCCGCCATTACCGGAAGTCGCCACAACAAACAACAGGAGCAAAACCGGAACACGGGCGCAGAGGGAAGGGAGACGAGAGAGCCTGGACACGCTTGGAGGAAGGGCAAGGGGCCACCCAAGACTGGGAAATGTTACCCGGACCAACAAGGCAAGCACCCAGGAGGCGGCGCTGACAAGGGGCAGTACAGGGCGCACAGCCCGATTGAAGGAGTGCTGCCCAAAGACGAGTGCCCTGGGCCCACACAGTCGCGACTGTATGTGCCACACCGGTCTGCACTTTGAGCAACTACAAGGTGGGCAACCTCACAGCACACGAGGCAACAAGCGGCCAAGCCTGGTCGCGAACGAGACGAAGCATGCGCTGGCGGGGCCAAAAGCCAAGACAAGAACCAGGAACGTCAGAGAGCCGAGCAGATACAGAACATACACAAGTGCCCAGACCACGAAAACGGGCCCAACAAAGAACGCGACATCGGTGCAGAAGGAAGGCCGACTGGGCAGTGTCCTGATAAGACGAGGCATCAGTACCATGTCACGCAACGAAGGTAAACCGCCCGCAGACCTCAAGAAACTGAGGAAAGAAAACCCAGAATCACCAATGAAACAGAAAAACGAGACCATCACTCTAGAAACCATCCTCAGGAAAATTAATGAAGGCAACGCAGTAGCTAAAGAAACGAAACTAACAATAGATAACATGCAACTGGAGCTTGCGGCAATAAGGGCTGACCTGCACAGCACCAACACCCGAATGGAGGCCGCTGAGGGGCGTATAAGCTGCGTGGAGGATGCAACAAAAGAGAATACAACAGCAATAAAAGAGTGCCAAAGGGCCACAAAAGCCATATAAAGGCAACTGGCGGAGCAGAACGACAGAGCCAGAAGAGGCAATGTCAGGATTCTGGGCGTCCCAGAGGGCGCAGAAGACAAGGCGGGCTCTTGCACGGCCTTGCTAGAGGACATGATTCCCAAACTCACCGGCCTAAAATTTGATAGGCAGTTCGAGGTACAAAAGGCATATCGAGTAACGGCAGGGAAGCCAGCAACGGGGAAAAATCCAAGACCGATAATCTGCAACCCGCTGAGAACGAGCCCTACCGAAGCCATTTTTGCCTTCGCGAGGAAGAACCAAAACCTCACATGGGCAAGCAGCAAGATCGTGCTGACGCAAGACTACTCCAAACCAACGGTAGAGATCAGAAAGGGCTTTCTGGCACTAAGAGACACTCTAAGAAGAAGAAATCTCAACTTCAGCTTCGCCGGCCCAGCACGCTTTAAGGTCTCAGACAACTGGAAGACAATGATATTCGAGGACCCGGAAGATCTGAGACGGTACTTACAGGGCCCTCCCGCAGAAGGGATGGAAACAAAGTCGAAAAGCCCTGGAGCGGCCAAAAGATGCGCTTCACCTGACGACGCGGCAAAATGTGAGTGAGTACACAGGAGGAAGCGTACAACCAAAATACACAGCACTACCTCAAGACAGTCTACATCAAGAGGCGCCCGGGAGTTTCACTCAGGAACTATGGACAAAACACGGACATCGACACAAGAGAACCCGGGCGCACGACAACATTCTACCTCGCTATTGGGACAGACACGCTGAAGCCTACCTGATAACTCCAACCAAGAACACTATCTCAGAGAATACAAGGAGCAGAGGGAACTTTGTCGTCGCACACCCACTCAGCAAGTAAGGGGGGGAGGCGGGAGGGAGGGGAGGGGGATGGGGGGGAGAGGGTCGCGGGGAGCACGGACATGGGGTATCTATACTTCTTCTCTTCTATCTTTCTATCTTTCCTTTTTCTACATCGTTCCTTAGGAGAGGCGAGCGCAGGAGGGAGAAAGGACATCGACAAGAAGGGGTGGTACATAGGAGCCAGCGCAGTGAGGCACAGAGAGAGAAACCAGTCAATCCGCCAAATGCACGACACAGAGAATGACACACAACAACCTAACCAACATTACCACTGATATCAAGATAGTGTCCCTGAACGTTAAAGGCCTTAACCACCCTGTGAAGAGAAGGAAAGTCCTAGAACACCTTGGGAAGCTCAAAAGTGACATATATGTACTACAGGAAACTAGGCTAGAGGCAGAAGACATAGGGCGTCTGAAAGCTAGCTGGATAGGCGAAGTAATAGGATCACCCGCACAAAACAAAAAGAACGGTGTTGCAACAATACTAAGTAAGAAATCAAAACTTGTACTGGGAGGCCTGCAGGCAGATACAGAAGGTAGAATGCTAGTTACTAGCCTGACAAGAGGAGAAGAAGCAATACATGTGGCCAACATCTACGGGCCCAACACTGACGACAGACCATTCTGGGACAAGGTAGGAGAGCAACTGAAAACACTACCACTAGGCAAACTACTAGTAGTGGCAGGAGATATGAACCAGGTCCTAGACCCAGCCATTGACAGACACCCGCACAGACAAAGCCAAACAACACAAAGAGTCAATGTTCTGGGGAACCTGTGTGCCAAACTAAGCCTTAAAGATCCATGGCGGCTACAAAACCCGGATGGCAGGGAGTATACCTTTTACTCACACCCACACAACTCCTACAGCAGAATAGACCACATCCTGATATCAGATACACACACCCACCTCATAGATAGCGCTGAAATAGGATCACAAAGCATTTCAGACCATTCACATATAAGCCTAGTGCTATCAGGGAAACACAACGAGAAGCCAGCACGCAGATGGCGCTTCGACGACACACTGCTTAATAACACGATAGCGAAGGCAGAGATAGAGACCGCGATTATAGACTATCTTGCAATTAACGATACACCCGAAACAGACAGGAACCTACTCTGGGACGCCCTGAAAGCCACTAACAGGGGGACAATCCTAGCCATCAAAGGCAGGCTGAATAGGGAGAGGAACAGGAAGATTGCAGAACTAGAAAAGGAAATCAAACACCTAGAGACCGGACACATAGCGAACATAGAGGATATGAACATCCTCACGACCCTAACCAAACGGAAATACGAACAGAACAAAATCCTCAGTGAAAGGGCAGGCACTTGGATAAGCAAGTACAAGGCCATCAACCTATGTACCGCGAACAAAGCAGAGAAACATCTGGCATCCTACCTCAAGGGGAAGCAGAGACAACACTCGATAGCGGCCATCAATGACAGTAATAACAAGTCCCAGACCGCGAACAAAGAGATACTTAAAGTATTCAAGGAGTTCTATGAGCAACTCTACACAAGGGACACCACACTACTAGATGACGGAGGCAAAGAACTCCTAGAACAAATATCGACACCAACACTAAGCGACAAAGAGAGAGAGATACTTGATTAAAAAATCACAGAGGACAAGGTAGGGAAAGCCACAGCAAGCCTCAAAGATAATAAAGCACCAGGACCAGACGGCTTCACGGCCGGTTTCTACAAACAATACGTGCACATTCTCAAGCCAACAATGACGGAAGTCTTCACGACCTGCGTCCAGGGGGGACGCATGACACCGTCCATGGCAGAGGCTAACATAATAGTAATACCAAAAGAAGGAAAGGACACACAGCAGGCCAAAAACTACAGACCAATCTCACTTATAAACGTAGACTGTAAGATCTACGCAAAGATCCTTGCATCTAGGCTCAACGCACACCTACCCAAGCTCATACACTGTTCGCAAGTAGGCTATCTTAAAAACCGCATGTCCCACGACAATACAAGACTGCTATGCCACATAATAAACCATTGTTCCAAGAGCAGCAACGCAGCAGTCATGACAGCCCTGGATGCTGAGAAAGCTTTCGACAGGGTATCCTGGCCATTCCTAGATAACTGCATGCAAAAATTTGGGCTCGGTCCCAACTACAGAAAGATGGTCCTTGCCCTATACAACGACCCGAGAGCAAGGGTGGTGGTCAATGGCGGGATTCCGACCTGCTCTACTTGGAGCGGGGGACCCGACAAGGATGCCCGCTGTCTCCAGCCCTGTTCCTACTAGCGATAGAACCACTGCTAAACATGATCAGAACAAACACTGACATAGCAGGGATACCAGTGGAGGGGCAAACCTTCAAACTAGCGGCCTATGCGGACGATGTCCTAATCATCACAGAAAGGCCAGAGAAATTAATCCGAGCCCTGATGGACACCATAGAACAATACGCCAAGGTCTCGGGATACAAACTAAACAGGGACAAATCCGAGTGCAAACCCCTAAACCACACCACAAGGACAGTCCTTGGATCTTCAGGACTGACATGGCAAAAAAAAAAACATCAAGTACCTAGGCCTCCTTTTGAGAGGGACCTTAGGTCCACACTAGACCAGAACAAGCAAGCCATACTACGCAAAATAAAAGAAAGGGTGGAAGGATGGTCTCCCAAATTCACCACATGGTGGGGGAGGGAGGAGACGATCAAGATGATGCTTACACCAATGGTGAACTACATGCTTAACATGCTGCCGCTGACTAACACGGAGGACTTCCACAAGAAACTGGACAAACTGCTCAATGCCTTCCTGTGGAAAGGGAAAAAACCCAGACTTAGCCTACAAAAACTCAGACTGACGAAAGACCTAGGGGGCCTTAATATAACAAATTTCAAGACATTTCAAAAAGCATGCATAGCAAAACAGGGGCTATACTGGGTTACCCCCAAACAAGACTACACCCCAGCCTGGCCAACACTAGAAAGAGGACTACTTAGAGGGATGGAGCCCGTCGCTCTACTCACCGCCACCCGGCACCCCGCAATCAAACACAACCCCATCTTAAGGAACATGAGGACAGCCCTCCTAAGTATAGATAGGCTACTAGGGACGAGCATAAAGAAAACACAGCTAGAATCCATATGGCACAACCCCAGAATCAAGTACAGAGACAAAACACTGGATATGCACTCATGGTACAAACACGGCATATCCCCAGTAAGCGACCTACAAAAGCAAGACGCGCATACCACCTTCGACACACTCAAAGAAGAACACAAAATGTAAAGCATAGAACTGTACAACTTCCTGAAGATCAAGGTAGCAATAGGAAAGGCAGACCTGACCCGACATACACCGTCAATCCTGCAGTACGCCAACAACCTAAACAAACTAGGGCACCAAGTAGCACACCTCTACAAGGCCCTGAGCCCCAAATCCACCAAACTCAACAACAAAGTCATGACCTTCTGGGGATCACTAGTGGGGAGGGAGCTTAGCGAGGAAGAGAAAGCCGACCTCTGGCAGTCCACATCAAGGAAAAAGGTAACGACGACTCTAGACCAGACCAAGTTCTGGCTTATACACAAGGCATACTGGACCCCCGCACGCCTAGCATCCATAGGAATCCGGGATAGTGATGCCTGCTGGAACTGCAACAAACAAAGGGGGGATCTAGCACACCTGCTCTTTCACTGCACGAAGGTTAGGAAGTTCTGGAACACAATTGAGACATTGATAAACGAAATGACAGGGGCAGCTCTACAACTAGACTTCCACAGCCTAGCATTAGGGTTCATGGCCCCCTCAATCACAGCCAAAGAGGACAGGGACCTGATCGACCTGTTGTTGACAGCGGCAGTCAAAACAGTGCTGAACAACTGGAAGGACACAGGGAAAGCCACGTCCAGAGCTTGGCTCAACTGGGTCACTTTCTTGAGAGGGGCGGACACCATAACGGCGAAACACATCCCCAAGACGCACAGACAGTCAAATATGTGGGAATCTCTAGACAACTACCTATCTTCGCACAAACCCCCTTAGAAGCACAGCTAGGCACTCAACCCAACAGATGCCTCCACCACGCAGGCTACCGCCCAAAACTGCAAAACGATTCTGAGCTGCTCCTCTCTCCTTGCTCTCTCTCCTTTCTGTCCACGGTCGGGGCAGGGGTCCAACGAGAGGAAGTCAACGCAAAATAGGGGGAGTGAGAACACTACCAGGAGTCAACGACGAGAAGCGGAGCGCACGAACGACGCATGAACTATGGCTAATAAAACTCACCGCACTAATGTTGAATTTACGTACTGGATGAGCGTAGATTTAAGCTAGTGCGACCCCCTGCTAGGATAGATTTTTGCAGTCTTGAATCTATAGTGAGACTGAAACTATTCGCCCTGCCGATGAGCTTATCATCAAAAATGAGAATGCACATCAGAAAAAAGGAATTTCAAATCAGCAACAAAAGGCCAGGAAACGTTATCCAAACCAAACACCACACCCACCAGTAGGTAAACCAGCCACTCGCATAATCTGAGAAACAGTTATTTAAATCTCATTCAGTTGGGACTTTAACCTGTTCAGCACAAATCAAAGGGCCAAAGCCCCTGGATCACCGTCAAGGGATTGGTAAACTAGCAGCACAAAGCAAACATAATTCAATACTGAATGCCTGAGAAAGATAACACAGCATAAAACAGGTATAGCAACATGTATGTAAAGCACTTGTGACTATGGGAATACCAATTAAAAGCATGTCTACTTAGCGAATAAGTAAAGCTTGATAGGGCTTTACAAACAAACTGAGCCACTCTAACACATGCAGCCTTAAATGTCTTGTACAGCAATTCAGCACAGATGAAGGCTAAAACTTTACTGTTGTGAGTGTTTTGCCTAACTGTTAGGATCGAAATTCGCAATTAAAACTGCCCGGGTCAGGCAGAGGCGAGTGAGGGTTTACTGGAAAAAGGTTGTAATCCCTGGTATGGCTGATGAAGAGAGTTTGAGGTTGTTATAACTTACTTGTATCTTCCCTACTGCTCAGCCAGAGTGAGTGCTGGTGTACTGGATGAGGTTTGGAATGTTGGATGTCTGTGATGTCACGGGATGCTTGCGGGATGCTTGGGGTCTGGAGCTGTGTGGAGCGGCAGTTGGTGGATGCAGGCTGAGCAGCAGGGAGGTTGATCCTGGTGGTGTTTTTGTCATCTTTACTTATTTACTTGAACCCTAACTTGGAACTAAGCTTTATTAAATCCAGCTTGTTATGTATACCTGGCTCAAGGACTTCGTTATTTACAACAGAGGTGTACCACCATCCACTGCAAGTGATACTGAATATGGATTTGATTTGGAGTGTGAGATCACATACAAGCTTCCCAGTCCGGTGTCATCTGTATCCAAATTACTCTACTTGCTGCACTGTATTCATTGTAGATTAGTGACATCTCACTGGGTACTCCCAGGTCAGCTAGTATTGATGCTTGTTCCAAGTGATTTGTTGTTTAAAAATGTATTACAGCAGTTAATCACCAAGCCGAGGTCTGTATATGAAAGGTCAAGTGTTGTGTGGCTGTTCTATGCTGGGAACAATATATTTAGTGTTTTTACACCAACATTGACTGGTGAGACCAGCGACGGATGACGTGGCAGTGTGGTATGAGTGGAGTACTGTGCTTGTTGTGGCACATGGGTGAATGTTCCAATTCACTTAAGATCAGCAAGGAAGTATATCAGGGGTGTGTCTTGGCCCCTTTTTTGTTTACCATGTATATTGATGAACTAGATCGATTTTTACGGTTAAGAGGTCAGGACATACCCCAGGTAGGCTCATGCTTGCTGCCAGGAATCCTTTATGCTGGCAGTACTGCTAATGCACTCCAGTTAGCGGAGAACATCTTTCTTCTAATGCTCTTGTCTGTACCTAAATCAACAACTTTCATTATTTGTCTTACTGAGCTTGGACTTATCTATTTGGAAGACTTGATACATTTCCGCCTCCTGGTTTTGTGGCTAAGCATTTGGAGTAAAAATGAAACCAAGATTAGCCATAAGATTATCTTGTATTACGTCTCATTGGACCACGGTAATAGTATACCCTGGTTGAAATATGTTTTTAAAAAGTCTTGAAAAGATTGGTTTACTGGTATTTTCTACTCACAAGAAGAGAGAATTCTTTGTACCAAGGAAACATTAAAAAAATATTTCTGGGGAAATGCCCTGAGGACAGGATATTATCTGAGGTAAATAAATCTACTGTTGGAGCCTAGTTCCCAAATGTTACAACAAAGTTAATTGAACCATATCTTAGATGTATATCTAATGTTTATCATAGATATTTACCAACTAGGTTTCGATTTAACATTGTTCATTTTCTAGTGAACTTTCCGTAAAAGGGGCTTTGGAATGTGAGGTTGAGTCCATTCCCTTGTGATAATAGGTATGTGCAGTCCACAATGCATTTTACTCTGTTCTGTCATTTTTACAAGAAACCACAGGAATATTTTCTTTGCCTAAAGTTCATTCACATAATTTTAGATGTCATACAACTGACTTCTTTTTCTTACAATGATTAGATAATTTGAATTGTTCCTCTAATGCTATCTTTTTACTTTGTTCAATTAAAATAAGGAATCAATTGTCTGTAACACAAAATGCCCTTACAAAGATTTGTATTTATAATTTATGCACCCATGAAATTTGCACTTCTTGAATCTTTGTAAACAGATGATATGCATTATTTATATGTTTTATTATCTGTTTTGATGTGTTTTTTATGTATTCTATGGCTGATGTAATCCGAATAAAGAATTTTGACTGACAGACTGACTGAGTAGAGTACTGTAGAGTGTGTTCAACGTGTTTCCAATATGCCTGGGGGACAAGTGGTTAGGTGGTGTGATCAGTGAGGGATGCTTAGTGACTTACTGCTTGTCTACCACATCATCTTTCATGATGAAAAAAAAGACTATGTCAACCCTTGTTTAACCTGTAATTAACAACAAATGTCTCCTGATGTATTAGCATGGATTGGGCTGGTGAAGAATGGAACACCTTTGATGGGGCTGCTCCACTGGGTGCAAGTCTGCAGAGAAATCTATAGAGAGACCCAGATCTTCAGTTAGCTCCTACCATGACTCTGCATGAAGGAGAAAGGGGAAGTATGAGAGAACACAAAAGGCCTGACACTGCTAATTATTATTATTTTTTATAAACCATATTTTTATTAATAGTAATTGGTACATAACTCACATCTGATTACTTGACAAGTCAAGAGGATTTTGTACAATGCAGATTTCGGCAGATTGCATCATGTAATCATCATTCAACATTTTTGCTATCTTTGCATCCTCATTAATCAAGTCACTTGCTATATAGACCCTGCTGGCTGTCTTCCACTGAGAAGCTTACCATTGGAATCGTACATATACCACCCCTGTAAGTTTCAACAGCCCCATAGACGTTCCCATTTTTTGGGGCATCCTCTGTGTATGTATACAGTTTTTTCTGCCACCATTGCCATATCATTGCACCATTCCGTTACAGTGGGAGTGTTACATGTTCCCTAGTGTTTAGCAATATTCCTCTTGGCTAGTGTTATACCCAATGTCGCTCAAGTCTGTGCTGCACAATTAAGGTCTGTTGCTTGCCATATATTCAGAAGACAAGCTTGGGCTCCGGTGGGACAGGGGCCCGCTCACTCTCGTTACGGTGGACATAACCGATTTCTAATATTTCGGCACTTTCCCAAATTGTGTGGAAAAAAGTGCCAATTGCCCTGCACTGTCACAGGCAAAGTTGGTTGTCAATCTTTCCGATCTAGTATGAAGTGGTCCTAGTGTAATAGATCCTGTGGAGTATTTTAAGCTGTATGAGGCGCAGCCTAGATGCGAACGCTACCTCTCTTGGGGATGCCAAGGCCTCCTGCCAATCTGTATCGGCTAAGTCTCCCACGTCTTTCTGCCATTGACCTCGAAGAGTTTGCGTGGGATCAGATTGGTTATTAATGTTTTTGCGGTACGTCAGGGATGTGGCTTTTGTATCCATATATTCTGTCAGTAACCTATCTTCTCGTGGCGAGGCCTCAGGGAGGCTAGTATGAGAAGGGATAATCGCCTCTCGAGTGTGTTTGATCTGAAAGTATCGGAACTGTTTTGTGAGTGTCATCTCATATTGTTCTTGTAGTTGCGCGAAGGTGACTACCTTGCCCATAGCCCAGAGATCTCCCACTTTTGATATTCCTATGTTTTCCCAGTTCTTGAAACCCTTACTCTTGCATAGCATACCCAGTCTGGCTCTCTCCCAGAGGGGTGTCGCTTGTGTGATTTGGTTATCCCAGCCCAACCTCCTGAGTACCGTGTTCCATACATGGAGTGTGTGTTTTGTCGGTCTCCACATGGCCTGGGTTTTGCTAAATAGTGCCTGGTTAATCCCTCCCTTGCCCAGCTCTAACCTATCAAGATTTTGGTGACTTCTGTCTCTATGGCTCGGAAGTGGGATGGGGGAACCAAAAATGAAGTATTTTGGAGAGCATAGAGAAATCTAGGTAGCGCCATCATTTTAAAAAGTGCTGCCTTTTCCAGTAGCATCAATGGCAATGATTGCCAGTGTTTGGTGTCTCTTTGGAGCCGTTTTAGGGGCGCTTGAAAATTCAGAGTCATAAAGTCCTCTGGGTCAAAGGTAATACGGATCCCTAAATATTTGAAGTTATCTTCTACTATCGCCACATCACAGCCAGTGGGCATCCTCGGTGGCGGCCCTCTCAGGACCTATAGTACGGACTTGCTCCAGTTAATCGTATATCCAGAGTGTCTTCTGTAAGTGTCACATATATTCAGTAGTCTATATAGGGAGCATTTAGGGGAAGCCATATAGAGGAGTACATCATCTGCATACAGAGATATACGATCTTCCCATCCCTCTATCCAACGGAGCCCACGGATGATTGGGTCTTGTGTATCCAGGCCACCATGGGCTCCAGCACAAGGACAAAAAGGAGCAGTGACAGCGGGCAGCCCTGTCTTGTACCTCAGCCCAGGGGAAACTCTCTGCGTATATGCCCATTATCTACTACATGAGCGAGAGGTTTTGTGTATAGTAACTTAACCCATGAACAAAATGTAGTCCCGAATCCCATGCATGTGAGGACAGCAAAAAGGAAGGGCCACTCGACTGTATCAAAGGCTATACGTGTGTCGAGAGATAGTATAATGGCGTCTTCTTGTATGGTGTGTTTGCGTCCTAGCACATTGTGGGGATGTCTGAGATTTAAGGCCGTGTCCCTGCCTGGCATAAACCCTGACTGATCCGGGTGCATTAACTTAGATAGGTGCGGCATGAGTCTATTGGCCAATTTTTTGGCCAAGATCTTGGCCTCTGTGTTCATCATAGAGATGGGTCAATCACTTTCTCGGGCTGGTTTACCGGGCTTATAGATGGGCACTATTGTTGATGTCCTTTGGTCCCGTGGGAGCTCCCCCAGTCCTAAATTGGCTTTATACATGTTTAAAAAGTGTGGTGTGGCCGTAGTTGCACTTCGTTTATACAATTCTAAGGGGTTACCATTTGGTCCCAGGGCCTTTCCTGATTGGATTTTTCCTATCACTATTGATCACTCTTCAGTTCAGACTTCTGCTTCCAGCAATCAAGACTCTTCCTCCGAAAGCGTGGGGAGCCAGATATCCCGGAGGAATGCTCTAACTCCTCTTGTGTTATTGTGATTGCTGGAGTATATACCTGCTCATAATTAAGCGCTAAGAGGTCTGTTATTGCTTGGGGATTTGCTGTAATTTCTCCCATGGGGAGTCGGAGTTCTGCTATCCATCTATCTGCTTCTTCTCGCTTGTTGAGCCAGGCAAGGAGCTTACCGGCTTTATCCCCAACTTCGTATATTGTGTGCAAAGTAGTGGACAGTCGCTTTTTCTCTTCCTCGCACAGGTGGTCTTTATATACTTGTTTTTTAAGATGAAGTTGGTGCATATTCGTGTCTGAGGGGTCCCGCTCATGAAGCCTCTCTAGGTCGCCCACCTCCTGCTCGAGCGTTACTACCATCAGTGCCTTTTCTCCTTTGTGGTCTGTAATTAGCGAGATTGCTTGTCCACGAAGAAGAGTTTTATATGCCTCCCACAGAGTAAGAGGGAGGAGACTGAGGGCTTGTTTTCGCTGAAATATTGTTTGGTAGTGTTGGTCAATCCGTTCCAAATCTTAGGGTTTTTGAGGTAGCCCGTGTATATTGGAAATATTCAACGCTATGTGGACGCATGCCACGCATATAAAACAGATAGAGGGGGAGGGGCTGAAATGCCCCTTGGCAAGTTTGTCATGTCCGTGAATCTCCCCACATCGCCCGCTGGTGCTAGTATACGATCTATTCTGGTAAGGCTGTTATGTGCGCCTGAATAATATGTGTATTGTTGTGTTTGCGGAAATTGTGAGTGCCAAACATTCACCAAACCTATTGTGTCAAAGAAGTCTGCTAGATTGGAATGTGCGCGGTGTTGTTGTCGGGGGGGGGGTTGTTTGGTCCAGGGCGTCATCCAGAGTTGCGTTAAAGTCTCCTCCTACGATTAGGTCTCCTTGTTGAAGCCAAAGTATGAACGTGCTGAATGCTCGGACCGCCAACGAGTGAATTGCAGGGGGTATATAAACTGTCACAATGTTGATTATACGCCCTTCCCATTGGCAGGATATTGCAGCGAATCAATCCTGGTCATCTGTGTGCATGTGTTTAATAATAATCGGCTATTGTTTCATGATTAAAATTCCCTCCCCTCTTGAGCCAGAGGAGAACTCAGAATGAACTGCTAATTTATAGCCCCATTTATCGAGGGTCTTGCAAGTCGTCCCAATCAGGTGGGTCTCTTGCAATAGGACTATTGCCGGCTCTTTGCATTTAAAATATTGCAGGACCAGTTCCCTCTTTAGTTTATCCCAGAGACCGTTCCCATTCCAGGATATCAGGGGTAGGTGCTGAGTACCCATGGGTGCAGAAGTGGCGGGAATAGGTGGCATAGTCTTGGGTGGTGATAGAGTTGTATGTGATCATGACTATAGTGTTGAAACGTAGGGTCTCTGTGAGTGTTTCTGAGGTGTACTGTGAACTGTGTCAAAACAGAAGAAAATTAAACAGAAATGAACAGAAGTAACCATTGTTCCCACCCCCTTCCTGCTTCCCTGCATGACGGTTTAAAAACGACCTGCCTCCCCAACATTGCCGAGTGCCTAATTCCCATTACCCGATACCTTCATGGTGGAAGAGCTCCTGCGATATTCTCCCCAGGACGTCCTTTTATGTACATATACCACATTATGATTGCATATTAAATTATTGCAGTACTCATTAATATCACAGTTCCATATTGAGCAGGCATCACAATAAGTCAATGAGCATCCCCAGGTTGGTGCTGTGATTTCAGCTGGTATCTGTGTGTGCTCCGCCGAGGGTCGTTGTGTTTCAATCGTCTTTGTAAATAATTATAGTGGTCCTGTAATCCTCAAATGGCGATATGTCACCTCTGTGGAACAGGTCATTGTCCGTTAGCACCCGATGAGGAAAAAGCCCTGTATCTATTCAGTTCTCCTTGTTGAGGACTTCGTTTACAGCCACTGTTTCTCCCAGTTCTGATGAGGCCGCTCGTGTCGCCGTTCGGTTAGTGTCCCTTCCCGGTCTTCCATGATTAGAGACTCGGTGACATCCCTCCAGCCATTCTTGTGCCTCTTCCGGAGTCATGAAGAACCATGTTTTCCAGTCTGCCTCCACTCTTAACTTCGCGGGAAACATCATTGAGTATTTAAGTTTACGGTTTTGCAGTTCTAGTTTTAGAGAGATGAAGCTCCGTCTTTGTTTGGCCACTCCGTCTTTGTTTGGCCACCCGTGTAGTCCGGGAAAAAGGAGATTGTGCTTTGTTCGTATCGTACTGGAGGGGCATCTCTAGCTGTTTGAAGAATTAGGTCCCGGTCACGAAAGTTAATAATGCGGGTCTGGATAAGTCTGGGGGGCGCACCCGGCTTGGGCCTACCCCCAGGGACACGATGGGCACTCTCGACGAGAAATAGTAGAGGAGTCCACGGGATTGTGGGTGGTTCTTGATCAGTTCTTCTACGAAGAGGTACACTGCAGCCCCCCTATGCCCTCTTGCACTCCCACGATTCGGACATTATTGCGCAGACAGCTACCCTCATAATCGTCCAGTTTCGCTGCCATAGATTTGTTTTCCATTTCGTGGTGCTTCATTTGTTGCTTTAGGGCAGTAGTGTCTACACACAGAGTGGCTGTTGTCGCTTCCACTTCTGTCACTCTTGAACTGAGTTTCCTGAAGTCTGCACAGATTAACGAGAGTTCAGTAGACACAGTGTCTATTCAGGAATCTAAAGACGTATGTACATTGTTCAGCGTGGTCATTATGTACTGTAACGTGATTTGGATATGCAGCATGTGCAATGTAATACGTTTTATTTATTTATTTATGTACTTACCACCGTTTGGCTGCACGCCGGAGTTTACTACCACACACACTGCACCTCTCCTGCCCCACATCCCCGCAGCACTCCCTCCAGGAGCCGCTACTTAGTTTTAGTATTTGTGTATTTGTCAAGTTAGTTTTGGTTTGTAGCGAGCTGGCCACGGCCCCCCATTGTGTCCTGTCTCACAGCGATTATACGTGGTTGTAGATCTTTAGTTGGCAGTATTCACCGCCGCCTACCAGTGCAACACCTCGTTGCACGTGGCCTGTCGGGTTTCCTACCCGCTAGTTATGGCACTGGCTTCACCAAGGGGCGAGGCTGCTCGGTCTGGTCTGCAGGGGGCTTTTACAGCTGGGTGATCTTGGGCGGTGTATCATCTGTATAGGAGAGCCCCCTTTTTTCCAACAAGCACTGTGAGGATGATTTTTTGTTTTACCGGGGCTCCTATGCTGATTAAATATGCTCCTTGGGCGCAAGGACACCGGGGGTCGGTGATTCGGCTCTGTAAGTTAGCTGTCTGGCTGGGTATGTTGCCCTGCAGAGTCACGCAATGAGAATAGTATGGGGGGCCCTGGCGCAATATGAGAAAGTCTCTTCCTCACCTGGAGCAAGGTCAGCCACTTCCCGCAATGGGTTAGCACTCTCTGTCACTCTCTGTCCCAGCCGATCAGTGGGGGGGCTTTTGCCTCTGTATGTGCTGCTGTATCTCTGCACTTCGTTGCCAGTAGGTATTAGGGCCTGTCCCCCAGCGCTACTCGAATCTGCACTGTCACGCTCCTTCCCGAGCGCGATTACATCTTGGTGCACCCGGTCTCCACTGACGCAGCTGGTGCGTCGTATCCTCTGATCACTGTTCTCTGGGAAGGGTTTTACTTTTGGATCCAGGTCAGGACTACAGCCAGTATAGGACTCATTGCTGGGGAATCAGGGAGCCCGGAGCGTGACCGCTGCTTACTCTGTCTGTGTTTGTGGAAGAGGGGGGAAGATGGTGCCCACGCCCCTTTGGATTCAAGATCTAATTGAGGCCCTGGTTGTGGCGTGTCATAGAGGCCGTAGCTGTTTCATTTGGCATAATTTCGCTGGATAACTTATATTTCATCGTCGCTGGCAGTTTGTTTAGTGGCTGTGAGGTTCCGATGTCTTTGCCACCGTTTGTGAGTAGTTACAGGTCTGGATAACTGTGCAAATAGCCGAGGAAGCCTTTGGAGGTCTGGAGCTACTCTAGTCGGTGGCCATGTTCATCGGCTGCCGGCCACGCCCTCCACTGCTGATTATTTTGATGCTTCTGGTCGTAAGCCATTCGACAAGCTCACTTATCTGTTATGCTTGAACTAAACAAAAATAACAGTTTGACTTGCCATGAAGCATAAGTAAATGTCATCAACAGGTGAGTACAGGGTGAGTTCCTCTTATGAATGTAATGACAAGAGTTTGGGAAGACTAGCATTTTAATCTAATATCTGCAAAGGCCAGGAGAGCCAAGAGCTGTAGGAGCAAACAACAAATACCCAACTTTAGGGCTATCCTATGAAGAACCAAAGGGAAGAAGAAGATAAAGGTGCAGGAAGAGGACACCGGGTGCAAATTAGAGCAACGTACAGACAAGCTACAACAATCTTGAGATGTTCTCAGTCATTGATCCTGTGTCCTGATTTCTACTTTTACTCCATCAGTTTTCATCAACCCAGAATTGCAATGCCAATAGTTAGTGCACTGTCATGTAAGATGTGGACACATCACCAGGCACCATCTACATTTGCTTGTACATAAAGCATGAATGTTAGGTAAGATTATGTTCCTTGGTACAATGTCACTCCCACTGTAGTCATGATTAGTTACTTCTATGCCTGATAGTGGGGTCTCTTTCTGCAGTTTGCTACATTACTACAGCATGTTTCTTAAACAATCTCATGGAGTAAAAAACAGTGTTGCTTCTGCATTTCAGTGTTCATTGAAAGGTGATCCCCCTGCTGCACTTGTATTAGGATGCAACCTCCAGGAAATCATTGGCCCTTTTTCGATTGCTTGCCAATCAGTCTGAGACCCCCAACACAGAATCCACAATGCACTGAATTGGATATAAAAGACCTGCTCCTGGTTGCACTCCTGTATGACCAGCTCCTGGTTGCACTCCTGTCATGACCACAACATATCTATGAACTGAAACACTTTGATAGAATAGGTGCAAGCTGCTAAGGTGTGCCATCTTAACTTGGTGCATCACAGTATCATGTTGAGATGAGCCTGGAGTGTGCTCTGTGCTATGTTCATGTAGCATTAGAGCAGTGTCATTTAGTGTACTTGAGTGATTGGTGTCAAAGCCTTATGCAAGTACCTCTGTGAATGACACAAAGGAGAAATCAACTTCAAGCCTTGATTATGAGTGGTTCAGGAATATCACATGGGCACTCCCCCACATGAAAGCAACAATAACTGTGGTCTCCATAATTTAAGCTTGTGGAAATATCAGACCATGGTAAGGTCTTTGCAGAGTATTGGGCGAAACATGCAGCAATATGTGTTTCTGCATTGATTCACAAATGTTACTCTCCTGATTTCAGCCCATTGCTTCCTTGGACATGTTTCTTGCTTTCCGCTGGTAAAAAGTCCATAGTTTAAAATAATGATGATGTAGTTTTCCCCCTTTACCAATAATAAATCCGCTTTTCAGCAATTCCTATGAGCGGCTGAATTGGGATTAATTGTGTACTCATATGCATATCTCAGTTTTGGATGTCTATAACAAACACCATAGGGTTGAGTTTCCATGACAGTGAAGACTGTGGTTAGAAGAGAACCAATTTAGGGCAGGCAGGCAAGAGGATCTTATGTCTTGTCAGGACTGACTGGAAAGATCTGCTGAGTGGGAATTGTCATCTTCAGCTGCATTGCACCCCTTTTCCTCCTTTGAATCTTCTTGCCAAGCAACAGACACATTGAGGAGCAACTGATTGCCTCCACACCTAATGAGACTATCACTGCTCATGGATGATGCATAGGGGCCAGAAAGCGCTGTGAATGGAACTTTAGGAAGAGCTATGAGCCTGGACTGGACTAAGCCCACACATTAAATATCTTTATGTGAATAGACAACGCTTGGCCATGCATGTATGTTAAGAACATGGCCTGAGTCCCACAACTCCGTTATGTGCTGGCTTGTGTTATTTTGGATTTTAATACATACAAGGTGACTTTGCATGGCTCAGTAAATCCCACTAAGGGACTTGGGTTACCTTGCAATGACTTGCGTCATGCAAGGAAAACTCAAGCCATAGTTCATGGTGTCAGTCTACCCTAAAAAAAAAAGAATTTACTAAATTTTGATCTCTAATACCTTGAAATGATAATCATCAGGATGTAATTCTAGACCTATATTGGGCAAAATTTCATTTAGGTCAATGTAATCTTGTGTAATTTCTGGCATTTCACAGTAGTTTATGGTGCACAATGCCTGAGAATATGTCATAACACCACGTTGTATAATTAAATTAAGTCCAAGGAATAATGATATCATGAAGACATTTCTTACCTGAAAGATAAAGTGCAATATTTTACAAATTACATATTGGTTGGTAAGTATCTAATAATATGCAAAAATAAAGGGAACATAAATACTGAATAAACAGTAATTCTAGGAAATTCTCCATCATTTTGACACAATCCCAAATTGTACATTGTATGTAACTGATATTTAAGAACTCAAGAATTAAAGAGAAAATCCATGTGCCTTAGACTAGCATATAATACACTTGCTCAAGTCATGGAAGCTTATATAAGGCAATAGTATGTACTGCAGCTATAAGGTTTCTTTAAGTGAATATACTGCTTGGATATGCCATTATTAAGAATAAAATAAAATGGCCATTGTATCTTTAAAGAGAAAATATGGTTGCCTAGCTCTTTTTCTGAGATTATGGCAGAGAAAAAAGTCCAGATTCTGTGTTGTGACAAAAATTCCAATCTCTATGTAAAGTGGATTTTGCACAGGGATCGAAACGTCTGAGCTTTCCAGTAAGCACTGCACCTATGCAAAGTTCACTTAACAATTTTTGACATCACACCACACAAAATGGATTAGAGAAAAGCCAGAACAAAATCAGGAGAGGAGTTGGCCTAACGGCTAGGGCACTCGACCTCGGACCTGGGGTTCTGGGTTTGAGTCTCTGTAACGACGCCAAAACCTCCTGTGATTCTGGGCAAATCACTGTGGGGCAGATGTGTCAAGGTTTTCTTTTGTCGCAAACGCTGCGATTCGCAAAATAGCAGCGATTGCGACAAAAAAAACGGGCATTGGAATGTATCATGGAAAAAGCCTCGCAATATTAAGGAATCGCAAATTTTGCGATTCCTTAATATTGCTTAAGCATTTAAGAAATCGCAAATTGCGATTTCTTAAATGCTATGTATTAAGCATTTCAGAATTGCGAATTTAGGCTAAGAAATCGCAAATTACCACCAACTTGTAGTTGGTGGTAATTTGTGAATTTTTTCACAAATGCACATTTTGCAATTTGTAAAGGTGCCATGTGACGCTCATACATGCCCTCAGGGCATGTATGTGCGCCATATGTGCACACATGTCAATTTCAGGGGTGCAGCAGGGTGTCCTTGAGACACCCCTGCACCCTTGAAATTATTCTCAATTTGCTATTAGCAAATTGCGAATCGCAAATTGAGAATCATTTCACATTCATTCCTATGGGCCTCCTGGCCCATAGAAATGAATGGGAAATTATTCCTTAATTACAATTAGCAATTTGCTAATCGCAATTAAGGAATTTTAAGAAATCGCTAAAAAATAGCGAATTTCTAAATACATACCATTTTGCAATTCTCAAATAGCGATTCCTTAAAAATCGCTATTTGAGAATCACAAAAGGATAACTTGATACATCTACCCCTTAATCTCTTCGTGCCTAAAATGACTGTGTGTCCTCATGTAACGTAACTGGTGCTAAGTAAAGCGCTCTGAAAGCCGATTCGGTTCGGGTCTAGTTTGCGCTATATAAAACTCTGCAAAAAATAAAAATATATATATATGGAATTTGGAACAGGAAACACTGATTCACCATGATATGGCCATTTTCCATGGAAAGATCTGATATAGGAGGAATTTATTGCACTCTGTGAATACTCCATCTTGGGTAACGGTATTTATCGAGTGCAATAATAACCCCCCCTTTGAATCAAAAGGTAAGCTGAGATAGACACAAAATAATCCACAAAACAATTTGCATGTTTTAACAAATGGTAATTCCCAGATGACCTGTGACAAAACATATGGCAAATGTATTGTCAGTTGCCATTAACATAGTAGACGCAGTTACAAAGTACTGGGGAGGTTGGGCATGCAGAAAAGGCCTTTGACCCAGTTAGTTAGCGCAATCTCTGGAAAGCAATGCAAGAAATTAAGATTGGGCAAGATTAATTCAAAGCACAATGCACCTTTACAATTATCATTGTAAAAGACTGTGTTTATACCATTATAACACTGGATGCTATTTGCAATGGGTGGAGTCCTTTGCCGAAAAACTACAAATGGACTCAGACATTAAAACATCTAGAGCCCAATAATTAAATAGTTCAGTTCTGATGCATGCAAATGATTTAATGAGTTAATTATTTAAAATGGAAAAAATATTTTGAGAGTGTTCAGGACACAGATTATATAAAAATAGGACAATGATATTCATTGGAAACCAAGCAATGAAACACTTGGCTCTGATAAGAAGTAACTTTCGATATTTGCAGATTGAATTTGCAGCCAATAGTTAGAATATGGTTACATTAACTGTTTGAAATAGTTTAAAAAGTCTCTAAAACCACCCAAGAACGAGCTCCCCTCACTCTTTTCATTAGATGAGTTAACTTTAGGAAACTAAGATAAAATTATCATTTTCTTTAGATTTTATTTCCCGTTTCAGCACATACTGATGTGTTCCAAGGTTTTTCTTAGCTAAGCTAGAAACTAATGATGAAAATGTATCTAGAGTAATTACACCATTAGATTATGATGATTGAAGGAGGAGTTATGATGATTGGAGTGGTATTGCAGAGAGTATGAAAAGTGCACTTGCATCTTCTATTCCGGTCAGCAGACAAAACATTGTGTGTCTTAGAGACACATTTAAATCAAGTATAATATCTTGGAATATTTCAGGAAGTAAAAGAAACAAAGGCCTTAAGCAGTAGTTCTTAACCTGTGGTCTAGGGACCCCTCTGGGTCCGTGGTTCGAACTCAGGGGGTCCATGAGTGCTTAGAAAATTAAACAATTTTAACAGATTAATGTAAATAAAGAAGCAAAATTGAACGCTGACAATTTGAAAACATTCCGTAAAGCATAAATACTTTGAAATGTGAGGCTAAAAATTAGGTTGGCGTCCTCAGCTTGATTTGTGGGAGTAGTACAAATGCATCAAACAGAATAAATAAATTTTGGACATTGAGTGACCTTAGTTCAATCAATCAATCAATCAAAATCTTTATTCGGTTTAAAACAGGCAAACTATAAAAGTTTAAACATGCTACAAATGTTCAGATCACAGCATAATGAATAAGACAAATATGATAATAATTGCATTATGGATACATCTCCAAGTTCAACTTGAAAAAAATACAGTGGAGCAAACAGTCATTAGAACCATTCCATGAGTCAAAAATCATCGTGTTCTTACTTTGGAGAAATTTTAAAAAACACGCCATATGATAACTAGATCTAAAATCAAACTACTTCAGCAAATACAGCAAGGCAGGCCTAACACATCTGAAATTAAGCTCCACCAAAATTGTTTTTCAAAAAGTGTTGTGTGTGGACAGATAAAAAGGACATATAAAGACAATGTGCATAGTATCTTGAGCTGAACAATAATTGATTGGCAGAGAGTGGCTAATTCCTCATGCGCTCAGTCCTTTGGAAAACGTAACAAATGATGTATTAGAATGAACCTGAAATAAGAAAGCCAAAAACACAGATTATTAGAGAACCCATAGGTGAGATAGGGTTCAAATAAGGACGAAGTGTGGACCAAAGCATAGACTCTCTCTAATGACACAGTCCGAGCTCTAGATTCTCTAACTTCGGATTTGAACGACTTTAGTGCCTCCCTGACCCAAGTAATGTGGCCTAGCTGAATTTAGAAAAGTCCCAACCTTACCATTAAATAGAGAATTTAGATGTTTTTACATGTTTTGTGTGAATTTAATAAATCTTATCATCCTTTGTGTATTTGTTTGAAGAATGCTGTTTCTGCACTTGTGTGCATTGTTTCAAGGATCAAAGCCTTGAAATTGCTTAAGTTGGGTTCCACGGATGTCAAAATGTTAAGCACCATTGGCCTAAAAAATGAAAGAATTTATGGAAGTTTCTGCGAACATGCACATATTCTTATCCTTAATAAACACCGGGAATGCAAGCTCTGCCACATCAATGATTGAAATATATGCTAAAAATGGAGAACTTCGTGGAAACATGAGTCATCAAGCAGGTAGACAAATATTACAAGTTATTAGTAATAACTAATTTAGAGAGGTAATTAATATAAATGTGCATTACATTTTGTCATAAAAGTCACTAGTTTTGGATTGGGTCTCAAGTTACAATTGTAGTTACTGGATCAAGTTCAAGCCTTGTTTGATAAATATGTATTTGGCACAGTGATTGTCCCTGGCGAACTGAATGCCACTCATTTGACAGTAGATGCTTATGATCAAGTTGGAGATATGGCCAGTCGTTTGTAGTATATAGTGCCCTTACAATGTCAAAACTACATGTTGTATGCCTTAGGAAAATTATTAAAAAAGCAATTTAAGTTGTATTAAATTACAGTGCTTGATTGGGTAGTCTATTATGTATTGCCCTGCTCAGTATACTTATTTTTAGCAAGTCAATAGTGCTATACTAGATTACCTTTTCATTATACTTTTAGCTTCAAATGGAAATCAATCAACATTCAAACCTTTTCCCTGCATTTTACATCAGTTAATGTGTATGAGTCATAAACTTGGGTTGCCAGCAGATATCAGTGGAATAGCTTAGCCCTGTCAGTTACAGCACAAGTTGTGCTACATATCTCTGCTACTTTAACATATGGGAGGCGCAATGTTCTGATCTTCAGCCCACCTTTACATGAGTTTGAAATGAATTGGGATGTTCTCAAGTGTGGTCGATGTCTTGTCGATCAAATCATAAAAAGCTGGGATTCTGCATACCTACCTAAATAGAAACAGTCTTACTTCTGATTAGATTATGAGCTAAAGAAGGCAAATGATTTAGTGAATGCTCAACCATGCAACTAATTGGACAACCAAGCACTCAAGCAAATTCCAGTGATTTTATGACATTGAGAATGGCATAAATAATTTTCCACAACATTTCCTAGAATAAAAACAGCATTCAAGTATCGTTTGGGCCAAAACGCACATGGCCCTTAAGTGCAAGATTATAAATTTGAATTACCACAAATTACAGAAACGAAGCAGGGTGGAGACTTCAGCAACACTAATGGGTGGAACTATTCCAGTTTACAGGATTTGTGGGATTACATGCACTAATGGGTGTTTCCTCATTGCTTCCCTGCACGTGTTTGACCGTATTCAATAAATCTCTGGTTGAAACACCACCATAGCTACTGGCCCTATCAAGATTACGTGGAGCACCCAGAATGAGATCTTTTGTCAGGTAATTATGACATTTTTAAGCACTTGTTGGACATGGATGTGTCATTTGGAAATATTCACAATACCTTTTGATAGATATGAACCATTGGGTTACGCACATTAAGCATCTACATGTGATGCACTATTCACATTGATTTGGTATTTTGCCCTTGAAAAAAATGCCCCTAATCAGTCAGTAAGTGTTCAATCATATTTCTAAAGGTCTGAGTCCACGTTGCTTTTCAACTTCTATAAACTAGTTTCTGCCTTTTAGGCAAGCAGTGACTCCAAAGATTTTAAAGGAAAAGTATTTTGCAACCTATCACAAAAAATTTGATAGTACAATCTTGAACACTTTTGTCCAAAATATTATAGCACTTGCTTAATTGGAATTAAATGTCTCCTTTACCACTCCAGCAATTTGTCAATCAGCTTTTCAAAAGCTAATGAGTGTGTTGGGTTCTGAAAATCTGGTAGTTGCTAATGTAATGGCTTTTATTTAACTTGTCAAAACTGCTTGTGACCCTGAGGTTTCAAAATGATATGCCTCTTGTATTCACTGCCCAGCAGTGCTCTTGGCTACAGATTGTCAGGCTGGCAGATAGTCCACTCTTTACTGGCCTTTTCTATATGGATTCCAAACTAACATGGGGTTGAGAGATAAGGCTACAAACAGAGAATGGTTGTCACCCAAAACTGGTGATACACATGGAATTTATAAGGGTATGTTTACCCACCGCCGCAACTTTTACTCCATTATCATACTTCTGAATTACATCTATGTGACAAATGTTCTCCACATCTGGTTGACTTACCCCTCTACTGTGTGATGTACATAGATGACTGACTGCCAGTACATGAGTAGCTGGTAGGAGTTAGGCTCAAGAGGCTCTTAGATGGTTTGATGATGTACAATACTGGCCATCTCCTAACAATTAAATTGAATGCATTTAAAAGAACGGTATTGGGGAGTGTCGACTCACCTTTTAAACAGCTTGTCGACAAGCCAACACTGTCCCAAATGAGGCATTACACCTATATAGAGGTTACTGGCAATCTTGACTTAAAGCAAACATGAATCTGAAATCATATACCAATAGATGATCACATTGGTATTGCCATTAAAATGTTTGGTTTCTCAGTCTTGAACCTCATGGCAGCATCATTTATACTTAAGTGAGTGGTTTGTCACAATAGCCTTTCCTTTTTTAATCTGCACTCTGATATCAATACTTTACCTTGAGTTTTGATTCACACCTTTAGATCGCTCATTGGATGCTTGTAAATTGCTGGATCAAGAGTAAACTTTCTACAAAAGGAAAGCCTTACCAGAAAGAACTGGAGTAAACTGTTGAAAGGGTTTAATAAGAGCAAAAGGAGGAGAGAACATATGCATGCCTAAATTATGAGTAATAAGATCGACTTGATTGAAGTTAGGCTCAAAGATTTTAATACTAGTCAAACTAGAAAAGAAATGGCTTAGATAGACGTAATTTATTTACAATGAATAAACCTGAAAAAGAATATACATTGCCCCTTCTTTTTGATTGCTTGAGTTCTAATATGAAAAATGTTCGGTTGAGTTACTTGTTGATTATCTTTCTCCAGCAACAGACATGCCAGAATCTATTTCAATCGAGGAAGAACTAAAATTCAATCTAAACCTATCATCGAAATGTACTGAAATAGATCAATAGTTGTATGCTTTAGCTAGACAAAAATATCCTTTACACAAGAGGAGTCAGATTTTTCAAATGCGTTCCACAAGTTGCTAATGAGCTTGTGGAATTCTAATTAAATTAAGTACTTATGACAACAAAAAAAAAACGAATTGGTGTAAACCTTTCTCATTATTATCGAAACTCTTATCACTGAGGTTGGAGCATGGCTAAAGCTTTTTTTCTTGAATTTTATATAACTGAAAACCTGTGTGTTCCATTTGTCTTGATTAGTCTGTTTCCAGGTAGGAAGAGGGTGGGATGAGCGCTAATTAAGCCCTTCTACGGCATAACTAAGACTTAATTAGTCAAGCTCTCAAAATTATATGGCATTATACGGAGGCTCCAATTATGATTTACAAATCCTCACTTTTCAACAGTAGCATAGAAACAGTTCAACATATTTCTTACAGAATACTACCTTCCCAATTAACCAGTCATAAACATAAATAAATAACACCAATAATACCAATGCCCCCGTTAGAATCCTTTGTCCACCATAATGTGCATTGTAATAAAATGCACTTCCTATTTTCTTTACTGGCCTCTGACTGCGACATGTGTGGTTTATTTATCTTCCTAAATTCCAGGGCAGGGACTTATGGGGTATTTTCTTTCCATTCTGTTGTTAAAAAGTGGTTGCATTTAAAAACACCAAGCATAGGTCGTGCATATTTTCCTCCTCACTAGGCTTGTCAGACTAGGGTCTCACCCACAGGGCCGGACTGGCTACCTGGCGTTTTAGAATGCTGCTGAACTGGGGGCTGATTTCGTTGATGGGGACCTGCATGTGCTGAACGAAATTCGTTTTGCTTTGTTTATTTCCAAGCATACGCAGGTCTCCATCAACTAAATCAGCCCCAACCGCAGTGAAATCAGCCCCCAGCTCGGCAGCATTCCAAAACGACCGGTAGTCAGTCCGGCCCTGCTCACCCAGCATTATGTGTGCATGGACCGGCTGGCTGTGGAGTGCACCGCGGTCCTACCGTGAAGGGCCGCACTGTTCGTGGAGAAGTTGAGAAGCGTGTTTCAAGACTCATGGGGCCTTATTTACGAAGGCCTTGCGCCACCGGTGCGTCACTTTTAAAATGGGAAAAAGTGACGCACCGGCGGCGCAAGGCCTTCATAAATAAGGCCGCTGGGGTTTCAGGACAAGCAGCAGCACCAGATACGTGCATGCAAGAACAAAGTGCCTGTCTCTTCCTGCTCCTTCCCACGAAAGAAAGTCTTGAGGCCACTTTTCTGGGCCACCACCACCATAGCAGTTCAGCAGCTAGGAGTGGCAATCATGAGCAGGACCACTAGAAGGCGCAAATCGCAAATACAACTAAACTGATAATCCATGCACAATGACAGAGAATAAAAGGCATCATAGGAATACCCTTGCACAGTGCAGTTTCTCAGCAATTAGCGGCGCACATAATATTGTATTTTGCTGAACTTTTGTGGGAATGGTTACAATACAGTGGGTATATGCCTGGCATGACAGAGAGGTATCCTTTTCCTAAATTGAGAACTAGATGAAGGCAGCCCTTATTTGAGGCATTTTGCGTAGGGCTGTTCTGCAAGTCATCTTGCTGTGCTGCCCTACACCAAAGTGAAAGGGCAGGAATGCACCATATTTATGCAAATCAGTGCATTCCTGTCATTTCTCTCTGCACTGGCGCCGTTTTAGCTGCTTAGCGCCAATTAAGGCACGCTTTGCGTGGCCTCATAGATCTGATTTTGTGTAATCTGTACTACCAAAGCGTCACAGATTTTGACTTTTTGGCAGCGCAGGGTTCTTGTAGATAAGTCCCTTCGTTTCAAAGGATGCATCCACATGATGTAGGAGGAGAACCACAATATGTCTCTCACTATATGGAGTCTAATGAAGTTGACCAGCCCTTGCCAGAAGCTTCAAAAGAGTATTCGGCATGTCCCCTGAACACACTATGCACAGGGTGGTAGCCAAAGTTTTGAGATCCATAAAAAAGTTGCTTGATAGGTTTTTGGAAACAGTGCCATACCTAAAGTGCCTTCCTGGGAAGAAATCCAAGCGCAACCTTACACCTAATTCCTGTGGCAACAGTGACGTACAAGTGAGAAAGGTGCACAGAGTATCACAGAAGGAGCAGGGATCCTGTGCTGAACTGCAGTGGTATCTAAACAGAGCTATAGAAGCCATAGAGAGGAGAGAGGAAGGTGAACCCATGGTTGGGCATGTTAGCAGGCATTTATTCCTTTGATGGATTGCGTGCAATCTTCTTGGGTGGTGACTCAGAAATACTGAAAGAGACCACCACTGAAAGTGGGAGAATCAGGCAAGAGACAGACTTCATCCTCGGGAGAGTCCATTGGCACCACCGATCAGTATGAATGGAACTCAGATAGTATTTATGTGGTTACAAAGTTGCGATGGAATGTCTTTCTAAAATGAGATGGTTGGGCAGTCACTGAGAGGAGGGAAAGAAGGAGTGTAAGAGGACCCTCAACCGGAGCCAGATGGTGAAGGGGACTTCACCCCAGAGATGATAATACACCCTAGATCCTCCAATTGGACACAGTCCCACAAAGTGGCTGCCTACTTAACCAAGAGATTAAACAATCCCTTGGATAGAAAAGTCCACAATAAACTCCAGGCAGAATGCCTACTCCTAGACGGTAAGGAAAAGGTGACTGTAACAGTCAAAGTAGACTGTATGATAGTATACTGACTGTTGGGCATCTGTAGACCCCTGGCCTAGATCATGGACTTGGCAGAGGACAAGAAAACAACAGGGAATTTGTTTATCAGGGATATGAGGAAAAGATGGGTCCAGTGGCCACTACGCTTCTTGTGTAATGAAATTGTGCCTTAGCAGTGGAAATACCAAAATGTGTCCTCTTGAACATTAACCCTAAACTTGGGGTATCTGGCAACGACAAAGGCTGGATGAGTGACCCAGGGCCAGCTTGTTTGGGGATACCTTTAAAAGGTTGATAGACAATTCGCTGGCACAAGCGCAGCCATTGAGAAGGCACAGTCTTCATTGAGGAATGTTTCTAGAAGGTCGTCTGACTGCGGATCCCAGACATGCAGGCCCCCGGGAGGCAGATTTGGCCAGCAATGGCAGGCTAAATGACACCCATCCCTCTTTCCCCACCTGAGGAAGAGGCGGCCATGGCAGGCCATGGAGAGGACAACAGAAGTTCAGCCAGGATGCCTACATAGGGAAGGCCTCTATAGGGTGTGTCTCAGCTCGGGGACAGTTTAGCATTCTTTGCAAACAACGGGAATGTAGTCTCCCACAACTGAAGGATACTTCAAACTGTGAATTGGAATTCACTGCAAAACCCAGCTATGGAAGATCTGCAAACCCATGAGGTTCAAATGAAAGGAATTTTGATTAGTGGACAGAGAGGTGTAATAATTGTGGGAGAAATTGTCAATTTCAAAAGTTTTTCCAGTGGAGCCTGGCTTCTTGAGCAGTGCATTTCTGGGGGCTAGAAAGAACCCTGTAAAGATAAGACCTGTTATCAACCTAAAAGAATTGAATGAGTGGCTAGTTTAGAACTGTTTCAAATTAGAATTAATCCATCTCCTCCGAGATGTATTGTGTCAGAAAGATTGGATGGTCCGTGCAGACTTAAAAGGCGCATATCTAGGGATGACAATTTGAAAGAAGCATCACCATTTTCTTCATTTTCAGTGGCGAGGAAAGATGTAGGAATTCTCCAGTCTGAAATCTAGTGTTTACTGTGCCTCCTGGTGTTTCACAAACTGTTAAAACCAAAGACATCTTTTTGAGCTCCAGACGGATAAGAATGATCCTTTATCTGGGCACATGCCTCAATAGCAGGAAAGGATAACAATTTCATTGCTATAAGACAAGGCTTTGTTATCAATAGGGTGAAGTCGATCCTGACACCTTCTCAAGAGATTTAGTTTTTGGGATTCACAATAGACTCAAAACAAGCAGTCTTGAGCTAGTCCATGCAAAATATCTGATCCATCTGGAATGGGATCAGGCATGTGCTGATCCAACTACAGAGATTCCCCTCAAGGACAGCGCAAAGACTGTTCGAATTCATACAGGTGATATTTCCAGAACCTCCTCATTGTCAGGCCCTACAGAGAATAAAGATGCTCTTTTTATGAAGGGGCCTTGCATATCACAGGCATGGTGTCCTGGTTTCAGCAGGCCAGGACTGAGCTACAATAGTGGCTCAGTCACATGGAGGCTTGGAATGGCTGTGCCATCTTTGGGGCCAAGCCTGATATGGTAATAGATTCAGCGATCAGCCGTTTAGGATGGGGAGGATGTTACAGCAGCATGGTGATAGGGAGTTGATAGTCAGTCCTAGTGATGATGTCACATATAAATTGTATAGAGTTAAAGTCTTTCACCAAAGATAAGGTTTAGTGTTGCATCCTTCAATGGATGGACAACGTATTTGTGATGTGATATGTATTACATCTAAGAGGAATGAAGATATTAGCTAGTCTGGCCCTTCTGTTGTTTCTGCCTGACTCATCAGATCTCCGCAAGGGCAGAATATCAAGTCTAGACAAGTGAGTGAGAGAATTGAACTGAAGATATCTTGTGGATTTGAGTGATTGTAGATTGAAGATGAATCCGGGACAAAAGTTGCAAAGGCTCTGAGGTTCCTGTCAAGTAGACCTTTTACTTCAGTTGGAGATCCGACGCAGCAGATTTTGTGATGGATGCTTTCTGTCGGACTGGGGGAGCAGCCTGAATAATGCTTTCCTTCGATTCAGGATGATTGTGAGATCCCAGATGGCAGAACTTATTTTAATCACACAATACTGCCTATGGAGATATAATATCCAGATCTTCTGGAAATGTTGGTGGATCTGCTGGTACTCTTATTACTGTGCCTGATGGTCCTGCTTAAATTGGCTGCAAGATCTTCTAAAAGATCTCAGACAAATAATTGATATCAGAGAGATTTCTAAACATGCTGTTGTGCTTCTCAAGACGTTTAGGGCCCTGGAAACACACAAAAGTTATAAGACAGGTTGGATTAAATGAGTTGGCTGGTGTTTGGGACAGCAGCTGCATCACACTTCTGCAGGTGAGTTAGCAAACGAAGGGAAGACATATAGAACAGTAAACTCATATAGATCAGCAATCTCAGAAGGTCACATTTACATGGCCGAAACTCTGGTAGGCGAACACCATTAGCCTGTAGATTGTTGAAGGTAGTGAAAGTGCAATCCCCTCCACAACCCTGATATAATAGTCTGTGGGATTGAAAGAGGTTCTATGAGTTGGCTAGAAAATAAACACCTGTCTTTTATGCAATTACTAGGTAAGTTGGTGATGATATGTGAGGTGATCCGTTGAAGAGTTTTGGATGTGAGGGTGTTGGCTGTGTTAGGCTAACATTGGTGACTTTTTTGATATCGAGAAGGACAAACATGCATTCCATGTCTAAAAGAGTATGAAGGGTGAGCTAAAGATTTAATATGGAGGTGAGACAGTTACATATTGCAATGAAGACGCCTCACCCACTTTGGAAAGGTGATTAAGATGCCAGTGTTGTTTTGCTTACGTTTGGTGCTCATTCGATTAGAGGTGCAAATGCCTCTAAAAAAAAAATCTGAATTCTATTAAAGTCACCGAGGCCAGTGCCATCCCTCCTGCATACAAAAATGGAGTGGATATGTTTTATGTTAGTTTCAGTTGATGATGATATTATTAATAACATATATGAGATCACAAATATGTTTTTCTGATATACCTCCTAATTCTGAGTCACTTTCTTATTTTCCTGCACCCTATCCAAGATTTTAATAGTTTGATGCTTCTCATTAGGAGATGTGCAGAAGACAAATTAATGAGGGATTGATGCCTTGTGTGGATGAGTGATGATAGGTGGTTAAAAGGACAGTGATTTCGTTTGCTAGTTGCTTGCATAAAAGAAAAGTGGGAGTGGAATTAATGACAAAAGACATTATTCAGGACAAAGGAGTTTGATGTAGCATTGGTGTTTTAGTCTAGCTTGATTATGATTATTACAGGTTGGCAGGAACTATGTTTTTATTGTAAGAAATATATTGAATAGCTTTTTTGCTACTGGTGAGAAGTAAAGATGTGGGATGCACAATACTACCCCCATCCTTTTCTTTAATACCAATGCTGTTTCACATTGGTATTCTCGGAATCATGGAAAGGCTCCATTTCGCACCCCATTTACAAAAAGTAGGAAGTATCACAACCAGAGAACTACAGACTGATCGCCTTGCTGATGAATATTGATGGGAAAACATTCGCAAAAGTGCTCTTGAAAGAGCTAGAGGCCTGGATAAATAAAACTCTTATTATAACTCAATACAAGATAGGATTCCGGCCCAACTCATCTATGTTGGACAATGCCATTGCCCTGACATATCTGGCAACATGAGCCACAGAGGTCACCTCCCCACTGCTCCACACCTGCTTTGTCAAGTACAGTGCTTCCTTTGATGACATCGACTACAACATACTCTGGGCAAAGCTTGCAAAGTGGTGCATCCCTAGGAAGCTTCTGGCGGCCATCATGAAGCTACACACGGGTACATGGGTTTGCACTAAGCTCAAGCAGACTCAGGTGATGGGCAAGATCTATACCAACAAAGGGCTAAAACAGGGTTGTGTGATTGCTCCCACCCTGTTTAACCTATACGTTGCAGACCTGGGAGAGGCGCTATTGAAAGTTAACATCTTTCCACCCAAATTTGACCATCTTAGACTCCCCATCATGCGATACGCGGATGACCTGGTACTACTGGATCACACCAGAATTGGTATGAAAAGGGCATGGGTGACATTACATCTATACAACATGGAAAACAAACTCCAAGCCAATGCCACAAAAACGAAGGTCCTGGTCTTCACCCACAAACCTAAAAAGCACTTGCTGAAATGGCATCTTGGCCCTCTAAGGATCACCACAACCAACAAATACAACAATTTGGAATACAATTCATAGACAAAGGCAGTTCAAACTTGCAGACAAAGGCACTCAAAGCAAAGGCAGCCAAGGTCACATATTTGATATTTTATATTTATTAATTTATAAAGCGCCCAAATCACCCTATCAGTGGTATCTCTGCCCTATTGCTATACAGCCAACCAAGAAGAAATACAAATCAGAACAATTAGTTTTTTAGCAGCTTTTTAAACTTCAAGTAGTCAGGGCATTGACGCAGGTGGATGTGAAGATGGTTCCAGTAGAGTGGGGCCAGGTGGGAGAGAGCTTTAGCACCCAGTCGGGATGTTTTGAATCATGGAGTGTGGAGAAGTGATTTAGATCTCAACCAGAGGGGCCTAGGTGGCAGATACCTGACAAATGTGTCTGATAGATAACTGGGACCCAGGCCATTTAGAGATTTGTGAATAATGCAGCAGATCTTAAATCGTATCCGCTTTCGCCACGGAAGCCAATGCAATTGTTGTAGAAGGGGGAGGGAGGCCGTTCTGTGAGGGGCATTCGCAACCAGACAGGCCGCGGTGTTCTGGACAACCTGCAATTTGTTTAAAGAGACTTCATTAGCTGAAGTCAGCAATGCATTGCATTAGTCCAGGCGGCTTAACACTAATCCCTGGATCAGAGTTTTCCACATGGAGGAAGGTAAGAAAGGAAATACTCTGCGGAGAAGACTAAGGGGCTGATTACGATGGCGGTGAATCTGCGACCGCCGGGCCGACGTTGAGGCCCGCCGGTCCGGTGGTCGCGGATTCACCGCCATCACCCTTAAAATACCACCGCCATAGTAGGATGGCGGTGGGAAGGGAAAAGGAACCGCGGCCGCCGTGGTCCCGCAAGGCGGGCATGTTCTGCCCACCTTGCGGGACCAGGTACATGGGGTCAATGGAGGCGGTGCCGTGCAGGCACCGCCGTGGGTATTTGGATGGCTGTCTTTTGCGGCTGAGTTTCCACAGCAAAAAGACAGGCAGAAAATGCCTTTGGGGGCCAATTACAGGATCCCAGGGGGCTGGGGGGTGGGGTGCCGCAGGAGGGGGTTACCTATGGTACCCCCCTACATTTGCATGTACAAGGTGTGCCTGCCACGTTGTAATTGCAAATGTGAAACATGTATTTTTACATTGTGGCTGCCACCCGCCAAATTGTAAACATACAGGATGCGCCAGCCAGTGTGGCGGGCGCATCCTAATTTGTTTGGCGGAACCGCCGCTCCTATGGCGGGCAGTCCCTTTTGCATCACGATGGCGGGCGGACTTTGTCTGCCCGCCATCGTAATCGGCCCCTAAGTGTATGGAAACATGCTCCCCTAATGTTAGTTTCATGCTGTGGTGACATGCTCCCCTAATGTTAGTTTCTGATCCATGCGGACTCCCAAGTTTTTGACCACCTGTTTTGGGGTTGGAGCGGAGTCCAGCTCCTCTGGCCATCATCTTGGAGACCACCTTACCACTGCTTCTCCAAACAAGATGATCTCCGATTTCCCTGCATTAAGCCAGAGGAATTTATCCCTCATCCAGCCAGCGATAACCTTCATACCCTCAGAAAAGTGGCCTGAATATTGGGAATTTTTTTATCAAAGGAAAATAGGAGCTGAGTGTCATCAGCATAGGAGATTGGGATAAATCCTAGATTGCTCAGAAATCCTGCCAAGGGAGTAACATAGATGTTGAATAAAGTAGGGCTTAAGCAAGAGTCCTGAGGTTCTCCCTTGGTCACTCTAGTGATCTTCGAGTGAAAAGGGCCCAAATTAATGGTCTGAGTTCTATCAGACAAGAAGTTGGACATCCATTTCAGAGCATTCCCTTGGAGGCCGATGTCCCTAAGTCTCCTGAGCAGCGTCTGGTGAGAAATGGTGTCAAAGACTGCAGACAATTCAAGCAGCACTAGAAGTACTGCTTGACCGGTGTCCAATGACATTCTGATGTTATCAGTAACTGCTACCAGAGCAGACTCCATGCAATGTCTAGGTCGAAAGCCAGACTAAGAGGGATCGAGGCAGTTTGAGGTTTTGACTAATTCTGACAGATGTTAGTTAATATGCTTTTCCAGGAGCTTGCTCTGGAGAGGAAGCAGAGAGATGGGGCGATAGTTGGATTTATCTTCCATGGGAGTTTTAAGATTTTTCAGGATGGGAATTATCTACGCCGCTTTCCACTCGAGAGGAAGGCTGCCTTCCTTCATAGAGCAGTTGAGAATGGAGCAGATGGGGGCGGCGAGTTGCTTGGAGAGCAAGGAGGTGGTCTTAGCGGGGGTAATATCCAGTGGAGACCCTGATTTGACTGTCTATAGTAGTGGCTCGACCTCTTCGGGCATGAATGCAGGGACGTTTTCCAATGTCTGAGCATTAGATATGGTCAGTGGATAGTCTATCTTAGGACCTTTCTGGGTGCCACTAGCTGCAGTAATTTTTATTATAAATCAGTTAGATTTTCTGGGTGAAGTGGTTTGCTATATTGTCGCATAAGGTTTGAGATGGAGCCTCTTCGTTGTCGCACACCTTAGGGTTAGTGAAAGATTTTAAGATCTGTTATAGGGTTCGAGGGGTATTCCCTGCCTGTTCAAGTTGCAGCACAATATGCTTTTTGCGAGCAATTTTAAAGTTTTTGTGGTATTGAGTCAGTGCCTGTTTGCATCTTTATTTGTCTTGTATGTCATGTGAATGGCGCCAGTGTCGTTCAAGTTTTTTGCAGTGACTTTTTTCCGTCCAGAGTTTGGGAGAATACCACGCTGTCTGGGGGTGTCTGGTAGAGCGTGGACACCGTTTCAAGGGAGCTAAGTGATCAACAGTGGTTTTCATAATAGCATTGAAGCAGGAAGACATTTCTTTTCTGAGAGATAAAATGCAACATTTTACAAATTACATATTGGTTGGTAAGTACCTAATAATATGCAAAAATAAAGGGGAACATAAATACTGAATAAACAGCAATTTTGGGAAATTCTCCATCATTTTGACACAGGCCCACATTGTATATTGTATTTAACAGATATTTAAGACCTCAAGAATTAAAGAGAAAATGCATGTACCTAAAACTAGGATAAACACACTTGCTCAAGGTATGGAAGCTTATATAAAGGCAATAGTATGCACTGCAGCTATAAGGTTTCTTTAAAGGAATATACTGCTTGGCTATATGGAAAGTATGGTGAATAAGGCAAAATTAAAAAAATTCTTACATGAAGTAGAACTTCCCATACTAAACATAGAAAATATGTATCGCTTGGATATGCCATTATTAAGAATAAAATTAAATGGCCATTGTATCTTTAAAGACAAAATATGGTTGCTGAGCTCTTTTTCTGAGATTCTGGCAGAGAAAAAAGTCCAGATTCTATGTTGTGGCAATAATTCCAATCACTATGGAAAGTGGAGTTTGCACAAGGATCGAAATTTCTGAGCTTTCCAGTAAACACTGCACCCATGCAAATATCACTTGACAATTTTTGACATCACATCTTACAAAATGGATTAGAGAAAAGCCAGAACAAAATCAAAATATGGAATTTGGAACAGGAAACACTGATTCACCATGATATGGCCATTTTCCAAGGAAAGATCTGATATAGGAGGAATTTATTGCACTCTGTGAATACTCCATCCTGGGTAACGGTATGTATCGAGTGTGATAATGACTACCCTTTGAATCAGAAGCTAAGATGAGATACACACAAAATAATCCCCAAAATAATTTGCATGTTTTTAACAAATGGTAATTCCCAAAAGACCTATGACAAAACATATGGCAAATGTATTGTCAGCTGCCATTAACATAGTAGACGCAGTTACAAAGCACAGGGGAGGTTGGGTATGCATAAAGGCCTTTGACCCAGTTAGTTAGAGCAATCTCTGGAAAGCAATGCAAGAAATTAAGGTTGGGGCAAGATTAATTCAAAGCAAAATGTACTTTTAAAATTATCATTGTAAAAGACTGTGTTAATAGGGAATTGAGTACATTATAAGACTGGATGCTATTTGCAATGGGTGGAGTCCTTGGCCGAAAAACTACAAATGGACTTAGACATTAAAACATCTAGAGCCCAAAATTTAAATAGCTAAGTATTGAGGCATGCAAATGATGTAATGAGTTAGTTATTTAAAATGGCGAAAATATTTTAGAGTGTTCAGGGCACAGATTATATAAGAATAGGACAATGATATTCACTGGAAACCAAGCAATGAAACACTTGGCTCTGAAAAGAAGTAACTTTAAATATTTGCAGATTGAATTTGCAGCCAATAGTTAGAATATTGTTACATTAACTGTTTGAAATACTTTAAAAAGTATCTAAAACCACCCAAGAACAGGCTCCCCTCACTCTTTTCAATAGACAAGTTAATTTTAGGAAACTAAGTTAGAATTATCATTTTCTTTGATTTTATTTCCCGTTTCAGCACATTGTGATGTGTTCCATGGTTTTGTTTAGCTAAGCAAGAAACTAATAATGAAAATGTATCTAGAGGAATTACACCACTAGATTATGATAATTGAAGGAGGAGTTATGATGATTGGAGAGAGATTGCAGAGTGTATGAAAAGTGCACTTGCATCTTCTATTCCGTTCAGCAGACAAAACATTGTGTGTCTTGAAGACACATTTAAATCATGTATAATATCTTGGAATATTTCAGGAATTAAAAGAAACAAAGGCCTAAAGCAGTGGTTCTTAACCTGTGGTCTGGGGACCCCTGGGGGGCCGCGATACCAAAGTCATGGGGTCCATGAGTGCTTAGAAAATTAAACAGTATTAACAGATTAATGTGAATAAAGAAGCAAAATTAAACACTGAAAATTTGAAAACGTTCCGTAAAGAATAAAGAATTTGAAATTTGAGACAACAAATTAGGTTGGTGTTCTCAGCTTGATTTGTGGGAGTAGTACAAATGTATCAAACAGAATAAATTATGGACTTTGAGTGGCCTCAGTTCAATCAATCAATCAATCAATCAAAATCTTTATTCGGTTTAAAACAGGCAAACTATAAAAGACATTTAAGACATGCTACAAATGTTTAGATCACAGCAAAATGAATAAGACCAATATGATAATAAATGTATTATGGATACATCTCCAAGTTCAACTTAAGAAAATACAGAGGAGCAAACAGTCATTAGAACCATTCCATGAGACAAAAATCATTGTGTTTCTTACTTTGCGCAATTTAAAAAGCACGCCACATGATAACTAGATCTCTAATCAGTCAACATATGCAAATACAGCAAGGTGGGCCTAACACATCTGAAATTATTGTTTTCAAAAAGTGTTTGTGTATGAACAGATAAAAAGGACATATAAGGACAATGTGCATAATATCTTGCGCTGAACAATAATTGATTGGCAGGGAGTGGTTAATTCATCATGTGCTCAGTCCTTAGGAAAACGAAACAAATTATGGATTAGATTGAACCTGAAATAAGAAAGTCAAAAACACAGATTATTAGAGAGCCCATAGGAGTGATAGTGTTCAAATAAGGACGACGTTTGGACCAAAGCATAGGCTCTCTCTAATGAGACAGTCCGAGCTCTAGATTCTCTAACTTCGGATTTGAATGACATTAGTGCCTCCCTGACCAAAGTAATGTTGCCTTGCTGAATTTAGTAAAGCCCCAACCTTTCCATTAAATAGAGAATTTAGATTTTTTTTACATTTGTTTGTGATTTTAATAAATCTTATCCTTTGTGTATTTGTTTAATAATGCTTGTTTCTGCACTTGTGTGTATTGTTTCAAGGATCAAATAATTCAAATTGCTTAAGTAGGGTTCCACAGATGTCAAAATGTTAAGCACCATTGGCCTAAAAAATGAAAGAATGTATGTAAGTTTCTGCGAAAATGCAAATATTATTATCGTAGAAAAACAGGAAATGCAAACTCTGTCACATTCAGTGATTGGATAATATGCTAAAAATGTAGAACTTCATGGAAACATGAGTCATCAAGCAGGTTGTCAAATATTACAAGATATTAGTAATAACGAATTTAGAGAGGTAATTAAAATAAGTGTGCATTACATTTTGTCATACACGTCACTAGTTTTGAATTGAGTCTCAAGTTACAATTGTAGTTACAGGGTTAAGTTGAAGCCTTGATTAATAAATATGTATTTGTTACACTGATTGTCCCTGGAGAACTGAATGCCACTCACTTGACAGCAGATGTTTATGATCAAGCTGGAGATATGGCCAGTCGTTTGTAGTATATAGTGCCCTTACAATGTCAAAACTAAATGTTGTATGCCTTAGGAAAATTATTCATCAAGCCATTTAAGTTGTATTAAATTACAGTGCTTGATTGGGTAGTCTATTATGTATTGCCCTGCTCCGTATACTTATTTTTAACAAGTCAATAGTGCTATACTTGATTAACTTTTCGTTTCTCTTTCAGTCTATCGTTAATAATTTCAAAATAGTGCTTTAAATGGAAATCAATCAAGGTTAAATCCTTTCCCCTGCATTTTACATCAGTTAATTTGTATGAGTCTTAAACTTGGGTTGCCAGCTGATATCAGTGGAATAGCTTGGCCCTGTCAGTTACAGCACAAGTTGTGCTACATATCTCTGCTACTTTAGCATATGGGAGGCGCAATGTTCTGCTCTTCAGCTCACATTTACATGAGTTTTGAAATGAATTGGTATGTTCTCAATTGTGGCCGACGTCTTGTCGATCAAATCATTGTGGCTGGCATTCTGCGTACACATCTAAATAGAAACAGTCTTACTTCTGATTAGATTATGAGCTAAAGAAGGCAAATGATTTAGTGAATGCTCGACCATGCATCTAATTGGACCACCAAGCACTCAAGCAGATTCCAGCAAATTTATGACATCGAGAATGGCATAAATCATTTCCCACAACACTTCCTAGAGTAAAAACAGCATTCAAGAATAGTTTGGGCCAAAATGCACTTTGCCCTTAAGTGCAACATTAGAAATTTGAATTACCGCAAATTACTGAAACGAAGTGGGGTGGAGACTTCAGCAACACTAATGGGTGGAACTATTCCAATTTACAGGATTTTGGGGATTAGATGCACTGATGGGTGTTACCTCAATGCTTCCCTGCACTTGTTTGACCATATTCAATAAATCTCTGGTTGAAACACCACCATAGCTACTGGCCCTATCAAGATTACGGGGAGCATCCAGAATGAGACCTTTTGTCAGGTAATTATGGCAGTTTTAAGCACTTGTTGGACATGGATGTGGCATTTGGAATTATTCGCAATACCTTTTGTTAGATATGAACCACTGGGTTACGCACATTAAGCATCTACATGTGATGCACTGTTCACATTGATTTGGTATTTTGCTCTAGAAAACAATGCCCCTAATAAGTCAGTAATTGTTCAATCATATTTCTGAAGGACTGAGTCCACGCTGCTTTTCAACTTCTATAAACTAGCTTCTGCCTTTTAGCAGCGACTCCAAAGATTTTAAAAGAAAAGTATTTTGCAACCTATCACAAAAAATGTGGTAGCACAATCTTGAACACTTTTGTCCAAAATATTATAGCACTTGCTTAATTGGAATTCAATGTGTCCTTTACCACTCCAGCAATTTGTCAATCAGCTTTTCAAAAGCTAATGAGTGCGTTAGGTTCTGAAAATCTGGTTCATAGTTGCTAATTTAACGGCTTTTATTTAACTTGCCAAAACTGCTTGAGACCCTGGGGTTTCAAAATGATATGCCTCTTGTATTCACTGCCCTGCAGTGCTCTTGGCTACAGTGTCAGGCTGGCAGATAGTCCACTCTTTACTGGCCTTTTTTATATGGATTCCAAACTAACATGGGGTTGAGAGATAAGGCTACAAACAGAGAATGGTTGTCACCCAAAACTGGTGATACATATGGCTTTTAAAAGGGCATGTTTGCCCCCGCCGCAACCTTTACTCCATTATCATACTTCAGAATTGCATCTATGGGACAAATGTTCTCCACATCTGGTTGATTTACCCCTCTACTGTGTGATGTACATAGATGACTGACTGCCAGTACATGAGTAGCTGGTAGGAGTTAGGCTCAAGAGGCTCTTAGATGGTTTGATGATGTACAATACTGGCCATCTCCTAACAATTAAATTGAATGCATTTAAAAGAACGGTATTGGGGAGTGCCGACTCACCTTTTTAACAGCTTGTCGACAAGCCAACACTGTCCCAAATGAGGCATTACACCTATATAGAGGTTACTGGCAATCTTGAATTAAAGCAAACATGAATCTGAAATCATATACCAATAGATGATCACATTGATATTGGCATTAAAATGTTTGGTTTCTCAGTCTTGAACTTCATGGCAGCATCATTTATACTTGTGAGTGGTTTGTCACAATAGCCTTTGCCTTTTTAACCCCTTCTATGCTGATGACGGCCCCCGTCCGTCATGCATCACGGTGGGCATGTGCTGATGACGGCTGGGGGCCGTCATGATCCCGCCCACTCTTAAAAACGGCTGCACAGAATTGCGGCTGCGCCCGAGGGGTTAATCTGCACTCTGATATCAATACTTTACCTTGAGTTTGATTCACACCCTTAGATCGCTTAGCTCATTGGATGCTTGTAAACTGCTGGATCAAGTATAAACTTTCTACAAAAGGAAAGCCTTACCAGAAAGAACTGGAGTAAACTGTTGAAAGGGGTTAATAAGAGCAAAAGGAAGAGGAGAGAACATACGAATGCCTAAATTATGAGTAATAAGATCGACTTGATTAAAGTTAGATTCAAAGATTTTAATAAAAGCCCAACTTGAAAAGAAATGGCTTAGAAAGACTTACTTTATTTACAATAAATAAACCTGAAAAAGAAAATACATTGCCACTTCTTTTTGATTGATTGAGTTCTAATATGAACCAAAATGTTTGGTTGAGTTACTTGTTAAGGAGTAATTGATTATCTTTCTCCAGCAACAGACATGCCAGAAACTATTTCAACCAAGGAAGAACTAAAATTCTATCTAAACCTATCATCGAAATGTACTAAAAAAGATCAATAGTTGTATGCTTTAGCTAGACAAAAATATCCTTTACACAAGAGGAGTCAGATTTTTCAAATGCGTTTCAGAATTTGCTAATGAGCTTGAGGAATTATAATTAAATTAAGCACTTATGACAAAAAAAAAATAATTGGTGTAAACCTTACTCATTATTATCGAAACTCTTATCACTGAGGTTGGAGCATGGTTAAACCTTTTTTTTGAATTTTGTATTCTGAAAACCTTTTTTTCAAATTGTCTTGATTAATCTGCTTCCAGGTAAGAAGATACGGGACGATGAGCACTAATTAAGCCCTTCGCATAATTAAGACTTCATTAGTCGAACTCTCAAAATTCTATGGCATGCTAGGGAGACTCCTATTATGCTTTCCAATATATTTACTATTCCTCCGTAGCAATAAACAGTTCAACATATTTCTTACAAAAAACTACATTCCCCATTAACCAGTCATAAACATAAATAAATAACACCAAAAATACCAATGCCCCAATTAGAGGCCTTTAACCACTATAATGTGCATTGTAATGAATTCCTCTTTTCTTTACTGGTCTCTGACTGCGATACGTGTGGTATAATTTTCTTCTTAACTTCCAGGGCAGGGACTTAGAGGAGTGTTGTCTGTATATTCTGTTTCTGTTGTTAAAAAGTGGTTGCATTTAAAATAAGAAAGCACCAAGCTTAGGTCGTCCATATTTTCCTCCTAGCTAGGCTTGTCAGGCTAGGGTCTCACCCAGCATTTTGTGCGCGGGGTCTGGCTCGCCGTGGAGGGCCCTGTGGTCTTCCCCACAAAGGGCCGCTCCTGTAGAGAGTCGAGATACATGTTTCAAGACTCATGGGGTTTCAGGACAAGCAGAAGCACCAGATTCGTGCATGCAGCAAGAAAGTGCCCGCCTCTTCCTGCTCCTTCCCACAAAAGATGGGCTTGAGGTCACTTTCCTGGGTCAACAGCCACCACCTCCACATCAGTTCACCACCTACACAGGTCAATCAAGAGCAGGACCACTAGGAGGCGTAAATCGCAAAAACAAATAAAGAGATAATTCAAGCACTATGACAGAGAATAAAAGGCATCATAGAAATACCCTTGCACAGTGTAGTTTCTCAGACATCAGGGTCGTACATAATACTGTATTTTACTGAGCTGTTGTGGGGCCTTCGGTTGCCCCCATATGTGTTTGCTGACATGTTTTCTAGTGTCAGTTTTGTGGGCTGCTTTGGCCTGGCTGCTGCCCGCCGGATGTTTTTCTTTGGCATCATGATGATTGCCCTGCTAATGAGGAGTCATCTTCTCAAGAGATGACTGTGAGGATTCCAGACCCCCAGGCTGTGGCCCTTGGCAGTTGTAGCAGATCTGGTGGATGTTACCCTCTGGCCGAGCCCCGGGCGGCGCAGCTTAATAGTCTTATTAGTCATTTGCTTGTCTTGACGTATTGGGTGGAGCACTCCTCTTCCCCCATGTGAACGGGTGCCAATAGCGACTCCCCTATCCCTATTGGTCTCCTTGCTGCTTGGCCGATAGTGGGTAGCAGGTAGTGGGTGGTCTAGTGCTAGTGAAGTCAGTGACAGATGGTCTGTGGGCAACTGGCCCAGTGAGTCTTTTCCAGGCTGCTGGACTCCTTTGGGCTCAAATGGCAACTCCAAAGGCTACATGTTGGGCCATAGCGGACTCAGCTGTTCGGTTAATGAGTTGCTAGACTTTCCTTTTTGTTCTGTTGTGTTGGAGCGTCTGGCACGCTGGTGTTTTACGGTTGCCCAGCTGCGAGGCTCTTCAGACACCCCCACAAACCGCACCGTGCTCTGGCCAGGGCACCTCTGCGGAGGACCTGGGGCACGCACTCGGCCTTGCAGCAGCCTCTACTGGTGTCGCTGCCGCCAGCCTCGCAGCTGCACTACGGTGCGCGCTTACCTCAGCTTGTGTCTGTGCCCCCGGCCACCAAACTATCCCCAGTATCTGCAGGCTGAATGTGGGAGCAACCGGGACTGCCGGGTCAGCTGGATCAAGTACACGGGTAGGCCTCAGCCAGGGAGCACCATTCCTGCAGCAGTGGCGCATACCTCAGCTTGCGCCTGTGCCCCCAGCCACCCAGCTATCCCCAGTCTCCGCAGGATGTCTGTGGGAGCAACAGGGGGCTGCCGAGTCAGCTGGATAGAAAGCACGGGTGGGCCTCAGCCGGGGAGCACCTTTCCCCTAGCAGTGGCGGCGCACGCTAGTACAGTCTCACTTTACTCCTCTCCTCTCCCCCTCCGCTTACTGCCACGGCTCCCAGTTGGGACGGGTGGCAGAGCGGGAGATCACGCTGCAGCCTCAGCGGTGTCAATGGCCTCTTGACCTCGGCAGCTGGTCAGCTGGAACTCTGCTGAAATCTAGAACAAGCACAGATGGCAGTGCATTGGAACCAAGGATTGTTGTCAATGAAGTCACCCACCACTGTTGTGGGAGTGGTTGCATACAGTAGGTACATGCCTGGCAGGACAGTGATATGAATACCAAGGTATCCTTTTTTAGGTCGAGCCTAGCGCAGAGCGAATGTGCTGCTGGAAGGCCTCTTGGAATCACTCCAGACTTTCTCGAAACTTTTCAGTGTGATTTTTGAACTTCCACACATTCTATTGGCCTTTGCGTGTGGCTTTCAAAAATGAAAGCACGCAATTGCCCAAAGGCGGGTGCATGTCCCACCTTTTTTCTAAAGGTTCCCTCCGACGGCGTTTGGGTCTCGGGAGCGAGCAGCGGCGCGCATTGTGCCAGCTGCATTCCTCCCTTATCGTGGCTCATGTTATTAATTAAACACAGCGATGCCGCTTTCACTTTTGCAGCCGCACTTGTTTAATGGTTCATTCGTATCATCTACTAATTCCAAGCCTCCTGTTCCCATCAAATGTCAGTTCCAACAATTTTATCCAAAACCCTTCCTTTACAAACTTCTTCATTCAAGGTGCTCCTGTTACAATTAAAATGTTCGCTGCTGCTGCAAAGATTTCTGCTGGAGACCTCGGTTAGCGGCAAACGAAATGGAACAATAAATAAAAGTCGAGTTTCCTTTCCATATCCATTAGTTCCAGAAGGGCATGGTGTACCAAGTGCCGCCTTTCCCCTTTATGATATGGTGCATTCTGGGACTTGTAGTATATGTTTACTACCACAACTTGATATACCCTGCACCGCTGTCACAGAGATATATGTCAAACCTAAATAAAACAGTGCACTTGCAGGCCCTGGGACGGCGTGATTACATGTGAAGTTATAAACTTGGGTGCACTTCAATGGACACTTACACTTCCTAGATGTGTGTGATGCAACAGCCTTACATCAGCCACATTAGCACCTTAAGGCTCCATCTTCAAACAGAGCCTTCCTGGCAGTGTAAGCGCGAGTGTGCGTCACTCTGACAGACACACTTGTGCAGACACTAGCCCGCGTACTTTAGTTTTAATGATGCTGCCTTCAGAGCACGGGTTTATAGAGACACTCGGGCAGGCTGCGCCCAATAAGGCTAGATTCCACAGAACAGCTTCCTGTGGCGTCTCCCCCTCCATCACCGGTGTGCACCTCGAATCCCCCGGCTGGCAGGCGTGCCTGGCACATGAGCACTAGCCGAGCCCCCACTCTCCGACTGGCGACAGGGGGAATGTGTCCTGCAACTCATGCGGAAGTTAAGGGCAGAATGCGGAGGCCTTGCCGAGCTCAGACAGTAACACTGAAAGGCGCACGCCTGTAAAACCACTTTCTAGAGAGCTGGGCCAATGGCTCGCGAAAATCAGACAGAAAATTCACATAAACATTAAGACATGATGAAGCCATCAAACACAGCGCCCACAGCTTCAGTGAACTGCATTGTGGCACTTTGGATGGCTTGTGGGGAGCGAGGGGTGAACATGGTGCAGTCTTCAACCATTTAACGCCAACGCTGCTGTGCAGACAGCGTTCCTTCTTGTTTTTAGAGGCATTCAGCAAACCGTGTATGATAAACACAACCAGTACCAGGCAAAACAAGTAAGCCCACACAGAGAAAACGTTCAACTACTACGTTTGCGGTAGGTATTATCGCGAAGCTTAAAGACCTTAACAAAGCCACTAACTGTGGGTCAACACTTATAAGGTTCCAAAGGCGAGACCTATTGGCTATGCCAATGCTTGTCTATACTGAGAACTAGATTAGGACAAGCACATTATGGCCCTTATTTATGAGAATTTGGTGTAGGGCAGCACAGCAAGTCTTCTTGCTTAGCTGCCCTTTGCAAAAGTGAAAGGGCAGGAAAGGACCATATTTATGCAATACAGTGCATTCCTGTCTTTTTTCCCTGCGCTGGTGTCGTTTAGGCTGCTTAACGCCAATTTAGGCACCCTTGCACCATGTTGCAAGCGTGTCTGTGTTGTCGGCAGGATTGTTTTTGTGCACAGAAACAATCTTAAGAAGCGTTTTCCTCTTTCTATGTGTGCTGCTTTTAAAACGTTGATATAAAATTTGATGGCACTTGCATAGCCCTTGAGAAGGCACAGTCCTCATTGAGGAATGTTTTTGGCAAGTCGCCTGGCCGCAAATCTCAGACCTGCAGGCCCCAGGGTGGAAGATTTGGCCAACAATGGCAGGATAAATGGCACCCATCCCTCTTTCCCCTCCAGAGTGAGAGGAGGCCAGGGCAGGCCATGGAGAGGATAGCAGAAGTTCAGCCAGGATACCTATATAGAGAAGGACTCTGAAGGGTGTGTCTCAGCTTGGGGACAGGTTAGCATTATTTGCAAATAACTGGAAAGTATTCTCCCAGAACTCGAGGATAATACAAACTGTGAACTGGAATTCACTGCAATTCACAGCCATGGAAGATCTCCAAACCCATAAGGTTCAATCTAAAGTAATTTTGATTAGTGGACAGAGAGGTGTAATAATTGTTGGGGAAATGGTCTATTTTCAAACTATATTCAATGGAGCCTGGCTTCTTGAACTGTGTGTTTCTGGTGGCTAGATAGAACCCCATAAAAATGAGACCTGTTATCACCCAAAAAGAATTGAATGAGTAGCTAGTGTAGAACTGTTTCAAACTGGAATGAATCCATCTCCTTCGAGATGTATTGCGACAGAAAGATAGGATGGTTCATGTAGACTTAAAAGATGCATATCTAGGGATGCCAATTTGAAAGAAGCATCAACATTTTCTTCATTTGCAATGGGGAGGAAATATGTGGGAATTCTCCAATCTGAGATTTGGTTTATACTGTGCCTTGTGGTGTTTCACAAACCGTTAAACCCAAAGACACCTTTATCTGTGCACATGTTGCTCATGGCTCAAGGTAGGGATTGCAATTTAATTGGTACAAGACAAGGCTTTTTTATCAATTGGGTGAAGTCAATCCTCACCCCTTTGGGATTCAAGATAGACTCAATACAAACAGTCTTGAGATTGTCCATGCGAAAAATCTGTAATTGGATCAGGCGTGTGCTGATCCAACTGCAGAGATTCTGGGGAAGGACCTAGCCAGAATAGCACAAAGGCTGTTAGCATTGATTCAAGTGATATTTCCAGGACCTCTTCACTGCCCGGCACTGAACAGAATAAAGATGCTCTATTTACAAAAAGGCCTTGCATTTGTAGACATGGTGTCCTGTTTCAGGAGGCCAAGACGGAGCTTCAATAGAGACTCAGTACTGTGAGAAGTTGGCCTGGTATGTGCTGTTCACTAGTTATAGTGGGCACCTTGAACCAGTCGAAACAACCCTTATTGATGATTAGGTTTAAGACAACCTTTATTGAAAGCTGTCCTAGTGGTAGCTATGGAGAGCAGCCTTCAGGCTTAGTCTTGAAGGAGCGTAAAACAGTTTGGTTGACCCGATTATAACCTCTTGAATGGCCAAATGAAAGGAGAACCACACCAGGTATATACAAAATATATGCATTTATTACTAAACACTCTCTACTATCCACTTTATGAGATTAGAGAGCAAGATACACAATATCAACACACTGGAACGTAAGTAAATAGCACAATATACAATGGGCCCCAGGGGGATACCAAACCATACGTTAAAAAAGTGGTATAAGAATCACGACTTGACTAGACACCGTGCCTAGAGCACGTAGAATCGCTGGAACCCAAGGAACCACCCAAGGTAGTGACAGAGGGGAACCACGGGGGACGAGTGCAATGTGAGAACACAGCCGCGAGCTCCGTACAATCCTATGGAAAGTCACGGTTGGAATTTTAAAGATTAGGGACACTTGGGAGAAGACTTGGAGAAAACCCTCTTAGACTTAGATGTTTCTAAGGTCAGCACCCATGTGAGCACCAGAGTACTCGTGTTACCTCACCCAGGGAAGCTGAGGGCATAGGTGTCAAATGGTGTTGGAATCCTCTCTGTTTTCAATGGCGAGTTGCTGCAAAGTGCTGCTGCTGCGGAAAGGAAAAGTGTCCGGTGTGATCCAAGCCTGGATTGGAGATGTGAAGTACCTGAAAGCAGAGGGGACAGAGTCTGGGTCACTTCAGGGTGACCAGGGGCACAATAGACCAATGCCCACCAATGTTGGGTGTTTCAGGTGCAATGAGGTGAAGCTTGAATCCGTTGCCACAGGGACCAGGAGACGTCGATGACAACCAGAGTCCACAGGCGAGCTGTCCCACAAAGGATGTCGAGTGCTGGGGGGTCGGTGTCCGGATCAGAGACCAACAAACCTTGGCAACAGCAACCCACGTGGTGAGAGTAAAAAGGCTTCGGTGTAGACCAACAAGGTCTTGGTGACTCCCCAAGTGATGTAGAGTCAGGGCACATCTAGAGAAACCAGGAAAGCCCATTGAAAGTTACAGTACCCTTCTCAGGGACCCACAAGTCAACAGACAAGGGATTGCGAAGGAACCTCAAGAGGAATGACTAAATACCAGCCCACGGGTCACTCGTGGAGTGTACGCCAGTTTTCTTCAGTGGAATCACTGCTTGGGGTCTGCACTACAAGTAGCCCAAAGCACAGCCTCAGGGATTGCCAAAAAGCATATGCTGCTGCAAATTTGCACGGTGTCCAGGGGTTCGGGTTGCACGGTCCCCACGAGGGCTTTGGATCTCAGGTTTGCTGAGAGCACGGATCGGCCTTGGGGAAGCTTGGAAATCCACCTCCTGTGTTGCAAAGTCTTCAGAGTCCTTCAGGAGCTGCGTAGTTGCAAACCGGACAGATGCATCTTTGGTGTCTGCCTTGGAGGGGAGTAGCTCCTTTACTCCAAGGGAGCTTCTTCGGTCATCCAACGAAGTGTAGATAGTTGAAGTCCTGGGATTCTGTAGCAGAGTTTTGTCCAGGTAAATCTAAAGTCCTGAAGTCAGGGGTTCCTTCTTTATACCCAAGGAAGGCATGGGACAAACTCTAGGGACCCACCTATGAGAGGGTCAGGACAGAGGAGTGGCTACACCCATGTCCTTTGTCCCATTTCGCACCAGAGCAGGGGCTGAGTGCCCCCGCAATCGGTTTGAGCTGGACTACGCAAAGAGACACCAAATGTGCCCCCACTGCAGACAGCAAAGCACTCTTGGAGTGCACCCACCCAGCCCAAATACACTAAATCCTGTCTGGGAGGTGGTCACACCTCCTTGTGACAGGAAACCTTTTGTCCAGCCTCCCCTGTCAGAGTTTCGTCCAGTAGCAGGAGGGCAGACGCGTGTCTGTGGCTGACAGCATCCATTTTGTGATGCCAGGGGAGGTATGATTCCAAGGTGTTTGACACCAAACACAACAGGTTTCTGTGCAGACGTTTTAAAGTTAGCATTTACTGCGAGGTTATAATGCACTTAAGAGTATATGGTCTGGCTGCATCACAGAACAACCCCGGAGAATAGATTCCGAAGGCTGCAGAGGGGCCCTGCTCATGCATGGGCACCCTCTCACACCAAACCCGGCACCCAGCTTTCAGGATTGATAAAGCCTGCCATAGGGGTGACTGATAGGTTTATATGTGCAGTGAACTAAGGTAGATATAGGGAACCTATATCTAAGTAAGGGGTGCATACACCACCTTACACAAGCTGGCTAAGCAGATCTGGTGTGTGATTTTGAGTGGTCTCTTAGTGGTGGGATAATATATGCTGCAATCCCTGAGAGGCCCCTGGGGTACCTATGCCCTGGGTATTAGATACCATATACTAGGGACTTATAAGGGTACCGCAGAATCCAATCTGTGGTGTACATACAATCATTTTAGAGAGGAAGCAGCTAGGCTGGGGTCCTGGATAGCAGCATCCCAGCCAGACTAAAGTCGACAAACAGTGAAACATCAGCAAAAAGTGGGGGTAACTATAAGAAGCAAATCCTACTCTCCTACAAATCAGTCACATGAAGGTTTTGAATGGCTGGTCCATCTTTGGGGCCGAGTCTGATATGGTAATAGATTCAGAGATCAGCTGTTTAGGATGGGAAAAGATGTTGCAGCAGCATGTTGATAGGGGGATTTATAGTCGCACCTAGTGATGATGTCACATATATATTGCATAGAATTCTTAGTGGTTCACCAAAGATAAGGTTCAGTGTTGTGGCCTTCAAAGGATGGACAACTTATTTGTGGTGCAATATATCAAACATCTAAGAGGAATGAAGCTATTAGCTAGTCTGGACCATCTGGTATTTCTACCTGACTCATCAGATCTCTGTGAGAGCAGAATATCTATCAAGTGTAGACAGGTCAGTGGGAGACATGGAGAAAAGATATCTTTTAGATTTGTGTTATTGTAGATTGAGGATGGATTTGGTACGAAATTTGCAATGGCGCTGAGGTTCTGGTCAAGTAGACCTTTTACTTCAGTTGGAGATCCGACGCTGGAGCTGTTGTGATGGATAATTTTCTGTAGGACTGGGGGAGCAGCCTGAATTATGCTGTCCCTCATTTCAGGATGATTTTGAGATCACAGATGGCAGAACTTTTTTTAATTACACAATCCTGCCTATACAGATTTGCTATCCAGATCTTCTGGAAATGTTGGTGGATCTGCTGGTACTCTTACTACTGTACCCGACATTCCTGCTGAAATTGGCAGAGGAAACTTATCCATTAGTGCAGCAAGTACTTCTAAAAGATCTCATAGAGAGAAGGGGCATCAGAGAGCTTTTGGAACATGCTGCTGTGCTTCTCCAGATGTATGGGGCCCTGGAAACACACACACGTTATAAGATGGTTTGGCTGGTGTTTGGAGCAGCAGTTGAATCACTCTTCTGCAGCTGTACACTGTCCATACACTGAGTTTCCTTTCTCAGTTAGTAGAAGAACATAAGGTGTATAGAACAGTAAACTCAAACAGATCAGCAATCTCAGCAGGTCACATTTACGTGGCAGAAAGTCCGGTAGGCAATCACCAATTAGCCTGTAGATTGTTGATGGTAGTCAAAGTGCAATCTCCTCCACAACCCTGTTATAATAGTATGTGGGATTGAAAGTAGTTCTATGAATGTTTATGATTATGAGTTGGCTAGAAAAGGAACAGCTGCCTTTCATGCAATTGCTAGGTAAGTTGGTGATGTTATGCATGGTGATCTGTAGAATATTTTTGGATGTGTGGGTGTTGGATGTGTTACGCTAATCGTTGTCCCCTGATTGGTCACTTTTGTGATATCAAGAAAGACAAACACACCTTCCATGTCTGAAAGAGTATGAAAGGTAAACTAAGGATTTAATACCCAAGGAGGTGAGACAGTTACTTATTGCAATGAAGATGCCTCACCCACTTTCAGAACGTGGGTTAAGAGGTTAATGAAAGAGGTCAGTGATGATTTGTCTACATTTGGTGCTCATTCGTTTAGAGGTGCAATTGCCTCTAAAGCATTCTAGATGGATACGCATCTTTAGAATATTATGAAAAAAGCTGATTGGTCAGGGCACCCAATCCTCAAATAATATTATTTCAAACCATTAGAGGGGTTGGTAATGAATAATATAAATAAGCTTTGAAAACGTGTTAAAGCAGCCTCTAAGTCTTACCATAGAAGCGGCAATGTTAAAGAAAGTCTAAATTCTATTAAAGTCACAGAGGCCAGTGTTATCCCTCCTGCACAAAAAAAGGGAGTTGATATGTTATATGTTAGTTTCAATTGATGATGATGTTATTAATAACATATATGAAATCACAGATATGTTTTTCTATCATATATCCTAAAGTTGAGTCACTTTCTTATTTTCCTGCACCCTTTCCAAGATTTTAACAGTTTGATGTATAGGAGATGTGCAGAAGACAAATTGATGCGGGATTGATGCCTTGTGCGGATGGGTGAAGGTAGGTGGTTACAAGGACAGTGATTTGGTTTGATAGTTGCAGTTTGCATAAAAGAAGTCTGGAATTAATGACAAAGGACATTATTGAGGACAAAGTACTTTGATGAAGCATTGGTGTTTTAGTCTAGTTTGATTATGTTTATCGCAGATTCACAGGAACTATGTTTTTTTTAAAAGAAATATATTAAATAGTTTTTTTACTACGGTGAGAATTAAAGCTGTGGAACGCAAAATACTCCCCCTCCCCCTTGTCTTAAATAGAATCCAAGCATTCTTTAACACTGTGCAGAAAATCACAATAATTGGAAAATTAGAGAAGAGCAAACGTAACCCACATTGTCAATGACATTCTTGGCAAATGTGAACTGGCAATGTTTTTACTTCTTAAATATTCAGTGATAGTCAAATGTTAGTTCAATCCATTTCCTTTAATGTTCATGTCATATTCGTTTTGTTTTATTTGTGATGTGTTTGTTTTTTTAGCAACCGAACAATAATCATTATTCTTACTTTTTCCACTGTAATACTATGTAAAACAGTGACTCCAGTTGGATAAAGAGTAACATGGTTAGATCTTATTTTCTAATACCTTTAGGTGGCAAGAAAGGTGCTGTAAGATAGCCTTTGACTCATTTGGGGCATGGATTGTTTCAAACAATTCGCTGTCCCTCCGGAAGTATTGCACGCTTTAATCATGTTTTCTTTAACCCCTTCTACGCTCATGACGAGCTGAGCTCGTCATCGGCGTAACCTGCGCTACGCGGATGACGAGCTGAGCTCGTCACGTAACGCGGGTTTTTTGAAATCGCAGCACGCAGCGGGAAAACCGCTAGCGCGCATGCGGTTAAATGCTTCAAATGTACAGTATTTCTGGAGAATATTTAGACATAATCAGTCCTGTCATTTGAGGTAATCTCCAATTAAAAATGTTATTTTCTTTAAAACCAGATGAAGCCGGTAAACATTTATTAGATAGTATGGTCACTCTTCTAATATGACCGACCATAACACAGCATCATTTTTCTTCCTAGCGATGATTCCATACAGTTTTCTGTCAGAATGTAACAGCAATGGAAGAATGCACTTACAGTAAGATTTTTTTCTTAGAAGAAAATGTCTGATTTTTGCAGATTACTTAAAAATTACCCAGTTAATAAAAGATGTTATAAAATATGTCAAAGGTGAGAAAATGTAGAATGGAAAATATCTCAGGCATCTTCTACGGCTTCAAGGAAAATTGCACTCATTATCAAAATGATACTGTTGTTAGAAATAATAAAATTAGTGAATCATAAGCAATTTGTGAAACTTTAGCAGGAATAAAGTACTACTCACATATGCTGCTTTTGTAGCAGTTTTTATGAAAATAACCTTTGAAGAAATGGGTCAAATTGCCCATGGCAAGGTGACTTTCAATAGCCATGTGTGAATCTCTGGTACAACACCAGAAATTAACGAGTAATCTAACCATCAACAGAAAATATGGTTTGTGATTGTGATTGGGTGAATGCTGGTTGTGCCATGGCTTTTAGGCTTTCATGAAATGAATAATATGAAATATAGGTGAGAACTAGGTAAGTGGCAGTGCTTCATGGTTAAAGGCAGAAATAAATCAGAAAGGTAAACTACTTTTTTGGGATTATTACAGAAAGGTACACAGAGATACTAAAGTTCATAGTCAAGTCATTTGACCACAGACAAGGCATTACTTTTTAGGTTTTGCCTTAGCCATGCGTACAAAGTACGCATGCGCTAGCAAAACCTCTTGATTTCTATCTGGGGTGATGACCCGCCTCTGCCTATCATTGGCTAGCTCCATAAATGGAGGCTAGCCATTGGGAGGCAGAGGCTGTCAATCGCGTTTTCTCTCGAAAACGCGATTCGGGGGCGTTTCTGGTGCTTTTTTTAAGCCCCGCCCCTTTGTCCCGGGCCGCGCTGCCATTGGCTGCCGGCCCGGGACACCCCCGTGACGTCATTCCAGGGCCGCGCTGTGATTGGCTGCCGGCCGGGACACCCCCGTGACGTCAGCCAATCACAGCGCGGCCCGGGACCTGACTTGTTATTTTTTTCCGACAATGGAAAAACCTATCGTTCTTTGGGCGTGTTTGTTCTCCTTCTCCCCGGCTCGCTGTTTCGGCGGACTGCAGGGCAGCGGAGCTTGTGTGTGACCGTCCTCGGGTAGAAAGGCGGGAGGAGCTGGTTAGCAAAGCCCGCTGTAATTACTTCATAAGGCACTTGCATACCGAGACTCGCCGCAGGGGCAGCAAAGCGCTGCACAAAACCCGAAGATGGCAAAACCGTTCATTTGTAACTCGAGTTTGGGTGATAGTTACACTTGCTGTTTCCAGCGCTTAGAAATGGCAGGAGGGAGATGAACTGCTGAATAAAAACAAATGGAATTTCCTGCAGCCTTTCATTGGTGCCCAGCATACGAAGCGTGCTGTCGCGTGATGAGTTCCTAGAAGCCGTGTAATTTGTTTACATGGTGCGAGCAGGGATACGCAGGCCTACTCTCTTAGGAGCTGTAAAGAAATAGGTTTCCGTGTATAAGTCCGTACCCATCTGCATTTGTAAAAAGGCATCGGCTAAATAAAGTCCGAAAATGCTCCGTCAGGCCTACTTTTCCTAGTTTTATTTTATTATCTGATGAAGGAAAGGCGCATCTAGAGTGAACATCGTAATTTAGCAGGCTGGCCTGGCGGACCTCTTAGGCACCAAGTTAGTGTGTGAAATAGCTCTTATTGTTTGCTTTTGAAGCCGTCTTGAAGGACCTGCTGGTCACATGCAAAACAAATGGCCCTTTGTAGCTTGGTTTAATACGGATACTGCTTTCTTCTATGTTTATTAAGTGGGGTGTAACCTGCTCATTCAGTTTAGTAACATGGCTCGAGGATCACGTGGTACTGCCACGTGCTCTATTTATGTGGTAATTTTCTGTGCACCAATTCGGCCAGGCTCTACCTTACAAAATGTGTAGCAGGAAAGCGTAGTATTACCACAAAATTTGTAATTGCAGTTAAGATGCAAACTGCATGAAATGGGAACAAAATTGACTAATGGCTGCAAATACAGTAAACCCCAAAAGCATGGTCTGATTTCATATGGTTGTAACACATTAAAGGCACATTTCTTGATGTGGGTCGAAGCCAGATAGAAAAGCACATACAATACACAGTGGCAAAAGTTTAAAAATGCATATAGATTGTATTAAAAAAAAGATATATTATATGCTTAATACCCCTTTTTTGCGTGTGGAAAGGTGGGTTGTGTGCAAAATGCACAAGAATGGCTGCTGCCTTTATTATTCTTGCTTGCATTGTTCTTTGCACAAGCGCGCTATCATTAGCTCGGTTTGACACATGGTTACTACTGAAAAATTGTACATTAATCTTTCACACCAGTTTGAGGACCGAATGGAACATCAACAGCTGGCTAATCCGTCCTCGTGTGGAGCCATTATTCGACTTTAAAGGCACCCTGGTAGCAATTCCTGCTCTACTAGCCCTGCTGTAGTTTTCACTTATTTGCCTTTTTGTCACTGATTACAACAACGTGTGGCTGGATTCATTAGACAAACCATGTTTCTGTAGTTTCCCAGTTTAGAAGAATTATTATATGAGCTATTTCTTTATCCAGTGTTATTTTTGGTAGGCCGCCTTACTAATATGGGAATGGCGGTCTTTAAGTTGCACTTACTTATGGTTTTGCGAATATTTAAATATACTCGCACGATTCATGGTTGACAGAGTATTGTTAGGAATGGGGGTGTTAATGAATACTTTATCCACTATTTGACGGACCACTTCAGGGGGCAGTGTTCTGTTAGCTAAGCAGGAGGGTGGTAGGTCCCAGAGACAAGATCTTCTGGTACTGAGCGTTTCATAGATGGGTAAGGTATCATTTCCGGTTGGCGGTGGTGGTATATGACTTTTTGATGCTCTGGAGTCTATCCGGAGTGGTTGCTGGTACCACCAACTTTGAGTTATTGAGTAGTTGTGAAGTCTGTGGTTAACTTTGGTATCTTGGACAAAAACTACAATATCTTTGGTAGGCAATTCCTCGACTTCTGGGCGTTCACATTTTATACGTGGTGCAGTGCAGCATGCATCTGTGAAAGACTGCCACAGGTATACGTTTCCTTCTTATAGATGCTCATTTATCTTTGTTTCGTGTGCATAGGTAACCATCTCCCAGAGGCATAAGTGGACACATGTCACTGTCTCCTCTGTGAGTGCTGGCACTCTCTGACCTGTGTGTGCACACGTCATTGTCTCACAGATCCCCACGTGTCTGCATGCAGCCTCCCTTCACCTATGTCTACTGAACGGGCACGTGCATATATGTGCAGGCCGCCTCTCCTTTATGTGTACTGTTCTCTGCCAGCTATATACATGCCGATTCATCAACATATTCTTTACATCTGTGTGTACCTGCATCTCCTGTGCGCATGGAAATGCCTCGTATTTCTTCTTTCACCACCCGTGCTACCAGATCACACGCCACTGGCTCCTAAATATTTACACGTCAGAGTCTAGTGTCTTTGCATAAGAGTAGGGCACAGTCTCTTTGCATGTACCTGTCAGCCACACTGCTGTATCCGTGCTGGTCACCTGATCCTACATGTGTACATGCCACTGTCACGAATGTGCATATGTCAGTATGTCCTATTTTATTGCTGCGCTCCCCACGTGCACAACTATACCTGCCCCCCAACCGTGAATGTGTCACCACAACACCTATAAGTTGGCATGTTACCGGTTTTTAAACGTGTGCATGGCAGTCAACAAAGCCTACTGTCGCCTTTTATGATGAGGCATAGAGTTGTTGTTTTTGTGAACGTTTGTTTCCAAACTTGCAATATGGCCGGTAGAGGTAAGCAAGCATGCACACAATTAGGAATGTTTTTTAGGTTTTGCCTGGCGTTCTGTGGGTGTGTGTGTGTGTGTGTGTGGCATTTGCGAGAGATTAAGCTATTGACATTGTAAATGACAATGCCATTTATTTATCTGTTTTCAAAACCAACAAATAAATAAAAATGTTGTCATTTACAATGCCAATAGCTCTAACTTTTGCAAAGGCGAAACCGTTGCATTGTAAATGCTTGTTTATTTATTAATTCTGATTCTTTACAAGTCAAGGAATATAGAGTAGGATTTCATTTACTGTTTTTTTAAGGAACTCATAACTGAATAGAGATAGTTCCATCAACATAAAAAAAATCAACTACCTGTACCTAGTCATTATGTCGTCCTTTTCATTTAAAGTTGGGGGGTGCAGGATAAAGGTCTTAAGAGGTCCCTCATGCTGGATAAAGGTTCAGGATTGGTTAAGTATAGTTTTGCAATCTGGAAAAAGATCTTAATGATATTGATTTTCAGGGGGTCAAACCATCCCAGAGGAGATCCTGGATTTACGGGGCTTGTGGAAAAGGAGCTAATTTTAATTAATTGAAAAGAGCGTTTGAAATGTTGTTTTGTTTCTTTTGTGTTGGTAAAAGTTCAATCAAAATGGACAATCTGTATTTAAATATACTAATATCCTGAAAACGCTTAATGGCTTATGACATTTGTTTTTGAATGTGCATAATGCTGATTTATTTATACTTCTTTCTTTATTCTTTGCAAAGATTCTTTACTACATTTTCAAGTTAGGCACAAGCTACAAGCATAAAATGGTAACCACTTGGATGCTAAGCCAGTGCCTGGACATTTAATGTAATTTCCATTGAAATGAATGGGCACTCCATGACGAGCTGAGCTCGTCATCAGCATGGAAGTGGTTAAACATGAACAGCGAATAAATCCGACTGCAGTAAAGAAAATTCGCACTACGTTATGAGAGCATGTAACAACAGTGAAGGAGATACTAAATGTAAAAAAATAAACAAGTAAAACACTGCAATACAATAAACATGAAGCAATCTGACTTGCGGGTACCATTTAATGAGAACCTAGAATGGTGGCACATCAGGCCCAGACAGTACTTCCATGGAGGGAACTGGGAGCAATGTGGAGGAGCATCAGGAGCAATCATCAAGATTGGTGTCAGAGAAATGGGGGGCCATATATCCTAAAAAATATTCAGTTGATCCTGAAAGCAGTAACTGGCCTATTCGAGAGAGGCAGCAGATGCCATGTCGCAAATCCAGTCTGAGTGCGTTGGAAGTAGTAGGGTTGCTTCCATCTTCTCAAAATGGTCATGGTGGCCATCAAGTGTGCTGTGTCTATCCACTGTTTAGTATGGTAGGTGAGCTCCGGTAAGGTCAGTGTATCATGGAGGAAGATCAGTTCTGAAGGGAGATGCATGGTCAAAGCATTAGAAGTATTAATAATATCTCTAACTTGGGCCTAGTAGCTGTGAAGGGAGTCACAGGCATAGATCAGTGTACGTGTATAATATCTCCTTGAGGATGCACACATCAGCAGCAGGCTGCAAGGGGGGCCAGATTGGCTCGGTATAATGTCTTCGGGGATCAGTACTAACCCTGGAGGAGTTTGAAGAGGCCCACCTTAAGGCGTGCCTCCCATAGGCCCCAGTCATGGGTATACAGGAGTTCCTCCCCTTTCTAGTTCAAATAGTCCTTGGCTAGCCTCCCACACCATTTCTCTTTCACAAGCTACCACTGAGGTCTTTAATGATGATCGTCAATTTATACAGGCCTGACACAACTTCAGTGTAGGAGTTCCAGTGGTACAAGTAGTCATAGACAATGGACCCAGGAGATGTCTGGAAGTGGCTGCAGTGCTGTGGGCACACAGCGGGACAATTGCTGGTAGTACCATTGCTGACTTGCGTTAAGGTGACATTCCTCCTGGAAGGAGGGAAATGATTTGAAGGTCCTATTTTGATGTAGTTGATCACCTTTAAAGATGCCTTTGGTGATCCAGGTCTCCCAATGAATCGGCGCTCCACTTATTCAAGGTGCTTTTTTGTCCCATATAGAGGTCTTCTCGTGCAAGTAAGCATGTACATTAAGATGTTTATGTGTTAGGTCCCAGATCCCAACCATCATCGGTAGTTGAGGGTTAAAGGTTCAATCACCCAGGGTTAGGACTTTGTATAGAAGGTTCAGGAGTCCCTGTTCTATTGGGACCCAGAATTGAGTTTCCAGGTCTCGCAAGAAGAAATGGGTGAGGTGAGCCAGATGATTGACTTTATAGTAGTGGACCATATCTGGTAGGCGAAGGTCTCGTGCCATCATATCGGCCGCCAGTTTAAAGAGTTGATGGCGAGTCTTTTGTCCATCCCAGATGTAATCCTTGATCATCTTGGTCAATTTCGGTAGGAAATGTCTCAGGACACTCACAGTGCTCATACTGAATAAGTAACTGAGTTGAGGCAGTGTGACCATTTTGATCGTCTGGATGCGACCCCAAAGAGATAAACATAAGTAAGTTTCAAGGCGGTGATGGTCAGAAGTAAGAACATATGTTCATCAGCTGCACTGGAGAGATTGTTTCTGATTCGAATCCCCTGGTAGGTGATTGTGCCGTCCACCCATTTACATTGGAAGTTGGCCAACAAAAAACAGGGGTGTGTGCTGGTTCAGCTGGAAAGCCTCCTTTTCCCCCAATTGACCTTGTAGCCTGAGAAGTAGTTGAAGGCAGCTATCAACGACATAAGTGCTAGAAAGGAGGTGTCGACCCTCAATAGGCGCAAAAGGATGTCATCAGCGTCGAGCGTAATTTAAGCATGCCTGCCAGTGTCTGAATGTCTGAGATGTGTGCAGTCATTCAGATCTTGATTGCTAAGGGATCCAAATCCAGATAAAAAAGGAGTGGTGAAATAGGGCAGCCCCGTCTCATTCCTCTGGAGATAACAAACTGATCTTCAAGGAAGACATTGCTGTTGATGCAGGCAGAAGGGGCGGTATAGAGAAATGTGACCAGTTGGATGAAGCAAACCTAGAAGCCAGCCCTAGCAGAGTGCAGAATAGGTAAGGCCTTCTCCACATCAAGAAAAATTGCCACTTGATGTTCTTAGCTTCTGTGGACTTACCAGATGAAATGATAGAGTACCCACATATGGTTGGTAGAGAATCGCCAAGGCACACAGCCCAACTGTGATTTGGGAGTTGGGGTGTGAGGTGGGGAATATTATTTCAGATCGAGTGGTGAGCACCTTAGCTAGGTTTTACATATCGGCATTGATCAGCAAGATGAACCCATTGCTGGCTCATGGCTGAGTGTCTTTGTTCAGTTTAGAAGTAAGGTAATGTTTGCCACTTTAAATTACGGGTTATAAGAGGTTTTCCTCATGTGGGCAATCACCTTTGCCAAAAAGGATGTCAGGATCGCTGCATTCATCTAGTATAATTCAATGCGGAAGACATCTTCTCTTGTTTCTTTACAGGTGGGCATTTGCTTTGTAGCCTCCAGAACTTCCGCAGGGGAAATATCCACCTCCAGCGTCCTCCATTAGTCATTTTCAGCTATGGAGGTATATATAGCGTTGAAGTGCAGTTTGGCCTGTGTTAGTCATCAGAAGAGGTCCTTTGTTAGGTGTGCCTGGTAAGGTGCCTGCAAAAAGAGTATTTTTTTTTCCAATTGTTGCTTACTAGCAATTTGGTTGGCGGATTCCTGCATAACTTGGCCCCACATGCATGCCTTGCAAGTGGCCCAGAGGATCTGAGGAAAGTAAACAGAGCCACTATTGGAGTTCAAGTAAGCCTGGAGATGGGCTTACAGGCTTTGTTTTGCCTTTAGGAAAAATACTGGTCCAGAAGCATTCGGATGAAGGTGTGAACAGAGACTATCTCTGTAACTATGTCACAGGTTCAGAGTTGCAGGACTAGCACACCAGTGAGCAGAAATAAACTCAATCCCAGATTCTATGGCATGCAGGTGGGAGTAAACGTTATAGTCACAGTCCCTAGGATGTAGAATTCTCCAGAGATCCGAAAAGGAGCAATAGTGAGCAAGTCCAACAGGGACATCCAATCCCTTCTGGTGCTAAGTCCAGGGCACCAGCAGGGATCGGATGGCTTGGGTTGTAAGCAGCCAAGAATGACAACATCTTTTTTTTGTTTGATGTAGTTGTTTAAGCCCTGAGCATTAAGGGAGAGCACTGTCAAGACTGAGGCTGACACGATCGATCAAAGACAGCTGGAGGCAAGGACATCTCAGAGAAGAGTGTTTACAATGAATGTCCATGCCATATGTTAAGCAATGGATAGAGGAGGTTGTGTAGTACCATGGTGGTAAGTGCCGTTAAGTGAACTGTAGTGAGGGAGTGGTAGCCACACTAGACCTGAAAAAGGAGATGAGGTGCTGTGTGTGCGCACTGAAGCAGCTAGGATCAGTGCCATGGGTGTCTTCGTTCAGTTTCAGTGAGGATCAGAGCTTTTCCCTATCACCGGGGAGATGGCCACCTGGTCAATGGAATTTAGAGGAGCTTAAGATTTGTCACCCTCAGTTGCAGGTTCCAGATTTCAGAACTCAGGTCCAGGGCTCAGTTCAGCCTTGCCTCTACATCAGTGCAGTCTAGTTGGGCCTCGAAAGAGGTGAACTCTGAGAGAAGGCTTTTCAGGTATTTAGGCAACTTCACAGTGGTCTGTTCTATGGCCATCATGGATGTTTTAATAGACTTTATCTCCATTAACACCATGCGCGCTGCGGGTTTTCCCGCTGTGCGCTGACTTTTTAAAAACCTGCGGTTAGCTCGTCATGAGCCTACGAGAGGCGTACCTCATGACGAGCTGAGCTTGTCATGAGCGTCGAAGGGGTTAAGGTAGTGCTTAGTACATTGAGTCCATGGAAAAAGGAGGGGTGGGATCTATTGATGAGTGGTGGCCAGTCACTACTTCCGAGTAGAGAAACTGTCATAGCGTCTTTGTGGCGGGCTTTGCAAATCCCTTTGGTGAACAGAGTGGGCAAAAAAATGATGGGGGTCACCAGCACTGGTGTAGCAGTGACGACATAGCTGGGTAATATGAGTGAAATGGAGCAGTGTAGGAGGCCCGAAGTCCAAGCCAAAGCAGCCACAGATGAAAGGGCTCCCTGCATAATGGAACGCAGGCATTGGCCACAGTGGTAGCAGACTGTTACTAACTGGTCTATCTACAGGTCTCCCACGTGGTAGCTGGAGAAAAGAGACCGTGAGTCGGAAGAGTGAAATATGGTAATCTAGGATGCTTGTCCCAATGAAAGAGAGCCTCCAAGTTCGATAAGCGTTGCCCTTGAGCACTCACGGAGCAAGAAGCAGGAAGTGCAGGGGCTAGCAGGTGGCAGTACAACTCACCGGCAAGATCAACACCTGGAGGCCTCTGGCACAGAGACAAGAGGCAGGTGATGCCAGAGGGAAAAGCGGCCATCCCCAGGATGGAAAGGAAGCACCGGGAAGTATTACTGGAGGTGCTCCCCGGTCGGGACTGGGGAAACCACAGCAATAGCAGACAGGTGACTTGCTAAGGCAGTCCTCCCTTTGCAGCACCAGCACCTGACTGCATCCCACAAATGGGGTTCCTGCTCGGGTTTCCAGGAGTGGGGAAGAAGCAGGCGTGGCCCAAGGTCAAACTGCAGGCTCCATAGTGGGCCCAGTCCAGCAGGACAACAGAGAAATGGTGGCGGGTTCCCAGGCCTAGGGCAGCATCAGGAGCCGTATGTTTCCCTTCAGAGGCTGACAGTGCACTTAAAGGTAGCAGAAATCAGGCCATTCATTGTGGAGTGAGCCTAAAAAGATGCCATCTCTCTCAAGGCTTGGTTCCGTTCCCCACAATTTATACTTTTTTTGATTTTATTCAATAGTGTTATTGATCACTTTTTCCTCTTTCTATTGTATCATAAAAATACATTCTCTGTAGTGTGTTCAGACAGAAGTTTAGGAAGGATGTTTTTATGACAGGTTTTCTATAGATATTATTTTTTGGTCAATTTGACTAAAAAAGTTGCATCACTTTGTTTTAAGAAGAGGTGTCGCGCCTCTGCCAGGGCGACTGACGCCGGATGCTGGTTCGATACCCGGCACCGGCGGCAGGGGGCTGCCCAGCACCATGTGACTTTGAGCAATAGCTTGCTTAATCTTCCCGACGGCCCCCAGTGCCGGGAAACCTACGGGTAGCTGTGCACTTTACAGACACAGGATTCTTATTATTAAGAAAACAGGAGCTACCTAAACGCCTTCAAAATCTGGGGGTAGGTACAAAATGGAAGAAACAATAACTTACTGCGGTAAATATTTAGATAATTATGCTTATACATTAACCTTACTTGGGCCGACGGACAGGGGATGGCCATATTCAACATCTACGCTAGGGGAGTAGTGGGTGGTCAAACATCAGAAGTAATAACCGCCCTCGACCATGAACTTGAAGCTCTCCCAGCACAGCTGCTTTTCATTGTTGGGGGCGATGTTAATACCACTTTTGAACCGCTTGACCATGAAGATCAAATCCTAACAGAAGAAGAGGATAATAAGTGGGGGTATCCCTCAGTTAGAACTCCCTATAGTTAAAAAATGGTCTGCGGTGGCCATCCAACTGAAGGCCTTATGCTTAGCAAGAGGCCTCAGAGCAGTTAATGGACGCTCCCCTTCAGATCGACAGGGGAACAACACCTTTGACAATGCTAGGTTCTCCAGTCGAATAGATTATTTCCTAGTAGATATCAGAGCATGGCATAGGCTGATTGATATGATAGTTAAAATCCGGATAGAGAGTGACCATAATCCTCTCTGTATGGGTTTTAAAGAAAATATAGGGTCAAGAGAATTAATACACGGGGCTGGTAAAACTACTTTAGATATTGTAATTGCGAACAACCAGCGCCATATAAAGTGGGGTAGTTCAACCGAGCACACAGAGAGGATGGAGGAGCTCAAAAAAGTGGTGCTTGAAGAAGTGGATAAGATAAACCTACATGTTAAAGAGCAAAATTTTCCTGAAATTATGCTTGAAGCTCACATGTCCTTTTTCACTAAGCTTCAGGAGTTTTTTAAGAAGCAGACGAAACCAGGAGTTGTCCATAACAACCTGCCCACAATAGGATGGTACGACAAAACCTGTAGAGTAGCCCGCCAGAACCTCAGCACTGAACTCAGAAATAAGAATATCCTAGGTGTGAGAAAAGCGAGGGACACATATAGGAAGGTACAAAAAGAGGCTAAGAAGAAGTGGGATGAGGCTCACTGGCGTGATCTTAAATCTGCCTGTGATGCTAAGAATCAAAACCAATTTTGGGCCCTGGTTAAGTGGGATAGAGGAGGGGTGGCACAACCCCCGCAAAACAACATAGCAAAAAATCAATGGGTTGACTTCTTTAAACCACAATACGCTCGCGTCTTAGTTGAAGGAGAGTGTACCCTACCTCCCACAGTTTTCTATCAAAGCCAGTTATTCAGCATAAAAGATGTTAGTATAGCGCTGGATTGCGTGACCAGGGGCCGCGCTCCAGGAATGGACGGCATACCTGCTGATGTGTTTCTAAGTGATCGTCCATCCTGGTGTCAGTACTTCGAGTGGCTAGCTAATTCTGTGGCCAGAGGTGCACCAATACCGACTTTGTGGAAGGGTGCAGAAATAATCCCAGTTTTTAAAAAGGGAAACAAATCATTACCCAGCAACTACAGACCTATCAGTCTCATAGACTCTGCTCAAAAAATAATAGGTCGATTAGTGCAAAATAAACTGCAAACCTGGATTGATGAAAAAGATATTTTAGCTGGGTTTCGACCTTGCACACGTTCAGTTGATCAGGTCTTCTTCTTCATAGCCCTCTACTGGAGGAATGTGATGCTAACCAATGGAACTCTCTACGCTGTTTTTGTAGATTTGAAATCAGCCTTTGATTTAGTTTCCCGTTCCAAGCTCTGGGGGGTGCTTTCCGAAGCTGGGATGGCCCCGGAACTATTGACGCTTCTCGTCCGCCTACATGAGAACAACTATGCCAGAATCAGGTGGGGAGCTCAGGGTGAGATGACTGACCCATTTCCTGTCGAGCGCGGGGTTCGACAGGGGTGTGTTTTGGCACCGACACTATTTTCTATTTACATCAACGGCATTGTAGACCAACTTAGCCATTCTCCCACTGATGCACCGATTCTGGCAGGGGCACGTGTGCCTGTTCTCATGTTTGCGGACGACACACTCATAGTTTCTCATACTCCGAGTGGGCTCCAGAAGGCAGTTAATGCCTTCGGAGAGTTCTGCAAAGCACGTGGACTTGAGATAAATACATCTAAAACCAAGTTCATGTGCTTGAACCAGCGGAATACCTTTAAGGGTTCAATAAATTTTAATGGCATCCCCCTAGAGCAGGTTGAGGCCTTCACGTACTTAGGCATAAACCTCCAATGTAATTTGAGCTGGAAGAATCATATTGACATGTCTGTCCTAAAATTCCATCAGCTGGCAGGTGTAGTGTCACACAGATATAAAGCCTCATTGACCAATCCCATAACTCCTGTCCTAGAAATCTATAACATGAAGGTGATTAGTGCCTCCCTATACGGCTCAGAACTCTGGGGTTTCTCCAATTTGAAAAAACTAACACTGGCAGAAAACAGTTTTTTTCGACGCCTGATTGGGGTTCCCCAGAGTACTCCTACCGTAGCACTGGCATATGATCTAGGCAGGAAAAATATCAAAGACTTGGCGCGACTACGTCCTTTATTATACTGGAGACGCATTATGTCCATTCCTGAACTTGTGCATTATGCATCTGCCCTGAAGGACATCATTAGGGTAGATCGTTTTCACTCGATCTTGTGGCTAAAAGAAATAAGAGGGCTACTTAGCAAGCTAGAACTAGACCATCTGTGGCACTCTCCTAATGCAGAAAGTTTTCCCACAAAGGCTACACTAAAGAACATGTACTGGGAAATGGTATGGTCGTCCATCCATAGCTCAGATTCTAATACAAATCTAACAGGACGTTTTTTAGATCTAAAATCTGTACCATTTTGCGAGCCATATTGGGACATCATTGAAAGGCCATTTGATAGAAAACTGTACTTCCAATTTAGAACTGGGACGCTTCCTTTAAAGGTGTTTACCGGTAAATGGTCAGTAAACCAGGATGATAAATGTCCCCTTTGTAAAGATTTGATAGAGAATGCGGCTCACCTACTGTTTGTTTGCCCCCTTTATGCAAATCCACGTCGAAAATGGATAAAACCAGTGTGCATAAAACTAGGAACGCAAAGGTGTATAGAGGCGTTAAGAATATTGGAATCGGACTGTACACCCTTTATGGCGATTGCGGTCGCAAAATTCCTAGGTTGGTCATGGACTATACGCACCCGCACTTTACACCAGTCAGATATTGTTGTATGAAATTACTGATATCATCGATTGTTCCTAATTTAGTATGTAAAACGACAGCACCATGTTTAATGAGTTTTTTTAAGAGAAAATGATTTTAATATTCTTGTAGTATTTATTGTGTAGTGTAGGATGAAAAAAATGCTTTTATGACTTCTGTCGAATAAAGTTTTGAAACTTGCTTCTTGCTTATACATTAATTTATTATATTTTATGTAACATCTTAATTTTCAATCATGTAACATGTTATAAAAAACGAATTATCCATTTCCTGACATGTTAGTGTTGGCTAGTGTTCTGGATAGGATGCTACCGGATATGTCTTGAGGAGGTAGCATATATTAAATCACTTGTGGATTCACATATAAGCCCTAGTGATAGTGCATATCGTTTGCCCTATCAAAACGATTGGATTGCATGCATGCTTTAATGGAGCATAAACAGTTTAGGATATTCTGTAGCAGAACACTGTATTTACAAACTGTAACAGTGTAGGCTTTTCCATGCTAGGGTTCTACAACTATTATTACACAATTGAACTGTCCTGATGAATGTTACTTTAATGAAGAATGTCATCCAGTTTGACAGACACATTCTTCACTTCTGCATTACCTTTTTAATAATGCCCATATGAACAGGCTGAATAGACTAGCTACGCCCTGCTGTGCATGGCACATTTATCCATTATATTTTACCCCAGGCTTACGAACACGATTTCTGTTTGCTCCCCATATCATACACAATAATGTTGGTACTGGGCTCTTGGAGATAGGGAAGCCAGACCGATAGGGTATGGCTAATACCACCATTGTCACAGTCAGGCTGCAGGAGTTAGGCACGATTACAACACTGATACCACCTTCATTTTGAGTGACTATCTGAGGCGGATTCACTTCTTGTTGGGACTTCAGTATTATCTGCCAATACAAGGAGATTTGAGGCGGCCATTATTATTGACCACAATATCTTCGAGATATTCTCCATTCCCTCCAAGTGGGGTTCTTTCTTTCATAGACCACTGTAAAGAGGCACTTACTACTACTATATCTCAAGCCAAGAAGGGCATAATATACATCTGATTATTCAAATTTCCCCCCGATTTTACAATAGGAAAAAAAGTGTCTCTACTTAGTGCAATTCGGTGTTGTATGTCTTCATTTTGAGGGTGGATTACGTTGGCGCGTCTTCTTTGTTGAGATACAATGCAGAATGTTCTTTTAGCAAAAATATATTTTGCTCAATTCTAATTTTTTGGCATAAAAATTACAACAATGAAGTCAATAGGTGCTTAGTTCTCAGGTTCTCACCCTGTGAAAAAATACAAAGGAGCAAGCATTTGTATATACAGAGAAAGCAGCCAAAAGGAAGAGCGTTGGGCAGTGATGGTGCACATTTGATCGGGTCTGCTCTAGTCAAATAACTTGTATTCTAATCGCCCCTGATGTCAACAGGGTTTCAACCTGACTTTTAATTAAGGATCCTTACCAGGAAGTTAAGCAACGAAATATATGCCTTAGGCAGTTTCACACAGCCCCTAAAGAGAGCAATGTCTTCAGGGTTATTTTTAATTGGGTGAAATAAATTACATCCTAAAATCATATGTACGAGCTTAAGATATATGCATGGATGTGGTGAATGTATACACAATAATGTGGGATTTCAATGGTGATAAAGTAAAGAGTTCAATACTTAAAGGAATTCTTAAAAAACGTATAGATGCCAATTAAAAAAATATTTAGTGGCAGAACAGTGTAAAAAACTCTACCAGCCGCTACTGCAGCATTGCAACCGTCAGTGTCCGGGTCATCTTCTGGAATAAAGTATCAAGGGATGACACCAGGTTAAGAGCAACATTGTGAAGAGACGCCTTTCCACTCTATGCTCTTCATGCCATGGAGAGTAGCTGCAGGAACAAGTGCTGCCATTTGTTTATCAGTTGTCCCACAGCAGCCAGGGTCCAATTGGATCTTTCTCCACACATTAACTCTCTTTTCCTGTGTTAGAAACCCATTATTTTAAGCCTCCCTAGCCCTTATATTTAACAGTCTTCATAGATGAATCTTCTTTAAAAGGGCAACATTTTCTTTTGTCAACACTTAGTTTTGTTCCCCCAGCTCAGTGTCATAGCTGCACAGTATCATGAGTCAATCTCGGTCAAATGAGTGACATTACACAAGGCATTCACAAACTACAGCTATACTATCTCACACATTAATAAGTCTTCTTAAATGCTTTGAGGGTGGGTCTCAACACAAATTACTCTCATTTCATGGGTTCAGACCTCTATATTTCGGTCCGTCTACCTCTTACTTGTCACCGTCTTAGAAATCAACATGGGATAAAAGTGTTCTGTCATTAAACATATCACTTTACTAGGAAAACAAAGGGACCTCATTATCTCACATAGTGTGCAGTGCCGTAGTGAACCTTCTCACGCAAAGAGCGTATTTTGACTCCTGGGACACTTAGGAATTTGCAAAGCCGTGAAACTAGACTTGGAAATCCCGTTGGTCATTGAGTTTAATTTGACAGTCCAGATCAGCAACATTTTTACACTCGTTATGCGCCTCAGGCTCTGACCAAGACTATTGTCCCAATTTAAAAAAAACTTCACCCTCTCCAGAGCATCCATGAATTACATGATAATGGCAGTCCAGGGATGGACTATCCATGTGGAATACAGGCACACGATCAGGGGCTGGCAAATAACCCCAAGGTAATATAAAAAGGGACCCAGTCATGAAAAAAAAATTAAGGTACGGGCATAGATTTACCTTTCTGCCTGAGCTTGCTTATATGAGTATTTTCTATTCCTAAACATTCTCAGAAGTACATCTGGAAAACTGTGCCAGGCACCGGATTCCAGGCATACTTCGGGGAAGGTCACGTAAAAGATCCTGCATTGTCCTGTTTCCCTCAATAGCATTCTGCTTAGAGCAGAATGTCATACAGGGGAGTATGAGAATAGAGTAAAAATGCACTTTTTTCTTATTCACTACAAGGAAATAATTATCCTCAGAGAGGACGCCATTTCTCAACTCCAAATGTGCAGGTGGTCAGTTCCCCTTCTAACCATGAAAACATGCACTTGCAATGTAAAAGGTCTCGCATTTACAAGAGTTTAAGCTATTGTCATTTACAATTGCAATAGCTCAAACTCTGGTAAATGCGAGAACTATTTCACTTCAAAGAAGCGGCTGGCATTGTCTGGTGCTGCTTGAAAGGAAAAGGCGCATGAGGAAAGCACATTGTGCCTGCAGTGGGAGAAACCCACTAAATAAAAGAGTGCTTACAGACTAAATAAGACACACCATGTTGCATCCGAAGTAAAAGGGCCAGTCGCCATGGAAGGTTACAAATGTGGACAAGGCGGTACCAAGGAGGAACTAACAAGCCTAATAACGACTCGGAAGCCAGCGTTTACAAAGGACAATTACACAAGCTAATGACAAATATGGGCGGAGAGTGGGCGGGGATTGAAAGCCATACTCCAATACTGCATGCCTCGCATCAGCGCATGCACTGCCCAGGCTCAACCTAAAAAAGGAGTTACTCTTTCCCTTGGATGCAGGACCTTTACAACCATTTCCAGAGTGGGAAACAGTCAGATAGGAGCTTGAGAATGTCCACAAATGTACATTTTTGTGGACTTCCTTAACTTCCAAGAAAAAATACTCCTTGGAAATCCCACTACCTACTTCTTGAGTTGGATTTACTACTGCAGATTTGTCTCCATCTGGCAGAGAAATATGCATTAAAACATTGACACCTGCGTGTAAACCTTTTGTGTATTTGCGGCAGGCATAAATGAGGTCTTTTTGGCTACAGTTTGAGGCCAAAAGGACCCTTTGTTTATAGAATCCACAAGTTTCCGTTGTGTGACTGGTATGCCCAGATATAGATCCTGTGCTCACTGTGCCATAGCAATCCAGCTGATTCACTGATAAGGAGGCCTAATTAGTATAAAGCTGGTCTGGGGTTGCAAGCATTCTCAACTAAAGGGGACCTAGCATGGCAGTTTGGGCCGGAGTGCTCCTACTGGAGCAGGAAAGAGACTGATTTATTTTTGACTGGAGTGGCATGCTGGGCAAAAAAACGATGGCTTGGAATACGATCTGAATAATTACCAATGGTTGAAATTAATTCAAGCATTCCACCCATCACCTTTTTGTTTTCTTCGTTGCAACTCCCTTTGTGTGACAGGCATGTCCACATGAGGGCACTATGCTCACGCTGCCTCAAGACTAAAGCTATACCTCAGTAATGAGGTCTAAGCATCCCAATACCGATTGGGGGCTGCCTGTGTTCCTCTCCAGAGGTGGCCAGACCTGCCAGATTGAGCTGGCCTCTTCCTATTGAAGTAGGATGAAAACTATTATTTGCACATGGAAGGTTTTTGTGGCTAGGTGAGTAAACAAAATGATGGAATAAAATGTGGCCCTGAATAATAATCACTGTCTGAGATTCATTCATGCATTCCAACCGTCACTTTTTTGTTTTCGTCAGCATAGTTTTTGTGTAGGCACATACAAAATATATTCTCTCCTACAAATCCTCTTTATGAAGCTCGGATTCCCTCTCTAGATTCACTGAGTTCACTAGAACACTGTTATGAACAGATTTTCCAAGGGAAAATGAATGATCGTCCTTCGGAATCCCCCCTTACATGGCCCCACCGCTGTCACCTGCACGGACCGCGGCTGGAGACATTCTCTGTGTGCTACATCCTCTGGCACAAATAGTGCACCACACAGGAAGGAAGAACCGTGTTGCCCTTGTACTCACATTAATAACATGCCACAGGAGCCCAAACAAAAGAGTTGCTCATTTGAATGAGGGCAAACAGAAAGTATGGTAAGGCCCTTCACATTGTGCAAGAGTGAGATGTGCACTATCACAATGGGGATTATAGAATGACCCAAACACTCTTCTGAGCCCATTTGCAGTACTGAAGAGCCCAGGGAGCGCATAGAGAATGCACACACCTCTACTGAGCTCCTGGAGCACTTACATAATCTGGCCTCAGTTCTCTGTGGAATGATAATATCTGTGTATATCTCATGCGAGCGAAACATTTATGTGTCTACCATGTTTCGTCCTGTGTGCTCTTCATTGCCAGCACTGGGGTCACGTCCAAGGCAGAGAGAGGATCTGTCATTAAGTTACTGGGACATAGCTATCAATAATGCAGCAGGTACAGTAGCACCTGGGCCTGTTTTACTGCAATTAGTATATATTTGTTTACTATCAAACCAGGGGCAGGGTGTCCAATTGCCTTACTTGCATTGGGGCCCATGGTACTCGTGCTACGCCATATTGAAATTCAGATGTTTCAGACTTGCCAATATCTAGAATGCAGTGTGTTAATTTCATGCTTTTCTCCTGTTCATTTAACGAATTTTAGTTTCTGGAACGTACAGAATGTACACAAAGGGCCTGCCAGAAACTCATTGGAAAGCTGTGGCAGTTGAAAATCTAACACGCCCAATGGCATTCGCTTCCTTAGAAAGAGACAGATTTTTTCCCAGACACTGCTCAAACAGGAGAATCTTCTTTAAAATGAATTGCAATATAGAGAATCAAAAAAGACAGACACAGGCCGTTGTAGTGGGCCCTGGGAGGCCGTATCCCTACCACAGTGTCAGGAAGTCAGAAAGCATAATTTTTCATAAAAGTATTCTAAATTGAAAATCTAGACATATGATTCACAAAGGTAAAGTTATCCTTTTGTGTAAGTGTGCGGTATGATTTCTTGCTATTCAAATAGGAACTTTACTAGCAGTATCTTGACTACTGCAAAAAATATAGGACTGTCCTATCCTTTTATATGCGGAGATTCCCCAGGTGTAAATAACTACTCTTAAAATAGCTTTGTGACTAACAAAGAATGGTAAACTTACACAAAAGTGTAAATTTACCTTTTTCGAATCAGGCCCTCAATGTTTATCCTGAAAATCTGGAATAGACATGTCCCCCGGAAAAAAGGCAGGATAGTCTTATATGTGCCACTGGTCTGCAATAATTCAACCTAAATATTGGTTTCTTTCTAATCGTCTTTATCCATGTTTTGCAGTGATTCTGTTTTTTAACATTAGACTGCCTTGAGAAGATAAAAAAGGAATAGATGCCTAACAGCACACTATATCCCTGTGGCTGAGTTGAGCCTTCCATTTAGATTGTAATGTTTCTACAGGGATCTGAAGGCTGCACTGATTTCGAGGTTCGCATTGGACATAAAATCACAAAGGCTATGCGTTTTGAACAGCATGCGTCGTTCGCCATCATGCTTGCCTGCTGCCTAGGAACGGATATGTTGCTGCTGACTGCATAATAACTACGTGTAGATCTGGTCTTATAGCTCCCTCTACTGAAATTGAGTTTTGTTTAAACATACGTATTCTGCAGACATCATGGAATATTTTTTTCTCTTCCACTTTTTATCTAAGCACCTTATTTTTAATGTGTTGCACGTTCTTTTGGGAAACAGAGCGGCTTGATCTATGGGATATGGAAGGGTGCTAGAACATAATTTTCCAAAATATAGGGCTACATTTATTTGTTGGCGGAGAGGGAACTCCGCTGCAATGGCGATGGAGTTCCCTCCCCACCAACATAATGGCCCACCCACCTAATTTACTTTCAGGTGAGCCATGGTTTGACGGCGAGGGAGGATTGGCTGTATGTACGCCCACCTCTTTTAGATGGGTGGACATACAGCTGTTTTTCAATGCTGGTCACTGCCAGGAAGAGGTACTGAAAAGTACTCAATGCCCCCCTCACCATGCGAGGAAACGCCCATGACAAGAAAAGAATTGCTTTTTTTATTTTCAAAAAGAAAATTCTCCTTTTGAATTTTTTTTGGAAAGCCAAAACAAAATGCAAGTTTGCAGAAGGATATATCATAATGATAGAACCGACTGTCAATCTTGCACTGTGACGCAAGTTCCTGTCAATGCTTTTGGGACCAGATGAACTACGGAAAATTGAATACGCACATGGGTTTGCGACCTGTTTGTGCATGCAATTATCCTCTGGGCCATGTACTAACACTATTTCGCGACTCGCAAAATGGAGTTTTGCGACTTGCTATTAGGAAGGGGTGTTCCCTTTCTGATAGCGACTCACAAGCCATGTACTAATGTTTTGCAACCGCAATTGCGGTTGCAAAACACTCATAATTTCCCGCCCTCTTCATGAGGGTGGTGATGCAGTCAGACTTGCAATCAAGCGCAAATTGCGACTCGTAATTTACACTGGTTGTACATCTGGCCCTAAGTGCCTGCTAGCCCAGTGGATATTTCAACATTTGGAGGGTGGCAACTTCATTCGGGCGATGGAGTAAATTACTCTCTTGCCCTGGCAGAGGACAAGCCATCTGCCAAATATGAAATCAGGCCCATAGATTCCAAAATACAGACTGCCAAAAATGAGACCGTACATTAATATCTCCCTACAGATATTTTCAGTTGTATTCCTAAAACGAGGCAAACTCAAATGCCACATATTTTAGCTCAGCTCAGGGTTAGTTTTTGAAATAATTTTGTTAATTCACATTACTCATAGTCTTCCTATGCTTGCTTCTTGACTGAAATGGCTGCTTTCTCTCTGAAATACTCCGGAAGCCCCTGGCATCCACTGCAGAAGTCTTTCTTAGTTTTCTGAGCCGCTTGTTCCTCCAGGATTTCCCGTCCCCTCTCACCCTATCTCTGGAGAGGAGAAAAACTTGGGGGCAGATTTATGTTAACTGGCGCATCCCCAGGGATGCGCCAGTTAATGTGCGCCACAGTGCGCCACAGCTCCGCCACTCATGGTGCGCCGCATTTACAATGCGGCGCACCATGGGGCAGAAACGGCACAGATGCGTGACGCATCTGTGCCGTAAAGGCGGCGCATTGCTGGAGTTGCGTCGCAAGCGCGACGCAGCTCCAGCAAGGCTCGGGGGTGCCCTATCTGACCAATGCTGCATCAAGACCTATGCCTGCTTCAAGCAGGCGCAGGCTTTTGACGCAGCATTGGCCTGAAAGTGACTGAGTGAAATCTTATAGATTTCACTCAGCCACTTTTGCGAGGCGCACCTGCCCCGGAACGCCCACAAGCGGCGCAGGGCTTTACAACGTGACGCATCTGCCTAGATGCGTCACGTTGTAAATCGTTCGTAGGGATGCGCCACGTTTACGCCGCCTTGCGTGACGCAACAGCGGCGTAAACGTGGCGCAAGGCCTTCATAAATCTGCACCTTGATCTTTCATGCAAATATTGAAATGCATTATAAACGGGGCAGGGAGACAGCCGAGTCAATACAATAATAGAGCTCAGACAAGAAGACTGCATGTAATGCGGATTAATAAAAGTAATCCAAAAATTACCTCCTCATATCCCCATAAGTTCTATATTATTGATATAGTCAGGATATACCAAAGAAATATCAAGATGATGCATGTCCATCCCGAACAACAAACTCAATCCATAATTGATGTAAAACAATCTCTACTACAAAATAACTATGAACCTACAGTCAGAATAACAGGGGTCTTGGACATTGGAGACACGGGGCTCTGGGCTTGGACTGCAGCAGTTTTCTCAGCCATGAACAGGCGCTGCATCATGCTGCACCTCAGTGATGGGTTGGTTTTTCATCCGCACGGCAAGCTTGCTATGGGGAAAATGGTGCTGAAAGGAGCGGCTCCTCTATGGGGCGGAGGAGCGTCGCCCCACTGCTTTATTGCGGTGCGAGGAGCAGAAACATAAAATGGTAAAATTACTTTTTGTGTTTCTGCTTCTCACACTGCGAGAAAGCAGAATGGTTTGGTTGGGGGTGGGCAGGTGGGTGGGTCTGCTCGAGGGCTGGTATGGAGTGGCTTGCCAAATGCTGCAGGCCCTGACTGTTTGGTCGGTCCTCTCGGGCCGACCAAACAAATCATGTGCCCTCTCCCTTTTCTCAATGCAGCCTACATGGAGAAAATGGCCTTCCCAAAGACGCCTGGCTGGTCAACGAACCCACCAATCACAGCGCTGCCATTGCAGCATTCTGATTGGCTTAGGGGAGGGAGGCTCCTGTTACCTGTTCCGCCTGGTACCCAGCCAGGAGCTGAGAAGGCGCGGGCCCCGGGAAGGTATTTTTGTATTAACCCCCACATGACCCCCAACGCGATACTACCCCCATACCCACGAGGCATGCCGGCCATGACTGGTCGCTGATGGGCGAGGTGTGCCTTTTCAGCTCTTCTTGCAGGAAAAGTCACCTCAAAGGGCCCCGGACTAGAATTGGCATGACTTGGCATGTCAGAAAACCCAGCAGAGGAGTTCATTGCCTGCAGGTGAATTGTTTGATGGCCCTGAAATTTCTTAACAGGAGACAAACACAGACAAGCCCATGGAGATTCCTCTCAAGAAGGATACCAATACAAAAGACGAGTCCTTAACTTCTGCAAGACAGAAGCAACAACTGCATGCCAACCCTGCAAAGCAAACGCAGCAAAATGGGCAGTACTCCTCCTGACAGCTTTCCAGCTCTTCCACATGGCAGAGTCTACTCTTGATCAAGAAGTGTTCTAAAAGTCTGGGGTTACAGGTTCAATACTTATACCCCTTTTGGCCTTTGAAGTAGGTATACTTCAAAGGTTAGTCTTTTTAGTGCACAGACGCTGCTTTGGCCCAGGACACACTAAAGGGGGCAGTGACAGCATTGTATGAGGACAGGTACAGCCCTATTAAGGTTTTAGTGACATTTCCTCCCACTGCACTAGCTCAGGAAGGCCCATCAGCCTGGCGATGGGCCATCAGGATATGCAAGGCACACATCAGTTCCCTTTGTGTGACAGTCTAGAGTGAATACACAAATACCCCAACTGTCAGATTTAAACCAGACGTAGAGATTCCACAGGTGGTCAAGCAAGAAAATTCCCAAAAGTGGCATTTTCAAACACAATTTGAAAACCATCTTCTCTAAAATATGTATTTTTAAATTCTGAGCTCAGGAAGCCCAAACTCCAAATCTGTATCTTTTCCCAATTTAAAGTTACACTTGCAAGATGTTGCAAGGCAGCTCCAATTGATAACCTATGGAGAGATAGTCCTTGCAATGGTGAAAAACTAAATTAGCAGTATCTCACTATCAGGATACGTAAAGCACATCCGTACATTTTTCTACCTTTCACATACACTGCCCCCTGTCCATGGGGTTACCTCAGGCCTACCTTAGGGGTGCCTTACGTGAAAAAAGGAAAGGTTTGGGCCTGGCAAGTGAGTAAACTTGGCAGGTTGACATGGTAGTATAAAACTGCACTCACAGACACTGCAGTGGCAGATCAGAGACAAGTTTACAGGGCTACTCATGTGGGTGGCAGAACCAGTGCTGCAGTCCCACTAACAGCATTTAATTTACAAGCCCTGGGCACACACAGCACACTTTACTAGGTACTTGCCAGTTAATCAAATATGCCAATCATGGATAACAATTAATAATCGCAATTTACGCAGGGAACACTGGCACTTTAGCACTGACAAACTGCCCAGAGTTCTAAAACCAGCAAAAATAAAATGCAGCACAAAGTCAAAACCTAGGAGGTCAGAAGCAAAAAGACATGGTAAAAATGTGCCAAAGATGTCAGGTTCAACACATTGCATGCGTCCCAAAGCAAGATATGTAACCCACTGATAAAGGATACCACATTAGGTAGATGAGAATTCATCCTTCTTTATGAGTACATGAATATATGTTAATTCTCTAACAGGTTTGCTATTCCTTGCAGGAGTTCTCTACTTCCTGTTTGTTTAACTCTTTTTAATACAATTATAGAGTTGTCATTTGACACTGCTCAATCACTCTTCAGTGTGTTTGCTAATTATGTAGCACCTGTTCTGATTGTGTGAGAGAATTGTGTAATGTTCTTTCTGCTATGACCTGTCCTCAACCTATTATTTGTGTTAAGGAAGGTAGAGCTGCAGGTGTCAATGTTGTTCTTTATTGTGTTATGAAGGTTGTATTAAACTTCCCACTTCGCAAAAGAAAGAAATGATCCACATTGCCAATGCTTGTTTTAATGCATGAACAAATATCTGAGGAAAGTTTGTTTTTGGCTTTACACGTGAAACAAGCTGTTTTGGAAATGGAGCAGGTGCCATTTTAAAACCGAATTTAAGTGACTCCAAGTCATATATAATATCTCCAAACAAGTTTGGTATTTTAGCCAAGATCAGTTTGCACTCTGGGGCTTTGATCCCATAATTAAACTTTTAAAAGCAAAACTATGAGCCCCAAAATGTAACATGCTGTTGGCTGAAAAGACCAATATAGTGTTGATCTATATCATAGTGCAAAAACACATGAGTAAAGTCCTTAATTTTCAACTCCATTCCAGTTAGGCCCCAAATCCATCTTGGATAATACTCCTCCCAAATTCTCAACTCACTGTTGTATCTGTTAAATTAAAAAATAACATGAATGCTGTTCACCCTTATCATTCGTAAAACGGAGTGAGTGTCAAGTCAGGTTTTCAGGTTTTTCAGGTTTTTAATGTCTTTATTTCGATAATAAAATCATAAAAGACAAATTTGAGAACAAATGCAAAACATTTCAACCACAATACAATAAATTGAGAAAGGAAAGGAAATAGATAAAAAACAAAAAACAAAAAAAAAAACACATTAAACATATTATTATATTACACTAAGATCGCAGTTAAAACTAATTATTAAACCATAGGAATTTATAAAGACATAATTGGACCTGGGCCTAAGGATAAATTCAATTTACACATTTCAAAATACTGAATTAATAAACTCTTACATAATGCAGATAGGGAGAGATCCTTCTAGCCCTTATTGCCCACGCCCAGCCCAAAAATTTAGCCAAGCATACCACAAAAATTTCCGAAGTATTAGTTTTCAAGACCCATATTGCCTCTGAGGACCTTTTACAAGAGAGGCGCTGGAACAGAGGTTTTAACCATGTGATGCGGGGTTCTGAGTACTGCGGGCAGGCAAACAATAGATGACCCTCTGTTTCCTTTTGACCTGGGCACCAACAACAAGAACTTGAGGATGTTTTTCCCCAGGATGATGTAAATGAATTCAATGGTAGGGCACCTACTCGAAACTGATGATATAGTTTCTTGTCCAGTGGTCTGGTGATGATATCCCAATAAGTCTCCCGGGAAGAGTCCTGCTTGAAGTTTAGGAATCTTCCCGTGAGGCTACCAGAACTGGAAGCAGCTACCAGAGATTGACGAGTTGAGGCCCAAAATAATTCTTTGAATTCTTTTTTAGAAGGAAATGTGTTGGTACCTGGGGAAACCCACAGATGATTTAATCCCATATCTTACAAACTCTTTTTCACTGAGTGAAGCCAGGGAATTCTTTCTGAGCCCCCCATCGCCCTCACTTCTGCTAACTCCTTGGCAAATAATGTAAGATCCGGGGAGGTCCACAAACGCCTCCAGAGAGCCACTACTCTGAATTTTGCCATATCGTTAATTGGTGGGCATCCCATATCATGGCAGAGGGGTATCGATGGAGAGGATTGTGGTAACCCTACCAAGTTCCGAAGAAATTTGCACTGAATTCTATAGAGACTTGACAGGTCCATAAATCCCCATAAGTCAGCCCCATAAAGTATAGCTGCGTTTATTTTAGTATCATAAATTTTCATGGCAGGGATAACCCGTTTAGTTATAGATCTCTTCTGCTAACGCAAAAGACAGCCGGTCAATTGAGCAAATTTTAGCTGTTGGGCCGTGATTTGCTCTATCCATGACAAACGGCGGTCCAAAGTGACCCCCAAATAAGTCATGGTTTCAATGTTGTAGATTTGATGTATAACTCCACAGACTGGATGTTGCAGGAACAGCTTTATTGCAGCACAGAACAGGTAAGCCCAATCCTCCCCTGGCCAGAGCTCCAACTGCCAACAGGGCAACGGAGAATTCCAGAACAAAGAACATTACAGAGATCTAGAGTGTTAGCTCAGTAGATGAGCTAAGCACTGTACAACATATCTTCCCCCCTTAACAAGGAAAGAAGCAACATCATACAAAAGATCAAACACAATCAATGTACATAATCATTCAAGTAAGTAGGTGGACGACGAGAACGAGTACACCTCAAACTAGCTTCTGATGAGGAAGAAGAAGAAGTAGTGGGAATAGTTGTAGTAGAGGCAGTTTCAACTGAATAATTATCTTGTGCACTCAAGGAAGTGGAAGCATCACCACTACCCACCTCCCCCCGTACAATTGGTTGAGAAGCGAAAGAGGCGCTACCATCAGAAGTTAACAAGTACCCATTGCATCCCTCAGTACTACCAGGTATTACGCCATCAAAACAGTCATTCTTTCTTTGGTATAGTGCAACTCTCCTATAATTCCAACTTTCCCCATTGGCCAAGACAACAAAATGTGGAAAAACCCTTTTGACTCTAAAGGGACCTCTAAACTTGCTAAGACCCTTGGCACATCTCCCTGGCTTTACCTTGACCAGATCGCCTACAGATATAGGTAAAGAAGCACTGCCCTGGGATAAGGACACCTCACTTGCAGAGCCCCTTAACCATGCAGGAGTCAATCTTGACACTGGCGTACGACCTCGCATTAGCTCAAAAGGGGATTTTTCTCCATACTTATGGGGCGTTGACCGGTAGGCCCAAACAAGTTCTTGTACCCGTTCATGGGAAAAACAACCACCTTCAACAAACATTTGAATCACCCCTTTTACAAGACGGTTTACTCTCTCGCAAAGGCCATTTCCTTGCGGATTGTACAAACTCGTCCTCTGATGTTTGATGCCACATTCACGTACAAACTGAGTCATTTTTGAAGAAGTCAGTTGTGTGCCATTATCCGTAATAAGAACAGAAGGGTATCCTTCATTCAAAAACACTCCTTTAAGGAAGCTAATGGTAGTATCAGTGTTTATCTCTCTCACAAACTGTACACAAAGCCACTTCGAATAACAGTCTATTACAACAATAGCGTAACGTTGATTTAATGGCAATTCACTCATGGGACCTATAAAGTCCAAACACACACTGTGCCATGGTATATTTTCAAAACTAATTTTCTGTGTAGACTGAGACCCCAACACTTTCAGACGTTTCTCCCCTTCCTTGCAGAAATTACACCTTAAAACACAATCTACTGCATCACAATCGACAGAGGGCCACCAAAAATGTTCCTTAACTCGACGTTGCGTGAGACTTTGGCCCAAATGTCCCTCATGGGCTAAGTTTAGGATCCTACACCTTAAAGAACTAGGTGGAATATAACGGTCACCTCTCATCAAAACATGCTCCCCTTCTAAGGAGAGTTCGTCTAAGACTTTTAAAAACGGTCTGACTTGAGGTTCTACAGTACTCTCTCTTCTTGCTCCTTTTGACACAAGATTTATGACAGCTTTTAAAACCTGATCATCTTCCATACCTTTTGACCATTCACTACAAGAAAAAGAACCACCACCTACACTCATAACATCATCCATTACAGCAACTGCTACATCATCCAATACATCTTCAACTGAATCTTCACCACTAGAAGATCGCACAGGAAGTCGTGACAGGCAATCCGCTTGGATGTTTTTCCATCCATGAACAAACTCAATTTCACATTGGTAATCTTGTAGGCGAGAGGCTAACCTTGCTAAACGTGGAGACCCCTTTCCAGCACCTCCCGGAGCCAACACGTTTAAGAGAGGTTTATGATCCGTGCGAAGGATAAATTTGTAACCCCACAGATAGGTCCTAAAATAACTCGTGCCCCAAGCAGCAGCAAGAGCCTCACGTTCTATAACCGAGTAATTCGACTCTGAGACAGATAATGGCCTAGAGGCAAACGCTATGGTCTTTTCCACTCCACCATGTTTTTGTAAAAGAACTGCACCAAGACCTACAATACTAGCATCTACCATCAAAATAGAGGACCGAGCAGTGTCAAACGGTGTAAGGACATTGGCAGACTTTAGCTCTTTTTTTATCATATCGAAGCAAGACTCGTGCTCAACAGTCCAATTGAACTTAACACCCTTCTTCAACAAACTCCTCAAAGGAGCAGTCTTTGAGGAAAAATCCTTCACAAATTTCGAGTAAAACTCGATCAGACCCATGAATGATCGAAGTTGATCTTTATCAACTGGAGAAGGAGCTTGTTCAATGGCCTCTAACAAATTCTTTTTTGGTTTAATCCCCTCTTCGGATAGGCAAAAACCCAAGTACTCTATTTCTTTCAAAAGGAATGCACACTTCTCTTTTCTCAATGTCAGACCAGCAACATCCACTCTTTGTAACACATTCCACAAAATCTCATTGTGTTCTTCTAGTGAATTTCCATATATCAAGATATCATCCTGAAAGTAAAGGACTTTATTTAACCCTTTAAACACTTCAGAAACAAGTCTCTGGAATACACTAGCGGCAGAGACAAGTCCGAAGGGCAATCTCGTGAATTGGAATGTCCCCTCACTAGTGATGAATGCGGTAAGATGTTTGGAGCTGTCATCTAAGCAAATTTGATGATAAGCATGCTTTAGATCCAGTTTACTAAAGAACTTGGCCCCTTTAAGTGTCGAAACTAGCTCATTAATGTTTGGTAGGGGAAATACATCCGCAACCACACATCTATTGAGTGAGCGTAAGTCCACACAGAACCTAATTTTATTGTCCGGTTTCTGGGAAATCACTACAGGGGAAACCCAGGGAGATGCTTCAATTGGTTCGATAATACCACCTTGAAGCATTTCTTCTAAAGTGGACTTAACTTCTTTACGTAGGGCAAAAGGGACTTTCCTCACTTTATGTTGGACAGGACAACTACCCTCCTTGAGTATTATGCGATGAGAATATCCTATAAGTTCCCCCAATTGGTCTCTGAACACATTTTTAAATTCGTCTAGTATCTCACCAATAGAAGACTTATCAACTATAGACACAGGATCATCAGACCTGGGATCTACTACAATGTGTAGGTCAAATTGGTGGTGACGACCTAATATGGCCGGTCCTACAGTCGATATGTAAACCTTTCCAGGCACCGATCTATTCTTGAATTCAATTTTTGACTCGAAATATCCCAATAGATCAATTTTCTCGCCTTGATATCCAGACGGAAAAATATCACACTCTTTCAATGCTCTCTCGCCCCACACACTCTTCATTAAGGATAGTGGGATGATGGTCCACTTTGAACCTGTGTCCACCATGAGGTTCACTACCCTCTCATCAATTTTGAACTCAGCTTTAAAAGGATTCTCTCTTCGATCTTTGCATGAACATACAGTGTCAGACAATTCAACCTGTTCCAGGTTAACCCCACTCATTTTTACGTTACTACGTACAATGTTATTCCTGGTTAAAACCATGAACTTGGTTTTACCCACGTTTATCTGGAGATCATTCTTCGCACAAAACTCCTCAAAACAGTTCAGGGCCCGCTGTAGGCCTATCCGTGTCTTGGATAGGAGTAAGGTGTCATCAGCGAAGATGAGCATGGGGAATTTAGTACCTGCCAGAGATGGGGCATCGGTGTGAGTGGCCGAATTTGTTTTTACTACCTGGTCTATAGAGAGTGTCAAGTCATTCTGATAGTGATAGTCTGATATAATACCTGATGAGACACCCAGGGCCATATTTACAAGTAGTTAACGCCACCAGAATGTCACTTTTTTTGATGTTCTGGAGGCTTTAACTTCTTCGCCTTATTTACAGGGCTGCGTTAAGCCCCTTAACATGTCTTAACATCGGCTTGTAAATAATGCCCCTATTCACGCAGTACTTAGCTTGAAAGGGGCATGCAATGTGCACTGCTACACCCATTGTTTTTTGATGCTCCCTCATATTTAAAAGGTATGGGGCAGTGCCAAAAATATTGCCAGGGAATACCTGGTCTTAAGCAGGCGATACAAGGTGAATGTTTTATTTCTCCTCATATTTTGGTCTTTCTCTGTGTGCTGCATTGTGCAGCACACATAGAAACAGCAAATTGTCTGGGACACCCTCCTGGACAAAAAGAGTCACCCCTGGGGTCCAGGGCCCCTTCCTCCATTGCGAGCAGTGCAACGGTGCTCACCCCTCCTTTTACTCTTGTGCAGCACAGGGGGTCAGGGAAACATGGAAACACACCTGGGGATGGGGTCCCCGGGCCGGTGGAAGAAATGGTGGAGAGGGACTTAAGCACCCCCTCACCCTGAGAATAAGCAAACAGTTGCTTTGCACTGACCCTCATGCCCTGACACACCCTGGGGGTATTTACCGACTGAACAGTGGAGCACCAAGCGATCTGAAGCAGGAAACAGTCAGAAGTGGCCACACTTTAAAATGCAATAACTCAGACTCATTTTAATCCTAGGGAAAGCTCTATCCACCGGGGGCAGTTGTCACAACCCTCCTCACCTCCAAAGTCATGCAGTCCTCAAAGAGCTGATCCTGCTAGCTCCCTGCACCAGCTCTCCTCTTGATATTTGTTTCTGGGCACAGAAAAGTCCAGGGCTGTCACTCAACTGGTCCTCATTGGCCCTTGGGGAGACCCATTAGTCATGGTGTCAACTGGGCAAAGTCTTTGGCCCTAATTGGGGGTCAGGGGTACCTCCTTCCAGTTCTCCATGGAGGTCCTAGGATCCAGCAGTGAGAAATCCACAGGTATGAGAGTCTATCCCTTGTGCAGGAGTTTTTAAAGGGTAGAGCAAGGTTCCAAACATCAGGCACCCCTGGCCAATCATAGGATGCCATGCCACCTCTCCACCCCTGTCCCAAACATTCCTGCACAGCACGATGAGACAGTCAAAAATGACATCACCCAGGAGCCACTGGTCACAGCAACTCCTGGAGTCTCAGCTGTACCCCTCACTAACATCATGCCAGGGACTTGCCCACTAGAATGTCAAAGAGAACCACAACTGTGGGTTGGCTCCAGTTGTCTGGGCACCCTCCTTTGTTCAGTGGGCTTGGGCAGGCTCATCCCTGGTACAGAGCGACAGCTCAGTGATTGATGCAGATCATTCCGCCCCACTCCTTTCCACCTCAGGGGCTGGGAGAAGTACTGCTAATTGCTCCTTTTGTGTGGGGCGGCTATTGTTCCTGCTGCTGGAGAGAATGTAATTAACTGAGCATAGCAGGATGACACAAGGCCTGGGCTCTGGTCCTGAGCTGGGGCAGGAAAAATTACAATTCTGGATGACCCATAAGATTCAATTCAATTTGGATTTGTAGAGTGTGGCTAATCACCTGTGAGGGTATTCAGTTGCTAGGTTCTTGCTGGCGTCATTCAGAGAGCCAGGTCTTGAGTCCCTTTCTGAATTCCAAGAGTGAGGGAACTGTCTGCAGGTGGAGGTGAAGGTTGTTCCAGAGCTTGGCAGAGAGATGGGAAAAGGATTGTCTTCCACTGTAGCTTTGGCGGGTATGGGGTGTGTGCAAGGATGAGGGAGGCGGAGTGCAGGTGTCTGGAGGGTTTGTGAAGGTTCAGGCAGTGGTTGATGTATGCTGGTCCTTGGTTGTGGAGGGCTTTGTAGGTGTGTCAACATCTTCAATTGGCCTCTTTTCTGGATGGGGAAGCAGTGGAGGTTCCTGAGGTGGGGAGTGATGTGGGTTCATCTGGCTAGGTCAAGGCTGAGTCTGGCAGCTGAGTTCTGTATCGTCTTTAGTCTCTTCAGAAGTTGTGTGGTGATTCCTGCGTAGAGTGCATTTCGGTAGTCTAGACAGCTTGTGACTAGGGCTTGAGTAACATTTTTCCTGGTTTCAGCAGGGATCCATTTAAAACATTTTCGGAGCATGCAGAATGTGTGGAAGGAGGTGGAGCAGACTGCATTGATCTGGTGCTTCATGGTGAGGTTACTGTCCAGGATGATGCCAAAGCTGCATGCGTTGTCTGTGGGTCTGAGTTTGGAGGGCCACTGTAGTACTTAAAATTCTGGACCTGTGTTATAAACATCGTCGTATCATGACGATTTTGATATCAGCAGACCGAAAATGGCCAGTATACTATGCACAAGCATTTTCGTCATATTCGAGGGACGATTTCACCCTGAAATCGTCATTTTCGTCCTGAACCCTTGGGTTCCATTTTGTGAACGGCAGCCATTTTGTGATTGCCCTCACATAGGCCGGTGACTAAGGCCAAAAGGACACGTACACCTTCGCTGACTCCTGCACGACCTGGGCAAGCTGGCTCCACTGCCCAAGGCCAAAACCTGTTCGGTCAGTTCCTCTCCCAGTGGCCGGGCGAGATAGTATCAAGGCACAACATGCCATAAACCTTTCACCACACACAAACCCTTCCTAATCTTACACACACCTGCCCCTGTTTCCTTCTTTATGACCTGCTTTACGAGGAGGAGGCGCCCGTTTTATTGGGGTTTCGTTGATATCTGATGAAAATACTGGGCCTTGCCGGGTAATTGATTGTGGGCTGGACAAACTGAAACATGGGCTTGTCATCATGACTCTGCTTTTTCTTTGTAGTGAAAATATGTGAATGATCAACTGTAAAACAAAGAATGTTTGCCTGAAGCATAATATTTTGTATAAAAAGAGAATGCTGGCTTTGTAAATTTGAGCAGTCTCCTGAGAATATACACCGTGTTGTACTTCTAGGACGCCTGTTACTTGGTTGCAGCCAATAAACTCGATCTTTGACTTCACCTAGAAGACTCTGTGTTTCTGTAGTCTGGAACCGGAAGGACCCGAAGTCTTAGGGTGTTGTCCCTGGCACCGCTGGGTTACCGGTTAAGTACCGGTTCTGAAAAACCCAGTACTTCAATTGGCGCCCAACGTGGGGCGATATCAGCGGTACCGGTCCAAGCCAGAGGTTCGTGAGGAGCTTCGTGTGAAAATTCTGGAGGAAGGCCGCCACTTCATCGACCCCTGCATGTCGACGTGGTCCGAAAGTCTTTGCTGCGAGGTTCCCCGCTTCCCGACGGCTACGAAGGTCTGCTGCCCTGACTATCGCCCTGTTTTGGACCCTTGATGATTGGTAGAGCGAAACGATAGACGAGTCTTCTGGTGACGTCATCGATACCTCAGTTACGTATAAGTGGAGCGTCTCCCAGTTCTTAGTTTGGGTATCCCCTTGGGATCTTTGATTTGGAACTTGCAAGTACCAAAGCCGAGGGACTTGTGTATTCACGAGGCTATCGTATTCGATAATCCTTTGAAGTTTGAAGCTAGACTAAAGAGCGAAGATGCCTGGTCTTAGCAGACTTGGAAATTTGTTTTGTCTTGGTTGTAATAGGGATTCCCGATTGGAGGACTCGTGTCCGGTTCCTCCGATTGGAACTCCAACATATGAACTATATGTGAAACATGGAGTAGGCCCCATCACATATAATGAAGTATGGATCAAATACACCAGAAAGGATGGTGTTTTAAAATGGCCCCAATATGGTAGCTTTGACACGGAGGTTTTAGATAATCTCGAGGTGAAACTTTTTAAGAAGAAAGCCCGGCCGATGATGTTTGACTCTTTCCGCCTATGGCGAAAGGAAGCCAAACAGAAAGAAATTAAATTAGCTAAAAAGAATAAAAGAGAAAAGGGTATTTCGATAATGCAAGCTGCTATGCAATATAAAGATGACGAGGAAGAACAAGCGAGTGAACAGTTGCACAGGCAACGTAAAGTGGTAACCGATAAATGTTATCCAGTTTTGCCACCTCTCCAGCAGGATGCAGCAAAAGAACTTGAGAAAGATCCTTTAATGTCTCACTTATTGAGTTCTCCACCCCCCTATGCGCAGAGTGCTACTGCACCTCCGCAGCCTTTAGTTCTGCAACCTCCGGTTGTTGTGCCCCAAGTTCTTCCACACCAACCAGCTGCTCTTCAGTTGGCTCCTACTCTTCCGGTGCAGCCTCCTCAAGGGCCACCGACTTTGACATCTGCTCTGCCTTTACTTCCTACAACTTTGACCACTATATCGACTACCACTCCTGGCATTCCTCCTGACACTGCCTCTGCATCTGCCTTGCCTCACTCTGCTTTTCCGCCTGTCCTTTCATCGGCTTCTCCCTCTGTTCGCCAGAGAATGACTAGCACTGTTGCTAGCCTTCTATATCCTCTCTTTGGAGCAACAGGTGTATCTCCTGTCTCAGAACATAAACAGTTACGTAGCCAACTGCCTGATTCTAGGGAGAAGGAAACATTGAAATATTTGGCACATAAATGGGTTACTGACCCGATGAGATATGAGCTAGAGTCTGTTATGGATGTTTTCCATCAGTGGGAAGCACCGAAACAGAGATACGTTTTTGAGAAAATGTGTACTTTTCTTTGTGAGGATTTAGAGGAAAATGATTTAGAGCCTAATCCGCCTGAGTTGTGTCGTGTCCGGTTCGATTTTGCAAAAGGCACGATTGTGGGTTCCGATGTTGAGAGAGCAGTTGCGACATTGTTATCATTCAGGAGTGAGGGTGTTTCTCGGTCGTTGTTTGAGTCTGATTCCTCTGTTAAAAAGAAGGTAAGACAGTCTCCAATGAGAGAAGTTCCTCCGGTATGGAAGGAAGCAGTGCAGGCTGATGCGGGTCGTAATATTGACGCTGTTCCGCCACACTTTCAGCGTGTCTGGGTACATGTTCCATGGAAGCGAGCTGAAGTTTTGGCCCTTAAACAGACATTGCCTGATCCCCGCAAAAATCCTGCAGGGTATTACAAGGAATTGTCACAGACTGCAGGCTCTTGCATTATGAATTTAGCGGATATAGACATGCTGTTTGGAAATGTTGTTCCACAGCCTTTATGGGGAAAGATTCGTCATGTTGATTATGATCAGGAGTTAGGTGATACATGGGTTAATATTGCTGCTGCCGATGGCAGACAAGTTGGTGGTGCTAAACCCGAACCTTTAGTGGCAGACCTCCCTGGTAGGATAATTACTTACATGAAGACTTTGATGCCTGCTATGAGGGTGAATTGGGACAAGTTGCCTGCGTGTAAGCAGAAGAAAGATGAAACAGTGTCTGATTTCTTCACTAGGTTCGAAGAAACGTTTATCGACCACAGTGGTCAAGATATGAGTACAGAAGGTGGTCAACGGTTGTTCGTTGACAAGTTCGTGCATAATTTGCTTCCTGAGTTATGTAAAAAGTTAAAAGATTCAGAGAGTTTGTGGGCCGTTTCCTCTTCAGCACAGATATTGGCTACTGCCCAGTATTACGAAAATCGAGATAAAGATGAGAAAGATAGAGCAGACAAGTAAACGAAAGAATTAAAAACAAAGGTTCTTTTACAGCAGGCGTACCCGCCTCATGGTGGTCAGAGTAACTATCAGCAGCCTCAGCAGTTTCAGAGAAACACGCAAAGGACCGAATATCCTCAGCAACGCTTTCCTGTAGGCCCTAATCAGTGTGCATATTGTAAAGAGGAGGGCCATTTTAAAAGTAGTTGCCCTGCTCTGCTACAGCGTATGAATGGTGTTTCAAGCGCAAGAGGTCGAGGTACTCCACAAGCGCCTAGAGGTAGAGGACGTGGAAATTTCCCCCAGAACGGGCGATCTTTTCCGCCACAGAACTCAATGAATAGTTTTGATCAGCAGAATAATGCGTCTGGTAGGACGCCTCAATACTATGCTGATGACTACTATGCAGAAGATGAGAATATGGAAGGTAATGATTGCTAGGACAGCCATAGACAAAGAGAGGGAGTTGTTTCAGTTCCAGTAGATCAGAGTGGACCCTACGTTGAGGTGATTACATCAGGTGTGTCAGAGCCTTTTCTGTTGGATACTGGTGCTACAAAGAGTTCTATTATGCACTCTAAACTCCCTGGCGCACCTTTGTCTGGAGAAATGAATGTCTCAGTAGGTTTTTCTGGCGCCCCGGTTAGAAACCCAGTTTCTAGTCCTATGTCCCTTTCTGTTGGACCATGCGAATTCGAAGCACCCCTTATTCTAACGACAGGTTGTGGTGAAAACTTGTTGGGATTGGACTTGTTGAAAAGATTGTATGCGACGTTGTATTGTTCTCCTTCGGGAGTACAACTTACACTGGGTAAGAAAGTGATTTCTCCAATGTATTTGTCAAAGGACAAACTTCCAACAGAATTGTCATTTCTTCCTGATACTCTTTGGGCTACTGGTCCTAATGATGTAGGTCTTTTGGAAATACCGCCATATGTTGTGACATTGAAAGCCAATGTTAAAATGCCACGAATTCCCCAATATAGAATCTCTAGTGAAGGTGAAAAAGCGTTGCTAGCGATCATTTATGATTTGATTGAAAAAGATGTAATTGAAGAGACAAGAGGCAACGTTTGCAATAGTCCTGTTCTGCCTGTTTTGAAGCGTACCGATCCTTCTCAGCCACCCGTTTACAGATTTGTGATTGATCTTAGAGAAGTGAACAAAATCGTTGTGCCACAATATCCAGTAGTCCCTTGTGAGAAGTTGGCCTGGTAGGGGATGTTTCCAATTCTGGAACCACCTGCTACCTGACCAAACAATCCCTTATGGTGTCTGGTTGTAAGTCAACCTTATTAGACAAGCTATCCTAGCGGTAGCATGGACTAAGCAGCCTAAAGGCTTAACTTAAGAGGTCGTGTTAAGCGAGCTGTTTTACCACATACAACCCTGTAATACCAAATGAAAGGACACCACACAAGTATATATTAAAAATATATGTATTTATTACTAAAAACAATCCCCAGTATTCTTTATGAATAAAGGGGCACAAGCGTTAAATCAAAAGCACTGTTTAAACATACAAAGTTGCACAATTATGGATGAGGGCGGGTGGCCACTCAAACCATATACTAAACAAGTGGTATAAGAGAGGCCACTCGAACAGTGGTTAGGCCTAGGGCCTAGGGAATCGCTGGGAGCAGTCAGGACAAGCAATTCTGAAGTCGGGAATGGCCCTCGGGATTCGGGAGATGTGCGGAAAGCGCACGCATGCACCAATGTTAACCAATGGTGCGTAAAAGTTGTAAAGTTAAAGTTAAAGGACACTTCCGCTGAACCTAGAGGAACAAAACTTAACACACAGACCCTAGAGGTGTGCACCAGTGTGGGAACACCGGCGGAGCAAAGTTACCTCACCCACAGGAAGTGGGTGCACAGGGTCGAAGAGGCGTCGGGTTTTGACACGCAGGTTCTTGGCGCTTGAAGCTGAAGACGCTGCAGGCGATGTGAAGGAGAAGTGTCCGGTGGATCCAAGGGTGGATCTGAAGGGGTGAAGACCTGAAAGCAGAGGGGACAGTGTTCAAAGTCACTGGCCAGTGACCACCGTGGAACCAGATTGGAACCAGGCAAAGTCGGGTGCAAACAGGTGATGAGGGGTTGCTTCTCTCTGCAGCCACGTGGACACGAAGAGGTCAAGGACGTCCAGGAGTCGATCACGAGCTGTCCCTTGAAGGCTCTAGCTGATGGCGGTGTCGGCAACTCGATTGAAGCAAACAAGCCTTGGCTAATGCAAGCCACGGGGAAAGTGAAAAAGGCTTATTACTCGGACCAGCAAGGTCAGAGCGGGTACTCCTTTCTACAGGAGCGAGGGCAAATCTGGAGCAACCAGACCCACAGTGTAAATCTTAGGTTTCGTCGCCAAGATGGCCGCTGACCACGTGACAAGCGGCCGGGATGGCGAGTCGAGTGGCACAAAGCAAAAGGGCCCCACGCAGATCGTGGAGATGCTGGTGGGCTGATCTTTGGAGCAAATACTGCTCGATTGTGGGGCTTCTCAAACCCCAAAGCACAGAGTCGAGGGTGCCTCGGGTGCTGCGCAGTCAGCGTCTCGGGGGTCTTTCAAGATGTCCGCTCCCACGTCTCTCGGTGCCTCCACGGGTCCCTTCTTTGCAGGGACTGTGGATCGGGCTAGGAGAAGTCTGGGAAGCTGGGTCTTGTCAGGCTCTGCACTCGGGCTCCGGCGGGAGGCGGTGGCAAAGCAGACGTTGAGGTGCTGGGTGGTGCCTGTGTTCACAGGGTGGCCCCTCCTAGGCCACAAGGGAGATGCTCTTCAGTCTTCTGTTCATCAGAATGTCGAAGTCCAGTCGTCTTCTTAGTTTAAAGGTGATTTCAGGATGATCTGCTGTGCTAGGGCACTGCTCCCACTCTTATTCCAATCTGAGGGGTGGATCTCCGGCTAGGTCCCTCCCTATGGGTGGGACCAGGAAGGGGGGTGGTTACACCCCCTTTCCTTTGTCCAGGTCTCACTGGAGCTGGGGCTGGGCTGCCCCAGAACCGGTTTGACCGGATTATGCAAGGGGAAGCCTTGTGCTCCCCAGGCACTGTCTGGTTTCTTTCAAACCTCCCTGCTACAATCCACTATCTCCTGTCTGGAGGGTGGTGACACCCTCCTGTGACAGGAAACCCTTTGTCCAGGCCCCATCTGCTGAGTTTCGGTCAACTGCAGGGGTCCAGACATTTGTCTGTGGCAGAGGCATCCATTTTGTGGATCTTAAGGTCTTTGGAGAAATCAACCGCATTTAAGCAAAGTAACATGTCTTACCCCTCTAGAGGGGTGGAATGCTATCCCCGTCGCCAGAACTGGCGAGGGGATAGTATTCCAAATCGTATGACACCTTACACGACATGTTTTGATAAAGCCAAACCAAAGTTGCTATATAACCGCGAGGATTATAAGGCACTTAAGAGTATATGGTATGGCATTATCCTGAAACAGCTTAGGGAGTTGTTCCCGACAGCTGCAGACAGGCTCAGCTCATGCTAGAGCTCCATCTCACATGAAACCACGCACTCTGCCTCCAGGATTGATGAGGCCTTCCATAGGAGTGGCTCACAGGTTAATATGTGTCCAGATATAGGTTTAGATATAGGTATACTACATCTAAGCAAGGGGTGATTACACCACCTTACCCCAGCTGAGTGATCAGCCAGTTGTGTCAATTTAAGAACCAGCCAGGGGTGGCAAAAGATATGCTGCAGCCCCTGGTAGGCCTTGGTGGCCCCTATGCCCTGGGCACCTATAGTGCATTATACAGGGGCTGACAAGGAGTCCATTTCCAATTGTGGTATGTACCTAGGGTACATGGAGTCCATTTTACAGAGAGAGCAGATGGCCTGGGGCCCTGATTAGCAGGGAACCAGGTCAACTAAGTCAAAAAACCAGCTAAACACAGGCAAAAAATCTGGGGTAACCATAGTCAGGTAGCCACCTTCCTACATAACCCCCCCCCCCCAAACGAAAGGAGATAAGGCTATCCTTGGCCAGGTAAGCCTATATTGCCTGAGTGGCCATATAAGGAAGTACCTGCACTAGCATGGGTATCCCCTGTCTCATGGTCCACTAAGCAGTCCCTCACCCTTTGGGTATTAGAGGGTCTCCACCATAGGGAATCACTACCTTGGGTGTGTTTATGCAAAGTTAAAGGCTGGTTTGGATATGGAGTATTGAAGTGAGGCTCTACTAAGTCAGGGCTTGGCTTCCTCCAATTATCTTCCACCATGTGTGCCTTTCTTTCTTTAACTGAGTTGCACTGTGCTCTCAGGGTCAACCTCTGGCTACCTAAAGCTGGAGGCTGGGTCCCTCTGTTTGGCTTGCTGGAGGGACAGTTCAGGTTTGGGCCCTTTGGGTCCCAGGTTTGGCTGTGCCCAACAGAATCCACCTGTGGGAGGTCCCTAACTGTTTTTAAGGGGGCTCCCTTAGGAGTTTTTAAAGTTTTCACCTTACTAGGGCTACTAGTTTTGGTGCACCTAATCTTTTGATGGGGGTGCTTTATTTGACAGGGGGCCCTCTGGGTCTCACTGTCCTTCTTGTCCTCTGCAGCCCTGGGCTGGCTAAGGCAAGGGAGAGAGGGGCAGGTTACCTGCTCCAGACTGGGTCCCACCTGAGAAGGGTCCACCGCCATCAGAGGCTCTGTCAGGCCAGGCCTAACAACCTCTGGGGCAGTTCCTTCATCAGGGGTAAGATCAGTTCCCTGAGGAGGCTGATCCTGTCCTAAAGTCTGGTGAGGGGGAGATTTCTCTTCCTCCTCCATGCTCTCAGTTTGTGTGGAGTTATCCATCATTTCAGGCTTCACAACACACATATCAGTTTGAGTTTGGGCTGTGGCCATCACAGCCCCACCAACCTTTTCAGGAGGAGACTCAGTTTGGGTTTCTGCTGTTATCATAACAGCTTTGCTATTCTGTTCAGGAAGAGCTTTTGCTAAAGATGGGGCAGAGAGTTTCTCAGCCCTACCAACCTTTTCAGGAAGGACATCTTGAATTGGGGCTGTAGCCATTACAGCCCCACTAACCTTTCCATTGGAATTCACCATTCTAGAATGGGTTTCCTGTTCAACCTCAGCCCAGGCTGAGATTTCCAAATCATTACCAAGTAGGCAGTCTACAGGCAAGTTTGGTGACACTGCCACTCTCTTTGGGCCAATGACACCTCCCCAGCTGAGACTTACTACTGCCATGGGATGATTTGTTTGGATTCCATCAATGTTTGTAACCTGGTATGTGGCACCAGGTAAAAGTTGCTTAGAGGGGACTATGCCATCAGCCACCATGGTGATGCTAGCCCCTGTGTCTCTAAAAGCTTCAACTTTCAAACCATTGATGATGGGTTCTTGTCTATACTTGCTCAGAGTATTTGGGCAAGCAGAGAAGTTGGCAAACCCCATGCCAGTCTCATAAACAAGATCATTGGGTGATGGGGACCTGGATAGGCCAGGGTCCACCTGAGCTCCAACAGTAAACCCACCCAGATTCCTAGGTGTGCTTCCACTTCCTGGGGGATTACTGCTGACAGTAACAGGAGGTGTTGAAGCTGGCTTTGGAGGTATATTTTCTTTATTGTTATTCTTGGGACAACAGTTGTCTGTTTTGTAATGCCCAACCTGTTTACAGGCATAACAATAAGGCTTTTTCTCTGTTGAAGAAGTGTCTTGGGACCCACCCCCATTCTTGGAGTTTTGGGGCCCTGGGGAAGTCTTTTCTTTATTTTTATCCCCACCCTTATCTTGAGGCTTGGTAGACTCCTTCTTCTGGTTACTGTCCTGATTCTTAGGCCTAATCCTGGTTCTGACCCATTTGTCTGCCTTCTTTCCCAATTCTTGGGGAGAGGTCAGATCAGAGTCCACCAGGTGCTGGTGTAAGAGCTGGTTCTGACAATTACTTAGGATCTGCTCCCTCATAATCAAATTATACAATCCTGTAAAGTCATGTACTTTGCTGCCATGTAGCCAACCCTCCAGAGCCTTAGTTGCACAATCAACAAAATCAGTCCAGTCCTGAGTCTGTGTCTTCTGGGTGTCTCTGAACTTCAACCTGTACTGTTCAGTGGTTAAGCCAAACCCATCTATCAGAACACTCTTCAGGACTTTGTAATTGTTTGCATCCTCATGTCTGACAGTGAGGAGCTTATCTCTCCCTTTCTCTGAAAAGGAGTACCATAAGATTGCTGCCCACTGTTCCTCAGGAACCTGCTGTACCATGCAGGCTCTCTCAAGAGCAGTTATCCACTTGTGGATGTCATCCCCTTCCTTGTAGGGGGGCACAATCTTTGTCAGGTTTCTACTATCATAGGACCTGGGTTTCTCTTTTGGAATATTGCTGCCACCAGTGGCATCTAAGCCACACAATTTCTGCTCTCTTGCCAAGGCAAGTTTAGCTTGGGCCAAGGCTACCTCCTCCCTCTCTATCTGGAGTTTGACAGCCCTCATTCTGGCCCTATGCTCTAGCTTTTGAGAAGCACTCATGCCTCTCTGTGATTCTCTGGAGGCACTAGAAACATGAGAGTCCCCTGAGGGAGATCTCACTCTTCTGTTGCCTGGGAGAATAACATGTTGGGTTCTGGGGAGGTGCTGGCCCTCTCCATTCCCCAGTAGGTCCAAGTTGGCCTGGCTAAGCCTGGCAACTGGAACCTGGCTACCCTGATCCTGAACTTCTAAGTCCTCAACATCTGAGTCCTCATCCAAGTCATCATCATCCTCCTCTTCAGGGGGATCAACTACAGGGGGGTTCCCTCCATTTCCTGTGTCTAGGGAAGCTGCTTTAGCCTTCTCTAAGTCATCCTGTTCTAGGATTTCTACCAGGATTAGGCAGGTGGGGCTTCTGCCCCTTTTTAACCCTCTTGCTTTGCACAAGGCAATCAAGTCTCTGCGGGTTAATTTGTCATATCCAAAAGTTGCCTGGGTAAGGTCAACTGTCACAGGAGTAGACCCTGAGGCTTTTCCTGTGTCAGACATGGTTACTAGTGAGGTGTAAGTGGTGCACTTACCTACACTAAGTGTTTTCCTACTGGACCTTGCTAGTGAGTTGTAGTCAGGGGTGTGCTACTCCCTTCAACCTACAACTACTAAGTTCAGTAGAACTTAATATGCTAAGCTTTTGATTTTATATGTACCTAGAGGTACTTGATGTGATCTTTCAATTTGATATAAAGATTGCAATGGTAAAACAACAGCAAGCTCAAATCCGCACCGCTGCTCACCAATGTGAGAAGTTGGCCTGGTAGGGGATGTTTCCAATTCTGGAACCACCTGCTACCTGACCAAACAATCCCTTATGGTGTCTGGTTGTAAGTCAACCTTATTAGACAAGCTATCCTAGGGGTAGCATGGACTAAGCAGCCTAAAGGCTTAACTTAAGAGGTCGTGTTAAGCGAGCTGTTTTACCACATACAACCCTGTAATACCAAATGAAAGGACACCACACAAGTATATATTAAAAATATATGTATTTATTACTAAAAACAATCCCCAGTATTCTTTATGAATAAAGGGGCACAAGCGTTAAATCAAAAGCACTGTTTAAACATACAAAGTTGCACAATTATGGATGAGGGCGGGTGGCCACTCAAACCATATACTAAACAAGTGGTATAAGAGAGGCCACTCGAACAGTGGTTAGGCCTAGGGCCTAGGGAATCGCTGGGAGCAGTCAGGACAAGCAATTCTGAAGTCGGGAATGGCCCTCGGGATTCGGGAGATGTGCGGAAAGCGCACGCATGCACCAATGTTAACCAATGGTGCGTAAAAGTTGTAAAGTTAAAGTTAAAGGACACTTCCGCTGAACCTAGAGGAACAAAACTTAACACACAGACCCTAGAGGTGTGCACCAGTGTGGGAACACCGGCGGAGCAAAGTTACCTCACCCACAGGAAGTGGGTGCACAGGGTCGAAGAGGCGTCGGGTTTTGACACGCAGGTTCTTGGCGCTTGAAGCTGAAGACGCTGCAGGCGATGTGAAGGAGAAGTGTCCGGTGGATCCAAGGGTGGATCTGAAGGGGTGAAGACCTGAAAGCAGAGGGGACAGTGTTCAAAGTCACTGGCCAGTGACCACCGTGGAACCAGATTGGAACCAGGCAAAGTCGGGTGCAAACAGGTGATGAGGGGTTGCTTCTCTCTGCAGCCACGTGGACACGAAGAGGTCAAGGACGTCCAGGAGTCGATCACGAGCTGTCCCTTGAAGGCTCTAGCTGATGGCGGTGTCGGCAACTCGATTGAAGCAAACAAGCCTTGGCTAATGCAAGCCACGGGGAAAGTGAAAAAGGCTTATTACTCGGACCAGCAAGGTCAGAGCGGGTACTCCTTTCTACAGGAGCGAGGGCAGATCTGGAGCAACCAGACCCACAGTGTAAATCTTAGGTTTCGTCGCCAAGATGGCCGCTGACCACGTGACAAGCGGCCAGGATGGCGAGTCGAGTGGCACAAAGCAAAAGGGCCCCACGCAGATCGTGGAGATGCTGGAGGGCTGATCTTTGGTGCAAATACTGCTCGATTGTGGGGCTTCTCAAACCCCAAAGCACAGAGTCGAGGGTGCCTCGGGTGCTGCGCAGTCAGCGTCTCGGGGGTCTTTCAAGATGTCCGCTCCCACGTCTCTCGGTGCCTCCACGGGTCCCTTCTTTGCAGGGACTGTGGATCGGGCTGGGAGAAGTCTGGGAAGCTGGGTCTTGTCAGGCTCTGCACTCGGGCTCCGGCGGGAGGCAGCGGCAAAGCAGACGTCGAGGTGCATGGTGGTGCCTGTGTTCACAGGGTGGCCCCTCCTAGGCCACAAGGGAGATGCTCTTCAGTCTTCTGTTCATCAGAATGTCGAAGTCCAGTCGTCTTCTTAGTTTAAAGGTGATTTCAGGATGATCTGCTGTGCTAGGGCACTGCTCCCACTCTTATTCCAATCTGAGGGGTGGATCTCCGGCTAGGTCCCTCCCTATGGGTGGGACCAGGAAGGGGGGTGGTTACACCCCCTTTCCTTTGTCCAGGTCTCACTGGAGCTGGGGCTGGGCTGCCCCAGAACCGGTTTGACCGGATTATGCAAGGGGAAGCCTTGTGCTCCCCAGGCACTGTCTGGTTTCTTTCAAACCTCCCTGCTACAATCCACTATCTCCTGTCTGGAGGGTGGTGACACCCTCCTGTGACAGGAAACCCTTTGTCCAGGCCCCATCTGCTGAGTTTCGGTCAACTGCAGGGGTCCAGACATTTGTCTGTGGCAGAGGCATCCATTTTGTGGATCTTAAGGTCTTTGGAGAAATCAACCGCATTTAAGCAAAGTAACATGTCTTACCCCTCTAGAGGGGTGGAATGCTATCCCCGTCGCCAGAACTGGCGAGGGGATAGTATTCCAAATCGTATGACACCTTACACGACATGTTTTGATAAAGCCAAACCAAAGTTGCTATATAACCGCGAGGATTATAAGGCACTTAAGAGTATATGGTATGGCATTATCCTGAAACAGCTTAGGGAGTTGTTCCCGACAGCTGCAGACAGGCTCAGCTCATGCTAGAGCTCCATCTCACATGAAACCACGCACTCTGCCTCCAGGATTGATGAGGCCTTCCATAGGAGTGGCTCACAGGTTAATATGTGTCCAGATATAGGTTTAGATATAGGTATACTACATCTAAGCAAGGGGTGATTACACCACCTTACCCCAGCTGAGTGATCAGCCAGTTGTGTCAATTTAAGAACCAGCCAGGGGTGGCAAAAGATATGCTGCAGCCCCTGGTAGGCCTTGGTGGCCCCTATGCCCTGGGCACCTATAGTGCATTATACAGGGGCTGACAAGGAGTCCATTTCCAATTGTGGTATGTACCTAGGGTACATGGAGTCCATTTTACAGAGAGAGCAGATGGCCTGGGGCCCTGATTAGCAGGGAACCAGGTCAACTAAGTCAAAAAACCAGCTAAACACAGGCAAAAAATCTGGGGTAACCATAGTCAGGTAGCCACCTTCCTACATCCCTGATATCACTGCCCTATTGACTATGATTCCAGCTTCCGCTACTTCGTTCTCGGTGATTGACTTGAAGAATGCTTTCTTCAGCATCCCAATTGCCGAGGAGAGTAGGGATATTTTCGGCTTCAGTTTAGGAGGTCGAAGCTTCCGCTTCAAACGCGCTCCCCAGGGCTACTGTGAAAGTCCATCAATATATAGGCAAGCTTTAATAACGCAGCTTGATATGATTGTTTTACCTGATTGTGCTACCCTTATTCAGTACGTTGATGATCTGCTTGTTGCTGTAGATACTGAGGAAATCTGTAAAGAAGCCACGTTGTCATTGTTGCGTCATTTGTCTGACTTACATCACAAAGTGTCTCTTTCAAAATTGCAATATTGTCGACAAGAAGTGACCTACTTAGGTCATCTCTTATCGAAGGAGGGAAGGAAACTGACCCCAGAAAGAATTCAGGCAATAGCGAAATTGAATGTGCCAAGGACACAGAGAGAAGTGCGTGCTTTCTTGGGTATTACATCATATTGCAGACAATGGATACCGAATTTTTCTTTGTTGGCCAAACCTTTGGTGGCATTAACTTGTAAAGATACACTGAATCCCCTTCCATGGTCTGAAGAGTGTCAGAAAATTTTTTCCGAATTGCGCAATGCATTATGTTCGGCTCCTGTGTTGGGTACCCCCGACTACAGTAAGCCCTTTACATTGTATGTCCATGAGAAAGAAGGTTGTGTATTGTCAGTGTTGACACAGTTGTTTGGGAACAGGCAGCGTCCATGCGCGTATTTTTCATCGACCTTAGATCCGGTAGCTAAAGCGTTGCCGAGTTGCTTAAGAGCCACAGCAGCAGCAGCTGTTTCTATTCGACAGTCTGCTGGTTTAGTGATGAATAATACATTAATTGTGATGGTTCCACATGCAGTGGACACGTTGTTAAACAGAACCAAGACACAGCACTTAACTAGTGCTCGGTTGTCAGGTTACGAGTTGACACTGTTAGCGAGCCATTTGCACATAAAAAGATGCAACACGCTTAACCCAGCTACGTTGTTGCCGATTATAGCAGAGTTAGATGCTTCTCAACAGCATGATTGTTTTCTCAGAACAGAAGAAGAAACGAAAGGGAGAATAGATCTTAGTGACACTCCCCTTGCAAAGTGTGATGGTACCTTATGGGTGGATGGTTCATGCTTCAAGCTTCCGAATGGAGATACGACTGCGGCATATGCTGTCACGACTTTGCATACGATTGTTGAAGCTGCACGTGTCCCACATAATTCAGCTCAAGCAGCAGAGTTGATTGCACTTACAAGAGCGTGTGTGTTATCAAAAGGAATGAAAGTGACCATATACTGACAGCCAGTATGCAGTCGGTGTGGCTCACAGTTTTGGACGATTGTGGAAAGAACGTGGGTTCCTGACTTCGCATGGAACTAAGATTCAGCATGGTCAATTGGTGAATGAGCTCCTTGAATCACTTACTTTGCCGTTGCAAGTCGCGATTGTTAAATGCAGTGCACACAAGAAGGTGACTGATGATGTTGGTCGTGGAAATGCATTTGCTGACGAAGTCGCAAAAGAAACAGCAAGGGATGTGATGAGTCGAATGTATGTTGCAGGCCCTCCAAGATGGATTGGTGACGTTGGAATGTGTGAAGACACGATAGAGAGTGTAAAGTCTATTCAAGCTGAAGCTACAGAGAAAGAGTTGAGTACATGGAGAGAGAGTAAGGGGAAATTCGATGTGAATGGTTGTTGGGTTGAATTGTCAGAACATCAGAGATGGTTGTTACCCGATGCGTATATGTGCCTGCAGTTGTTACAATGGCTCATGGAATGGCTCACATCAGTGTGAAAGGGATTTGTAAGTTGTTGGCTCCAGTATGGCAAAATGCTGGAGTGTGCAGAGAATGTGGTCAAGAATTGTATGGTGTGTCTGAAATACAATCCTGGTAGGGGAACCCCAACTCCAGCTGGTCATTTTGCGCCTCCTATGTATCCGTTGGAGGTTTTGCAGCTAGATTTCATCCACATGGAAAGGTGCAACAATCTAAAATACGTACTCGTTGTTGTTTGTGCCTTTTCAAGATGGGTAGAAGCGTATCCCTTAACCACTTGGCTGCTAAGGCACCTGATGAGCTTCCATTGACTTTCCATTGAAATCAATGGAAAGTCCATGACGAGTTACCCTTGTCATTAGCGCTGAAGGGGTTAAAGGACAACACTGCCTTATCCACAGCTAAAGCCCTTGTCAAAGAATTCTTCCCTAGATTTGGAATGCCGAGAATGGTCTGGAGTGACAATGGGAGTGAATTTGTGGGTCGAGTGATGAAGAAAGTATGCGAAGGGCTAGGCATCCAACAAAAATTTCACGCTGCAAATCACCCCCAATCAGCTGGACTAGTAGAATGTTACAATGGCACGTTAAAGCTAAAATTGGCCAAAATTCAAGCGAGCTCTGGTCTTAAATGGCCTGACGCTCTGCCTTTGGCACTCCTATCAACCAGAATGACTGTGCATTCGCGAGTGGGGCTTAGTTCCTATGAGATTGTGTTCGGCCGTCCGGCCAACATATGGGGAGTGCCAAGGCCGAAAAAAATCAGTGAGATCGAACACCCTGTACTGCTTGACTATTTGTACGAATTGACGGCTAAATTGCGTGTTTTACACCAACAGGTTCACGATACTCTGCCTCAGGTCTCTGAAGCTCCAGGACATCTGATCGATCCTGGATCCTGGGTGCTGGTCAAGAATTTCCAGCGAACAAAGAATGACCAGCCCCGGTGGACCCCAGCCCCGGTGGACCGGCCCTCACCTAGTCCTTCTCTCAATGAGATCAGCCGTTCGAGTGGAAGGGAAGAAGCACTGGATCCACGGTGTACACTGCAAGAGGGTACCGTTGCCTCTGCCGTACGACCGGTGGGTCCAGGAGGGTGTCGCTGACTCAGAGACTGAAACTGTGCCTCTATTTCTGCCTTTCAGTGATGTACGTGTAAAAGGAACAATTTCTGAAAAAGAAAGTGACAATCTCTGGCAAGAAGCTGTGCCACCATCAAATCGATTGTACACTACAGAGCCTGAACTCCTGTTTCAAGACCAGACAGTACCTGGGAAGAAATGCTATAATCTGAGGCCGAGAACCATGGACAAATAAAATTTTCCTTTTCTTTGCTAAAATTTGAAAGTGCAGCTCTCTCATCTGAGAAACTTTTTATTTTTGTTTTTCGAACCACCATCCGGGTTCAGCTGTAGGGTCGCGGTTGCCCAAGTCTTTGGGGTGCAGCTGAAGACGTTAGGTCGACAGTTCTGGTTGGTCTAAGGGAGTTGCCCTGGACTGACAGAAGCATTCCTTAGCATAGAACACCCTACCATCGCGAGCAGCATTTTAGAGAGGATGGAGTTTTTCGAGATGGAGAGACCTGCCAAACAAATGAACTTTAAGACTACAATTTGCAGAATGATGACCAAAAAACGTTTTTTGATATAATGTATTTTCATGTTGTTCAGTGTAATGATGTTTTTTATACGATATGTTTTATTCTCTTTTCGAGTGACATTTGCACCCACTTCATCGCCCATACCTCCTCCTACTACTATTTCCTCACATTATTTTCAACCTCTTCCTGAAAATGAATCCGCTAGGAGATTAGAGTTTATTAATAACTCCTTCGTTCAGCTTTTGCACCAACACCAACTAGTAATGAACACGACTAACTGTTGGGTGTGTGGTCTTATGCCTCACACAACGGATAAAGGTATCCCTTATCTGGTTCTGCCTTTCAGCCATAATGGTTCTGTGTGGGCATACAGAACAATGTTCATCTACGCACATGAGACCTACCCCCTACGTTCTGTGACAGACAATCCTAAGAATAGTGCTCTAGTCAAGGGTATAGTAGATATGATTAAGGAAGATATCTCCTATGAGACTATCCCGAGAGATGAGACACTAGTATATATAGGATGGAACGTGACCGGATATGGAGTTACTCTGAGTGAGAAACAGCAAGCTAAGAGATCTTCCCCGATTTGGATTGTACCCCATCAGGGTCACTTATGTCTGCAAGGTATTGGCAAGAATCCCAGAGCTCAGTTAGGGAGGAGTATCTGTACTGGGACGTATGTTTTTGCGTCCCAGACTTCCCCTTCGTTCCTAGCAGCTAGAGGTACCTATTTCATCTGCCATGAAAGAGCCTATAAATGGTTGCCCCCTGACTTTTCGGGCACCTGCTTTGTTTCGTTCCTATTGCCTCCCACCTACACAGCTTCCGCAGATTACCATAAGACAAGGATAGTTAGAGGTGTCTTCAGTGAAGAAGACACTGCAGGACAAGAATTTGGAGACTTCGTGAAGGGTTTTCTGCCGTTCTGGGGACCCATGGTTAACAGCAGGAACATAAGGCAATTGACAAGGGTGGTCGAATCCACCGTGGTTGAAACTGTCGGTGCCCTTAGTAACTTGACTGCTGAGCTCCAGTCGGATCGTCTTATGACCCTTCAGAACAGGGTCGCGTAAGACGTCATACTTGCAGACCGAGGTGGGGTATGTAGGGTGATCCAATCGAGTTGCTGTGTTTTCATTCCAGATAACGCTCCAACAGTGTACCAGGCCATCTCCAAACTACATAAGATCTCTGAATCTATTTATGTGGATAAAGGAGATTGGTCGTTGATGGGGTGGTTCAGGGAACTATTATCCGCCTGGGGATGGAAAATTCTGATGGTCATTGGGATGATCTTAGCCATTCTTTTCCTGTTCTGTCTGTGCGTACAGTGTGCTCCTGCAATATGTGGCCTCTGTGCCACATCATGTGTAAGGAAACCTGTATTGAGGGACGAGCTAAGTAATAGGATGATGCTACAGCAACATCTCAATGACTTTATCAATATAGACCTGGACTCAGATTAGCATGAGTATAGGGTATTGCCTATGTAAGGGCAAAAGGAGGGTCTGTAGTACTTAAAATTCTGGACCTGTGTTATAAACATCGTCGTATCATGACGATTTTGATATCAGCAGACCGAAAATGGCCAGTATACTATGCACAAGCATTTTCGTCATATTCGAGTGACGATTTCACCCTGAAATCGTCATTTTCGTCCTGAACCCTTGGGTTCCATTTTGTGAACGGCAGCCATTTTGTGATTGCCCTCACATAGGCCGGTGACTAAGGCCAAAAGGACACGTGCACCTTCGCTGACTCCTGCACGACCTGGGCAAGCTGGCTCCACTGCCCAAGGCCAAAACCTGTTCGGTCAGTTCCTCTCCCAGTGGCCGGGCGAGATAGTATCAAGGCACAACATGCCATAAACCTTTCACCACACACAAACCCTTCCTAATCTTACACACACCTGCCCCTGTTGCCTTCTTTATGACATGCTTTACGAGGAGGAGGCGCCCGTTTTATTGGGGTTTCGTTGATATCTGATGAAAATACTGGGCCTTGCCGGGTAATTGAGTGTGGGCTGGACAAACTGAAATATGGGCTTGTCATCATGACTCTGCTTTTTCTTTGTAGTGAAAATATGTGAATGATCAACTGTAAAACAAAGAATGTTTGCCTGAAGCATAATATTTTGTATAAAAAGAGAAGGCTGGCTTTGTAAATTTGAGCAGTCTCCTGAGAATATACACCGTGTTGTACTTCTAGGACGCCTGTCACTTGGTTGCAGCCAATAAACTCGATCTTTGACTTCACCTAGAAGACTCTGTGTTTCTGTAGTCTGGAACAGGAAGGACCCGAAGTCTTAGGGTGTTGTCCCTGGCACCGCTGGGTTACCGGTTCAGTACCGGTTCTGAAAAACCCAGTACTTCACCACCAGGTGTTGTTCCAGAGAGGTGTTGTTCCCAAAGATCAGCAGTTCTGTCTTGTGTGTGTTGGGCTTCAGACAGTTGGTATTCATCCAGTCGGTGATAATCGTCATACAGTTGTGAAAGTTAGTCCTCGTGGGGGATCTTCTGAGAGCGAGAGGATGAGTTGAGTGTTTTATTTTATTTTTATTTTACATAAGAACCAGTTTCAATACATAATGACTTAGGATTACGTGTGTTACGTAAAAGATACAAACAGAAAAAATTGCAAATGTACAAGTTGTAAAGTCACACAAGGAAGAGAGTCACTCAAGGAAGCGATACAAATGGATAAACTCTAAGCGTCACATAGGAATGGTAGAGAGTACAATGGTCTACAGCATATACTAGTGATTAGAGTTATCTCTATATACATCTATATACAAATAGTAGATTTGGGTGGGTGTTGGGAGGGTGGGAGGGATACAGGGGTATGGAGAAAAGGCAAATCAGAAACATTTGAGGATCGTCAAGGGGGAAACAAGGGAGGAGGGTAAAGGCCGAGGGAACGCATATGTCATCCGCATAGGATATGAAGTTGATCCCAGTTATCATTTTGGCAGTTACATATTGGTTTTCTTGCTCAGGTTACACTCCAATTCAAGACATCAATGCCTCTGTAGGCTAAGGAGGAGTGAAACTACACTCTAAGGCAGCTATGTGTATAATGGGATGCCCCTACAGTCAAAACAGTGAAGCACACTACCTTTCCCTATTAGTGTACACTACGCTAATAAGGCCTATCCCAGGTGAATATCCAAACCTGCAGAGTCCCCATTGCACCAGGCTACCTGTGAGCTGTTACAGGGCTGTGCATGACATTAGTCTCCCACACTTAGCCCACACACATGGGCACATGTGTGTGCGCACCTGCTGATGTGTAACCAACCAAATTTCCCTTACCCTTGCTGCGTCACAACTGCCTTAGCTTAAAAGGCGGACACTGGTGGTAAACATGTGCAGTCCATTTGCCATGTGATTACCATTAGTGAGACACTAACAGTGAGACTCACACAGAGTAAAAAGTCCAAAAACCGGATGATCAGAAAAACACATCTGGGCATACTGAAGGGGCAGAAAAATCGTTTTTCAAATATTAGACTACTTCTAAACATCCTTTCTGTTTAGCATTTTAGATAGGATGCTCGAGTCCTTCGAAAATTGCTGTCCCCTACACATCACCCTGTCCCATCTGTTGCACATCAATTAACTAGGTGTTTGGTCCACCTGCTGTAGTATTGCATCAGGGGATTCCATTTTAAGTTCCTCTATGTGATCAGTCAGGGTTTTCACAAATTATTTTAAATCAACACTTTAGTTTAAATAAATATTTACACATCCCATCTTTCCATCCGGGAAGCTGTTAGGAAATTCACGGGCATATTTACTAAGATATCATGCAGCTCAGCACATGCTGTGCTGCATGATCGGAAAGGGCAGGAATGCACTGTACTTAACATGGAGTTCCTGACATATCCCAGCGCTGTGCAGACACCCTTGTACTATGGTGCCAGGGGGCCTTCTATTGAAAGCAGGATTGTTTTGTGCAGGAAGGGACATCTTCCTGCACAAAAACAATACCCTGAGGCATATTTATTTGTCTATGTGTGCTGCAGAATAGAAAGAGGAAGTAACAAGGCGAAATAAAGATATTTCTCCTCATTACACCTCACCTGGAAATGCGTAGCATTCCGGCACATTCCCAGGTCTACCAGTACTGGTAAAACTGCGAATGCATCAGAATCCATGGGTGGATGTGTGGGAACACCTGCGTTCCACCCATTGAACACCTTCCCGGGGCAGAGTAGCACAAAACAGCTATTAGCCATGCGTTGCGTTGCTCTGGATTTATCAAGCCACTCAGAGCCATGCAAGGTGGCCTTGCATGGCTTGATAAATCCTACTCAGGCTTTGCAATGCCCTCGTACCCTCTTACATCGTGCAAGGGTGATGCAAAACCTCCATAAATATGGACCTCAATCAACACAGTCATTGGATGATGGCTCCTTCCTGTACCCTAATTACAACTGCACTTGGCTCTATTTTGATAAATACCGCTATGACCCTGCACCCCCTTTGCCTTACCAGGGTGAGTGCGGGTACTGTGGGTTGTGAGAATCCCCTAAATTCTGCAACCTGCAGGCTCTTAAGCGCTAATTTCTCCTACCAAAGAAATATGGCAGCACTTTCAAGCAGATGGTCTACGGGTTAACCTCCCATCTTTCAATGACAAACACATTCCAAGATATCGCAGAGATGTATTTTCTATTTATTTCATGGTCAAGAATGACCAGTCTCGACAATGGGGCATATTATCAAGAAACGGAGTTAAAATTATCGCCGCTTTAGAGGCAGAAAACTGCCTCTAAAGCGGCGATAATGGGCTTGATAATAGGCCCTTGAGACTTCCAATAGAAGCCCATGTTCTGGTGTCAACATGGGCTTCTATTGGAATTCTCAAGGGCATATTATCAAGCCCATTATTGCCACTTTAGCGGCAGTTTTCTGCCGCTAAAGCGGCGATAATTTGAACTCCATGCTTGATAATATGCCCGAATGTTTCCTCTATATATACTCCAAATAGTAATGATATTATCACCATATTTACCAAATGGGTTCCTAACTGGAGCCTAAAGACTGCTATTGCAATTTGGTGCTTTACATGGCCAACTGTCAAATAATGCAATACGATTATTCCATTACATAACCTCTTCATGATGTCAAATTATTTTTATTGGGTTTTTCAAAAAATGTATACCTGTTTTACACTGCTACTCTGTTTAAAATAAAGCATCACTCCACAATGAACATATAGTAATAATCACGTAACCTCTTCATAACTCTAATTTTTGTAGACATTGAAGTTCCATAACATAATCTGTGCTGGTTTTACAGGTGATCCATGCAATGTAGGGTACAGCTAATATGTGAACAATTCTATTCTAGGGCATATAAGTATTTACGATGGCCTCGTGTTCAATAAAATCATGTATTAGCTACATCATTTATGGAATACTTTTTGCAGTAATTGTGATATTCATTGCTATATTTTGTTTTGACTCTCTTTAGTCAAATATCAGTGGTGTGAGACTGTTAAGTGCCATAAGCCTGGTTTACTAATGTTTTTCTTTGTTGGATAAAAGTCTTAAAATAGATAGTACAGTGCTAGACTTAAGCTAGGCAAAAACGTTACCTTAAATAGTCTCTCTCATTTTGCCTCAGCAAAGGGAAACATTTATAAATCAATACCCTACTTTCTCTAATATGGTTTTAAACTACCGGTTACCTGTTGGTATTGTGCCAAATGTAAAATACAGGCCATCAGTGGATGAATAAAATGCATTGCACATCCTCGTTAACTTATTTATAAAGGGATTTAAAGCGCACACTGTGACTGGCGGAAAACATGCTGATGAGTGTGAGGATATCGCAGCAGAGAAGGCGAGCTGTGAGTATGAAAATGAATGTTAAACTGCTCCCAGTGGCGCGCGGACGCTGTGCGCGGTTTGAAACGCAGGCGCCCGGGCCTCCCCTGGGCCTGTGCACCGGATGATCAGAAGGAGCGCGGACGCATATCAGAAAGTTGAGGGGGGCACCTGGGCCTGTGCCCAGGGGAGCGAGTAGCACGAGGCACAGGATAGGGGAAAGCTGACTAGGAAGCAATCTCCTTTTGTGCACGCGGAGGCCTGCACCGGAGGCCTGGCTCGCGGCACGTTCATTAGAAAACATCCGAACTGGCTGCGCTTTGACGCCGGCAGCGCGTGCCCACCCTGTTTTATCTATCCGGTGTGAATCTTTTTCAGTCCAAACAAGTCTCCGCTGTATCTTTTTTTCCTCTCGGCTGAATATGTATATCTATGGACTCACACATAATCATGACTCGAAGGGGGAGATTTGATTTGTGCTCGAGATGCTGTGCCTGGCGGAGGATGTTCCTTATCTTGCATATTTTAACCAGCTCAATGCATCCTTAGTCAACTGGAAGACTAGACTGGGTGGTTCATCAAGACCCCCGTGTTTTGAAATAACAGGCTTTGAACTGCCGCCTTCATCGCGGGAATGCATTTAGTTTAACAATTCGAGTGGCTACAAAAACATTAGTTATTCTCCAGTCCGGAGTTGCATTTCATCCTCCTTTGTTCCTAGCACATCACACCTTCGGTTTCATGGCAACATGACGCACCACAACTCATCACATGACCGCACCACACAACTACCTCAAAACATCAGCTTTGTCAGGTAAGAACTGTTCCGGTTAAATTCGATGACCAGAGGCTCACAAAAACAAAGTACCATCGTCGGACTGGGACAGAAAATAAGTCCGGGCACGATAATAAAAATGTTTTAGATGTTAAAAATGTTTCAGAAAGCTAGAAAAGTGCCCCATGTTTCAAACCGGGGGCAGTTTTAAACTTATGACAACACAGCGAATAGGTGTTTTGCAAGGTCCAGAAGAGAAGACTCCATGGATTTGAGGTCAACAGCAAAAACCGGGCCAGCAGACCACAAGGCAGCCCCACAAACAGCTAAAAAATCACCCACACACTGTCCTTTCAGACCAACCCACTGGGCACTGCCTGAGTGCTCTATAGTCCAGTTTGACCCTGCAATGTACTCTCACACAGACTTGTGCCAAAATTGACATAGATAAAGCATGAAATGACAAATTTGCATTTTGCATAACTACCTGTAATTTCTCATAATTAGGCAAAAACATACTATGCAGATTTCTCACACTACTGGGTACCCCTCTGAGAAAGCCACTACCTGTGCTCTTGTTTATCAGTATTTTGTAACAGTCCTGCCCGTCCAGTATACAGCCAGTTGGTTCCTTATACCTGAGCAAAAATACAATCCTAAATCTATGTGTTCCATTGTAATCTCCTTCTGATTATATAGCAATTCAAATACAAACAAGTTACAGTTTATTCATTTCAACTTGCCAGTGAAGCTGTCTGCATTTGCTATTGTAGCCAATTATTTGCAATACAAATTTAGTCTGATCTCATGCATACATCTCTCTTTTCAATAGCAGTTCATGCCCATTCTCCTGCTCTGCGTGCGACACTTGGAATTGATGCTCTCCACTCGAGTTATGGATAAAAGGTTGAGTCGGCCTTGTGTCTCCTGGAAGCTGTGACAGCAGCTATACAGATGGTATTCATCTCACTGGCAAGCACAACAAGTAAAAAATGCCCAAGACAGTTTCTTCTAGGTTAGCTAAAACAGATCATAATAAGCATATTTCCACAAGGACAATGTGTTGTTTTGACTTTTTTTTCACATCATCACATAACGTTGAATAATTTCATGGCACTATGTCTTGGCGTGAGTGCCTGTAGGCTCATGCTGGCTGAACAAAGGAATGCCAGTTGGCTGGTAAGGTTCAGGAGTTCAAAGGTTAAACTGAGCACGTAGCTGTGGTAATGAGTGGAGCTCCTTCAGAAATAAATTGCCATTCTATGTGTAATTGAGGGCCGACAAAAAAAGTGAGTTAACCCGGGAACCAAGTAGCAATGGAACGAGGCTACGCTGAAAGCGGAAGCGCAAGAATGAGGATGCACTGGTTGAAAAGGCAGCACTGGGACAAGGGTGCACCATGCCTGCAGTGAGGAAGAAAAGAGTTCATTAAAAAAACAGATAAAGAATAAAACAAGCATTTACAATGCAATGGTTTCGCCTTTGGAAAAGTTAGAGCTATTGGCATTGTAAATGACAACATTTTTATTTATGTGTTGGCTTTGACAACATAAATAAATGGCATTGTCATTTACAAAGCCAATAGCCTAATCTCTCGCTCTGCACTCCCACTGCACTGCACACGATTAACTAACATGAGCTTGCTCATGTTAGTTAATGTTGGAAAAATCTTTTCACTAAACAAAGCCAAACTGATTGGCTTTGTCAATAGGTCTTTGAAAGTGAAAGATACTCGAGTTGGTGACACAATATAGTCTCAATTTAACATCAAAATTAACTCGATCATTTACCGTGCGTGGGTGATTAAAAAGATTTCATGATTTAAACCATCACATGACCATCACATGTATAATTCTTGCGTCTAGTGCGAGTATTTCCATAAACCCAATGCCCAGCAATCGCTGCCTAAATTAATTTGTGAGTTGATTAGAACATCTGCAGTCACCCAGCAGTTAAAGTGCATATGGTGCAGTGCAAACTTGTAATTTATTGAGGCGTAGGAAGGGCCCATTTCGAAACTGAGCAAAGCATCTAGAATGGACGCTTCTAGTGCAGATGGTGACGTCAGCAAAAAGCAGCTAGTTATAATCCAGCCGTAGGTCAAAATCGCTTCTTGGGCCACTACTTTTAAATTATTTACAGTCGTTTAAGTGCATATGGTGTTGTGCACACTTAGAACGTATTAAGCAATAACATACCCCATTATCTAAGACATGTCGGTGCCTATGAAACAGACGCTTTTGATACAGATAGCAGCATCACCCCTACTTGTGCCCACTTAAACCTAATTGCTGCCATAGGCAACACGGATCAAGTGCAAGTAGAATTTAAGATCAAAATCGTTTATGTCCGAGGGAGAATTATCGTGTACCGCACAATTTTAATAGAAACAGCGTGAATTTGATATAATTCGTGAAGTTTTTAGTTAATTAGTTTTCTACAGATTGTCTGGAAAAAAAGAAAGGCACTGCTGAGATTCGAACTCAGGATCTCCTGTTTACTAGACAGGCGCTTTAACCAACTAAGCCACAGCGCCACCTGTGCAAGACAGCATTTCCACTCTAGCCTCTTTCTGTTTAGAACTGTCCGGTGCTGCGCTTTCAGTTCTTGAAAGTTTTCATATTTTTCACCTGTTCCCAACAAGAAGATGGAGAGGAAAACCTGATACAGGAATGGAAAAACTACAATACTCATGAAAAGTTTATGTCGGTACAGATTCATATTCGTATTCATTAGTAATATTTTGAAGCATGAACACCATGCACTGGACACCATGCACTGGCAGACGAAGTGTTTGACATAGAGAATGGTACAAATGTAATAGAAAGGGAAATACTATAAAGGTCACTAATACGTACGAGCCACGTATATGAATGTCTACGTAACCTCTCGTGGCCATCAGACCCCCCCCCTGTGCTGTACAGAGATCACTACATACCATATGCTCTATCTGCAAAGCCCCGGTGAATGCACAAAGATCCAAAAGTGTTTTGGGTGTTTTATTCGATACCTTGTCTTCGTCTCCTAAAATGAAATTGACAGGAATTTTTTTGCAGTTTTACGTAGCGTGAACTCGTCCCGAAGGCATCAGAGCGCTTAACTTGAGTACCAGTTGCGTTGCAGGCGTCACTTTCTCACCAAAGAACACGTTTCAGTTTTCCCGGTACAGCCGAGGAACCCGCCAGTCTCGGAAATAAAGGTGGGATTTAGAAGTGCAGAATGAGAGCCCCATTAAAACACTAACGAGGATGGAGCATCCACGGTGCACCAATTACAATCATTGTTAAACACCAGGCACCACATCACACGGTTATTTACCAGCATAAACAACAGTCCTCACTTTAGCGTGCCACTTTAAAACGTCCTGCACTGTGCATAGCTTTTTTTTTATGTAGATACATATAAAAGACAAGCACCTACGGGCACACGGACAGCGGGAGGGGGGGAGGGGAAGACGAACAGCGGGAGGGGGGGCAGAACGGGCACATGGACAGCGGGAGAGGGGGGCAGGAACGGGCACACGGACAGTGGGAGGGGTGGCGGGAACGGACAGCGGGTCATCGCAACCCACCCCTGAAAACGACACTTACAAAATGGCAAAAAGAAAGCTTAAAAAAAACAAGGATCAAAGGACTCAAGAGAACACATATTTACGTCTCTTTTTAGATTTTTCTAGTAAAAAATTGGCATTAATAAATGACACAGCAGCAGACATTCGTTTAGCTTACAATAAAATGCCACGCATACAGCATGGAAGCGCCACACAAAGGTACACTGTAAAACTGGAAATAACAAATATTTAAACACAAAAATTGGCAGTGCCTCATACTAGCCTCGCTCCGGTTACCCCATGCCCCCAACAGACCTCCCCCGAACTACAGTTTAAGTTGTACAAATGTACAGCATTGAACGAGTAAGCCTGGGCTGCGCCACCAACCCACCCTGACGCGACCCCAAGCTTCACCTCCCAACCTTCCCTGCTCACTCCACGCGCATTTCCCATGTTTCAACAGTCATAGCTGTTCCCTCACCGTTCTCCAAGTGTTGCAGGAATTCTTGCGCCGCCCTCTTCTCGTGCTTCTGCAACGCCGGCCTATAGAGACTCCCGCTCCGGGCGCGAGCGCCCTGCCCTGGGCAGCAGCACTCGCAGAGCCGCGCCAGCAGCTCGCGCACCTTGTAGGCCCAGCTCGAGCACAGTTCACTCAGCCCGCTCAGAAGCTCTCGGAGCGCCAGCCAGCACTCCTGGCACAGCTGCCCCATTCCTCAGTGCTGACCTAGACAGAATAGCTCCGAGGGCCGCGGACCAGCTGCCGCTGCGACATTTGGCTGCAAAGGCAAATAGAACTGACGGTTTCGAGAACACACATGCACACACAGCGCTGGTGGAATACTTGGGGCCCAGCCACCCTCCAAAGTGGTGTGTTCAGAGCCGGATGCTAGCCACTGCCATGTGAAATAGCTGGGACAGGAACAAAGCCTGGCCTTTGTAACAACAAACTTGCAGGGAGCCAGGCAAAATCTCGACTGCTGACAGGGGAAGCCTCTCTGCATAAGAAAACAAAGGGAGTCTGAGCTGTGCCGGAGTGACATCACGCAGTCACCACCTTCTTCAGCTGCAGGCACTGGACTCCTTATCAGATTGCACAGAGAGAAGAACAGGTTTCCCCAGTTGTCGAAAAAGTATTCAAAATGGGAGGTGTGCAGTTGCAAGTCACATCTGCTTCATGGCAATGTAATATGCGTATATTTTTCTAGCTTACGGGCATTTTAAATATATTTTGGTCTTATTTGTTCCTATGGGATCGAGGAGTTCGGTAATAAAGCAAATAAGGGGATATTTCCTTGTAAAAAACACAATTTATTTTTACCATTGCTTCGCC